>NC_138822.1:64158827-65358827 GCF_965178545.1 Coloeus monedula
AGTGATCCACTGAAGCGATTACTATACAAGAAAGCACTAATAGGAAATCATCAAGTTAAAAACTGGCAAGTAATTTTTTTTAGAACTGTGTATATAATGCAAGCCCTTAAAAAACAGCAACAGTTTACTGGATTTTGGTAGGCATAACATGATCAAAGTGTTCCCTAAACCATGAAAACATGGAACTGTTAATTGCATGTTCAGAACATTTTTAAAGTACATTCCATTAAAAAAGTGCACATTAAAAATAAAGAAAAATTGAACTCCACATTTACATGGAAGCTGCAGTGCCCACGTGTTTATGTCTCACAGCTACATGAATATATCATTCATGCAGGTTGCCTCCACCTGCTCTCAGGGTTTTTTTTTAAAGCTTGTTCACACCTTCTTCTGTAGGCTTTCTTTCCACAAAAATCTATTTTTTCCTGATAATGAAACCTGCACTAGGCTGGAAGCTAGCCAGCTCTTTCACGGACTCTTTCTGCAGGTACTTAACATAACTCTGTGTAGCTTGGATGCAGGAAAAGAACTATCCTGTTTCCCTCACAAAGTAACATTGCTTTGTCTTGTCCTTAACAGCTTCTCTTCTGTGTCAGTGCAACTGCAAGAATCCACTAAGCTCTTCTGTTTCACTCTGTTACCAGAAAATAAAAACACCATCCAGATGATTTCAGACATTAATACTTAACTCTAAAAAAAGCCATGAAAAATTAAATATCCAGTAAATCCAGTGCTAGCATTTATTTTAGGTACAGGAGTCCTTGATACTTACTTGGTTATTCATCATAGTGAGACATTAATGTGTTTGACATCAGTTTTGGCTCATGGCTCATGGGTTTTCCAGTAGATATTGTTGCAACAGTTTTTCCTGCCTTTCTACCAGGTATTTTTCTTTTCAAACTGTTCTACCATCTTTTTTTTCCTTTTAACAATTCACCCTTATGTAAACTATTGCCAAATACTATCTTCTGTATATTTGTGTTATCATTCTTGCAAAAGATTAATCACTTGTTACAAAGAATGCAGCAACCTTCAAGTTACACATTACTGCACAATTTTTGATCTGGTATAAAACATAAGGAAAAAAAGAGAATGGATTCATTTAACATTTCTGACTGGTATATGAGATACTGAAAAGCCATATTATGTATACTTTTATCAATACCTTTATTAAAACTACTTAAAAAGTTAAAAAGAAGGGTTAATTCATAAAGAACAAGTTTTTCCACAACTAGTTTATGCGAAAGATTGAAACCAGCAGCATTAGAAGTGAGTCCTACTAAAGTACAGCCATGTCTTTCACTTTCCAGGCTTCACATCTGCCCTTCCTACCCACCCCTGACAGTAAGCAGATATGTCAGAACCCTATGACAAATGAAAATGATTTCTTTAACATTCCTGAGAAAGCAGTAAAACTGCTCAAGTAGGTAGGGCAAAATTAATAAATACTTCTTGTAGGGGAATATGTAACTTCTTAGCTACATTTAATGAAGTATAGCATTAGAAAAAGAAGCAGTCTTCCAATTACTTCATTTTCTTGTACCTTATGATATTCAGCACTTGCTAGACAAAGGATTTCATACTAACAGAGAACACTGCCCTAAAAATTATGGTGGTAAGTTTCTCTAGAAAGCAAAGCAAGGTAGTGGGAGCTTAGCCAGTAACAGATGACATACCACTAAAATACAGCATCAGATCTGTCAAAAAACCAGAAAAACTAGAAAATTAATTCATTTGGAGAGAGGCTAAGTATGAACTGCATCCACACCCCTGGCAGTATATGGTAGGTGTTACCTTCAGACTGCGGAAATATGGCTTAGGTTCATAACTCTCCATAAATACACTCTAGAGCATTTAGGAAAGAAAAGAAGAGTGGATATGTAAGCTTTAAACCTAAGTTTCAGAGATTCCTCCTTAAACCAAAAAATTTATTACAATTGTATTTTTCAGATAGTGGAATTTACTGCTTCTGGAGAGGACTGATGCCTTTAACTTACAGAAGTATATCAGAAATGTATTAGATTTGAGAGAAGAAAAAGAAATACAAAATGAAATTGACCCTAAGTGATGATTAAAGTCTTGTCTTCCTTTGCAATAGAAAGGACAGCATAAGAAATAAGAAAATAATGTCAGTTCTTGCTTTTTTCCCTTCACAAGAATATGCTAACTGGTATTACAGAAAAATACAGTCTGCCTTGGGTATAAGTAATAGAAACAACTAGCTCAAAATGCTACCCTGGCATTCGTAGATTGAATATGGCAACACCACATGTTCACTGTTGATTACATTTGTCCAACAGGAGATCAATCTCACACAACTGGGTAAGACTGTGTGTTTTGACTCCAATCAGACTCCATGAGCACAAGGAATATGAAAATTTGGGTTTACTATGGACAAATAAAAAGATTTCAGGCAACTGCCTTTCATGCATCTGCTTGGGTGTAAAAGAACAAGTCACTGTATTCCCATAATAGCTCAGCTTTGTACATAAACACTTCTCAGTTCCTCCCCCATACACTATTTCGCTTTCTATTTTCCAGACCCTTTTGTCTGGATTGAAATTCTGTGATAAAATCCAGATAGAAACTAAAACTTCATCCTCAGAAGTCTCCTGTGTTACTCATCCTCTGCCATAATACCCACAAACACCCAACTGATACCATATGTAAACAGATGTCAGTCTGTAGCCCCTTCTGTCTGCTTATTTTTCCCACTGTCCTTCCCTCCTCCCTCTTACAAAACAGTAAAAAAAAGAGCAGAACTACATTACTTTCTAAAGACAACCTTATGATTCTGTGCTCAGCAGTTGCATGTTGCATCTATACCCCAACTCCACTTTTCCAAGCCTATAGCTTGGAAAAACTGTAGCAAAAGACTAGCAAAGACTGTATCCTTTCCATGCTAACGCAGGACCCAGCTTGAAATCGCCTAAGTCCAGTTACATATGGTGGTATTGATAGCCTCACTGTCAATAATCCTCAAGACTATCAAGGAGAATAAACTACTTTTCTTCAAAAAACCAACTCTGCCAAGTGCTTCAAGATCAGCAGGAATACTAAGCATAATTTTAAAAACCATTACCAAGAGACCTTCTTCCAAATGGGCAACACCATCAAGTGGCAACAAAGAAAGAACAGCCATTTACAATTTTTACATGCTTATTTTGTTAAAAATAAGCACGATCATCTACCACCAGATTGGATTTATATATATACACACACAAAAAGTAATTTTTTTCTCTCCAGTTTTAATTGCCAAAAGCTTTTAAATATGAATACAATAACTAAATGAATAAAAAGACTTACTTATACAGAGCAGATTACGTAAATGGAAAAAAAAAAAACCTTGCAGTTCAAATGCACATCATGAAAGAATATTTCAGGGACCAAATTCAGTGCAGTGTCTACATCATATTTTAAAAAGTTAATGTTGGAACAATAACTGAATACAGCTCATGGTGTTGGTCTGGATGAAGCTACTTCTGTAGCAATCCTGCATTCCATGCCAGTTAAAACCAAACTGGTTTATGCAGGCAAGGAATGGCTTTAGGAGTTCTTTAGGAGAAAAAATTAATCACTTTTTAATCACTAATCATTTTTTAAAAGTGATTTTTAAAAAATCTGCACAGCAGACTACTAAAAATTGTTTTTAAGAATGAAGCCACTACATTTTAGAGATTGGTAAACATATACAAAATATGTCTAAGTTGCAGTAGAGGTGGAGACCCACTTGCTATGTTGGGAAATCCAGTAATAATTTTGTTTGTGAAAAACTACCAGTTGCAATAGTTAGCTAAAAGCTTGGTATCTCATCAAACAGGCTAGCAGCCAGGAGAATAAAAGGAGCATATATATGTTCTCTCATATGTACCCAAAACCTGCGAAGATGTACATATTAAGTGATAGGCAGAGGGAAATAAAGGACAAAACCAGTAATTCATTAAACAGTACTTCTTAAGTGATTAGTTTTTAGTATTGAAGATGCAAAGATTCCATAAAGTATTTTGAGATTATTGCTATACATGCATTTTTACTCATGTTTCAGGCCCTTGTTTGGGTGGGTTTTGTATTGTTTTAATTTTGGGTGGGTATAGGTATCACATATTTGTTCTCGAACAATTCACAATTCATGATACCACTTGCAAATGATTTTTACTACTTGGTGTCTTACCTGTTTCGAACTCAAAAACTAAAACTTAAACTGAAACTGGTATTACATATTTAATATTTTCAAGTATAGCAATAACGGAAGAAATAACTTGTTCTTCTGTTTTTTCTGTAATTGGAAACTTCTGGCTTGTCCATATCCCTTTTCATCACTGCTAGAGTAACTTAATATCAAGCAGCTTTTTCAGGCTATCTTTCAACATGGATGAGCAGGAATTATATGCGAAGAACTTTAAGTCAATAACCTAAAATATAGCAAGTTAAGCTTTATAAAAATGCTAGTCTAGAAATGAGTGCAAAAACATGTGACAAAACAGTGAATATTAACTGCCTTAAGGCATTGCTCACTCAGACTCTCTCTCTTCAGACAGTGTTAGCAGTCTTTTTCTGACCACACCTGTCCCACAGGAGTCTCCAGCGGAGAAGTGATGTTATGTTTTAGTCTCAATTCACAAAGAGAAAAAAGCAACCTTTCATCTGCTTGGGGGGCATATAAAAGACATTTCCAGCACACATAGTGAGTTTTCATTAAAATGCTTCCCTTTCCTCTAACTTCATTTCCTTAAGATACCTCCAAACTCCTTGTCTCACCTCCATTCTGTGCTACATGTTTTTGTATTTCATAAGAAGTTCTAAGGCTTGGACAGTGTTTTGTCTGTCTCCAGTTTCAGTCTTAAGAAGCCTCTCCTTTTACTACACAACACAGAGCGCAGCCTTTTGAATTCAATGAGTCAGCAGCTTTTACCTTCCACTAAAATGTTTGCAGAGCATGCTATGTCTCCACCAAAAGGTGAACTGTATGCACTGCATGTAGAAACAACTATGAAAATTTACCAAAAAAAAAGGCAAACAGAGCCATTACCTACTTCCACTTAAGCTCACAAAATATTTAAAGCCATTTTGTGAATCCTGTCCTAAGTTTTAGAACTCACATTACTACAGCTGTACTGTTGCAAGTTTTTTTTACTTGCTGTCAGTGTTTAAGCTAGTGATAAACCACGCACAGAAACTGCCAACTTTAAGCAGAGTCAATGTCTAGCACCAATGGAGAGAAACAGATCCTGGCCAACTATGTAACTTCTCATTACATGACGTCAAGGATTTGCCCTGAACATTCATGATTAATCCATAATAATTTTTAATAACAACAAAAGTAGTAATTGTTAAGGTATTTTATATATATGAAAACATTTGGATCAACAACCAAATGAAGGAATTATTATTTGACTTCAGGGAAAAGGGTGAGGAAAAAATGCTGAAAAGATGGCTATATCGAACAACTTCTACCCACACACATAGAGGGATCAAAAAAAAAAATTAAACAACAGCCATAACACATTAAGCTCCCAATTTTTTAATGAAATGGTATTTCAGATGATCCTCTTCTACTTTTCCAAGAGCATGATTACCTACTGATGTAAAAAAATCAGTACACTAAGAAGTACAGTGGATCAACAGTGAATGAGACAATGAAATTAGTACAGTTCAACATTCTAGTGGAAAATACAGAGGGCTAAGACACATGAACTCACTTCCTGAACCAGTCTTCAACAAAACAGAAAAACATATCAGAATTGCACAAAAGATCCCTGTTTAGAAGCAGCCATGTAAACTGGATTTTAGGAAAGGGCACCACCATCTGAAAGAACAGGGCACAAAATTAGTAAAACCAGAAATATATTGCTGAAACAGTTCTGTTTTACCAAAACAATTGCTAGTACCTTAAAGTTCAGTTACTTAATAATTCAGTAGGAAAAATACAGAAAAAGGTATTCTGCTGCTGGAAAATATATTTTTATGTGGAGTAATTAAGAGATGTGATGGAAGCACCATTACTCTGAACATTTTGTTCTCAACACGATTTTAGACAATATGAAAGAGTATAATCCCCCTCTGATGAGATGGCAGAGTAATATATCCTAATATATCCCTTCTGCATTGAGATTACATGAATTTAATGCAACATCCTTATTTCTAGTAGGAATGATCCCACATTCCAAGTATTAAGTGATATGACACTAATTGGTATAATTGGGTAACTGATAAAATTGACAGTACTGAAACCACCAGGGTCAATACACATGGAGTGTTGAAAACTCTAGCAGGAAATCAGTGAATAGAATTCTAGTTAAGAAAGACAGTGTAGAGTGAAAGAAAGTAAAGAAAGTGAAATTATTTTAAAATACTTCTGAAGCTGAAGAGCTTTCCCAGCCTGAAGACCAGACTGATAACTAAAAAAACTGAACATCCTGAAAACAGAATATCTAGAGATGTTGTCTACAAAACAAAACCAAAACTGAAACAAAAAGCCAAACAAAATAAGTACAATACTCTAAAATTATCTGTTCATAACCAACTGAGAAAACTCAGAAATTATCCTGGAAGTCCTGATTAAAATAGCTTATGGAGTATTATATGACCTTTTAATCACTGATATTGCATCCAACACAAAGTATTTTGGATTTCACTAGGAGATGAAGGTTAGCTGGTTTTCGAATTGAAAGCAACTGCCTAGAGACCACTGATCACAAACTAAAATAAGAGAAAATAAGAGTAAACTGGCTCACAAGCATATAAAAACAGTGTGACATTTGAGCTAGTTCTCCAACAGATAAAAATTATAGAAGGATTGCAGAATTATTACAAAATTGAGAATACTAGAATGCAAAGAAATTGTAATTGCATTTGAAAATCCTTGAAGACATAATTTAGTTGGCCTCAAATCACAATTCTGCAGCACATAACAAGGACAATACTGGCAGGAACCCCAGACTGGTTCACTGGGAAAGTGAATGCAGCAACTCAAGTTGAAAAGCACTGCATACAACAACGAGGGATACAAACTCATAAATAACTCTCCATGTTTGTCAAAAACCAGAATCATGCTACACAAAAATGGTGCACAATTTTTCAGTCCATCAGTTGTAAAGGAAGTTGTCAGAATTCATCTAATGGAATAATAAATACATTTTAATCTGTCAACTTCTGTTTAAATTCCCAAAAGGATTAGTTGAGTGACTCTCTGTCTCCTCATCTTTTGATTTATCACATGAAAATTAGAAGACTGAGAATATGCCAATCTTTGCAAAGTGATAAAGGATTATCCAGTGGTTTTATTGGCTAACTGCCTCGGTATTAACAAAATACTACATATGAGAAAAAGATGAGGAAAAAAAAGGTATTTTGTAAAAAGTAAGTGATAAATTTTCAACTATTAAAGATGTGCATGGAAAATACATGGTCTTATTTAACAAGTGCAACTTCATAGGCAGCACAGAAGAGAGCCAAAAATTGCTCAGCTACTGAAGAAAATAGTTTGTACAAAGAATCATAAGATCATGGAATGTTAAGGGGTTGAAATGAACCTTAAATCATCTAGTCCCAACCACTCCTGCCATGGAAAGGGACACTGCCAGGGTTGGGGCATCCACAAACTCCCTGGGCAACCTGTTCCAGTGTCTCACCAACCTCACATCCTCCAAACACCTTACCTAAATTTCCCTTCTTGCAGTTTGGACCCATTATTCCTTGTCCTATGACTACAGCTCCTGATGAAGAGCTCCTCAGGTTTCCCTGTAGGCCCTTTCAGATACTGGAAGGTTGCCGTAAGGCCCGCCCTCACACAACCTTCTCTTCTCAAACCACAACTTTCTCAGCCTGTCTTCAGAGGGAAGGTCTGTCACTCCTCTCATCAGCTTCATGGCCTCCTCAGAACTTCCTCCAGCAGCTCCTTGTCCTTCTTATGCTGGGGGCACAAGAGCTGGACACAGCACTCCAGCTGGGGTCTCATCAGAGCAGAAGGGCAGAATCACCTCCTTTGCCCTGCTGCCCACACTGCTTTTAATGCAGCCCAGGATTTCCTTGGCTTTCCTTGGCTGGTTAATGTTGAGTTCTTTATCTACCATCACCCCCAAGTCTTTCACCGCAGGGCTGCTCTCAATCTCTCCTCTGCCCATGCTGTTGGTGTGTCTGGGATTGCCATGACCCAGGTGTAGGACCTTGCACTTGGCTTTGTTGACCTCCATGAGGTTTGCATTGGCCCAGCTCTCAAGCCTGTCCAGGTCCCTCTGGATGCCATCCCTTCCCTGCAGCGTGTCACTGCCCCACACAGCCTGGTGCTGTCAGTGAACTTGCTGAGGGTGCCCTTGATCCCTCTGTCCACATCCCTGACAAAGATGTTGAGCAGTATCGGCCCCAGCACTGACCCCTGAGGGACACCACTCGTCACTGGTCTTCACATGGACCCTGAGCCCTTGACCACAACTCTTTGTGGGTGGCAACCCAGCCAGTTCTTTATCTCCCCAGTGGTCCATCCCTCAAGTCCATGTCTCTCCAATTTAGAGACAAGGATGTTGTAAAGCCATGTTGGCTGTCACCAATCACCCCTTTCTTTCCATGCACCTTAGCAGAGTTTCCAAGAGAATCTGCTCCATAATCGTGCCTGGCACAGAGGTGAAACTGACCGGTCTGTACTTCCTTGGGTCTTCCACTTCCCCTTATTAAATAGGAGGTTATATTTCCCTTTTTCCAGTTATCTGGAACTTCAAAGACTACAACACTGTCTGTTTTGTCTTTCCAAGAAAAAACAATTAAGATGACAGACAGTGTAAGTGTACAAATGAAATAAGAAGAAATAATACTGAGAAATGAGGGCTAACATTAGTAGAGAAAAGCAAAAAGACAGTTGCTGGTAGCAAATTGGGCACAAATGTTTCACAGAAGGTATAGCCACTGACTAAAAGAAACTGACAAAAGAAGTGTATTCTCCACATTTTCTTGTCTTCACATCATAATAGCCACTTCTTCAAAACATTCTGGAACTGACCACAACTTCTGCCTTCAAAAAACATGGATTACTGGGCTTATGAAAAGGGTAAGTAGGACAAACCATGGTATAATGAAGGTCAGACTAGATGATCTAATAGGTCCAAACATCCATGATTTTTTCCATTACTAGTTTACATGATGGGAAAAAGGAAATATTCACGTTTCCATATCTTTAGCCAAAATAAACACACTTCCTTGCCAAGCATTCAAAAATCCATAGTGCCCAAAGTTAACTACGATTTATAAACCAGAACACAGACTTTTATACAAAAAGAAATGAGCAAATCATAGATATCTGATCAAAGTTTCCATCACACACTATCCCTTTGGACAAACATTAGTATGAAGGTGACAGAATCAAGCAGGATTTACTCGCTCACATACACAGAGAGCACGGTTTGCTCTAACATTTTGGATATTTATCTACAAAAAATTCATAAGGTATATATGGTGAAAATCCTTTGATATATGCTGTACTTTCAAAAGGTAGAATACTATTAGACTATTTAAGCCCAAGTATTCAGACAAATTCAATAAACACCGTGGTTACTTGAGTTAATGCCAGAAACATGCAGACCCACAAGGAAATACTCTCTTCCTAGTCTCTTCCAGGGTCTGCGTAACCTATGAAGGATCAAATGGTTACATCTTACTGCTGACCTAAACATTTTGTAAGTGCATGGTAAACTTTTTTTCAGAAAACCCATACAATTATTAATTTTCTCTGTTTTGCACCTTCTCTTCTTCTTTGCCTCTGTTTCGTGAGTTCTTTAACTCAGAGTTCGGATTGAAATGCAGGGGACACAGAGTTTATCTTTGGATTCAGATGTTAATTATTTCTTATCTATAGTACAGCTGCACAGAGTGTGCCTCTAAGTTAACAAGGTGAAAATGGCCCCCCGAGTGCTACCTTCCAAGGTCTTTTAAAATCCAATCTATCCAATTATGGAATGCCAACTAATTTATTTTTACTTATAATCCAGTAACTAAACATTCATGTTCCACACTGCGGGTTTTTTGAACCAATACCAGAACACCCAGATTTGTGAAAAAGGAGGAGGAAAGAAGAAGAACTAACCTACACCCAAAATCCTCCATATTTTTACTATATCCCATAAACCTAATTTCTCTACATCTCTACATTGTGATATAACTCTAATTACACAGCAACAACCTCAGTGTTATCACACAATGTGGGAAGCTTTTCCCAAGGCCTCAGGTCAAATGCAGTGTGCTTCTGAGGATCATTGCCTGTCAGCATTGAAAGACTGGAATTCTCTGAACTCAGGGTTCCAACATCTCCCCCTCCTGTTTGAACCATGAACACAGCTTTAACTGCTTTGTTAAACCATTGTCGGATACACTGAAGTAGACAAGGTACAAGTACCATCATGACTATAATGACAGTCAAAACATACATTCCCACTCTCAGAAGCTCTCTCCCAAGGGAGCGAGGCTCAACCAATCAAACAGATCATCCAACCATGATCCTCTTTCAACTTTGAGTTTGATGATACCTTCTTGTAATTGTTGAATGCTCTTGTGTATTGATACCGAATGGTCAGAAAGGTTTTTGCAACACATTCCAACAAAATCTTTGCATCCATGTCCATGCACTAACAAAAGGAAATCTATTGCTGCTCTGTTTTGCAAAGTTGCATGTCTTACACTTTGAACACCTGTTAACAAATTGCTCAATGCGAGATGGCATGAGAGTTCTTACTTAGCCAACAGCCTAACTGATCCAATTGTTTCAAGGCTGCTCCTGCACCAACTTGAGGTACAAAGAGAGCTGCAGCAAACATTTTATACTCTTCTCCACAAATCTGACATATTTGATGGAAGAAATATTCCTGTATGTAGTCATATCTCTGAGACAAACAGGACTGCTGGACATCTCAAAGTACATGATGCCTCAATACTTTGGGTCTATTAAGTAGGAGCTTGTCTGACCTAAGGTCCCCGTACTCTGTGGTACAACACAGCTGCAAAACTCAGTTTACCTAGACTAACAGACAAAAACCCCAGAATGGACTCCTTCATTAGGAGAAAGCATGCATGGGTTGAAATACCTCTTGATTAAGCATAACTGGTTTTGCATCGCTTTTCAATCATAAGTTTAGATCAATTGAGACAGATCTTGAAGTACCACAGGTGTTTAACAAAGGTATATAAGCAAACAGGGTTTAACATGAACACTTCATACATGAGTGTCATATACTTCTCCTAATACAAGACCAACCTGTAGTATAAAGCTTAGTTGCCTGTTGTTTTTTGCTTGCTTTTGAAAGCCAGTCTGTCATCCAAAAATCTGCTAGGTATCAAGTTATGAAGCACTGTAACATGTATATAGACAAGTGGAAAATATGGAGGCATTTAAGGTAAAAACAGATTGAATTTCTAAACTGTTATTTAATCCAATGCAGTTTTAATTTATGTCCCTGAAGTTATTTGCAAACCCTAATCTCAGTCAAATTCAGGAACCACAAAATCCACAAACTGAATGCTTCTGCTATTCTAATTTATCATATTTTTGAAGAAAAACATAAACCAGCATTTATTGAAATTGATTCAATTGTTGATAATCAACAGCCATGTGTGGAGCTCTTCCTCAGACATTTTTTAAAAGTTAAGAGCATGAGATGAAGTTAAAGACTACAGCAGTGCATGCAAATTGTTGCAAGCCATGTTTTTTTACATCAAGAGGTTCAAGTACTCTACTCCACCAAAAAAGGCAAAAACCCCTCAAAAAGCAGAGTGGAGTTCAGTCTGAGAACCACAACATGATCTCAAACAGCAATCACTATGTAACTATAGTTATTGACCTTTGTAAATCACGGTATAAAAAAAACCCCCCACCCTCCTGAAGAAGTGGATGCCTAACTACCTCTTGAAGAAGCAGAAGTTTCTCACTGAGAGTTCGCATGCCTAATCCTGTGTGTCACGGCAGAACTGCTGCTGAGCTCCTGTTCTCCACTTGCTTCCCATGGAGCTCAAAGCTTAACTTGGCAGCTCTGAAAGTTCTCACTGTAAATGGTTCGAACTGTTTACCATCACATCCTCCCACACACATGCAAAAAACCACAATGTCAAAAGTCATAGATATTTTTTAAAAAACATGAAAATCATGGAATCCATCACTCTTATGACAGCCATGACAAAAACGAAGTTTCAGTGATGGGTTGGCAAAAGGTTTATGTAACCCTAAACTCTTACGCAGAGAGTGAGTCTGAAGGCATTGTATGGTTCATTTAACATTATGGAATTTTTTTCCTGTTTTATATAGTTAGAAGCACTTAAAGCCTGAAAAGAGCATAGGGTGCACATGAATTCCATTTTGGCATATTTTGCAAGAAATCAATATGAAACAAATCAGGTTTTGAAGTTCCTGCTATAAAAAAAATAAAACTTGAAAATCAAAACACTGGAAATATTTATAATTTGTGGTAGCATACATTTAAAATCTCAAATCAGTTTAAGCAATGGATAATAACTTATCACCAACTGGAGAGGACACAAGAAAGAAAAAAAACCCAACCCAATTTGTGACAGTGCTCAACATGACATCAAAGCAGATCAGACAGAAAAATTAAATAGGAAAGAGAAAAAGCTAGGCAAGAAATAAACTATGCAGATTTGAAAAACAGGCTAACAAGATCTCACAATGGCAGATTACTATAGCAATACATATGCTACAGAAAAGAAAATATAACTTTGAACTAATCAGTAATTTCTCTAGCCTTCTTTCAAAAACTTCCAGGGAGAGAGGGAAATCAACTTAAGAAAAATTGCTCTTTTTCAACTTATGTTGAGTCTATCTGAACCTAACAATGTAAACAGAAACAATACCATCTAAACCCTTGAAAACACATTTGAAGAAGAGAAAGAATATGATCATGTATTTGAATTCAGCATGTAAATTCCCAAGGAAATAGGAAGAAATTTGCTGCTCTGCATTAGGCTATTCTCCTCACCACTGAGAGAATGGTACTAGTGGAAGAAGTGGTAAAATATTGACTGTACAAGCATCACTGATGCACTCTTTCATTCATACTGAGATAGAAAACTGTTATTGGCAACATGCTGGAAAAGAATATACGGACTGAGATTTTTACAAGTATGCACCTCAAATCCTAAAGGCAATAAAGACATAATTTTAAAAATAACAGATATATTATTCACACATACACTTTCTTCCCATTGAGAAACTGAGGTCTCTTGCCTTTCCCTGGACAAGCTATTGTATCTGACTACTGCAAGACTGGCAGACACAGCAGGGAGAGAAAACCATAGATCTTAAGTTAGGGGTTCCTGTAGCAAAAAACTTGGATTTTTTGGTTTCATATTTTTTCAAAGAATATTTTCTACCATAACATCACAACAGTCCACATTTCTCATTCACAATTAAGTAACAAGTCTACCTGTAACTAACGAATGGAATAATTCCATGGAAAGGAAAAGATCAAAAAATAGGAAAATACTGAATCTGTTACAATACAGTTGGACAGCTGGAAACTAACACCGAAATTCTAAAGAAACCATCTGAGATTTAGCAGCATGCACAGATGAAGTTCTTATGAACAGCCCAGCTGTTTTAACAGTTTGCTGACACTGAAAACAAAAGGTATTGCACTACTTTCCTTCCTAAATTGCTCTTCCTTCATTTACCAGGACACCTAGTTTAGGCTTTTGCTCAGTTACCTTTCTTACAGGAAAGTGAAATAAGTCAATGCTATTCTGATGAGGGCTAGAACAGGTGTGGATGGTAAGTAGTAAAAATGCACAACCAGGAGCGGGGGATATAGGGGAAGAAAGTAATAGAAAAGAGATTGGTAAATTAATCCTGCAAACCTGCTGACGATCATTTGGAATTACCAAATAAGTTTTAATTTTTGCTAAGGAATCTGGTCACCTCTCTATTTTTCAGGTTTGTATGCTTTAAATATTCATAATCACTAAGCTAGTTTATGGCATTTGCTGGGTTTATCTGTTCTGCTTCTGTGTATCTACACTGAGAGAACATACCCTTTAGCATACAGCCACAAGACTCAGAGGAAAGAAATACATGTGATTATTACTTAATGCAATGACTTTGTACTACTAGGAAGTCCCCATAATTGGATATCTTTTACATCATCCTTTTAATAGTAAAAAAGGTTTGTTTTTAAAAAACAAAGTAAGGAACCCACAAGGATTATCGAAGTCCCAACTCCTGGCCTTACACAGGACAACCCCAAAAATTATACCAAGAGTGTTGTCCAAGCACTTCTTGAACAAGAGTACCTATTTCCTTTAGATTCCTAAGAATGCAACAGTAAAATTTTTTCACTCTTTACATCAATGCTGCCACAAAATATGTGTAAGATATGAAATACACTGTTATACTGTGAAATAGGAACTCCAACAGCTAAAACTATTACTAAGGAGAGTTCCCTAACACACACTTGGAACAACAGTCTTTCATAACTCCTTTTAAGTACTCATTTTAAATATGAGTATTCTTTCCGTATATTTTCTTTCCGCAAATATAAGGCTTCAGACAGTAAACTAATATCACTGTGACTGAAATTAAGCATGAAAAGAAACTACAAAGGAGCATATTTAGAAAAGGGAGAAAAGCACCTGGAAACAATAGGACCAAATCTCTTGTCTAGTACAGAATGGTATGACACCAAATCTTTTGTCCCAGAAAGGAATGGAGCCTGTCTATGAGAAAAATTTTGATTGGTGTGGACAGCATGCATTATTTAGCAAGGCTTAAAATGACAGACCCTGCCCTTGCAGATGATACCTCATATGAAGAATCTCAGCTGATACACAAAGGTTTTCATAACTCTAAGTCTTGTCGTCTGTCGACGCAAGAACGTAGAGATTTGTGGAAAACAGGTTAGAGCACCCATAATTTCTGTTTTTGAGAGATTCTCTGGGCAGATAATGAAATTCTAGAATTTCTTAGGTTGCAGTGGACCTTCAAGATCATTGAGTTCAACTGTTAACTCAGCAAATGCCAAGTTCAGCACTAAAGCATGTTCCTAAGCACCACGTCTACATGTATCTTGAAAATATCTTCAGGGACAATTACTCCACCAATTTTCTGGTCCACAACTGTATTGGTGAAGGAATTTTTTCCAATAACCAGTCTAAACCTCTCCTGGTGCAACTTGAGGTCATTTGCTCTTGTCCTATTCTGGTTATGTGGGAGAAAAGACTGCCACCTACCTCACTACAACCTCCTTTCAGGTGGTTGCAGAGAGCAATAAAGCCTCTCATGAGCCTTCTTTTCTCCAGGCTAAAGAACCCCAGTTCCCTCAGCTGCTCCTTGAAGGACCTGTACTCCTTCACACTGGGGGTAGATGTGGCCCTCAGGGACATGGTTTAGTGGTGAATGTGGCAGTGTTAACTTTACAGTTTGGTCCAGGGATCTTAATGGTCTTCCCCAACCTAAAAAATTCTATGATTCTATCAACTGCACCCTCAGTAAATTTGCAGACAAGACCAAGCTGGGTGGGAGTGCTGATCTGCTGGAGGGCAGGAAGGCTCTGCAGAGGGATCTGGACAGGCTGGATCATGGGCTGAGGCCGATGGTGTGAGGTTCAACAAGGCCCCGTGCCAGGTCCTGCTCTTGGGTCACAACAACCCCAGACAGTGCCACAGGCTGGGGTAGAGTGGCTGCAAAGCTGCCCACAGGAAAAGGACCTGGGAGTGCTGGTGACAGTGACTGAACGTGAGCCAGAGTGTGCCCAGGTGGCCAAGAGGGCAAATGGCATCCTGGCCTGGATCAGCAATGGTGTGGCCAGCCGGACCAGGGCAGGGATTGTCCCCCTGTACTTGGCAGTGGTGAGGCCACACTTCAAATCCTGGGTGTTCAGCTTTGGGCCACAGGACAGACCTTCTCCCCTCTTTGAGCAAAGAAGGAAGGGGTGATATCATTTTGGTAACATAAATGAGAAAATAGTATTTTATTCAGTACTGCATTCAGATTACTCTTGAAAGTCAAAGCAAGGCTGTATCAAGAGCTTCCTTCTGCACAGCTAAAGGGAATTAAAAGATTATGCACAGAACAGAGATTTAGTCTACAACAGACCACTATTACAGCAAAGTATATTCCCCATGAGGATGCACTCATTTTCCAGAAAAATGAAATAATAAAAAAAACCTGATAAAGCTCAAGTAAGTTTCAAGGTGCTTAACTTAAGCCAGTAAAAATAATTTTAATAGAGGGAGAAAAACCAGAAAAAATGACTTGAACCTTCTGGTACAAGTCTGAACAATTCTTATTATTTAATAAAATAAATGTATGCAGCCCCACACTTTAAGACTGGGTCCTGATATTCCAGTAATACTGTAAGTTACCCAGCATATTTGGAACCATGGAAGCTCTAGAACACATTCATCTGCAAGTGCTCTAAACCAGATAATTTCACTCCACTTGCATAGACTACAATTTGCATTGTTTGGACCTCAGAGCAAGGGATAGCCTCACCAACTTGATAAACATAAAAATCATCACTGGAGACATGAAAAAAAAAGAAATAAAATAACATTTCCCATAATTTCTTCCTCAAATACATATGAATCCTAGAAATATATCTTTTAAAATTACATTTAAATCTTACTTCCTAAGAATTTCACTTTCCACACCATCACTGTATTTATGGACAAGACATGTAGAACCAGCACTTAGGGACATGGTTTAGTGGTAGACACTTGGGAGTGTCCTGCTTATATTTGGATTTACTGATCTTAATGGTTTTTCCAACCTCAGTAATTCTGTAATTCTAAATTAACAGTTTCAACATATGCTACAAAATTTCTAAAAGCATACATCTTACATTGCTGCAAAGATGAAATACTGTAAAGATGAATTCTCTTTGAGAATTCCAAACTTCTGTACATATTAAAATATTTCAAGAACGACAGAACATTTTAAATCCAAGGTATTTTGGAACATGCATTTGTATTGTAATTATATGAATCACAAATATCACTTGCCACAAATGAATTTGAATAAAGCTGAGTATCTTTTGGAGTAGGCTCGCAGAGCCTGAACAAACAATTACAGCACCAATGCTTACCTACAGTTAGCCCAAATGTAAGAAATACTCAAAGATATGAGGGTATGAAATAGGAACATACTATTTAGCATTTTAGGGTATAAATTTCAGTAAGAGCACTGGAAATACGTTTATTTAATAAACACTACATAACTCCTTGTAAGGGTTAGATAATGCCTTGAATGTTCTAGTATCAAAATAGTAACATGAAAGTAGAGAGACAGAAATAGAACCTCATGATTTGTAATTGTTTCAAGAATTATTTTATAAATCAACACAGGACAAATACGTAAGGTTTATTCCTACTTCCTAACAGATACTAGTGGACAAATTGGCTAGCGAGTGAGAATTCTGCTGAGCAATATGTGAAGTTTAATACAGCTTTTCCCACCCTGAGTCCTTAGGGCTTTTTGTACTGTCATAGTTTATCAGCAACTTATTTCCATGATCAGGAGACAACATTGTCACTTAATCTTAGCAGGCATTCTTGCTGATCCTCTAGCCAGAGGGTTCTAATGTTAATAGAACAATAGCCACCATTCAAAACCATCCTCTTCTGCCAACAGCCTGCAACCACCATTTCGTCAGTCAATGAAAAAAAAACAACAATGAGCCTAAAGGTTACTGGGCAGTAAATTTGTGGAGGAAATGCTTGAATGAAAAAAGACACCCATGAATGCATTTTTCCCTCACCAGTATTCTACCACCTTACTGATGACAGTGTTTTGAAAAGATCTGCTTAATCCTTTAAATTTACCATCAGAAAATGGCTACCACTACAACTCTAAAACCTTGCTATAACCTTATAATAATACATCTGCCATGGACAGACTGCAGATAAAATTCTGCAAATGCAAAATAGAAGTATTTTTATGCCTTTGAACAAGTTAAGCTATTTATTTTTGTCTGTTTCACAGGAGAAACCTCTAACCATACAAATTAGACAGGATTTGAGGGACCTGGAGAGGGCTATAGATTACATGATTAAAGAATTGTCTCTGATTAAGGATGGTCGTATTATTTGGATAATTTTTGTTAAAGATTCGCCAAACAAAAATCAGATTGTAACAGACAATAAGCCTTGAAAAATATCACTGAATTTTGATTAATACAAAAAGCAATATTAATACTGTTTTCTTGGCAGGTATAAGTATTTTTTTCAAAGAGGCTTACATTCAGCTATACAGGAAGGTGCCTTAATAATGCCCTAAAATCTACTAACATTCCGCCTACTACAACTCTTTTTTCTGGGCAGAGGTGTTATTAAAAAATCCAACAGCTTCAATTAAAATGTTTTCACTGGATCATGCACTTGTTTTTAAAAATAAAAATTTGTTTTTAATTCAATTTTTACACTTTAAAACAAATTCAGGATTATTGTCAAATACAATTCAATTACTTTTTCCACTAAAAACAATTATTGTGAAGATATTATCCTCACTATGAAATAGAAGGGATAGCATGACATAAAATCACAGCTATTTTAAGTAGATGAAGGTTTATTTTTCATTTAAGCACTTATTTTCTTCGATGAGAAAAACATACTTCATTGATGAAAGGTAACGTTAACTCAGTAACTTTAACTTCATACATAATGCTGATAAACAATTTCACATTTTAGATGGCTGAAGAGATCTGTTTTTCTTTGGACATTTTAACAGAACGGCTAATTTCCTTATTTTCTAATCAAAATAGCTAGCAACCTGAACATACCTAAGAAATAGTTCGGTAACTTTTTGTCTTACGCTACTGTGAATGAACACGAAATTGCTCAGTGTTGAATTGTAAGAAAAAAAAGAGCACATAAAGCATCTATGAAATAATCTGAAACCTGCATCATATTTTCATTATAAATATAACATATTTCATCAGAATACTCCAAAGTACATTGTAATTTATATCCCAGTAAATCTTGAAGAAGTTGTAAGTTTGAGTGTTTCACAGATAACATGCATTAAAAATGAAAATTTAAAAAAATAAGAATACAAAATTGGAGTTCAAAATAAGCTGGACATATTAAGTCCATCCTCTTTTCTGGAGGTGATTATGCAACTGCTGACCTCAATTCACACTAAAAGTTGTTTTTTCCATTTTGTGTGCTAGTCACTGAAACAGCCACACAACCTACTTGTTTGAGAATGCTATCTTACAGAGGGAAAATATATCTATAAAATTAGCTTGAACCCTGTCCTCTACCACAGTGAAAGTGGCATAAATACTTCACTCACTCTCATCTATCACATTACAGTGAATTACAGCATGCATATACTCATGCTTATACATGAGAATACTACCATAATGCCATTTCTGTGACAATGACATACTATACATAAAGTCACTACTATTTCTTGAGGAATTATTTGGGAAAAAATAGAACATGGGCACTGTACTAGGTTATTATTTAATCCACACGCATTCAGAAACACTCTCCATTCCATATACAACCAACAGCTTCCGAAGTAGATGTTACAATCTCACAATCAATATTCAAATGTTAATTCAATCACGAAAACCATACCAACTTATACCCTTTCCTGAAAAAACATGATTCCTGTGCTGCAAGATGTCATGAGAGTAGCCTGATAGGAATGACTTGGAGTTGTGCTGGATAAAATGCTGAGCATGAGCTGGCAACAAGCCATTGCAGCCCAAACAACCATATGCCGGGCTGCATCCAAAGCAGTGTGCCCAGCAGGGCCAGGGAGGGGATTCTGCCACTCTGCTCTGCTCAGACCCCACCTGCAGTGCTGCATCCAGCTCTGGGGTCCCAGCAGGAAGGACACGGACCTGTTGGAGCAGGTCCAGAAGAGACCCATGAAAATGATCAGAGGATTGAAATATCTATCCAATGACAAAAGGCTTAAAGAGTTGAGGTTGTTCAGCCTAGAGAAGAGAAGGCTCTGGGGTAACCTCACTGCAGCCTTTCAGGAGGCTATAAGGAAGATGGAGATAGTCTTTTTATAGCAGGACCTGTTGGGATAGGGGTAATGGATTTAAACTAAAAGAGTGTAGCTTCAGACTAGATATAAGGAAGACATTTTTTACACTGGGGGTGGTGAAACACTGGAACAGGTTGCCCACAAATGTGGCGGATATCCCATCCCTGGGGTTCATTCAAGGTCAAACTGGACAGGGGTCTGAGCAAAATAATATGCTGGAAGATATCCATGTCCACGGCAGGAGTGTTAGATTAGGTGACCTTTGTAAATCCTTTCCAATCTACCCTATAATTTTTTGATTCCCTGGTATCATAACTTTTAGCAAGAGTATTCCTATTTAATAAAGAATGTTACAAGAGATGTTTCAGTTAAGTAAACTTATTCAAATTGTTTAAATAAATCTAGCAACTTGCTTTTTATACACAAGGTACAAAAAAGACAAAGGCAAATTCTATTGCCCAAGACACTCAGATGAACTTTCAAAATTCAGGTACAGTATCAACATATGTAGAAAGTATTTTCCAGATTTATTGCAAGACTCAAACTACTTAACTAGCTGAAAAGCACACTAGAGTTACAAGATAGTTTATGTATATAAATAGCACCAACATAATTACTCACATATAATAACTATACTGAAAATTCAGTCTCCCCAGATAGGATTACATGATAAAAAGCAGCACAATGATAAGCACCTGAGAATGCTGAGGACCCAAACTCTCCGACATGGAAAGGGAGAGCTAAATACCAACAAATACACTTGTATGCATGTGTACATAAAGATATCTATACATATTTCACTGGATTCATATTAATTTTACACTCATATTTTAAAAAACACAACAAATTCCAACTTTAAGAACAACGCTGTAAGGAATTTTTCACTACAAAAGACAGACCTACAAATTGATACATTCTTAAAAAAATGTGTATGTTCTTAGCGAAGCATTGCCTTAAAAGAAATGAACCACAGACTTTATTTCCTTTATCATCTGCACAGTTTTCATTTTGAGAAGCTCACGTCATGTGCTGAAAAGTGACAATCTGGATTTAACAGGCATGACAGGTTGCCAAACTAAGATTACATCTAACAATGTTTCACAGTGCACCAGACTCTCTCCTGCTGACCTTTCCACACGTGGTTCAGAGACCACTGGATTAGAGCTGTTAACAAATCACAGGTGCAGCCAATTAACCAAGAAATGACGTAACAATGACTTCCAGTCTTAAGCATGAGGCTTGTTCAGCAAATAATGCTTTTCCATCAATGAGCTCAGTATGGCTGCTTATCAGCCAAACTTAAGAAGAACTTCAAAAGGCCTGTACTGCTGATACACTTCTCATTAAAAAGTGATTTTACTGTGAAATTATCCAACTGTGACTATGGTATGCTTTGCTGTTCTCTAACTTGGGAAGTTGTCAAACAATGTGTATTAATCTTCTTACCAAGAGGATCACAGATTTTCTGGTGCACAATGAGCCAAAATGAGAACTAATGGAAATAGAGGTAAGAATTACATTGTTGTGTATTTTGTGGGGGTTTATTTTTTAATAATGAATTAATTTTTTTGGTAGGTTGGTTTTGTTAATTGCCTCCCCACCTCACTTCTCAAAGGTGAGTGTGTCTCAGTACCTTCTGCATTCTGGAGGTCTACAGACGCTATGGAGAAACAGCTGTGCGCAGCCCAGATTTTGCAGGACTCAGTAAACCACACTGACTCCACACACCATCATGTGATCCCAAATGGTCAACTCCGCTGCTCTAAGAACATGTGCAAGAACACACAGGGTGTCTCCACATGTCATTTGATAGGCTGGGCATGATTTTAAAACTTTCATTCTACATTGAAGTAACATAGTTTATACAACTTTTAAAACTGAGTTCTCTTTGCAGACAGTTAAGCCACATTTCTGTAGCAATGCACAAAATCCACTAAAAGTCAGACTGACCTCTGACTAACCATTACAGCAATATGTCTTTCTTTTGTAATATCCCTTAGCGAGAAATGAGTGGACAAGAATAATAAAGCACGACAGCATTCTACATTATTCTCTCCTGCTCACTTTTATGGTCCCTATCTCTCTGATGCCTCAAAGCATTCCCTGATTTATTGGAAAGTGAAGGAAGAGTGGCACTAATCTCAGAACTCTGAAACCCAGAAGAACTAGAAAACATTTCATAGGGAAAGCCGCAAACTGTAAAATGAAAATTCACAGGCTATAGCCAGCTCCATGAAATTGTGTATTTTGAACTGCAGGTCCCAATGCCATTAATGGTGCTACTTGTATTACCAGAGTTCTTCTCTCAGGCCAGATGCTGTAATATCCTACTAACCCCTCAGAGTAACAGTAATTCTGTACCATTAGTCCAGACCTTTTATACCTTCTTAGTAATAAAGGCAGTCTCTACTAAATGCCATGCTCTACAAAAACTAGCAATACCCCGTCCAGTTATTAGTAAAGGTATCTTGGGTTTAAGACCATAATAATCTCCAACAGAATAAGGAGAAACTACATGAATTCACCAAAGAGTTTTCTGTTGGGTGTTCATTCATAGACACACATATTTACAACTTTTAACATACTGAAAGACAAAAAACCCCCACACTACTTTCTAATAAAAATGTTATTTAAAAAGATGCCATAAACATATGCTACTTGGTTTGAAACTTTGATTTTATATATATCTTATATATCTTATATATATATATATATTATATATATATATCTTATCTATATCTTTGATTTTATATATATATCTTTAATTTTATACTCAAGGTCCAAGAAAATACAAAGAATAAACACCTGTACAGAACAAAGGGTGAAACAGGTTATTCATAATTTGCTGCCAAAGGCCCAAAGCAAAAAACGGTACCAAACAGGAAAAAAAAGTCTTAACTTGACCTCAGATGTTATTTTTACATAGAAAACTATTTGTTAAACGACCATTGTCCATTTATTTATGACAACAGATGCAGCTGAAGTTATACAGACATTCATCTTCAAGCATATACAGAAACCCCCTACATTATTATTGCTTTAGGGATTAAAACCTAAAAAAAAAAAAAAAGAAAAGTACTTACAATGTAGAGAGGGGAAAAAAAAGATTTTTCTGTCTTCTTGAATTATCCCAAAACAGAAAGATAAGCAACTAAAAATAAGTGTCAGAGAAAAAAAAAAAAGGCAACATGGTCATGCAATTTGCTTCCAAGTGTCTTTTAAAAGACGCTTATAGAGATTTTTGGAACACTGGTTGTGAATAAAATGGGAGGAAAAATCTAGAGACCCAGGGGATGAAAGAAGAAGGGGAAACAGTAGTGGTATATCACTCTTTACAATGAGAAAAGATAACTCAGACAATTATATGCCTGAGATTGATAAAGTGCTCTTGAGCAAAAATAACAGAAAACTGTAACACAGAGCCACAAAAAAAATATTTCTACTACTTGAGGACATAGAGTAACAAACTATCTTGTGTGAAGGAAGAAAAATGCAGCATACTGTCTGATGAAGCTGACACACAACAAAAGCTGGGGAAAATGCCACAAAACAAGGTTAATGCTCAATGTACTCGATGCATCAAAGTCCAAGAGAGATTTGGTACAATTTTCAAATGAAGATATGCTAACAGAAGGCTAGCAGATGAGAGAAAAAGGGTCCAAGGAAAGCCAAAAGGCAGACTGAAAAGCAGCAGCATTTTTATTTACTTAATAAGAAAAGCACTTACCAAAGAAAATTTTTGTGGGGTATATTCTCTAAATTAAAATGGAATTTTTTTCCACCATAGAAATGTAAGACAGAGACAAACTGTAAGAACGAGATAAAAGAATTTAAGAGTTTTGTGTGCTTTATTAGGTAAAACACTGGATGCAATTATCCAAACATCCTTTTCTGCCTTATGCTCTCAAGGTTCAGGCTTTTTGGATGTTTTCCACTTTCATTACATAAACAGCTTCTTCTCATTAGAAGAAGATATACCCTTATAAGGATTCAAGTTGGGTTGCCTTTATTTATGTTGACACAGATTTTATTCAACCCCTCCAACCTTACCCATTCTGTGAGTCAGCTAACAAAGTTGTCTGATTTATTTTGTTTCACTATTATCAAATGATCAACTACTATTAACTACTGATTATCAGAAATGTAACACAACAACTTTTTAGACAATAATTGAATTCCCTTCTTTTTATTTACAAATGATTACCCATTATAAAGATTCCACAACCAGAATCTGATAACCAACATCACTTGTTCTACACTATATTAAAAATACTTATTACCTATTTGGCTCTCTAGGAAGGCATGTAAAAATAATAAAAATACTGAATTGTAAAATGGACTGACTGTCTAGAGTTAAACAGCAGGTGTGATGTTTAAAGAAAATGTTTGAACATACTGCAGTCATCTTTCACTACAGTACCACTTTAAGATATACCACTCATATTTACAGAAAATACATTCTATAATACAAAGAAAACCCTCAAAAAGTTTCTTCCCATGCTACTCAACTCTGTTGAAACAAAGAAAGGAAATGGAGCATGAACATCTAGCAATTAAAAAGTACATGGCTATACCACTACTAAATCCATCTTGTTATGTTACAAGAAAAAAAAAATCACATGTGCAGCTAAACAACTGAGTACACTCCAACTCTTTGAAATGGTATCTTACCCACTGTATAGTGCTAACAATTCACTGTATAATAAGGATTACACGTTCTCACCTTCCATCACACTAACTGCATTTTCATGGGTCATATACGCATCCTTTTTTCCAGGTGACTAGACAAATGCACACAGACTTCACCTAAAAATACACTGAGTCTTGCCAAGTAGCAGCAGGATGAAATATACCACAGTAACAATCCCGTCTTTGTCCCAGCCTAACACTATACCTATTAACACGCTTTGATGCTTAGCCAAGAAAAATCTCAGTGCAGGGATTCTGGGTTTTGTGCCCAAACAATCTGGGCTTGTGTTTAATATAGTATAGTCTGCTTTTAAGTTACTGCCAATCATTAACTCTACAAAGAGTATGTCTGGGATTATTTTTTCTTTACAATGAATGTTATTAAGGTAAAGAAGGCAGAAAAATTTACATTATTTTGAAAAGAATAAGTGGATCATGCAATCCTTAGCACTACGAAAACAGTCTTATTCAGAAAATAAATGTGTTTCTAAAACCAATTCTGAATCTTTGTTTCTTGTATGTCAGTAATATATGTCTGAAATACTGAGTTTCTTGAACAAAATACAAAAATGCAAATTAAAAGAAACACACACTAGTTTCTTAAACTTACAGGTAAGTTAAGAATTCATTTTCACCAAAGGAAAAGAAGGTAATAGTTTTCAGTTTCTTAAACAATTACACAGAGAATATTATCAGTCAAAAAATAATTTAGGAATATATTAAAGAAAAATGGCTAAAATATGAAACATTACACTTAGCTAAACCAAATATTATTACTATCCTTACAGAAAAATAGACTGAAATGAGTGATCCCTCATGCACTGAGGAAAAGAAGTATGTAAAACAAAAAGAAAATATCAATTAAGTGTTAGCAGAGAAGATGAGAAAAAAACTAATAACAAAATGACTTGATAAAACATATAAAAATTAAAACAAGAGTAAATATCATTCAAAGTTCTAGTCCCAGCAAGAGGCTGCTCCCATTTCACTGTAAGACTGATATCTTTTATACAGTATGCTGTGGACAGAAGGTCATGCCCACCTTCTACAGCACTAAAACTTGCTTAGAAGTCTCTTGTCTGTGACAGCTTACTTCTGGCTCTAATTTTGTAGCTGACTTTTTTTTATTTGATTTACTGAGGTTGCATAAGCAATCTATTTTATAGAGAACTCCACAAGCAACTGTAACACTCTAGTTGTATAAAAACTGGCAAGAAAAGGAGGCCAAGTGGACAGGAACAGAAGACGACAATCCCTTGAGACAGTCTTTAAAAAAAAGTTACTCAAATCCAAGTGTAAGGATTTTTTCTGTCATTTCAGACAAAATATTCCTTTCTCTCCTCTTTTCTCATACCATAAGATGATCAACAAATTCCAGTCCTAAAAAACTTCATTGGTTCTCAGGCTTATTTATGAATTTTTGTTGACATTAATAGTTTCACTGGAATCATTGAGTCATGCAACCATTTGCAGAAGTAATCAATTTCCATATGACTGTGGATAAATGGCAATTTACAAATTAGCAATTTCGTTTCAAATCCTTATTGAATTTATATGCTATGACAAGTCACTCAAGAGCATACAAAATACACATGAATTAATGCAGAAACCTATCAAAATAAATATCTGTCATGTAGGTAAGTATGACTGTAAGAATATATTACCTGTGGGTGACTGTGTATGATGTAACTACAAAATTAGGGTATCAATACTGAACTAAAATAACTCTGAAAACATTTCTTCTTTCGGACACTTGAAGTGCATAGAACGAAGTCTCTTCCTTTTTTCTCTTTACATCTCTAGTGATTAGTGCGTGCGTGCAATTCTCTAGTTTAACATTAGCCGTAGTCAAGATCAAGCAAGGCACCGTAAAAGTACCTAACATTATTTTTCTGGGGATCTAGTGTATAAAGACATCTTCACAGAAGCCAAAGAACCCCCAAACAAAAACAAACAAAAAGTTCAAATTACAAATTACAAATATGTGAAAGTTTAAATATTTATATTTTTTGAAAAGCAGATGCTTAGAACAGCTACTACATTAATCACACACAGACTCAACCAAACTGCGTTTTAAAAGAATACATAAAAATAAGTTCCTTTTTCAGGTTACTTCCATTCCCACTGTTTGTGATACCTAGACAATGAATTCCCACGTGTTAGTGTCTATGCTTCTTCTTAACATCACAGGAGAGAAAAAAAAAGTTTTCAGGTAGCTTCAGCTCATGCAAATCTGCGTATCATAGCTGCAGCAATAAAACACAAGGCATTTCTCTCAGATAAAACAATTTTAAATGTATTTAGAATTCAGGAGAGTTCCATCTGCAAACCACTGGAGGCACGTGTCATTTTGTCTACTTTATTTCTGACATAAACTCCAAAATTCTTCAAAGGCCGTACCCCACTTGCACTCTGTGTACAAGCCAAATTTGGCGTATGTGAGCAAGGACTGTATGTCAGAGCACCTGTAACTACAGCATAAAATCTGGAAAATGTGTTGATCTTGACAACTGGCAGATGTTTTCCGTATTCTTATGCTGTAAAGTCAATTAATAAATAATGGAATAACTTCATTACTTTCTCACAGGTAATAATCCAAACTCTACCTCTTTACTGGAGCTGAGTCCTATCCAGATTTCCATAAAATGCTTTTCTAGTGAAAGAGCACTGTCCTGATATACACCAAAAATACTGAAGTAGGTACTACCTGCATAATACAGAAGTTTTATCTCCTACAACCTTGTCAGGTCTTCACAGCCAAGTTCACATGCTTGAATTAAGACTTTGTCAAGAACTTACATGATGAACAAGAAAAATTGTCTAATTCAGCTGGTGTTCTTGATGTACTGTATCTAAGGCAAATGACTAACCTAATGAAGTTCTGCTTGGAAACACTTCAATCAAGATACATAAAAACAGAAAGACTAAAATAGTGCCATACTGTTCTGTATATGTATCAGCATATTTCACATGCCTAGTTCTTTTCCAAGGAGCTTTTCAAACGACAATTCAAATCAAGAGTGAAAGAACAGAAATAGAAATGTATGAACTACTGAAGAACAACAAGCAGATCACTTGAAACAGTCCTAAGAGTGTTTAGTGTTATAAAGGCCACTAAAAGTTAGGATTTAAGAGAAACATTTCAATACCCTGAATTGAAACAGGATGAGTAGCACAGATTTGCTTACTTCCTTTCTTGAAATTCAGCACTGTATGAGTTTTTGCACTTTTACAGAAATATCGGTTAGAATTTTATTCAGCATTATTTAAAATTATTTCAATATGTGACTAAATAGCTACTTTTGCATAAAGTTGAAATTTATCAATTTAACATATCAATTGTTTAAAATTGCTTAAAGCTTTGGACAATTATTTTACTGTCAAAATGGCCTGCTTCAAGTTAAGTTAAATTTAAACAACACAAGCTGTTTTGCTGGTTTATTACTCAGGATGTCTCCTAGATTTAAAAGAAAACCCATACAAAGGAAGCATAATAAACACAGAGTGAACAAGTCTTTTTTGACATACAGAATTAATGATTTTTGATAAAATAAAAGCATTTACAATTTCCCCATGAAACACAAGCATTAGCCTTAACACTTTAGAGATACAGAACCAGGGAATGGTTTGGGTTGGAAGGAGATTCAAGAGGTAGAATCTTAGAATGGTTTGGGTTGGAAGGGAACGGTTAGAAGTTATTGTGTCCAAGTCCCTACAGTGTGCAGGGACATCTTCAACCAGATCAAGTTGCTCGGAGCTCTGTCCTGCCAGACCCTGAACAAACCGCATGGGTGCAGCATCCACCACCTCTCTGAGCAATCAGTTCAGCGTTTTACCATCCTCATTACAAAAAACATCTCTGTTATAGGTAATTTGAATCAACCCTTTTTTTGGTTAAAACCATTGCCTCTTATTCTTAGAGCAACAGACCCTGCTAAAAAGTTTATCCCTATTTTTCATACAGGTTTTACCTCCCTCGCCCAGCTAGCCATTCTTCTCTCGATGCAGCCCAGCTGGTTTTCTGGGCTTCAAATGCACGTTTCCAGCTCATGTCAAGCTTCTTGTCAACGAACACCCCCAAGTGTTCTCCCCAGGGCTGCTCTCAATCCATTTTATGCTCAGCCTGTATTTGTGCTTAGGATTGCTCTGACCCAGGTGCAGCACCTTGCACTTGGCATTGGTGAAATTTAGAGTACGAGTTTCATTTTGAGAAAAAATTGAAAGAGGGGAAATTTAGGTTTCAGAGTAGCATATAGATTCTGATACAATGCTGTTGAAGAGTTTCTTAGCAGAACTCTGTATACGTTCCTGACTGGTTGCTAATTTGGCTAATTTTAGAGTCAACCCAAAAAACTTGAAAACTTGCTTCCCAGTACGTACATGTAAGGAACTCTTAAAAAAAAATAGTGATACAAAACAGGCCAAAAAACCATGTTCAAGAATTAGGTTACAAAGTTATTACTTAAAATAATTGTCAGTGGCACATTAACCACTGAGTAGAAATATACCTACACGCTGCAGGGAACTCAGTACTAAATCGATTAGTAGTGAATTGCACGAACTGTCACAGTAGAAAGCTCTCATACCAGAACTGCTAGGCAACCTGGGCTTCCTGAACAACAAAATCCGAAGACATCTAATTGCCACAATCTAGGATCTAAAAGACAGAGAAAATGAGAAACTGTTTCTCATAGATTTATAATTGAAAAAAAAACTGGAATGCCCTAGCAATATAAGTGGTAACAGTTGAACACCTGTAAGAAGGGCTGACAGGGTCAACCCGTGGTTCAAAGTGTGAATGAACAGGGAGGTGGAAGTAAGAAAAAAAAAACCTGCTGCTCTCTGTATACAGCATTATTAAGGCTAATAAGAGATTAATGATGGAAGAACTTTAAAGAATGTTGAAAAATTGGAGAAGAAAAACAACCCAAACCATAAAGTAATTTGAGGATGCTAAAAAATTTACTGTGAAAGCCTGAAAGAATACAATTTGTACAGCTTATTGAAAGGACTCGATTAGAATTAAAGTAGTTGAACTAAGAGAAAGTAGAGCATGCTGTAGTGAACTTCAGAAAAAGGCAGAGCAAAAAATAATTCGGCGGCTACAAGCTGAATCCAGACAAGTTAAAATCTAAAGCTGGAAGAGGTACTGTTAGGAATAATGTATCTTAAGTACTGGAATAGAATACACTCACTGACTAAATATGGACCAAACTACACTCTTTTGATATCTACAAAAATTATGTTTGAATGCCTTTCCTGTTCAGCTGTAGCCAAACACTGAATTCAACATAAGGGTAAATGGCAGTAAACTATGGCATGAGATATACAGGTTATCTAATCATCTCCTTTGACTTAAAACACAATTATGAGAATATCTGAATTTGCTGTATGAAAACAGCAGCAGTTCTCTAGGTACAGGGAAGTACAAAGTCAGAAAAACTGCTTCTATTTAGAACCTCAAAAGCCAGTTTTATTAACATACAATGTGTATTTTCTGGTGCTAAACTGAAAAACCAGGAGACAAACTCTTTTGTTGAACAAAGCCTGATAGTAAGTTATACTTAGTTAAAAAAATGCTAGTAGGATTAGAAGTATAGTTAATAAATTCAGAATAGGAATTTTGTGAACAAATATATCTGTTTGTTTAGAAACATATAAAACTTAACATACCAAAGTATGTAGCTCTAAAATATGGTATTGACATCACACTGAAACTGATAACATTAACAAATAAGTAGCTTGCTGAACATGAGATGCTAGATCAAGTTTAAATAAGTAGAAGCATATAAATATACATTTTAATACTCTTCATTATAATGCCCACCTTATAAGCACAAGGTAACAAGTGCAAAATAAATGCATTTAAAACAACATATTCTAACATAAATTATTAGTTTATAAATACAAAATATCCAACTCATCGTTTATAACAACTGCAGATTTATAAAGACAGAAAAGTTTTGATTAAAAAGTATTTTAAAAAAGACTTCCATGTGATCACATAAAATTACCTTTGGCTTTTCCACACCACAGTACTATAAGAGCACTTTAGAAAAGCAAACTTGTGTGCTCAGTTTGGCAATGTTTATTCAAGTAGATGCTAAGAAAATGTTGAGGTGTCTTGACCATATTCAATTTTTACTACCTGATCTGAATTGGACTTAGCATGAACTTGAAACCCTGCCTAGCATTATTAACTATTTTTATTACAATTGTGCCTCAATGACAAAAGGACCGTGGGGATGTAAGTTATTTGTCCAAGTTATTTTGTATTGTCTTTCAGCAAAAAACTAAGTCTGAGGAATTACACCTTGAAAACTGTTATAGGTTTCTGCTTGGAGGATGAAGGAAGAATATATATGCACAGAAAATATGTAAAGCTTCACATATGATTTATTTCACCCATGACAAGCAAACGGGTATAAGAAAAAACAGGAATGCAAAGGAGGCAATACAGCTACTATTAATTACAAGTAGTTAATAGTTTCTACTACTGCTACAACTACTACTACTATTCATCCCCTTATGATAGTAATAGCTTATAAACCAAATGTGGTTACTTAGTTCAACTGCTAATTATAGCATTATTAAGAGAAAAATATACAAGAGGAGACACCAAATTAAATTCAAGTGATGTTAGTTACTGAAAAAGTCAGCTTTTCTTCCTCAAGAGCTTACCTATTTTAAGCATTTCTTTCATATTGCTATTTAATACCACATCCATTACAAGGATGCAACTGAACTTGTTGACTGTACAGTGAAAAACTGTAAAGTCTACTGTATTTTACTCCACACCGAATGCTGCGCAAAAAAGAAGCACTGAAAATTTTTAAAGCTGATAATGAGAAATGTGTAGCATCTGAGCTCCACCTACAGGATGAAAAGGAATGTATAAGAAATATTTTTAATTACCAGACTAGAAGAAGATTATTTACTCTGAAGCCTTCAGATGGTCATCTCGAGCCACTGCCATTTTAAAAACGCAATGCGATGCTGAGAAATTTTATTACTTATGCAATGATGGCAAACACTTTTTCTATCTCTATATATTCCTCATGTAAACAGCTGTTCTACAGTGACAATCTAGGTTTAAGCTTTCTAATACAAAACCCCAGACCTGTGGAATTTCTCTAACAACTTGCCTGAATGACTGGGAAACTCTTTTTCCCAAGTTATCTTACCCAATACAAAGTTTTAAAGTGTATAAAACTATTTTTAAAACATACATAAGAGGTTAAAATGCATACTGAAATGACTAAAATTAACTTCACCATTTGAGCACTTCAAGTATGGTTGCATTTAGAAGTGGTATTGGATCCCAGTACCGTGAATTTGAGAAGGTGTCTATTGTTTCCATACTGTTTCTCTAAAATAGATGTGCAACCTTCAGACCTCACAGATGCATTCGGATTAAAAGAAACAGGACTGATACAAATGAATACAGTTTTGCAGAAAATGTCATGCATGTTAAAGACAGTACTCTGAAACAAATACTCTTAGAAGTTCATTTATTCTACTAGCACATTTAAGTATCTGATAAGTTGAAATTTTGATAGATATCAGAAGTTTCTTCACCCTCTGATATGTCAGTAGACATTACCCTCAAGCTATGGATAGCCCATCCAACTTTTTCTTTGATATTTACACCTCCCACATCTCTGCCTCTGGCCAACATAGGCTTTGACTACAGCGGGTAGTGAACACCCACGAGTATATTATCAAACATCTCCAGTACACTTAGAAAATAGTCACTATTTCAGAAAATTAAACTTGATATTGTTGATCTTACTTTATCTAAAGAGACCTCGAATGTAAAAACACATTATTTATAACAAACAATATCATGCCTTTGATTTTCACGCCAGAGGACGGCAGACAATTATTTGGAAAACAGTAAGTCTAGAAATTTATGTTACTTGAGATACTAAGCAGTATCTCCCAAGGCTATGGCTCCCAACTGCTAAATGCATCCAGTAAAACCCTCTTCTGAGTTAAAATAACCCATCTGGCTATAATACTATTACAACTACCACCCTGAAAGAGTACAATAACCACAAACAGAGCACACTGACTGACCACATGTAGAGCCAGCAGCTTACAGACTGACTATACAAATGTCTCTGACAATGAGCTAAAACATGATGCAAGCTTGGGCATTAAGTATCTCATTCCTAGGAGTACCCTCTAGCTTTGTGTTCTCTTCATGCTACAAACTTGTTATTACACCTTAGGCAATTTTGTTTCCAGCAGTCATTCTTATAAAACTCCAGTGACAATTATAACAGATTGGTGGACAGGTAGTTGGACAGATAGGGAGGTAGTAAATATGCACAGATTCCAAAGCCTTTTCCTGTTCTAAAGATGTTATTTGACTGCCATATACTTCAAGGTTCTTTTTCAGAGAGAGCTTTTCTTGGAGACTTTTCAAATTTCTGAATCCTTGCCTCCACTACCGGATATGGCTATTTAATGCTAAACTGTACTTGTTCAGTCTCTCTCCACAACCAGGAACAATTCATTGACTCTGAGAAGTTTAAACTTGTGTCAGTCTAAACCACAGGACTAGTAACCAAATTTTGGGATTGAAATTATCCATCATACTCCTTGATCTCAGTAGACTTCCTGTGGACCACGTGTCTACAACAGAGATAGTACTGCGACCAATTCCCAAAGCAACACACAGCACAACTCCAAAGACAACAGAAAGAAAAGTCAGGGGATCTGTTTTACAAGATGTCTTGTACCTGTTCTTTAAAAAAATACCTAGTTATATCTAACATCGCCATAAAATCATGATATTGTATTTCATGTACTGCAATTTACGCGCTCTTACAGAGAGAAAGGAACACTGAAAAACAGAAAACCAGTGCTCAAGAACTTGAGTTTCATGCTGGTTTCAGCCGGGGTGAAGTTAATTTTCTTTGCTGTACCTAGCATGGGGGCTGTATTTTGGACTTGTGCTGAACACAGAGTTGGTAACACAGAGATGCTTTTGTTATTGCTTAGCAGGGCTTACATAGAGCCAAGGCCTTTTCTGCTTTTTGTACTGCCACAAAGGTAGGAGAAATGGAGTGCCTGGGATGCTGGGAGGAGACACAGCCAGGACAGGTGACCCCAGTTGACAAAAGAGGTATTTCAGCCCATGTGGCATCATGTTCAGTATATACAGTGGGGGGAAGAAGGCAGAAAAGGGGGGATGTTTGGTGTTGAGGTCCCTTCCCCCTGCCATGGAGCCCTGGGAGAGGGGCCCTGAAAGGGACCCCAACAGTTTGGAGTGATGGTGTTGGTCTTCCCAAGTCACTATTACATGTGATAGGGCCTTGCTCTCCTGGAGATGGCTGAACACCTGCCTGCCCATGGGAAGTAGTGAATTCATTCCTTGTGGTTTTTTGCCTGCATGTGCAGTTTTTGCTTTCCCTATTAAACTGTCTTTTCCTCAGCTGAGTTCTCTATCTTTTATCCTTCTGATTCTCTCCCTTATCCTGCTGGTGGGGCAGTGAGCAAGTGGCTGCGTGGGGCTTGGTGGCTGGCAGGGGTTAAACCACAACACATGACTCCACAAAGAGATGCGATTTATGTATGGTTCCAAAAGAAATGGAGTAACATCAGTTTACAGATCTGACCACACAGCTCTTGTTGACTACATAAAATCTGACGAAGAATCAGGGAAGTTAGTTACCTAGCCTCTAACTAGAATTAAATCACATGACAGGATAAACTAATGCCCATTTAAATTATAGATTTTGTTTAGAGTTTCCTTATTTTTGTTATTGTGCTGGGCCTTTGATGTCAAATGCTCTTCTTATGTATCTCTGGCTATTAAGCGGCTCCTCTCTTCAGCAAACATAAAATTATGAGGAACTTTAGAAGTAACATCTCCCAAGCCTGAGAAAGAACTGACTGGAACCAATTCAGATTTGCTCAAATTGCAAAGGCTTCTGTACTGTACCTGGTGTGATTCTTAGACTCAAATCAATAATGAAGATGACGTAGAAAAGACACTGAATTTCCCTCTCAACTTCCACAAATATTGTAGTTTCTAGAGCTCTTCAAACCTATTAAAGTGGTTAATACAAATTGCTTTCTTAGCAATGTTGTCACTGGGCAGCAGGTACACTGCAAGAATGAGTACTGTGTTAAACCAGGCTTCACTGGATGATGACTCTCCTTTCTGTGAGTCTCAATGGTGGACGATTACTGTGTGTTAACACAGATAAAGAAGCTGCAAAACTCAGTCTTACAACTGAGTAGAAAGACAAAGAGTGACAAATACATATGAAGATACTTAATTTCTAACTCACGGGGAAAAATAAAACTCCCATACAAGGTAACAATAAGTGCCGAGTGTAACAAAACGCAAGTTAACTGTTTGTTATAAACTGCCAAACAAAACTAAGAAATGACAAAGAATGAAAGCAATAGGCAATCTCACGTTCCACAGTTGGAGGTGGGGAAGGGTGAGTATTTTTAATGTAACACTCACCTATCAACGCTGTAACTGCAAAACTGGAATTGAGCAGAAAATCTTAAAACTGTAAACAATCTAAAGAAAAAACCCAACCAAATAAAACAATCCTTACCTGCGACTAGTTGTTTTCCTTTCTGACTTAGTTTCTTCCTCTTGAAGTTGCTGTTTAGCATTTTCACTTGTATCAATTTTCAATTTCTTGGCAATGCGTTCCTTTATTTGAGATCTGTCATTACTAGCCGCTTCATCTTCTACACTATCAGCATCTTCATCATGTTCTTCTTCATCCTTTATTGATATAAAATGATAAAACTCCTTAAGATATTTTTTAGTACAGAATGATGAATACAGAAATCTTTTTCTTATAAATACAATCTCTTTCAAGAAAAAAGATGAATACTTCATTTCAAAGCAAACATTTCAAACAAATACATCCTTATTTGCTTCAGAGGGAACAAAAGAATACAAATATGATAATTTCTTTTTCATACACAAGTTACTTCTTTCCTGCAGAGTTAAAAAAATTAAAACCGTCTATTCTAGACCACTAACTCTTACAGGTCTACAGAAGACATCATAGCAGTGTGATATTACTCGCATCATTGTTCATGAATCCAAAATTTGATCAAGACAATATACTAAACTTTTCCTTCATTTTCCACTGAAAGGAAAACTTAAGAACTTTCTACCACATGGCTATACTACAGTCATGATGGGATGGAAGAGGTTAGTCCATCAGCCCCTGTTAGGGAACTTACAGATACTAAAATGATCATAACAGGCTGTGAAAACCTGTGGAATCAATCATCCCAGCTTGCTACAGAGGTCCAAGGACAGGCCTCAGGCCTCCATGACTAGCAGAGGTTGGCAAAAGGTGATAAACCACCTTGGATCAAAGCCATTTGAAGGGAGAAATAATTGGAGAATGAAGAAGTGGCCTGACTAGACCAAGGGATCTAAGTTTGACTACTTCCTTCCTTGAAGAAGGAAGTCTGTAAGAATCATAATGAAAGAATGCCAGCTCGAAGATGACATGGTACATCTTTTTACATTTATTTGGTGTGATGCTAATCAGCAAAAGGAAAGAGTAAAATACCACATGATTCTAATTTTATCCAAAGTAAGAAAAGACACTTAGTAATCTGGAGGACTCTACTGTATGCAGGAGACCGTCAGAATGTAAGCACTTGGGAAGGAAGAACATCTACATGTCCTGGGTGTGGTGGACAGGTAGGAGGAAGAGTAGTAGCATGAAGACCATGTCCATAAACATGGAGGGGGAGAGGATCGAAAAGCAAAAGCAGCAAGAAGCAAATTTGGGAAACAGAAGACAAAAATCAAGAGCTGGATTTCAGAAGTTGTAGTGGAGTCACTGTTTGGGAATCTTTAGACTAACATGCTTAGGTTTGAGATTTAGGCAAGACAAGACCACTCAGGAATAAAAAAGAAATCTCTGGATATTCAGCACAGTAAAATAGCTGAATATTTTGCCGATGAAAAGACTGGAAAGTTGTTGGGGAGGTTTTGTCTGTTCTTTTTTAATAGGGGAAGAGAGAAGTGGAACAGGATCAGCATTTCCCTCAATTTCCCAGAACGCTATTGTTTGACACAGGAGATAATGACACTTTCTCATGGATTTGCTTACATGATAAGTTTTCAGTGAGATGGGTGACTGCAGACCTCGACAGCAGGGGGAGGTCCAAACAAGAAAGTGACAGGACTGTGTTCAAAATGTTTAACAGTCAAGGATAAAGACAGACTGCTGATGGTGATTTGGCTAGGACCTAGGTAAGAGTATTTCACTGAAACACATGGAGTTGGACAGAAGAAATTTTGAGACAAAAATGGACAACTCTAGACAACTTGCAATTGCTAAGTAGTAAGCTAGTTAAAAACTACAGAAATCTGAGCAACAGGAGGGGGGTTAAAATGGGAGGGACAAAATGGTTCAACTTGTCCCACTTGGCTAAATTGCCTACTTCCCAAACTGTCCATTACCCTCAGTTTGCACAGTATTTCACCATTTTTCTTCTGGAAAAAAACCCAGGGAAAATAGGATATAACCTTCCTCCTCAACCGCTTTCCCTCCTGCAGCTCTACTCTTTTCTCCTGCCCAGTCTCCTCCTTCAGTCCCTCTTCTCTCTCATTAATTCCATCTGACCTCAACTAATAGATTTAACAATAGATTCAACAAATTGAACTGCATGGCACCTCTAAAGGCGAGTGGCTGTTCTGCTGGCTGATGGTTGTTCCCCATGAGACACAGAAATGCAAAACTGCCTGCCTGAAAGCAGTACCACTTGCTGCTGTTATTAGCTGGGTGGAGTTGCCCCATTCTTCTCTTTAACAGGGAAATAAAAATGTAATGAGACATTTTGTGACAGAATGACTAGTGGCTACTGTATATAATATGATTTTCCTATTTAATAAGATTATTGAACTGAGGGGTGGACATTTAATTTTATCTATTCATAGTACTGCATGAAACTTACTGTTCAGCAACTGACTGACAAATAGGCAGAGGAAAAGATACTGTGCAGAAAAGAGATGTCACTGGTGGGAAAACATTTCATGTAATGTTTTCAATTAACAACTTGGGCACAAAAACAGTATTAACAAATAGCTATCAGTTATTGCTAATACAAAGGCTCTCTCAAAGAATTAAATGTACAACTTTGAGGACTGCAATTAGAGAAACAGGATGGCATTTAATAGCATGAACAGCAAGGCCAGGCGCTTAGGGAATACTAGCAAGAGTTTCCCTTACATGCTATGGGCTTGTTAGCTGGGGGAGGTAGGGAGATCTAGAAGAATTCTTTGCTCCCAACTTTTGCTATATAACTACCAACACATTGCAGCTGTGTAAATGCAAAAGTGATCCTGTGATATTTAACTAAACTCCAAGAGAGATGATAAACTACTTGTACCACTGTACAAGACCCAGGTAACTGCCTGAAGTGCTAGATCTTAGCTAAAATCTTTCAATGAAATTAACCTAAAGACAACACTTCTCCAGGAAAAAAAAGAAAAAGCCTTCATAGTTCCAACTTTGGCTTAATTAGGTATATTAGTTTAAATTTTTATTATTCAACCTAACACATCCAGGTTCTGTACTCCCTGAAGCCAGTTTGCTTAAGAAAGGGCTATTTAAAAATCTGAAGAATTATTAATTAAATAGCATTCTCCAAACTTTTCTAACACTAAAATGCTCCTGCACAGCAGCAATTACAAAGGACAAGAGTGAAAAAACCTGAATTCATACTGTGCCTTGTGAAAAAAGGAACAGGATGTAAGCAAATGCTTTTTTTTAGGCACACGAATGGCACAGACTGTGTTCTTCCTTTACTTCCAGTGTGTCAACACACAGTGTAGTTAATACCTGTGCATGATGGATAGATATAGAAAACAATATTTTCCAGAATTCAGTTAGGGGAATGGGAGATTATATTCCTAGTCAAATACTACATCTTTATCTCAACAACAATTCAAAAGGGTACTCCCATGATCTATGGCTGGAGACAGAGACATAATGCTTATCTGCACCATGTATGACAATTTTCTTGTACTTAAATTGCCTCCATGTTTAGTTGAATGTTACTGTCTGATTATTCAGACTTCATGTCTTTCAGAGGTGACAGTCTTCATCAAACAATTTAACTGCTACAATTTAACAATTCACTGAATTTTTATTCTCTTGAAGAAATCTTTCAAACAGGAATCTGACTCACATGCAAACTTACCCTCAAATACTGCAATTATATAATTATTCATAACAAACTTGATTTTAACTATTTTTTTAGAAGCAGTTTCAGGGGTTTTATCACTCTGGTAGTTTGTCACTGGATGGTACACAACCCATATACCATACTTCTATATACCTAACCTACTGACTGAAATACAATATAAACAGTTTTTACAAAGGGTAGCAGGCAGTATGCTAATTCTACCCTGCTGTGAATAGCCAAATACTAGAGCTCGGAGAGACCCCTCAGGCCTGTGCTGGAAATCTGACCTGAGCTAGTTCTCAAAAATCTCTAAAGTAGCATTTGTTCCCCAAAGAAATTCTATTCTGCACACAGTAAAAAAAAAAAAAGACTTATTTTTAAAAATTGATACTTACCTCACTTAAATCCTTTTCTTCATTTGCTCCTTCACTAAAAGAAGAAAAAAATAAGTAACTACTTTGAAGTACTAGAGGAGATTCAATACAGTATTTTAAACCCACCATTTCTTATATAAAAAAATTGCTAGCCACCTGAAATTTTAGTGAACTTACTGCTTTATATCATCCTCACATTAATCTTAAAAGTAGCAATTAATATTATTTTCTATCATTTGACCATCATAATCTTTTCTAATTAGAAATTCAATTAAATTAATTTTTTAATTTAAATTAAATTAAAAACAAGGACTTTCATACAATGGAGAAATCCTAACCATTCCTTGAAATATTCAAGAAGAACACTAATGTATATAGTTGAAACCACCAAAACCCAGTTGAGATCTTTTTGATCTCTTTTATCAAATGATTACTAGCATTTCATAGCAACTAGTTTATATTTCGGAAGATGCATTTTACTGATAATTAAGCTTAACATCAAGATTTTAATTTCTTATACAGCTTATACAGGTTGGTGAATTAAAAAAGAAATCTATTTGAATATTTTAAGGCTAACACACTCTTATTAATTATCGCAAATATAAGGACCCTTGAACCTTTTTAGCCCAGAATTTAAAACAAGAAGTTACATTAGAGAAAAAGCAAGGAATATTAAAGAAGTCACAAAAGTTAAGGCTTTGAAGTGTGCTCTAAGCAATCAGTAAGTAATCAAGACCATTAAAGAAACTCTAGATGTGTTGCAATCAATGACATTAATTCAATAAAGTGCAGCACCTGAGTCAGGGCAACTGCTGATATCAGTATAGACTGGGGGATGAATGGACTGAGAGCAACCCAGCAAGGAGGACTCGGGGGTGCAGGTAGATGAAAAGCTGGACATGAGTTGACAAGGTACACCTGAAACCCAGAAAGCCAATTGTGTCCTGGGCTGCATCCAAAGCAGCACGGCCAGCAGGGCCAGGGAGGGGATTCTGCCCCTCTGCTCTGCTCTGCTGAGATCCCACCTGCAGGGCTGCATCCAGCTCTGGGGTCCCAGCACGGGAAGGACAGAAACCTGAAGGAAGGACTCCAGAGGAGAGCCATGAAGATGAACACTTCTTCACTGAAGAAAGGCAGGATTGTTCAGCCTGGAGAAGACTCCAGGGACACCTTATTGTAGCCTTTCCATACTTAGAGTGGGTCTATAAGAAAGATGGGGACAGACATTTTAGCAGGACCTGTTGTGAAAGAAGAAGGGGTAATGGTCTGAAACCAGAAGAGGGTAAATTCAGACTAGACATAAGGAAGATGTTTTTTATGATGCAGCTGGTGAGACACTGGAGCAAGTTGCTCAGAGAGGTGGTAGATGTCCCCTGGAAACATTCAAGGCCAAGCTGAACGGGGCTCTGTGTTACCTGATCTAGTTGAAGATGTCCCTGCTCATTGCAGGGGGGTTGGATGTGATAAATTTTAATGGTTCCCTCCAAACCAACTAGTCTACAATTCTAAAATAAGCAAATTCTTGGAGTTAACATATTTTCATGGAATTTTCTCACTTTAACACTCAACAGTGGTTAAAATCAGAATTTATAAAGTACTAAAAAGAAACAGAGAAGAAAACCAACTTTATCCAAGCATATAGATTCATGATTCACCTAATTTTTAGTGTGTTCTTTAGATATGGAAAAAAATAGATATTTTCAAGTATAAGCTGGATGGGAGGGTTGGGAAAAGCAACTAGAATAATCATGACACAGAGTATCTTCTGCATGATGAAAATTTAAGTAACTTTAAAAGTTTAGGCTAGGAGATGGTCTAAGAAAGGACTGTGGTAAAGAGAGGTATAAAAGAGACTGACTACTCATTGTCTCTACCAGAATGAGAGCTAGAATTTATGAAGTGCCACTGGTAGCATCCAAGTTCAGGACAAAAAGGGAAGATACTACATCAAACTCTTGACAGTCCTCTGAGGTGAAAGTTGATGGAGGCTGGGACACAGATAAACATTATATTTGCCCTGCTTTTATTCTTTACTGGATGGCCAGTGGTGGTAACAGCTTAGTGGGTTAGAGAAAAATTTAGTCTGACCTAGCACTGGAACTCTTGATTTTTGAAAGAGTAACATGAGTTAACATTTCTTAAAGAAGTATTCATTATCATAATTGGGTATAACATATTGAAAGTAGATCTGTTCTAGAAATTAGAAATCACATATTAACCTTTTGACAGCAGGAACTGAGCTTAGATGTGGATCATCCTTCAGCAGATCATGACTACTTTTACTTTTTCCCTTCATGCTCTGTTAAAAGAAAAAAAAAAAGAAAAAAGTTATTCATTTCAGTGTTTAAGAGGCTAGACAGCAAAAAAGGATTATGGTAAAAAAAACATAATTTAGTTCTTGTTTAGCTTTAGCCTATCCGGTAAGCTTAAACACTTTTAAGAGCAGAAGAACAGAGAAAGCGTTCCAGAAAGAGAAGCATCAAATTGACTCCATGGATTTATTTTTGCAATAGCAATGCACTTAGTTTAAAAAGAAAGAGAGAGAGAAAAAAAGATACTGTTTAGTCATGACAACCATTACACATCATAAAGATGGTAGGCCTAGCTTATGTTTGAGTGAATGAAGAGCTAAGAACTTGACTTTCCAATAATGACATATGACAACTCAGAGAACCACCATCTACAAAACAATACTTCTTACTTGGAAGAACACTAATTAGATCCCTAGGGGAAAAAAGAAGCAATTAACAAACTGCAATACATCAACCTGGAATACATCATTCAGGAATCATCTACTGACACAAGGACTCAAACAAATCTAACAACACATAAGAACTTCAGGCAGAAAGACTGCAGTTGGAAAGCATTCTACATGCTAATCTGAAAAAAAGTATACTTAAAATTTCAGAGAGAGATCAGACTGAAAATCTCTGCTACAGAAACAGTCTGTATTGTGACCTGTGTTGTGAATGTCTCCATCATCTAACACTTTTGGGAACAGAGTAGAGTGTGGACAAAATCTTGCTCATTTAAATGCAACTAAAAATTTTTTTAATGTAGAAAACACAGACTAACACATTCAGCAACATGAAAAGATAATTCCTTCATTAAGGAAGGGGGTGGGGTATTTGGAGTGGTGGTGGTGCAAAGTTAAAACACAAAAGGAAACAAGTACAGACAGTAAGCAGTTTGGACACTGAAAGCTACAGTTTAAACTGAAGGAACTAATCAACAACTGGTGGGGGCCCTACAGCCAGAACCCTGACTACACTAACAGCCTTCATGGCCTCGAGGGGTTTTACCCAGTCTCTCTGCCCTTCTTAAACAAGCAAGACTTACTGCATCTAGCAACCAAAAAAAGCTCGTAAGATTCTAAGTTTGTAGGTGTCAAAGGATCTCAATAAAACTTTGACCTTCCATTTCTCTTATCAGAAACAGAGAATGAAAGTTAGTGCTGATGTTCATGTACTTCAACTTAATCAGGATTAAGGAAACAGCCAGAACTACAGAGACACTGATCTAGACCTCTTATGAACAAACAATGAGGTTTCAAAAAGAAGGTTTTATTTTGTTGCAAAGAATAAACAAATTCTTAAAGAATTGGTGTGGTTATTTATCTAGCTACAGCTAGACAAGAATTTAGTCAGGACAAATAGGCAGATGAGATTTTCAGGCTGAGCTGAAAGCATGAAAACACTGAAATTAGGCTTATCATGAAAGAGGCATTCTAATTAGACAATTTTAAATTGCAAACGAGTATTTGGCATGAAAAGTAAGAAAGTCGAAGCAACTGAGTTAAACGCAGTATTACAAGCCAGATATACAGCAAGAGCAAAACGGCAGATGAACATACTAAGGTAAACAAGTAAAGTTTGTCTGACTGGTAAGCTGAAAAAAAAGAAAGAAAAATAGTTAAAACTGCTGTTGTAATAAAACTCTACTATCATTCTGACTGATACCATCTCACTATAATATTGTCCATCATGATTCATTATTTTCCTTTTGTATTTTAACTAACTTCTGAAGACTGACAACCATTTTTTCACTTATGTGGCACAGGATGCAGGACCATATAGTCTGATCACTAACCAAAACAGCAAAGTGCTGTAGAAAGCCTACGGGTCTAGTAAAACAACTTGGTCAGCAGTAGAAATTAAATCAACAATTTATTAAAGAAATTTTTAAACTAACCTTATTTAAGTTGCAATGTCAGGGAAGTAAATGTTAGACCAAAAATTCCCTCTGCAACCCTTGTTCTGTGAATGCAAACATTTCACTACAGCGCACTATTAAATTATGATAAGGGACTATTTTCTCCACAATAACCACATTTTGCACACAGATGAAAGGATATATGTAAGAAAATGGAGCTAAGCGTGCACTGGAAATGCATAGATGATCTTCAGAATTCAAGTATTCTACCATATAATCACACTCCTAAGTTAAGGACTTGAGAAAGAATAAAGCACCTATCGCTTCCATGACTTTCAAACAGCAGACATAGATCTATACTGCGAAACTTCATGGAAATGTAAAAATTTCATGAAGTAACTGAAGGCACTTTCAAAGTCAAGAGAGTTAAAAACCTCTGTTTTTTCAAAATGCCGTAACAGCAGAATCCTAAAAAGTAAAGCGATTTCTAGTATTATTGTTCAAAATGCAAACATAAGAACAAGACTAAGAACTTTAAAGCTTTCCACAAATATGCAGAAGAGGTAATTAGGACAAAAAGAAAAATAAGCATAATTTGGTACAATACCTGACTAACTCTACTGACTTCTTCCTCTTCTTCTTCAGCTTCTTCCCCAAAGGAAAGTAGGTTGAAGTTTCTTTAGGAGAAAAAAGAAAATTTCTAGTAAAATTTTAAACATAGTCTTAGTAACATTCCATTAACTTTAAATATATTACATTCATACTGTACATGATTTTTTAAAAAAACTTTTGTCCTGCTAAATGCACCAATTCCAAACAACTACCGCATTTTGCTTTGCAGCAAGTCATAAATGTAAAGCATGTTCTATTATATTCCTGAGATAAAACAAGGATAGCAAAGCATCAGTTAAGACACAATTTAAGAAATTCTGTCTTGACTAACTTTCCCAGACTCTTGAATGCTGACAGCTCTGTTGCATTTTTTTCCTCAAAAGAGCAGCATTCAAGTAAGACAAGATTTTCAAGATATGATGGCTCAGAAAGGTATCAAATGTGTACACATTCAAGGAATGCAATTAAAAGAAATTATGATCTGTAATTTCTTTTTCAAGAGCTAATTATTTACACTATGTTGGAATCAGTCAGCTGCAACATGTTCTATTTTTGTGCAACAGAACTGGCAGCATGCACACTTTAGAGTTCTTACTACTTTTCACTGTGTGTTTATGACTATGAATTTTCATTCACAGAAACTAAAATTTCCCATGTCAAAATGGGAATGCCTCTTGCTCAGTACTTCAGTGGGGGAGAAGTGGTATCTGATAAAATAAGTTCAAAAAATCCCGAAGAACTGAGCTGTGACCCAGTTACTCCTACAAGTAGGTTTTAAATGCAGTATAATCTCAGTCAGATGACTGCTCATTGTGGCAAGTGGGAAAGATACACTACCTTTTATTATTTTCAACAAGCTATCACATGCACGAAACAGTTACAGCTCAGCAGATGCACAGTAAACATTTCGGTCAGAGAAACTAGATTTGCATGATCCTTGCTGGAAACAAGGAAGCGCTTCAAAGGCAGAAATGAAAATAAAAAACTGCCAAACTACAAATTAAAGGTGAAAGAAAATTAACCACCACTTATGTTGCAGATATTTACTTTGTGCCTTTTACTTTGGACTTTTTAGTTTCTTCTTCTGGTTTGTCCTTTTTCAGTCTTCTATTTGGTCTTGGGACAATGTCATCAAAAGGATTAAACAAAACCTGTTAAAAAACCCAGTACTTTAGACACATCTTTAGTAAGCATTTTGTGATTAAGTGATTCAACATTTTAAAACACTATGCAAAAGGACAACCCAAATTTTCTGAACACTGTACACAAAAGAATTTTAAAATGTCACATTTCAAACCAGAACACACTCACCTCACTACTTCTTATTTTGTGCGGACTGAGAGGTCTCTCTTCCTTGTCAACTTCTACTTCAGCCAGGCGCAACATGTTATATATTGTATCCCCTGTAACCTGGCAAATTTACAAGAAAAGGTTTGAAAGTCCTTGACTGTAATTTGTGTTATTTACTCTGCAAATTACAAGGCAATTATTATGTAAAAAGTTTTGAAAGTACAAGTGATATAAGAAATACTGTAAGCACGTAAGACTTCTAAAAGACAGCAAGTACAATGTAGAAAATTTGGGGGTTTTAGATTTAATGGCAAAAGTTGAAGGAATACAGGTAGTTTTGAGAATGTACGCAGAGGAAGATATTGAAGTCTTACTGTGAACTATGTAGCAGAAAAACAAAAAACACCGAAATAAAAAAATATTTGGTTTCTTTTCTTTTAAGTAAATCATGAGAGTGGTAAATTCATCTCATGTGTTTCATTGTCCTGATCCTTCCAGGGTAGTTAGAATCTACAAACAGAATTTTCTAACATGTCATTAGTAGTAGATGAGCAGATTAATAACAGAGCCATAATAATACTAATAAGATTATTTAAAGGCAGCACAACATAAAAATACAATTTAGAAGAACAACAACAGCAAAACAGATAATAATGGGAACAACCCACAGAAACTTTTCTACCGGATATAAGAAACAAAGAGAACAGAGAGCCTAGAAAGCACTGAAATAAATTTCAACACTAAACTGGCCTTCAGAGCAACCTGTACTAGCTTCTGTCAGACTTAAACTGACCACTCTAGTTCATGTAACAGACCTTTCCAAAGATTGTGTGCTTGTTATTAAGTTCATCTGCACGACCCAATGTAAAGAAAAATTGACTCCCGTTATCATGGGGCCCAGCATTTGCCATAGCAACAAGTCCTCTTCGATTAAATCGCAATCGTGAGTGGAACTCATCCTGGTAAAAGAAGGGCAGAAAATAGAACAGTTTCAGTATAAAACTACTTTTTCACTCCTTTAGCTACAGCGTGATAGGAGGGAGAAGTGATATTATTTACATCAACCTGCGCACACAGAAAAATCTCCTACTAATTTTCTTTTTAATTCAGACAGTAATAAATCCCAAGTATTTTGAAACTTCTACTTTGAGCAGCAAAAATTATTTTTAGTGAGTATTTCTAATCCCTAGTGCCTATAATGATACAAGAAAGTGAACAATCTTCAAAAGAAACCATAAACACATAATAAACACCAAACAAAAAATTAGAAACTAGAATATCAATAACAGAAAGACACATTACTAATTAAAAAACCTCTAAGTTCTGTCTTGATTTTCTTTTCCCACTCATTGCCTAAAAATCAATTGTTATTCATTATTTTCATTTGCATTCGTTATCTCCCTGATATTAAGAAAATCTAAAACATTTTAAAAAGTAACTGCATTTCATACATTTCTTGCAAAAATACCATTCTTGACAATCACTGCATTTATGTGAAAAATTCATTTAAATCCTAATTCATGAAAGCACAGTAACAGATTGTAATAATAGAGTTACGCAAAAATCCACAGGAAGAACATTTTCTGGACCTAAGAAGACAAAACAGGACTCCCTTCAAAGCAAGGAGAAAGTAATGAATACCACTGCAATATCACGATGCTAAACACTGCAATACTGAGATACCACTAATTTGAAGCAGCAATGCTACTACAATATTGGCAATTTTTGTTTTGTTCTCTGGTCAGGTACCATTCCCTCCCACAAACTTCAGGTTTGTGCTAGATTTAAAAGTCTAGCAGCAAGAAGATGGAAGGCTCAGAAACAGGCTTTGCAGCTGCAGCCACAAGTTAAAGGTGCCTGCCCCACCTGAAATAAAACAGGCAGTCAGAACAGAATATAGCTGCTGAGCCAGTGTGTAGCTTCCTTCAGGTTTATCAATACACCAGAGCAGCTAGATTTAAGAACTCTCAATTTAGAAGGGCATATTCAAACACACTGAAGCAGCACACATGAAGGCAACTACTGCACATATATGCATTTCATAAAAGAGCTGATTTTTCACAATCTAATGTGGTAGAAAGAACAACAGATACAGAACAACAAAAAATTAATGTGTAGGACATACACACAAGATACACACCTTGAAAGGAGCTCCATAGACTGACTCTCCTCCTGATCCAGTACCAGTGGGATCACCCCCTTGCACAATAAAGCCAGGCACTACTCTGTGAAATACTGTATTATTGTAATACTCTAAAAAAAAAAAAAAACCAGGAAAAAAGAATAAGATATTAAATACATGTAAGTGATCTCAAACCCAAATTTTCATATAGATCATACAGAGATGTCCAGAGACTGAAGTTCCAGAAAGCAGGTACTGTAACTACATTCCACTGTTGCCTTCCGTTTGGTTCCCTTCTGTTCTTCACAGTCTTACAAAAAAACCCCTGTGGTGTCATATGTTTCTTTTGAAAAAAATCCTGCTCATCACAGACAAGATGATCTTGAGAACTACTGTCTTTTCAGCTTTTAAGTTTTATTACTGGAATGATACTGTCAAAATACACCAATTTAAAAGGAGAACTAGAAATACCATGCTCTATCCTGGATGACATCTCATCTACAACATCAGCCACATCCATATACCAGATGATTTGCACTTTCACTCACCAGCATGGAACTCCTTTCATCACCTATACTGTACCTAAATTCATAATTTTTGCTGAATGAAATATGTGGTACATTTTGCTCCCATATTTTTCTTCTTTTATCTATTTACCTGATAAAGGTTACAAGACCATAAGAAAACAAAAGGAACGAAAACATAACTTTACCTGAACTATACTCCTGGTTGATATAATAATAGTAGTAATAGTAATAAACAAAAATAAATCTACAGCATGCTGCAAGACAAAGTAGGGTGTGCAAATGTTGCAGCATAACTAGACACAGTCACGGATGGTTACAAGGCAGGATATTAACGAGAAATACTTCAATGTATTATACAAAGCATAGGATACTACACAGCATTTTAAAAAAAATCAGAAAGGAAATAAAGCCCACTAAGGATACATGAACCCTTATCACAGGCTAAGAAATTCCTTTACCACTCCAAAAAGTCTAGGGAAAAGAACACAAAACAGACCAGATCTGTGCTGGAGCCATAAAGCCTAGACTGCTACTTTTGTTTAACAGACAAAGGCTAAAAGAACTCTAAACAATTATATAAATGTTGAAATGAGAGAATAGCAGCAGTTAGAAAACATATAAAGGCATCAAGTCTTTCAAAGATTTTTGTTACAGTTTTCTCAGTGGGGAGCTTCTCATTCTGGAACCCACTGCTTCAGTGGAAAATTTTACAGAGCTTCCTTTAACAAAAAAATACAGCAAATGAAACATGAGGAGCACTCGCAGAAAAAAAAAGAAATGGTAATGTAAATTGTGATGCAAAAAAGAGAATTTTGGAGAACATCTAGCATTGCATCACTGTAATTTCATACACACACTAAAGTTGTTATACTTTGTAGACATTTGCTGAAAGTAAGATTTCTCAAGACTCTGAAAGACAGTATTTCAAAACTATGTCATCTACTTAATTTGAGAAAACCATCCAAAATTTTTACTTTTTTTTCTCCACCAGCTTCATTGGTAACCTTGAAAAACACTGTCTAGTGTGTCAATTAATAACTTCTAAACAGAAATAGACCTATTGACATACTTAAGTCAAACCATAATTATGACCTCTATTTTACAGAAAGGGCACAAAGATTGCATATGAATTAATTTCAGCAATTCCCTTCCCATTCAGTCATTACCTTCCATACAAAGCTGGATGAAATTTCTGCATGCTTTTGGTGCTTCTTTTGACCATAATTCTATATCTATCTCTCCTGCTGTAGTTCTCAGCAAAACCTGTAAACATACAGATAAATGCAACATCAGTTTTATTGTAACTTAGAGACACTGATCAAAGAATATAACTTCCTAAAAAATACATCTGAATTTGTTATATTAGTAAGAGTGGCATACACTTAAGTGTGTCAGGTAGCTACTGTTAGTTCTACCTACCATTTCCAGATCTTGAGATACAGCTCTGAATCAATATGTATAAATAAATAAAGATGGATAATATATTTGTAACAACATAATGACCACAACACAACATAACATAACGTGGCTGGTACTCGATACAAACTTAGATACTCTTCATCACTTCCATAACGAAACAACGTGGGGGAAAAAATACCATAAATCTCCAAAGGCATATATTTCCCTTACACGGAATACCATCACATTCAGTGATAAATCATAACAAAATTAAGGACGTAAGATATAATCGAGAATAGAGGAAATGAAACTAAACGTTCCGAGGACTGCTCTGTGTTATGTCTCCACACAGCACGCCTCGTGCTTTGACTCTGGTAATGCCAAAGAAGTAACTTTAACCAAACCAGTCCAGCACAGAAATAACTACCTCCCCACCCCAAATCACCACAACAACCACCACCACCAAGTTCGTGCTTCTGTCGTCTGTCCCCCCATTACCCTACAACTTCTCCAGGATGTTCACCCTGGCAGCCTCACCTTCCCGTTGGTGGGCGGCTCCTGGATGTAGATGTTGCTCATGGCGCGGAAAGGACGAGCCCAGCCAGCAAACACTCGCCCACGGCCGACGCTGAACTCCGCTTCGCCTCCAACACTTCCTACCGCCCCGAGCCGCTCGCCATCTTGGGAGCCTGTACTCAACCAAGGAAAGGGGGGATAAAGTTGCACAAGCCGGGAAGAAGGACGAAGGAAGGAGTCTTCGGCCGGAGTCTCTGCGGGAATCACTGAGAAATAACGTGGCTTGGGAAACACCCGTAGGCTTCTCCACACACCTCTGGTCCCCCGCCGTGGCTCCCGCCCTAGGAGTACTGAGGCCCCCTTCCTTCTCTATGAGTGGTACGGTCCGGGAGTGCGCCGGGAAAAGCCTTCCGGCGGGGAGAAGCGTCGCTGCGTGTGCGGGCCGGTCCGGAGAGAGCTGCGGGATGGCACTGCCGGGTGAGGGGTTCCGGCCCGGGGCCGTGGGGGAGGAGGGGGCAAAGCCGGCTGGATCCAGGCCCGGCATCTGGGGATGGGGAATCAGCGGCGGGTCGACGGACAATTGCGCGGGGAGGGCGCGCGGCCGTGGGAAGTGTGCGGGGGGCGGCGGGCACTGCTCCGTCCGCGCTGCCGGGGGCAGCGGCAGGGAGATGGAGAGGGGGCCGTGCCCGCGCGGGGCGGGGGCGCTGCGGCCGCGGCCGCCCGAGGCTGCCGGGGGGCCTCTCCCCGAGCCTGGGGGTGACCCAGCGCTGCGTTCCCGTCGCCTCTGAGGTTAGAGCCAAAGAACGGTGGTTGTCAGACTTCGCTTTTCTCCTCGACTGTCGTTGTGGATTACCGCTTGTGTGCCAATAGATTGTTCTTTTAAACAGGGCAGGCAGAAACACCTGCGCGGTTTGCAAGGTATTCAGGTCTGTGTTGGCCAAACACAATCCCCATTGTTTCACGGTGTTATTCTGAAAAACGGGGAGTGTTTGGTTCGAGAGCAACTGAACAGGCCTGAGCTTTGGTGAGCTGCTGCTCTGATGAAGAGAAGGCCTTTAGAAGCTTGCGCCCATTCTAGAAGGCGTTCTTGAGGAAGACATGTTTGCATTCAAAGGTTTCCGAAGCTTTTCTTTCCAATCTTATGCTCCACTGAATTAATGAAGTCCTTAGTTCTGCGTCAGTTGTTAGTTGCCTTGAGAATTAAGATATGGGAAGAGGAAGGAGTGAGAAAAGGAAGCTTCTTGCAATTTGTTTGCTTTTAGTAATCTAAAATTTTATCTAGTCTAAACTCCTGCCCCTAACATTATTATTTAAAGCCAATAATAAAATATCAGTCCTAGGAATTAGGTGGGAATATTTGATGACAATATTAATGTTCTTGTCATCTGATGGGTGTTTGTTTTGGAGATCCTGACTTACACGGGAGATTTCTGTAGTGTGCACATGACTGTACTGACCTCCCTTTGCTGGAATAACAAATCTTTCTTTACCTGTAAGTCAGCTGTGCAATTTCAGAAAGTTGAGACAAAGTAGGTAGCTTGGGTGATCTTGTTTTGTAGTCCCAAGGAGTAGTGAACAAGCAAATACTGATTTGAATGTTTCTGTGATGTGACATGGCAAGATTTTTATTTTGTGACACTTTCTTTCATGTTCTCTACCTCCTTACCTCTCATGGCTGTCCTTCTAAAGATAGTCACAAAAAAGGCACCTGAACACTACTGATCTTAAAGGGGGATATGTAATACTAAGGTTTTGGGATCTGCAGAAAATCATTACAATTTTTTTGGATTGTACAATTTTTTCACAATGATTTTACAAATCATTACAATCATTATAATGGAATGTATGGATCTTTGTTGCTTGGTTTTCCAGTACTCTTTAGGGCATAGACCAGAGCTGTCCGAGTTTCCAAGGTAGTTTTTTCAACTTGGGATTTGAAGGTTTCAGTTATTTTGAATAGAATTTTCGGAAGACAGTGCTTGTTTCAGTAAATCATAGTTTGAATTAATGGGGCCAGTGTACTCCATTTCTGATTCTTTAATTTCTGTAATAGATTTCTTTATCCTGTAATAGATTTATTTAAATAAATAGATTATTTATTTAAATGCATTTCCTAGTTACTCAGAAAAATGTACATGACTGCTTAAGTTGCTGGGGTTTTTCTGCTCTGTTCAGTTGGAGGATAGAATGGCATCCTTTGATTTTGGGAATTCAGTTGTGACTTTCATTACCAATGGCTTAAATGATTAAAACTAAAATGTATCTGCTGGGGTGGGGGACAAGTCCCTGGTGCTTCCCTTCTTCTGAATCATGTCCTACTGTGTCTGTTTACCTTACCTGCTGTCGCACATGGGAGAATCACACACTTCCTATGCCTAAAACTTGCATTATTAGGATCCTTCATCCTGCTTAGAATTCAAACTTTTCTGTTACTCTCTTTATTACACATTTGCTTTCTTACATTTTTTTGTATTTGGTGTCATGTTGTATGGATTCGGAAAAATCCAACAGTTTATTGACTTTTTTATTTCCTTCTTTCTTTTCAGGAGTGGTTTTTTGTTTGGTTTGGTCTTTTTAATTGCCCTTTAAAGCCAGTTCTTGCAGTTAAAATATAAATCACTTCAGAGTTTCCAGTGAATGCCAGTCAACACCCTTGCACTGCTAGAATTTATATAGTGTGCAACAGATCACTGGAATGTTAGATACATATTACTGTGTTCATACTGATGCCATGAAGATTTTTGCCTTTTCTTTTATGCCCCTGTTACGCCTTTTTACAACTTCTGTATTCCTAGTGCTTTTTGCCTACATTCTTGGACTTGTTTGTCAAGCTAAGAGACTAAACATTTTAGAAGCTTCGTAGTTAGGGATCAGTGTGCCCCAGACCCCAAGGTCCTCTCCAGAACACATTCTGTAAACTAAGATAGAACCATCCAGGGGAGGGCTCCTTGGGGAGGGGGCTCACTTGAGCCTCTCATTGGGGAATCTTTGATAGATATGCTAATTAGTAAAACCTATAATGTTATACCCAATGTTGGGGGGAGGTCACACTCGGCGGGGTGCATCTCGATGCATGTGACCTGGACGTGTACACCTAAGGATCCTTAAAATAAATTCCAAGGTAAAATCCCTTTTCCCCTTCTAACCGTGTATGACTCTTGATTTTAAGACCAGGAAAAGGCATCAATACTGTAACGAAACAAGTGGAAATGTCACAATGAATCAAATTAGGATTTGGCAGTAAATTATGGAAGGCTAAATGATCTCTAGCAGTTTAAACTAGTCAAATGTATTCTTATAGATTACTGCACAGAAAAGTAGCCTTAGAAATGCAGGTTTTTTTAAGAGATCTTAGTGTGTTGGAACCCAAAGTGAAGGGAGTGTTTCTCTGCCTGTTCTGAAAGACCCATCCCCCCTGGAAAACACTGTTTTTAAGCTTCGTCCATGGAGAAAGCTGCCAAGGCTTTGGGATGAACTAGAATCTACAAGGGTGTGAGTTAGGTGGTAGTATGATATATAGTTTGTTACAGAGTGAAAAATTTAGAGCTTTTAGGTTTATTAGTATAGTAAGTAGATGAAGGCAAGATGGAGGATCCCTGCGGTTTTTCAGGTCTCTTCCTTCTTCTTCGCCTACTCCATTTTGTGCAGTGTTGGTAGCACAGAATGATGGGTTAGAAAATGCTGCAGTACAGGCCACGAGAATGGATAGTTCATTAGGGATTGGTAGAAAATTAAAAACAATATATGCACTTAGCAACTATTGGATAATTTACCAAAGGCCTTGAGTTTTCCTGCATCTGCCTTTTGGTATTTGCTCTGCTTCATGCTATGTTGATGGCATGTAAATTACTGATAAGATATAATAAACAACCTGAAGACTGAGAAGATCCAAAAGTCCCGTTCGTCTCTTATTCCTGGCAAGGACTTTCTCCCCCATCCAGGGAGGACATGTGGGGGTTGAAAATCCGCACATTAGTGTACTTAATACTCCTGAGGAGCGATCACTTCTGTCTGTGTATTGACATTATTAAGCCACATTTGAAAGGAACTTGAAGGTTCCCTTCAGCAACACCTAATTGGTGACATTTTCTCTTTCAGGTGGAAATAAGGATAACATCAGAGCTGGATGCAAGAAGTGTGGCTACCGTAAGTCTGTAATGAGCAAAAGGGGGTTACAGTGTTTTCTTCAGTTTATGATGTTGGTTGGAACTGCCTTTTGAGGAGAGGGGAGAAAATGAGAAAAGTATTCTCCCTGGTTGCCCAGACATTTGTCAGTTTAAACTACCATATTATTTTTCATTTATTTATTTCATATTCATTCTCTGGCTTCTCACACCTATCAATGCTCTTTGAGTTTCTCAGAAAAAAAATTATTCTATTATCTTCATACATACTCATTGCAGTGTAATTATTTGAGAAACTTTGAACTGAAAGCACCTTCTTTGATATACACTCAGATTAGCACTTGTGCTTCGTCTGAATCTTACTGTAAAGATGCAAGCGTTTCAGTTTAAGTTAAGTCCAATCTGATTCACAAGAAAAAATAGTTTAAAATCTGGATAATCTTTTATGCTAAGAAAATATTACTTTGTGTGTTGTGTATTTCAAGAAACAGCTACCTTTATTGCTTACAAGTTCTGCAGTTGGCATTTAGCTCATGCTTTGCATTATACACTGATCATATAAGCATGTCTGTGGCTACTTTCCTGATTAATGGAGACAGGTCTTAGTGAAGATTTTAAATTGTTAATCACTGACTCTTACTTTTAGAACATTGGAGGGATGGACACTGTTTTGTACTGAACTGTCTTGAACTTTTAGCACAGTGAGTTAAGCTGTTTTTTACGAACGTTACATTGGGTGACAGGAAAAAAGCTTGCTTCATTCTTTCACTTCAGGCTTTGCAACAAATTTTGTCAAGGAATTGCTTTGTGTATCCAAGGATCATGGATATAAATACAGATTTAGTGCTTTGTTTCTACATGCAGCAAGTATCAGAAGCTTTCTAGAAGAAAAGGAAACTTGTAGTCAAATCACATTACCCATGTTTATGTTCCTAAAATCTCTGTCTTCAAGGTATAGGTAGTTTGACATCATCCTTATTAAGAACATGAGCTTATTTCAATTACTACTTAAATTACTGCATCTCCCAAACCAGATCTTAATTGTTTTTAAATTTCACTTTATTATTTCAATGAGTGTATTCAGCACAAGTTTTCTAGCTCGTCATGATTATCAAGATGTAACTTAGAAAACTGAAAATACTGGTGAGGCAGTAGCTTAGTCAGTATTAAGTGCTGGTTGTTAAAGATTATGTCTCATAAGCAAGTAGGATTCTACAATTTCACTAGCGGGAGTTAAAAAAGCAATGCAACACTTACTACAGTTTTTTAAATACTTCACACTGTGTTTTTAGGTAATTTCTTCAGAAAGTATCTGAGACCATTAAAAAATATAAACTAAAGTCGAAAAAAAATCTTCAAATTAGCAGAATAGGAGAGAAGCTATAAAGCACTATTAAATGGAAGAGGATAGCACAACCTATCAAAATTCTTACTTTTTCAAAGTAAGCTTTCTCCTGCCTTTTTCACAGATCACAGCCTAGCCTTTTTCCTTTCACTTCTCAAAACTGAATAATTCAAAAATAGATGTTCTTTAGTTTTTGATGTTTTTTGGTAAATTGTAATTTTTCTTTCTGTATATTTATTTTGTTCAGCTGGTCATCTGACATTTGAATGTCGAAACTTCCTCCGAGTAGATCCTCAGAGAGATATTGTTTTAGATGTTAGCAGCACTAGCAGTGAAGACAGCGAGGAAGAGGAACTACAGAGATTACAAGCCATGCGTGAAAAAAAGAGTAAGGTGGTTTTTGTGGGGTTTTTTTAGAATACTTTGGATAATAGTCTTCTGAGGTGCAGGGACTCTCATCCTTTTTGATAACTACTTTAGTTCTTTTAGCCTTTGATTTTAAAATAGGTCTTTTGCTCTATGTGTTCAGACTTCAGAGATTTGATACACCCACACTCTTTTATTATTAGGATTAATTCCTTCCATAGGAAGTTACTAATATAGCTGTTTGGAACATCTCAAAAGGGGCTCCTAAACACAAAAGATTATTGATCTGTTACTAAGAAGCTGCTTAGAAGAAAATGACATGGATGTTCCAAGTTAATCTTTTGATTACAACATGTAGTTAAAACATCTTCTAGCTAATGAGAAATATGACACCTGAATTTCTCTCCAGTTTCTAAGTAGGATTTTGACTGACACAGCTAGTAAATTGGAATTCAGCCATTCATATTTGGAGAAGTACTGTTCTATATTTGGAATGTCTGAGTATCACCTCTTTGTCAGAGAGAGAATAGATGAGTTGTTTATCAGATACTTGAGTTTTTTGAGTTTGGACTCCAAAGAAGTTGTTCACCTAAGTAAGAAGGGCAGTTTGTTCTGCCACAGTGTGTTTGAAACGAATGAACATTCTTCTCCTCTGCCCTTCTGTTTTTCATTATGTTTTGTTCGGTTGTTCTCACACGCTCTGACGTTTAGTTCCTATTGAAGATACTATTTAGAAAGGAAAAGGGATAGATGGAACCCTATAGTTAGCTGTTCACTTCAAAAGAAATGGATAGGCTCTTTATCAAGAGTGCTGAATTGGTACTGCAGTGGTACTTTATTGGAACGAGTCTCTTTGGAAAAAATACTTACCATTTATTACGTATTTTTGAATGTAAAGGTTGGATTTTTTTCAGTTCTGAGCTGACTGAAGATGGATATCTGCAGGAAAGACAGCTGTTTACTTGATCTTCTAATATTCCTGTTTATTATATGTTCTTTCTCAAATTGTGGCTGTTAGGTATATTGTAAGGAGACATGTATCTGCCAATTATCCAGGTGGAATTTTGCCATTTTCAAGTGGCCTCATCTTCTCAAGATTTTGCACTATTTTCTTAAAAAAATACTGTTTGTTCACCCATTCTCATTCATGTTTTTTCATCGCTCCAAAGGTAATCTGCTCTTTTATGTCATACTAAATTCTTTCAAGTTCTGCTCCATAACATACAGACCAATATTTGTATTTGTGGTAGCAAAGGAATAACTACACCAGCATGCAGACTTTATGGAAAGTGTCGTAACAATAAGATAAAATACTCAAAATTGGCTGTCTCTTTTTAAAGGATAAATTATAAAGCCAGTATTTTACTGTTAACTGAATGTGTATTTATGTGGTGGATTTGCATTTTGCAAAGTTCAAAAATACTTTTTGAACAGGTATAGAAAAATCTAAGGTCAGAAATTTCATCTATGTCATAAAAATACTGCCTGTAAGAGAAATGTGAAGTTACTATACCAAGCTGTACGGCATTACGGCAGGAAGCAGACACAACCAGATGTGGGGTGACTCTTCTGCCAGTCTCTGTAGGCAGTACATTAAAAATTAACTCAAATGTGTCTCACTTACAGCATTGCTGTTTGTGAAGCATGAAGTAAGGATGTGTGAAAGTAACTCAGGGAAGACTAACAGAATATTTTTTTTTTAATATGTTCTAATTAAATGGCCTGTTTTCAGACTTGGACAATAATATGGTGAATGTTAAAATACAGAAGAACAGATATGAAAACCTGGATCTGATGTAAACATATAGGAAAAGGTCTTTTTGCTACATTTTACAGGCCTTCCTTCATTCTTAGTGCTTAGATCAATGTCAGTACAATGTAAGTCGAGTAGAAAACTCCTGCTGCTCTGCAATATATTTCTGAAGTTGCTATACTAACCAGAATTTGGGGGAAGGAGAATCATTTTGTAGTAACTTTACATTGCTATTGAAGCTACTTTTTTAATGCTGATCTTAATTCAGACACATGTTTTGTAAACTTCAACTTTCTACCCATAGATTTAAATGAAGAGGAAGAAAAAAAGAAGCAAAAAAGAAAAAGCAAAGAGAAAACAAAATTAAAAAGACCGAGGAAAAGGTAATCTTCCCACACTTCTTTTCATTTCAAAACACAACTTCAGAAATGTTTTTGATACTTCTGTGCTTTCTCAGGAAATTGCTTCTATTGATGCAACTTTATTTGCAAGTACATCTTTGGTTTGAAAAGTTTGCTGTTTTCTAATGGAACTGATTAACAGTAAGGTAATGGTAAAATAATGGTAAGGTAAAGGTTCTTCGATTAATGGTGGAGTCACAGGCTTTCTACCATGGAGTTAGGATCACAGGAGCTTTGAAAGCTCTAGCAAGCTGGAGGTCTGCAGATCAGAGAATGCAGTACTCCCCCTGACTGTCCAGCTCTAGGCAAGCTGTGATGGGAAAAGAGTAAGTCCAGGAGGATTGTGGGGTTGGTCCCCAGCTGAGCCAGGGTGGAGAAGATTCTCTGAAGTTCAGAAACTAGGGCTCTTTGTGTGCACATGCATGTGTTAACACACCTGCAGGCACACACATGTGCTCTGAGTAACATGCAGTTATCAAAAGGGAAACCTCTGTAATACTTAAGAGGTGTTGAGTTTTAGGGTACCTGTTAATGTAGAAGTCTAAAAACAGTGTTACTCCAGTTTCAGAGGAAAACGTCATAATACCCCAATGTATTGTGAATCTGAGTTCTGGCCTGTGGACTGATTTGGTTTTTGGTTTTGTTGTTTGTTTGTTTGTTTGTTTTTGTTGGTGGTGGTGGTGGTTTTTTTTGAAATGAGACCATAGATGAGGCTGGTTTGTTGTTAGGACAGTTGATAAGATGATATCCTAGGAACTGTACTGGAAGCTATAAACTGTAAAATGTGTTTGGAGACCAGAAGACGTCATCTCTCAGAAATAAAGAAATGGGATTTAATACCTGTTGTACTTGCATTTCTCCCTTTCCTCATTTACATTGTGTAGCTCAAACATCCACTTTTGAAGACAGACCTTACACTTGTGAAGAAGTAGAACAGAAGAGAGTCAGTCTGGTTGTCGGTTTTCTTTACATGCAAGTAATAGTTAATCAAGTAAACAATAGCACAAAACTGCCTTCTTTAGCATTCACAAATATTTAATAAATTTTGTTGTTCTCATAATTTTTTTATGTATGTAATCACTTATCACTGCTGGTTAGAGACCAATAGTATAAACTGAAAGAACCTAAAAAATTTTTCCTAGCTGTTTCTCGTAGATTTTTGCATCAGGGACGTACATCTGAAGGCATTAACTAGCATCGTTATTGATCATGCAGTATTTTAAAAGTGGAAGCTCTATCTTGCTGTCATACTTTATTTTCTGATGGTCTGTGCTCTTGGTCTTTCTTTTCTCAAAGACTGAAAACCTGCACAACTTGCCTATTCCATTGTTTTTTAATCTGTATTATAAACATACGGCTTTTCTGGCATGAAAGTCTTATTAGGAAAGTCATCATTTAAGTTAAACATGCAGACTCAGATATCATAAGCTTTCCAGTGGATGCTACTGTACAAATTCTACTCCAAATTTGATTTGTGACATTATATAAATACTGACACCTTAAATAATTATTGTGTCATTTTCCTTCTTTTAATTACATATTGATCTGCATTTTTTTTACAGATCGTCCTCATCAAGTTCAGCTGAAGAGGATGAGCCAAAGTCAAAAAAGCAAAAATCCCACAAAAAAGAAAAGGAAAAGGGAAAAAAACATAAATCTAAGAAAGGAAGGCGTCATAAAAAGGAGAAAAAGAAGAGACGAAAGGAAAAAAGTTCATCTTCTAACAGTTCAGACAGTTCAAGTAGTGACTGAGATGCTGGTCTATTCTTGTGTTTGCTTCTGCAGAGAAGATGATTTTCCTTTCATAGCAAGTTTATTTATGCTTTGCAATGCTGTTTAAAAATGGAATATATATATTTTTTTGAGAAATCTATTTGCATACATCAGTGCTTCAAATTATTAGATGGACCATTTAGAAAAAAAATCTGCTTTTCTATTTCCGGTTTCTTAGTACTAAACCATGCAAGTTTAACTAGTTCTTCCCTCTTAGTTAAGTTGTTATTGTGTCTGTACTCCTTTATAGTAGGATGTGGTAGACTTCAGTTTGCAAGGCTTTGTGTAGAAAGATCTGGACTTAAATATGCTTAATGTCAAAATGGTTACATCAAATATGGAAATTCAAGCGAGATTTTCTATTACCCTTTAAATAAATGTATATTTTATACAACATTTTCTGCTTATATACATTAATCAGTAAGTGCAGCTATGAAACACTGTTCAGGTCCTTAGAGGGGAAGAGTGAGCAATGAGAAGCTAAAAAAGATTGATTCTTCAAAATTATCTTCTAAAATTCATCTAGTCATAGACTGTGAAACACAATTACACATTCTTTTGGCAGGATCACTGTAAGCAAGCTGAAAACAAACAGAAGCAAAAAAAGCTATCGATTTTTAAAGTCCTTTCTGCTTGGGTTTTGTTCTTCTACAGCTATGGCCATTTCATCTTTGACATAGATGTAACGGTTTGGATATCAAAACAAGACTTCTAATATTAAACTTTAGCTATTTCTTCATTCCTGTCAATTGTTAACTAGCTTCAGTTTGCATGAATCACACTTTCGAAGGCTAACCCTGACATAACTGCGGCTGTTGTACAGGCCCAGAATAGTGATTGTATGCCTGCTACTCTGCAAGCACCAAAGCTCTTACAATATGAAGGTGATGCCAGTGCAAACAAGTGCCATTCCTTGTCAGCTTAGTTACAGAATGAAATGCGTATTTCCAGAAAGAAAGACAAGAATAAAGCATGTGAGTAGTATGTAGGGTGAGCATGCCAAATGCACAGAGTAATGAAGAATCAACCTTCACAAGCCTTACAATAAACTCTGAAATGCAAGTCAGGCTCTGTCAATAGGCACCAGGAAACAAAAGCAGATACTTGGTGTTTCCTTCAGTAGTCTTTCCCAGATAGTGGAAGAAAAACGTGCACATTGACAATCGAGCTAAGATAGGAAATTACTAAACTGGGAAACAAACTGTGCTACAAAATGCACCAAAGCCTGGAATCACTGAATTGAAACTGAAGCTCTTGTTTCACAAATAGCCAAAGGAAAAGGCATTCCCAACACAAAAATTAGAGCTTCAGCATTCCCTGCAACTTGTGAGACACCAAGGAAAACCCTTTAGTTTTTTCCAGAGTTCAGAGTATATATATTTTCTTAATGTACCTAGAGTAATTGAAAGCTACTTTCAACACAAATAATTTTGTATAGCATGTTTTACCTTAATTTGAATGCATATCAGATTAGGACATTTGAATAGCAATTCAATAACATTTTTCTCTTTATATTCTGCCAAAATTATGCTTCCATACTTAGTAGTTTTCATGGTCTTCAGAGGCATTTTAACAATATACTTAACCATCTTCACAGTCTTAAACTTCTGAAGTCTTTTACCTGCTACTCGCATCAGTCTGCAGTGTGATAAAATCAGTGTTCACATCACTGATTGTTTGCAATATTATTTTTGTGTGTTGCCACTACAAGCTCTATTACCATCAAAATCGTATGAATATTACGCTATCATTACATTTTAAAGATTTTGTCATTCGGTAGTATCAACTTGCATTGTTTACAGGACTTTTTCCTGAATTATTTCCTGCAGTTTAGTCAGATACTTCCTTTGTTGTATTCTGAGCTCTCTTCAATGGTATGTGTTGGTTCTTGTGCACTCTGCAAGGGAGCACAAATGATGGACAAACAAAAGTCTTAGGTAACCAAGAGGTAGAACAAAAACTGAAAGAAAAAGAAATTCTTTGTGATGCAGTATTATTACACAGCTCTACAACTGGAAGGTTTTGTTTTCTTTTTCCTTTCAAAAATAAGTCATAGTGAAGAATCATAATATAGCTCAGAATTGCAACAAGGCAATTATGGATAGAAGAAATTGCAGTGTTTAGCTGTGAACTTGGAACAGACTGGGCAACCTTTACAGGCTTGATCTTTAAGGACATGCAAGCTGCTGAGATAATGGCATATTGAACTCTATTTACTCAGTGCTTTCTGTAGTTGACAATAGGAAAGAATGTCTTAGCTGCACGTCGCTCTGAAAAGTATCATGAGTATTGAACCTGACATGGTGCTTGTTATCTGTTTCATGTAACTATCAGTTCTGGGAACTCCTGGGATGTATTTATAGAAGATCGTCTTTTGCAGTTCCTCATGTCATCTCTCCCTGGTCAAAAAAGGACACAGTCTCTGTATGCAAAAGAGAATGTCAGACATCCCAAACTTTTTCACTCAACTGATGGTTCAGTAGTGCTCTAAGTCTCCACAGTAGAGCCAGCAGTGAAGCTGTTAAAAAGTAGTTCTGACATTGCCATGTCTTGGGCAGCCAACCTATCTTACCTTGTGAAAATTACCATGCATCAGAGACTCTCTTGGCAAAACACGCACCTGGTGCCTCTTACTACAATGCCTCTGCCTCAAGGACCTGAAAAAGGCATTAATAGAAATTCTAAGATGCAAATGACAATAAATAATAACAAGGGTGGATAGAGAAAAATACATCAAAAATGCTTCTGTATTAAAAATGCCAGAACATTTACACTGTTCACAAGAAATTCTAGTGTAACAATCTATGAAGATGAATTTAGGTGACAAAAGAAGAACATGAGATGAGGTGGTGGTAGCAGAAAACAAGAGGTGCAAGAATAAAGAAACCAAAAGCTTTAGGAAAAAAAAAATTATTTGAGAAAGAAGACCGGAGGAACATGTTTATTTAGAAAAGCAAAATTATAGTTTAAATAACAGCAGTAAAGAACAAAAGTCTGAAAAGACTGTTTAGTAGAGTTCATTTAAACTTCAGCAAGATGTACTCAAGATGTGGCTTATTTACACTTTTCTGTGTAAGCTAAGTATTTGTCCCACTGAGAAAGTGTACTGTGAAGATGAGTGATTAATCCTTATTTATCTGTACTGTATATTTTCCTGATGCTTTAACCTATTGTAATAGTTTTTAAAATATCCTGGCAAAATTTTGACCATCAGAGAATTTCAACAAGGAATAAAGTTGACCTGGAAGAAACGTGTTGTATATGGTATCAATTGTCCAGGAGTAGATTTAGGCTGAAAATTGGCAGAAACTTTGTTTTCATCAAAGAACTGCAGACCCAGAAGAGCTAGAAATAACTTATGGAAGAGGGAGCTGAGTACTTGTAATGGCTCAAATGAAGATGTGCTTGCATTAGACAGTAACAGTCTGGACAAATATAAACAGGTGCTCTCTTGGACACCAGAATTCCCATTACTACTGGTACTTATTACATTTTAAAAGAATGGAACTGAGAGAAATACCACTCCAAGAAATTTTACAGATGATATAAAATAAGGTAAAGGTTCAAAGTACTAGTGAGAAGGAGATTGGTATTTCAAAACCAAGTGAGTTCAGACAGGAAAGTGTCTAAGACTGGCAACATGAGGCTAGATCTGGACAGTAGATTATTGTCCTGGGTTGCAGTGTATTCTATCACCATCCTCATGAGCTGTTGAAATCAGGTGGGGCAGTGTTTCCTTGCCTCCTCCCCCCAGACTATCTTGCTGTTAATGGCCCATCATTGTCCTGCTGCATGACTCAGAGATAACTCCCTCCGGACCATCTTCTGTTAATGAGCCTAATCAACACCTGGCCTTATGACTCATTACCCCATTGTGAGATGCTTCACCCAGAGGGAGGAACCAAGCATTCCATCCTGGATCACCAGAGACAACCTTCCACTGGATTTCCAGAGGACAGGAGCTACACAGCCACCACTGGACCTGAGGAAGAGTAGACCCTTTTTTCTACAGGATCACCACTTCAGGAGGACTGCAGCTACCGTTCTACCAGACTGCTACCACCACCCTGACTAACAGGGTGTCAGGTTGTATCCTGACTCTGTCAATTTGAACCAGTGTTTTCTTTTAGTTTTTCCTTTTCTTTAATTTCCCCATTAAATTGTTATTCTGACTTGGTGCCTCCCACTGGTTTGTTTTCAACCTAGTACAATTATGCATATGCTAGGAACAGCCTATGTTGAAAAACCCAAACACATTAGAAGGTACAACTATCAACTAAGGAGTAAAGGTATACCTCTTGACATATGACTGGGGCAATTTTTGTAAAACTGCTACAAGAAAATAGAATCTCAGGGGAAATACTTTTAGGTTTGAGATTAATTACTCAGCTGTACAACAGTTAAAAATAATTGTTACAACTTTTGCTACACCATGATCCCTAGAAAATATGTCCTGCCCACCTGCATTTAGCCTAGCTCACTTCTTTTTGAAGCAGGAAAGGTTGGTTCTGCTGGTAAAGGGTAACTTTTCCCATGTCGGTCAGTGCCTTCAAGGTCCTAGAACTTAAAACAGGACCACAAACTTCCCAAAATAAAGCTACAAATCTCTTCATTGGCTGAGGTCTGAGGTAACTTATGAGTAAGAACGAGCAGAAATAGATGTTTCTTTAGCTTCTCTTGCCTCTTGTCCATGAAGCTGGACAATAGGTAGCATATCTCTTACATAGGCAGTAAGGAATTTCACCTTTATACTGATGTAAGACCAATAGGCATTTAATGCACCACTGTATGTTTATTCCTCAAATGGGATAGAAGTTGGTTATTGTATTTTCCCCATTTTCTGACAAAGATTTTCTAGGTTGTATTGGGTATACTCGGACGTATTATGTAAGTTAACATGCAGATTTTGCATGGTAACTTTTCGTTTTGGGTAAGTTAACGTGCAACCTGCAGTATGTGTTTGCTGTCTTCTGCTGTAAGCTTGTATTTTGTTTCTGCTCTGAAAAATTTAGACTTTACAGTGTACATAGATGTTTCACTTCTTAGATTGGTATATTTTATTACATGAAATATCTGTGAAAAAAAGTTGCTACTAGTGGGTAGTGGTTATAAAGAATCTGGTTTTGAAAAGCTGGAGCTGTGTAAAGTTTTAGTAAAAAAAAAGAGTTGGTGAAACTTGACATATTTGGTGGGAAGAGGAATTTTTACTTGTTTCTTACCCTGCAAAAGAGTTATGGTGCCTTTAACTTTTAACACTTTCAACTAAAACGTTCAAACTCCAAGGATTTAGAAAGCAAGTGCTGCTTTCCTCAGTATTCTCCCTGAGTTGCTTGTTTCCATGTATTTGGAAGCTTATTAATGTGAAGTTGGGGGTGTCTTTTAAATACCTGGAAAGTAAACAAATAATGGTTCTAAATCATCTCTAAATAATTTGTATGTCATTTTGCTGAGGGAACTTCTAAACTTTGATCCCACACTGCCCTATTCCATTAAACTAAAATGTAGTCAGATCATTAACTTTTATCTTTCTTTTACCAACATGATGTTCTGGGCATTAAAAAAAAATTTTGTTTCCTTTGACTTAGTAAAAGATGATCCTCTGCATTCCTAAGTAAACCAAATTATCCCTTGACACCTCTTCAGTTCAGAAACTTACCAGGACTTGGTTCATATCACAATCTGCTAAGGGATAACTGGAGGACATTCCATTTGCCTTTGATCACCAGTATTCCATAAGTGGCCATACAGCTTGAGAATTACAGCATGTGTCCAATTAGGATTAGTAGAAAGTGTAACACAAACTGCTTCAGGTAAGCTGCTAGATTGCCTAGAATTATAGAAAGGCTTCAAAATGAGCAAAGACTGCGATTTTAGTAGCTGTTAGTTGAGGAAAAAGAAACACTGCTAAAGTTTCCAGAACAACAAAAGGTACAAGGATGTATTATTACTGTACACTTCAATATACTCCAATCTCAAAGGGCTTTGAAGACAACATATCTAAGTCTATCTATCACAGAACATGATGAAGTTATGGAACTCATTGTGATATGACTGATGTCAAGAGCTTTTTAAAATTAACTAAAGTGTTTATACATTTGTCTTACTAATGTATATTGTAGTGATTTGGTTCAAAATATCCATTACTTACTTATTTTCCTTCTGTGAGATAAGAATTAGGGGAAAGCAAAGCAGGCACAAAACTTAAAAGAATATAAAGACCTTTATTAACAGACTTAAAAGAAAGAAAAAGAAGTCAGACTAAACCTTCAGAACACTTCTCCTCCCCCCACCTTTCTCCCTTCTCCCACTGACAACATAAAAAGACAACCCTTGAGATTTTCAGTCAGTTTACCACCTCTATAATAATCTTTTTCAGTTCACTTAGGGAGAGGAGTCTCTCTTGCTCATGCTATGGAGACATCTCCACAAGAAGTTCTCTCATGGCTTCAGTATCACAGCGAGACAGCCGCCCAGGTTGGTTCTCTGCTCGCATGTGAGAGTCCCTTCCCCTGACTTACAGCTTTCCTCACAACTGCTTTCGAGGGTCCAATCTTGAGCTACTGGGGTACCATTTTAAGGATGAGCTGTTCAGAAGCAAAGGTTCTCTTCACCTATCTCTGGGAGCATCTTCATCTCTAGGAAGAGAGGTCTTCTCCTTCCCTGGGAGCAAGGGTCTTCATCACTTTTATCTCTTTCTGTTCAAGCTTCTCATCAAATCACAGCTACTTCAACATTTGCTCATTTCAGCACAGGTACTTTTGCTCACAATTGCAATTTGAACGCTCCTCCCCCCCATGCTTTCATGAAATTACAGTGGGTACTCTGATGTATCATAGTCCATCACCATAGCTTTACAACAGAATTTCAACTTCTAAGCTTGAAGCATCTCCTCTTTCTCCTCCCTCAGGGTTTCAGCTCTTCCTTCTTCACTGACTTTGGTGTCTTTATGGTGTTTTCTTCACATGCCTTCACCTTTCCTTCTCTTTTGACTTGGGAGAGGATTGATGTCTGCAGGCTTCATCTGTTCTGGAGGAAACTTACAGCACTAAAAGGGTTAATCTCAGCTGGGCCTTGCAGCTGGAATTCGCTTATGGCTGTTGGGCATGTGATCTTTGCCAGGCAGTGGCCTTAGATGAATTTCGGCCGCACTGGGTGAGGGCTGCCCTGGCCTGGCCTGGCCTGGCCGCCCCGTGGGGCCGCCTGCACGGAGCAGGGCTGCGGGGGCTCTGGGGTGGCTGTCTCCCAGCTGGCCTGGCCTGCACTGAGGGGGCTGTGCCGGGTGTCCAGGGAGCAGAAGCAGCTGAGAGCTCAGCCAAGCCACACTACTGCCAGGCCACGCCGAGCAGCGCCTGGCCCAGCCCCACTGGGCTGCGCGGGTCCCCCAAGTTACCTGTCCAAAAGCCGTAAGCAAGAGAGAGCTTTCCCAGGGTTTGTCCGTTCTTAAATGTGGATCACAGAGGTGTGCCAAGCTTCTTAAATGGCTTTAAAAAGTTGCCAATATTCAAATTAGCTGGTTGATAGGTTCCATTGTGGCTAGAGGAAGCTGTAAGCACCTGTTTGCAAGAGAATCACTTCTGTGGCTGATGAAGCCCTCTTTAACTAAAAACCCAAACTATGCTAAACCATGACAAATATTCCATTGCAATACCTGTGGTTAAAACACAGAGATGTGAGCCGTCATGTAACTTCGCATACAAAATTCCTTGTGATGCACTGTGGGCAGGTACTGCATTAGACAAGCTCACTGCTTTATCTGCCCATCCGATTCTCTGTGTGTACCAATGTAACAGGACTTTTAAAGAAATCTTGTGTGAAATCTTCTTTCCCCCTTTCTTTCTCATGGCATCACTGTACATTCAGTCTTGAATTCATATACTTTTCTTTTTGGCATTAATGTCTGTCTTTTTCACTTATGCTGAACAGAAATTAATTGGTTAATTTTGACTACTGATCAACTTTCCAGACAGTAATTTTAATAGCCACTAGACATCAGGAGTTGTTTTTCCAAAGTTTTAACAGTTGCAAAACCTAGTGTATCTGTGGGGATGGAGTCACAGAGTGAGTCTGTTGGTTTGAGATGATGTAGGAACCTAGAGTGCAGAGAATATTTCTCTGCCTGTTTTGAAGGGGTTTTCCCCCCCTGAACAACACTGTTTTTGACCTCCAACCTTGGAAAAAACTGCCTATGATCAGACAAGAACTAGAAAATACAATGGTGTGAATCAGGTGATAGACTACTATGTAAGATTGTCACAGGGTGAAAAATTTAGAGGTTTTGGGCTTCTCTTTGTAGTAAATAGATAAGAGCAAAATACATCAAAATGGAGGACTGTTGTTCTCCAAACCTTCTTCTTCTTCTACTACTCCATATTCTGCAGTGAGATAAACAGAATGGCCCAATCAAAATTTATAAAGAAAAAACATTTATTATGTGACCGAAATATTGGTCTCAAAAGCCACGATCGAGAAAAGCAGCACCGAGCCCGGGTCGGAGCTGGGTGAACACTCATAGATCTGACCTCTATCGCATCAGACCTCCCAAGTTCACGAATGCTGCTTCGGTCAGTTCCTTCTTATACAGTTTTTGGGCAGAGTCCGAATTAATTCTATTTTTCTCGCAATTTAGCATATTCATGATGTTTTCTTGTCCCGAAGTTGGGCTGCACAAAGCCTTTCCTGGGTCTGATGAATTGTCCATCCTGGGTGATGAATGGGCCATCTCTGGTTCCTGGAACAGTTATTTTTAGTTCCTGGAATGTTGGATTCCTTATCAGATGAGATGTAGATATCAGAAGGTGGTGATCAAGTCATCACGGTGTCAATGTCCCGGTGATAAGATCCAACCCCACCTGGGTGGAATCCTCACTTATTGATTACATCTGTGAGAGAACTTCTTTCAGTGTTGTGAAATTTTTCTATCAACCAGGCTGGTGGAGGGATTTTGAAACTCTGTCTCTGCATGGTCTCATTACATTTCAGTTTTATACATAATAGCACAAATTACATACTTTATTTATAACATGCAGTAGTAGTAATTTGGGATGACTGGACAAAAAATTCTGCAGTTCCTGGCTGTGTTACTGAATAATTGGTAGGAAAGTGAAAATAATGTATGTTTTTAGTAACCATTGGTTAAATTATCTTTAAAAGGCTGTGTTAATCTTGATAATTGGACTTTTCTCCTGCATTCTCTGCTCTGTGTTATGCCTGGGTCACGGTAGTGACTCTGTTTCTCTGTTAAGACTTAGTAAACAACTATCTGGCAGCAGTGAAACTCCAGGAAAGTCTCCGTTTGTCTCTCGAACTCCTTGCAAGGACTTTAAAACACCCTCTCCCATCAGGAGAGATTTGATTTATGGCACGGTTCAGTGTTAAGACTTCCAATGAAAACATGTAGGTGCTGCCTCTTACGGACAACAGCTCTGATTAGCGAGCACAAGGTTCATGAGAAATGTGCAGAACACTTTAAAGAATTAACTTCAATAAAACGTGCTGTGGACTTTGATTCCATTCTTCTTAAAAATGTGTTTGCTCTGAGAAGCAGAGTTTTGTGTGTGTAGGGATCTCCCCATTTTAGATGCTTAGGAGTATGTATGCCTAAGAATAGTTCATGACCTGAAATCTTCAAACACACTGAAGTTACCTTTTTCTGTGCTATTTAAAGAATTCAGTCATACATTTTTTTTAATCTTTGTAAACATACTTGTTGAAATGGAAATATTATCACGAATTTTTGTAGTACCCAGACAACAAAATTAGAAAAAAATACATAGTCTGGCAATACAACTAGAAACACGACAACATTCAGTTTAAATAAAAAACTTTATTAACAATGTAAAACGTTTAATATCTTACAGTCTGAGATAATTCTGGCATGCCTTATTAGATCAGTACTTGGAGATATGCAGACACCATGCTTTGAATTCTACTGGCAACAAAATGGGTTGATGTTGTGTTTTACATTGTCTATTTTAATACACCTTCTTTTGATAAATTATTTATTTTTTCCAAAATCTTGTAGATACACTATTGGCTTAAAAGGAAATCTGTTGCTTCTATGCATTATACAGCTTGTAGATAGTATGATTTCTCCGTATTTACAAGTCCTAACTATTTTCATATATGGTTTGTGTATCATAAATTAAGATATTTTTCTATAAAGCTTTGAAGTTGAGATACGGTGGAAGACTAAATATGAATGAGAGCATGAAAAGCAACTGGAGATTTTGTACAAACTCTGTTACAATATTGTTTGAATGTCTTAGAACTTTAATAGTTTTGCTCTTAAATAGTTTCCTATGTTTAAAGACTGTGAGAGAATGATCAAATGTTCTTTTCCTATACTTAAAAACTGTTGAGTATGATTTTAATATGATACTAGTAAGAGTACTGTACTATGCACATACTTTTAGCTGCAGCTCAAACACTTAAAAAAACCCTCTAAAATTATCTATGAACCATAATTCATGTGTCTTGAGTGACTGAAAGTAAGCATGCAAAACATACTTCAAAAAGATTTAAATATGCTAGATCTATTCCACAGCCATTTTTGGACCACCGTAACTTAAAACTATTAAAACCCTTATTTGAAAAGGGGGATGGACCAGAAGACAAAAATGAATAGCCTAGTGTAGAAAATGTACTTTATAATCAAGATTAGCCACCTTCATCTTTTCAGCAGTCAAATAATAGTGGTTTAATCAAAGTTGTGATTTCCTTGGTGCTTCTGTGCTTAATCTTCTAACTTGAGACAAGACAACACAGTCCAAAGAATCTTCGCTTCCGTCTTCTTACCAGTGGATATGGAGTCAAGTTTAGGAGGCTGCTATCATCTGTGATGAAAACCCCCACATTTTAACACAAGCATGTACACATATGCAGAGATTACACAGGAAAGAGTTTATATAATTTACGTGTCCTAACAGCACCTACGTGATCATAGAATCATTTGTTGGAGAAGATCTCTAAGATTGAGTCTAACCTCTAACTCATCACCACCACATCAACCAGACCATAGCACTAAGTGCCAGGTCCAGTTCTTTCAACACCTCCACCACCTCCCTGGGCAGTCATTCCAATGCCTGACAACTCTTTATGATGTGATAGTGATGCCATGAAGATTTTTTGCCTTTTCTTTTATACCCGTTACACCTTTGTACAACTTCTGTATTCCTGGTGCTTTTTGCCTACATTCTTGGACTTGTTTGTCAAGCTAAGAGACTAAACATTTTAGAAGCTTCGTAGTCAGGGATCAGTGTGCCCCAGACCCCAAGGTCCTCTCCAGAACACATTCTGTAAACCAAGATAGAACCATCCAGGGGAAGGTTCCTTGGGGAGGGGGGGCTCACTTAAGCCTCTCATTGGGGAATCTTTGATAGATATGCTAATTAGTAAAACCTATAATATTATACCTGATCTTTGGGGGCAGACTTGGTGGGGTGCATTTCGATGCATATGAACTGGACATGTGCACCTAAGGATCCTTAAAATAAATTCCAAGGTAAAATCCCTTTTCCCCTTCTAACTGTGTATGACTCTTGATTTTAAGACCAGGAAAAGGCATCAATAGCTCCCATAGAGCACAGAGCAAATAAATAAATTTTGCATTCGAGAGTCTTACAATGCTGGTTAACAGCATCTCCATAATAATTATGATTACCTGATCCTGGGGCATATCTCAGAGTTTTAAAACTCTGGGATGCTTCCTATCCTGCTGCACAGGGTGTCAGTGATTTTCTGGTCAGTGCTGAAGGGCAGTGTAGACACCAGGCAGCAACGAAGAATTCTGTACACTTTTATCTCTGCTCTGAATTCAAGTTTCTCTGTGCTTCATATCCCCCCAATTTGTCTTTCCATTCCTTATTTCCAGCATGCTCTTTTCTTCTAGACTAGGCGTAGACTTTTTGTCACTCTTCCAGTCTTTACAATGGTCTGTATCACAAGTGATGCCCTTTTTCCTTTCAACATAGTTTTCCATCAAGCCATCCTGCCATGAAATCTTACTTGTATAAAGAATCCAATCACTCTATATTCATCTCTTAGCATATTATGATGAATGCTAGGCTGCTTAGTTACTCGGGATGAGATCTAGGACAAAATCAGCATATTTCATCAGCTGCCACTGCGCAAAGACTGCACCACATTAAGGAACACCCATTATCAAGAAGAATTCAAAAAGAAAAATTATTATCTGTTTAATGCTGTTCTCATGAACAAAGAGAGTGCCTGTAGATGTGAAGTATTTAGCACACAACAAAATGAAAACCCATTGCTAAATACATGCACAGGATGGAGATCTTGCCCACCTGTGCATTTGTATCAGGTGCCTGATAGCTGTCTATGGCAAAAGCAGGCTTGTGGCAGACTCAAAGCAAGTAGCTTTTCTGCAGAGTGAGTGTCAGGTCACAGAAGCTACAAGCCTTGTAGGGGTGAAGCAAACCCATCACTCAGAAGGATCCCTGTCATAGTCTATGCAATTTGCACCTTCATTACCTTTGAGAAAGAAGGACTCCTGACACTGGGAAGTAGTTGTGCTTCTGCCTTCATATCACCGGGAAAAGTTCATTATTTTATGTGTAGATACCCTATCTATAAAATTCCAGAATACCTCATGTGAAACTCAAGAGGCCAAAGATCACATACTAGATTCTGGTTCCACTGAATCAGCAGGGAAGAGATTTTGCCTATATTTTTCTTTTTGTAGTCTCTCTTAAAGAACCCTAGATTTTTTTGTATCTAAAGGAAGGCAAACCCTTTAATTATCTTAATTTTTCTTACATGAAGAAATTCAAAACCTACCTTGATTTTTCAGTGGTAAAGGCATAGTCTCCCTGAGTTTACTTAAAAGGTTTTTCATTTCTCTCATATCTCTGTGGATACAACAGTTTAAAAAGATACAATGGAACAACAGTTGAAGACTGCATGGGGAGTAGCTCACAGTATAGCTTTATATGCTAAAACAGTGGAGCAATAAATACAAAAATCCATTCAGCAAGCATTTGGTTTACATACATGTATCAGAAGATGCATACAAAAAAAAAAGGCAATAAAATTAACAAGGGAGCACTTTTATGACAGTCTGATACTAGCTTTTCCTTGTTCAAATTGATGATCTATTCTGGCACTTGAATATTTCATACTAAAAGCCTTTGGGGGCACAATGTGATCCTAGTGGCAAAACACACAATATGTCTTAAAATTAGTATTAGCTAGTACTAATGTCAACTTCATAGCCCTTATCATCATTTTGTAGCTTGTGCCATGAATGTGTTTCACTGTTCAGCAGAAAATTATAATACATGCAACTAACCCATGGTACTTAACACTACATATTAAATGAAAATTTTAAAAACAAGGCTATCTGTCTCACCTGCCTTAGGAGGACTCTGGCATTAGATTTTCTGAAAGGCAGATGATGGAAAATATGATAATAACACATCATCTCCAAAAGCTAATTATATTTTGATATGTTTTGAAAGAGGCCAGAAGTTTCAAAATGGTTTCTGTTTTACACATTGATGGTAGACCTATAGGCTTGTAATGTCTTAATGCTTTCAGGATTTAAAACCAATACGGTCTTGCTTAATTCATCTACACATAAAATGGTTCTTAGAAATGCAGGAGCACAATTAGTAAAAAATTGCTCTGTTTTATTCTCCACATTATGGCCTCTGTAGGACAGAACTTGGCTTTATGTAAATAAGCATGACAACAATTTAAATCTCTGCAGCAATTTAATATACAAAGCCTCAAAATAGTATTTTTTTCAAAGAAATATTGGCCATCAGTATTACTCTCTAGTAAACAGTTTCATTTTTGTCTTTCAACTGCATAGTTAAGAGGGTAAGAGAACACCATTACAACAGACTTATAGATTACATTCCCCTCCCCTCCTAAAACTTCAGAATTTAAACCTATGGGCAGAACTAACTGAAATGAATTAGATTCTGTGTTTTTGATTTAGGAATGCAGAACTGGAGTCTGGCAGATTTCAGGTACAAAATCAGAAACTCTGTTAAATGTACCAGAAAAGGTAACAGGTTATTTATTTTACTTATACTTTTCATAGGAGTAACACTGGTTGTCAAATTAAAAGACACTACATAAATTCTAGGAAGAAATTTGTTTAGGAATGAAGCGCTACACATACCTTTCAGTGTTTTCAATATCTGTGGAAACCTGCCATAGATGCTGTTGAATATCTGTTGGTGATAATGATGTGTCTTCTAAAATCGGTACTTCGGAACTCTCCTCCACTTTAGTATCTAAGATCTTGGGTGGGCCGCAAGGTTCTTTTCCTTTAAAATATTTAAACAAAACATGTATCCTTATTATTTATTGATTAAAATGGATACTCAAATTATCTAATTCATGCTTTGAACTTGACCTTGCACAATACAAATGGAGAAAAAGACTGCTTAAATGCAAACTCTGAGTAAGAACTGTTCAGAAGCAGAGCAGACCACACCAAGCTACAAACCTGAGAGCTGCCATATATTTCTCTTACCAATTTGAAGGGGTTCAATTAAACTCCACTAGCTCTCATGCAACACAAAATAAAAGCCAGAAGACAAAACAGAACAGAGTAAGTGAGGAAACTACAACATACATTTTGGAAACAACTTCAAAACTTTGACATTAAAGAATACTGCAATCCATGTCTCCTAGTACTACAGTAATACCAAGGGAAAACAAAAGACAAAAATGTGAAATTTTGTACTTTATGATTTAACAACAATATAAAGCTGGCACCACCCACAGCCCAAATGTATTATGTTCTGAATTTCTGTGTTGACACCTACCTAATTCATTCTCACTGTATGGAAATTAAATATAGTATTGAAATTGGAGGGGGGCTTCATGACAGATCTTCCAGGGCTTTTGTGAGGAAGAGAACAGGATAAAGGATTGGATCATGATAGTGGAACACTCAAGAGAGCTAACCCTTGGTAGGATATTTTGGTAATCTTGCAAATCTCCTTTGGATTGCCTGGTAGCTTTCCTTTTCTGTAGTGACAGCTACAATTCTGGCACCAAATACAGAAGAAAATTCACACTGGAGTGCATCCCAGACAAATGTCAACATTCAAACCAGCAGTACAAAAAGATGAGTAGGAAATGTTTTTTTCATTTCACCATTTTTGCAGTTTGAAAAATTTTGACATCAGGACAAATCTGAGTAGTTCCTGTAAGGTTTGACAAAGTACATGAAGAGCAAGACCAGCTAATAGAGCAGTGGTCATTCAGCCCATTTTTGTAGGATGCTAAAATCAAGACTGCAGACCACGGTACACTGCTCTTCCACATCACAAATACATATCCCAGCTATCAGTTAGGTAACCTTGTTTTTTAAATCTAGAAATTCCTGGATCATAAGATAAAGTTTTTGGGCAAGTTCTCCAAACAGTTGCATTCTGGTAAAATATTCCTTTGAAAAAAAGAAAAACAAGTTATTCTTAGCCACCTGTCTCAAACCAGGCTAGGTGTAGCCTATGCTACAGAAGATACTTGCTTAATGTTTTAATACTCTCTAAAGCCAGTAGGAAGCCCACAGTTACCTAACTGTGAATCCTAGAGAGTACATGAATCGACCATAACAAGTTTAGCCTCTATAAAAGAATGTCCTGTATCCTTTCTTTGCTGCTTACTGGCATCCATTGCTAACTTGTGCTTTGCCAAATCCTTCTGTGATCCACTTTAGCCATTGAAATGGTAGAGGATTACCCCAACAAAAGGGAAAATAAAATGTGATGTTTTCTTATGAAGTGGTTTAAGTAAGGTCAGTCAAAAACCCTACAAGTTCAGGAGCAAGTGCCAGAGAAGGAGGATCATACCACTCCTTTTCCAAAAGCAGTGGAAAGGAGGAAGAAGTGAAGGCATTATAAGGGAGGGGAGACATAGAGAAAGAGACCAAGACCTTTCTGGTGGTTACAAACTGTTACGCTGAATGGTGACTCAATTGCTTGTGGAACAGCAGAGTAAGCCTGCTTCACAGATTACATGTTTTACTCTGTATCACCCTGTAGGTGTTCCAGATTTTTCTTGTCCTTAACTGCAGCTTATGCTGTTATTTTAAGGTGATTCATATGGTACAGTTGTCGTTGTTCAGTCATATAAGTTTCCTTATTTTTTCCCATGGCAAGAAGTTCAAAACACAATGTTACTAAAATCTCCACATATTACTTTTTCATTTAAAATGTTTCAGGTAAACCATCCATTTGCCACTGATATCACAAGGTGTTACTGATGAAACAGGGTTTAGAGGATCATTCCATTATTTTAAAGTTTTATGGTGGAACCCTGACCTGACCTTTGGTGACATGCTGTCAGGATGCATCCTTCAGGGATGTGAAAGGTCTTTCAATAGAAACAATAAAAGCATTAGATGAAATAATAGTAAAGGTTCTTTCTCTCAGCTTGAGGACAGAAGCAGAGACCATAATGTTCTTTTTGTTAGCACAAAGACAAGCTCTTGCAGATTTGCCAGAATGAACAACACAGATTTCTTTTCAACTGAAAAAAGCTCTTTACCAGTAATTCTGTTATATTGTGAGCAATTCATGAATCCTTTCTTGAATTTCAGATCATTTGCTCAGTCACTTGAAAGCAGTTAAAGAGTCATCTAATAATACAGGCTTTGCTTGAATAATGTATGATTTAGGCTTAACATTTCTACCCTGGTAAGAGCCTACAGGGAAACAAAAGCTTTTAAATCTTCTCATCCTTACAGTGGCAGGTAAGGCTATCTTCTGTAATAGATACTTCAAAAATGGATATGAACCCTAAATTTTACTTTCAATTTAGTCAGTGGAAAGATTTTCAATAGTTTTAGTTGCAATGATGTATTCTTCCTCTTCTCACCAGCAATTCAGCTTTTTTTAACTTTAAGAAGCAGAAAATGCTTTTAGTATGAAATTAAATCAATTTAGTTAAATAATGCTGAGGATCAAACTTGAGAAAATAATTGAGAAGCTCAGTTAAGCAGTTATAAATCTCTCATTCTTACTTTAATAATAAAAATATCCCTGGCTTTAGCAGTATTCTACAGCCAGATATGAAAAGTACACTACAGGATATTTTAGCATGACAGGAAATTCAAAAATTTCATTACGAGACCTTTATTACAGTTCATTACAGAACGTTGTCTTGTCTTTACCCAGTTTTTCATTGATGAGATACTATCTGGGGAAAGAGTAGTTACAATCAGCACAGATACAGCTCTAATCAGCGTGTGCCATCACTGAGCAATGAGGTTACTAAGTAAACTGGTCAGTAAATTATCAGCATTTCTACATCTTCCTTTCAGTAGGCAGCTAATCAAGTATGAAATGATTAGAGAGATGCATTTTCACGGAAGCAAAATTTCCCTTCCAAACCTAGTATCTGCTTTTATAAAGGTAGGCATCTTTTAAACCGTATTTATCTATTTTTTGCTATGGCAGTGTTTTAGGAATGGCACTTCCCAATTTAGTGCTATCACTGACACTCTCCCAAACCGTAGGCCACTCTCTCTTTCTCCCTCTTCCCCTCCCTTTTTCCTGTTGGGGCAGGATGGAGTTGAGAACTGGAGGCACAAAAAGTGAAGCTCTAAGAACAATTTACTGGAAACAGCAGTGAGTTAAGAAAATGTATAGTAACAGCAACATTATTAATAACATATCTTGCCCAACAAATATATCTAATAACATTACTAAGTTTGCCCACTTGTCTGATTAATGGCAGCCAAAACTTAAGGGAATACTCTTTTTTAAAAAGAATCAGACTTTTTAATGGTGAGGACATTAGTGATACATACCTGATAAGACACACTTCTGTAAGAATTATGATTAACAGAAATAGAGCTCCTTTTTAGTAACTGAAAACCTATTACAGAAATATATAATTTGTTTTACAATTTGGATCTTGTTGTGGTTTAACCTCGGACATCAATTAAGTCCCACAGAGCTGCTCACTTGCTCGCCCCTGGTGGGATGATGGAGACTACTGAAAGGGTGAAAACTCATGGGCTGAGGTACAGGCAGTTTAGTAAGTAAAACGAAAGCCATGCATGCAAGCAAAGCAAAACAAGGAATTTATTCACCATTCCCAATGGGTGTAGGGAGGTGTTCAGCCATCCCGAGAAAACAAGGCTATCTCATGAGTAATGATGACTTGGGAAGACAAATGCCATCACTTTGGATGCCCTCCCCTTCCTTCATCCTCCCCCCTCTCTTTATAGGCTGAGCACGATGCCATACGGTCTGGGATATCCCCTGGGTCAGCTGGGGTCAGCTGTCCTGGTTGTGTGCTCTCCCAACTCCTTGTGCCCCCTCAGCATCCTCACTGTTGGGGTAGGGTGAAGAGCAGAAAAGGCCTTGACCTCATGTGAGTTTAGCAATGACTAAAATATTCCTCTGTTATTAATACTGTTTCCAGTGCAAATCCAAAACTTAGCACCATGATAGCTACTATGAAGAAAATTAACTCCACCCCAGCCAAAACTAGAACAGTGTTTTGTCTTTCATGACCCAAAAGATTGTTCTTTTTCTAAAACTAGCATCTCTCTGTGTGTTTGTGCCAATCAGTACCTTTCCGATGAAACTGCAGTGATCCTAGCAGACATATGGACTTTAGCATTTCTGTTGTGTACATTTCTAAGCAACACTGCAACTGGATGTATAGTCTACAGATTTCAGGATGAATTTCACCATCTTCTGGGCTGGAATAAAAGAGAAGAATATAATTAGGAATGAGATTAGAAGGATGTAAGGGTCATAAAATCCACTTCTTTACTGTTGCAAGCAACCACATCACAATCTGCTTTACAAACTATTAAGATTTTTCTATGATAATGTATTTACAAAGCATTCTTTAGACCTGTAAAACTCTAGGCTTAACACTGCTAAACTTGGGATGTCTTTGGTAAGACTGCATGTCCTCCTGATTGTCTCCTCTGCATGTTTTCAGAAAACAGGTAAATAAGTGATGGAGATATTTTCCCCTCTTTAAAAAAAGCTTTGGATTAGTATTTTCTTTGAGATTGAAGCATTCTTTTGCCATCCAGCCCCAGTTACCCTTGGTCTTGACAAAAATGCAGATTACAGGGCCACTTTAACAGTCCCTGTTCAGGTTACGAATCCTGTATCAAGCAGAATCAACCCTACTTTGAAGACACTCTCATCAGAAACAAGTCAGGTTTAGCCTACTTATTCTATACATTCTGCCTGAATTTGTTTTCCCCCTGTATTTAAATTAGTAGTGATATCAACTGCACTGTCAGGAGAATTGGATGCATGAGACTTTTTTCAGAAAAGTAGTAACAATCTTGAAAACAAAAACTGAAATCCTACACCTCCACTTAATCGCTTAGGACACCAAGAAAATAATTTACCCACACCCAGGAACCAATTCTCATGCCTACTTGTAAAATCAGGGATTAAGTATCACTTTTGTGGGCTGGAATCACAGTAGTGGTAAGCTGGGCAGTCATGAAAAAAAATTATTGTACAAAAAATGAATGCTTAAACAAGAAAAAAGGCTAAAAAAGAAAAAAACCCAAAAGGTTGGAAAAGACTAAAGATTGAAGAGAAATTATGCTGGATTTAGTCAAAAGAGACAAAGGACGATAGGTTCCACCTGCCAAGCCATTACAAAGTGGACATCATCAAAGAGGCAGGAAATTACTGGAGCGTAAATTACAATTGCTGTGGTCTGTTACTACAGGAGCTACACCAAACACATTGTAATAAACCAGCCCTATCCTAGGAGCTTTATTTCTTTTGGCTAGACTATAATATGACCATTTCTCTTAAGCCACATCTACTTTTGTACTTCTGAAGTCTTGATTTGTTGAAAAATTATCATGCACAATACTTTCTGCATTTTATCGTACATACAGAATAAAGCTATGGTGCAGAACAAAAGGGTTCAACCACAATTCTGCTTCCCCCCCGCCACCCCGCAATGTGTGCATCAATTACTGTGGCAGCCCTTTTCTCAATGAGCACACGGTTTTTTTGAAAAAAACTTTGAGAGAAAAAACTTTAGGAGTGTAGAGATCCATTTGGTTTCCATATTTAGTATGCAGGTCCAAAATTTAAGTCTTCAAACTATTGCTTATTTATTATTATTATCATGCAATACCTAAGTCCTGGAGTCCCACCAATATACACACAGGCCCATTCAGTTTCTGCTTAAGTTTCCTAGATGTCTGAAGATTTCTTTGTGACCAAGGTTTCTTCTGTCCTGAAGCCACTGACTTGTCTATTCCACCTGAAGGGGATTCCCCCATACATGTTCTTGTGCAAAGTGGAACCTGCAAAAAATTTAAGCCACCAGAGATGGTAATGATGACCTTTTTCTGCTCAATGATGAGAGCTCTTTTGATAGGGAGACAGAAAGAGAAGTTCTGCTCCTCTTTCTCAGGTAAGTCAAGCCGAATTTGTCTAGCTCTTCTGAAAACTAGGATTATTTAACCACAAGCCTATCCCTGAGAGAAACAGTCACTATGTTGTGACAAGGTAATTTCCTTGTAGCAGATGAGGTAAAACTGAAATATGCCAATTCTACTTTTCTCTGCAGTATTTCTGATGTTAGAAATCCTCAGACCTCTCAAAAGTCATGGCTATTGCAGGACTTTTGTTAGCAATGTTTATTTACAATTTACCACGTTCCTTTGTAGGTGTCACTGACAAAGAGATTTCAGGGTCTGCACACAGGTGTAAGCAAACAGTGTTTTCCTTATACAGCTATTAAATTTCTATGAAACAAACATGGTGAAAACTTTTTAAAAATCATTTTTGCTCTTAGTGACAGAATTAACTGTGCAGACTAGGAAGGCAGCAATTATATAAAAGATGCTTAACTCATGGACCAATACAGATTTATTAGTGGCTTCCTATTTACAAAAGCTGGGAGAGTATTCATAATAATAGGCATTTTAATTGACTTTTTTTGCAGCCATAAATCTATGTGGTTTTTTTGCAAACTGTATTTATGAACAGCATGAGAGTAAGAACTAGAAACATCAATAACATATGCATGTTCTGGCCCATTCTTGTTTTCTCAAGAATATGGAACATATGTAATTGGACTATAGGCAAAATTTTTCACTCATTTGCAAATCCAGAGTAACAGCAGTGGTATCCAAGAAAAATATTGTACAAGGTTTATACAATGAGAATTATTTCCAGCCTGGTACCCTCACTGATTGTCTCGAACTATTTAATTAGTGTTTAATTGCAATAATGACCACAACAATTCCATTAGTTTGCAACCAATTTCCTTCTATGCATGTATATAGGCTTCATTTTCATCCCTGAAAGCCAAATGCTCTGATGTGAATGCGCACAAAGATTTCTTTTATAATCCCTGAATTCTGTGTAGAGGGCTTAACATTTCCTTTTAAAGTGTTATCAGTTTTTCTATTTCTGTGTGTTCAATGCCATACCATGAGAAATGCTTTACTGGGACTAGTATAGACATAAATTTCAGAATGCTGGTTATTATATATTTTTAATTAATTATTTTTATTATGAATTAATATTAAATATTATTTAGTAGTTATATACCAAGATAATATTTATCTACAAGGAAAGTTCATGCAAACTCCTAATATTACCCCCCACGTCAGCTGTTCAGTTAGTCTAGCTGATTTTTTTATGAAGACCATTAAGTTATTCAAGAGAAATCTCATATAACACAATCTTACACAATGCTGTGCTAATGGTGTTTGCAACAGAGCTATTTAATAGCTTATGTGTAGCTGGATATATGAGAGCTAGCACAGCACTGAGCACCCGCCCAAGAGACACAGACCAGCACCTCATTGTTGGCTGTATAAAATGTAGTTACAAAAGTGAAAATGCTGCGTTAGTCCTATACAAAACAGTAGCTTAAGTTACGCAGTTTATCCGGCTGCTATTAAAAGTATAATTTTTTGTAAAAATAAACTTAAGTCTATAAAATCTATAGTAAATCTATTACATTCTCATGGTTTAACTACTGTTAAAGTCGATGGCTTTCTTTCCATAAAATCCTACTTTTTAAAAATCATGTGATGTTGTTCAACTGAGTATGTTTATAAAGCACAGACAAGAAGTGGAATTTACTTTCCTTTGTATTTTCCTAAGATTGAGATTTACAATAAAACCTATAGAGGGAGCTCTTACACCAACCATGTAGTACTCGGTATCTTTAAGAGAGATGAATGCAGTTATTTTGGTAATTATTTCAAAATACATGAATAAACATGATTAAAATGCTCCTCCTTAAATGCAAAGAAAAGAATAAAAATTCCTTAAAATATTTTTTTTTCCTCCAAAATAGCTGACAGATGATTTTATTGTACTGCCAAAGTGTTGGTTACAATTGAGAAACACCTTAAGGTTTTCCTGAATTCTCACAGGTGCCCAGCATTCACAGTTGCACTGAAATTAGTGAAACTTAAGACTACTAAAACTGAAAAATTATTATGGTCTAATTCTCAATTTAACTTAAAAAATTTAGTCACACATTTACAACAGAACAGAATTTATTTGTACTTTCAACAACATTAAAAAACATAAACAGATGTACTACCTCTGGTTAAAAGAGTAGCTAAGCTATATGAACGGTTTGATAAACCTTCTTGCAAAAGCATTGTTTTGACAAGTTCTATGCTTAACTCTAAGGGAAAGTATTAATAGTTCCAAAATATTATAAGCTGAAAGAACTATCTAGACATATAATGAAGATTGTTTGTTTTCAAAAGCCAAAGGAAAATAAACATTTGCCAAGCCAAAAGTGAAAATTAAATAATCACATTCTGTCTTATGCTCCATATATGTACTTCCTTTGAAAAATAATGTAAGTTGGCGTGATGAGCTGTGAAAAATCACTGTCCACAAATATTACCCTGTAGATTGTATTTTAAGTCAGTATCTGAAACACCATGGTTGAGAAATACAAAGCAGTAGAAAGGTGAAAAAGATGAAGAACAAAAATTACCTCAGACATAATGGTGCTTCTGTTGGGATGAAAAGGGTGACAATCCCCTTATATACTAAGTACAAGAAGTCCCTCTGATTATGGCTCAGGTGCAACAGCCTACTAAACCTGCCTTTGCTTTTGTATCTTAAACAGATCATTTATTTCTTCACCATGCAGCCATAGATCTTTGAAGGCAACAAAAGACTGGCTGATTTATTTTGAATACAGGTAGAGAAGTTGTCCAACAAAGACGTTTTCTTCTAAACAGTTCCTGGAAAAATGTTCTTATTTGTGTTCCTTCCATTTGCTGGGGCTATTTTTTAAAAAATGTACACAAACTGCTGTCAGCTTCAGTGCCATGCATTGGTTTTCTGTTCTCTATGCAATACTGTGATACAATTGCTATGCCACACCCATGTCCAGACAGGAAAAAAGCAGGGCTTGTTCCTTCTAGCAGATCCATAAATGACTGCAATGCTGTTCTTATTAAATCAGATTGTTGTTTTGAAGCAGTTACAACAGCGCTCTCAATAACAGAAGACATGTGAACAGGTTTAGTTTTGTTAGATCAGTGTAAATTTCTGATAACTCTGATAAGACTGATGGAGTCAATCTGAGTATATGATACAACCAGCAGAACAAAACCATAGTGCAGTGACTCATATTGTAGAGACATTGCTAACTCCAAGGTTGATAACATTTTAGGTATTTCCAGGCTAGAACAATTTAGATACAACTATAACTTTTTTTTTTTTTGAAAAACATAGTTTTGAAACTATCGGAGTCACAGCGCAGAATTTTCTAGACTTCTTCCCTCAGAAGTGAGTTTAATGGCTGAACTGAAGAATGGGCAAGTAAACTACGAGAGCACTATCCAATCTGTTCCACTAGAGGACAAACCCAATTACAAATCACTCAGTGTATCTTCTTGTATATGAGTAAAATAGCACTGAAAGGAAACTTACTCTACTCTAGGTAATACTAGGTGTGTTGGGTGCATTTGCAAGGTTTTGGTAGTGATGGTGGCAACAGGGTGCCCTTTGTGGGATGAGGTGGGGGGCTTCCCTGTGCTGGACACAGACAGTTCCTGCAGCTCTGCAAGGACTCCTTGGCAGGACACAGCTGAGTTCATCTGCTGAACAAAAACTTATTTTTAAAAAGGGCAAAAATAGCCACAGGGAGACAGAGGGAAAAAAAGGAGTAGGAAACAAGACCGGGAATATCAGGGTAAGAGAAAGGAGGTTCTCCATGGCAGAGCAGATCTTCCCTGCAGCCCACAGAGAACACCAGAGCAGATGGGTATTTTTGAAGGAACTGCCACCTGTGGAGAGCCTAAGCTAGAGCAGATTTTCCTGACAGGACTGCTGCCTGTGCAGAAGCCCACACTAGAGCTGAAGAAAAGTGTGAGGAGGAAGGAGAAACAAAGCAGATTGGTAAGGACTGGAACCCCCCACTGCCATCCCACCTGCACCTCTCAGGAGGGTGGGGCTAGGTACAGGAGCCTGGAGTGAAGTTGAGCATGGAAAAAAGGTAGAAAAGGTGCTAGCTTAGTATGCGTCTTTTCCCACTACCTACATTAGTAATTATTTTTATTTTAATTGGCAATAGATTAGGGTAATCATTCCCAAGTCAAGGCTGCTCTACAGTCAGTCAATGTCTCTATTTCCACCCAATCTTTCTCATTCCTGTTCTTCCTGTCTTCTCCCCATGTCCTGCTGAGGAGTGCATGAGCAAGCAATTGGGTGGGAGTTTGGCTGTGCGCTCAAAAGAAGCCACCACTTTAGCTAAGATTAAAATCCCCAGCAGGATTTTAATTCTAAATACTCAGAACTTAACTCTACAGAATTAAATACTCAGTATTTAATTCTAAATACTCAGAATTCCAAATGAAATTGTATGTGTCTCCAACTACGCTTTTAAGTTCTTCTAAGTTTTAAAAAAGAAAAAAAAAAAAAAAAAAAAAAGCAGGGCTTGACCACCACACCTCTGCAGAAATCAACTCCAAGCCCGTTGATCCTTCCTTAGCTGTCTGTCCCTTGCCTCTACTTTAGAGAAATTCAGGAGACTTCTGCACTAGCCAAACATAAGCTGAACAGGGCCTTTCTCTGTGCAGGTTATCAGACTCCCTGTTGAGAAGGTGGTGTCTGGTTAGATGAAAGAAAACTTTGAGCCCTCAAGTCAGCCTTGCTTAGCTCTAGTCTCACAGCCCCAAATTATATGATACCAAAGAACAGATAAATCCAAACCATGACACAGACCTTCCAGAAAGGATCTGTGCTAACCAAGGAGACAGTGAGATTAGCTGTATATACAGTAACTCTTAAGCTTATCAAAGGAATTTCTATTCAGAACCCTGCCTTGTCAGCATTGACAAGTTCTCAAATGAATTTGATAAAAATGTGGAGAAAGCACAGATAAATTTGTGCCATCGGACAGGCTCAAGCCCAGCCTCTTTTAACTTCCCTGCAGGCAGCTGAAAGTCATGCTGCCTGTGGATTTGCCCTTTGATTTTAGTTAAGCTTCTGTGTTCTTTAAAATGTCCCTTAATCACTATTCATTAACAAATAATTTCTAAACTCTATCTTTCTAAAATCCGCAAAACATAAATGGATTCATACCCACACTCCCGTGCAGTTCCTTTGATTAATAGTTGTACAGAAATTTTATGAAAACTAGCATCTGATGTGTGGTCATTTTTGAAATTGGTTCTTATTTGCGTGGACAAATACGGTCAAACTTTCCAGAGAGCCTGAAGGAGAGGTAAATGCTTTAGGTATTTGATGCTGTAGGATCTCAGTCACAACGAACTACAAACATACTGGATTTAGAAGGAACTCTGCTGCAGGCAAGTGATGCCATCTGCTGTTGACCATTCACAGGACACTAAACCAGCTGATTCCTTAGATTTGTAACACTTCCTTTTTCCATTTCATTTCTGTTAGTACTTTCCTTGAATATAAATTTCTTTTTTTTCCTAAAAGGCATTCCTTAAAGCATTAGCGTGATCTGGATACCTGCTATCTGTTTGTAACTCAGGTATCTGGTTTTCCATATTCCAAAATGGGAAAACCAGAGCAGTTGTGAAGAGTGGTTAGAATGACAAAATGCAAGGAACACGGTATTTGCTTTTCCTCAAATTATTACAAACCACCTTGCTACCAGGACTACTTAAAGTGAAGATGTTCCGTAAGTTTCACTGTGATTTGGATAAGAGCTATATTGCATTAGCAATTACTGAAAAGATCTATATATTTTCTTTTTTTTTTTTCTTTTTTTTTCTTTTTTTTTTTTTTTTTTTGTCTATTGGTCAAACACTGACTGCTGCAATTCTAAACTGGAAAGAAAACAGCACATCCAGTAGATAGTACTAGGTTGCTCAGAATAAGGCAGTGTTTGGAATTCTGTAGGTATCAAATGCTTCTAGGAGTGCTCTGAATATGTCACGCTTACGCCTCAGAGTATCTTTTATCTTTTTAAAAAATTGTATGTTCAAATACCTCCATATGAAAGTATTCCAAATGAAAAATTGTTATGAAATCAGTAAAAGAATCTCACACAGTGCCACCAGATAATTCACAAACCAAATCTGTAACAGTAGTTAAAAATCACAGCTGAGAGACTGAGAAAACTTGAATGTGTCAAAAAAAAAAAAAAAAAGAAAAAAAGAGGAAAAAAGAAATAGATTAGCTTCCTGAATTTAAATTCACATAAGGAAAAAGAAATTTTTAAAACCATCTGTTGATAAAATGTGTTCAGGAAGCAGTATTCTAGCAAAAAGAACTCTGCAATTTTTTCACTTCAGATTTCTTAATCCTGCTTTGGTCTCCACTTGACTTTGTGAACTGGTGTTACTTTTGTTTTTTTCCCTCTTTGCAAAGCCTTTTTTTCTGCTTGGGAAACAAGGATTTTTCCATCAAGTTTTTCTTAGCCATTCAGTATCATGTATTAGCAGCTGCACAGACGTACTACTAATTTCTGAGTCTTGAATGATGCAAAATGAACTGCAAAAGTCTGTACACACTACTTTGGGTAGGTCTGCAGTTAAATTAAATGCCCAGACTTTGGAATGTCCACGACTTTGGTGCACTGGGGCTCTTCACCCTGCATGAAGGGACTGCTTCCTCAGCACACAGCCTCATCCTGCTCAGCATTACATACTGTGGTTGCAGTTGTCATACTATTCCCAAGTACCAAATGCTGCTTTGTTGGTGTTGGTGGTTTTTTTGGAAGGGCTTGTAAACACATAAGGGTGGATAGTGCTGTTTCACCACAGTAACAACTCCAGAGCTGTTGGAAATAATTGGAGGCTGCTGTATAAACATGGCACTTTTAAGTATTTTGCCACTCAACCATTGGCCGTGCTGCCAAGGTTACCAACACTAGATTTGCAATGATCTGTCTTGCCCTGATAGACACAGATATGATGTGTCAGTTTTTCTTTGCTCAAACAATAAATGCAAACTTGTTTTCTTCTGAAATGGGAAGCAGTTTCTTCAACAACTTTGAGCACAGAATTTAATATGTCGGTATTTGAATTCTTACACCAGATCTGCTGCCAGGAAATGTTCATGATGAAAGCATTCTTATGAAAGATAAGAACAGCAAGATAAAAAATGGAACATAAGAGAAAATAAGACCTTCTATGTTAATATACAAATAATTCAGTATATTATTTCTCTGAAAGTTAAAAATTATGTGGAAAATGTAAATGTAGATCTAGAAATGTACCCATCAAGGAGAAAATTCTATGCATTAACAGCCAACACTTCGGTATATGTTAAATTTTAAAACATGAATTTAAACAGCATTTAACTGGTAATACTGGAAAGATTCTGGATTAAGGAATGCTTCCTTTAATGCTGTGTCAAGGTGAGATCTTAATGCCCAGATAATGGTTTCAAATATTTAACTACTTGCTCAGAAACAGAACGATAAAGCAATTAGAAAAATTACAACAGATTTTGTACACCTTGTTGAAATTGGTTGGAATTTTTCCAGTGTAGGCCTGAGAACTGGTATCTCCCATGGCTGGAGACTGATCTTGCAAGGTACTGATGATGCTGCTAAGAGCAGTTACCCTTTGATACTCGACCTCTCACTAGAGCAAACCTCCATGTACCATGCAGATCAAAGTTAAGTGTGAAGTCTTTTCTTAGCTGACTATGCAGGAAGTGCAGCGCTTGAAAGAGCATGACCAAATGTGGGGCGTGAGAAGGACATGCTCTTAATTGCAGGGCCCTGCACAATTAACCTGGCAATGCCATTGGCTGGTTTCAGTGAGGGGCACAGAGTCAAAATGGTCCTTTCTAACTAGAGAGCAGTGTTACAGAATGTGGAGAAATACTGAGCATTAGTAAAAACATTTCCATTAACTTGCAATTTTCAGTCCAAAACTTAAAAAAAAGAGGTAAGAAATCAGAAGCAAAATCCCAGCACATGTGGAATTCTAAGAGCTCATGCTGAAGCCTTTCTAATGCGTGTAACTTCATTATCTCATGTTTTCACTTCTCTTAAGATATATGAACATATTCTTAACATAGTCTGGCTCTATAAGATTCAGTGAGAATCAGAAGTAATTTTCTGAGAACAATGTAAGCCAAGCTAACCAGAATGAAGACAAGCAGAGTTCCGATCAAATTGCAGCTATGTGGGATTTCTTAATCAACAGTATTTAGGAAAATAACCAGGAAAGGAGCACTAAAAACTTGTCATTAAATTCTTAGCTTTAGCTGTGTTTCATTAGAAACCTATAGAAGAGAAATACTGAAATATGCTATTGAAACAGGTCTCAAAACAGTGGGCCTAATGTGGACACAAAGGCACACTTATTGGCTATCTTGGTTACAGATAAACACAAGTGCAACTTTTATTTACATCTGTGAAGGTACGTATGAAGTTTCCGTACATTATTTTTTCAGAAATACTGCAATGAAAAAGTTATTTTGGATTGGTCTAACATTAATTTTGAACCATGTAGGCTTCTCTGGCACCCCTAATTGTTGTGGGCATAGAAGCAGCATGACATGAAAGGCTCATGATCAGCCACACTTCTGTCTATAAATACCTTCTAAAGTTTAGCTCTAGATCCCATTGTGAAGCACTATTTACTGACATAAGCTAGTAACACTCAGGTTTTTGCTCAAGAAGAGCTTATTAACTGATTCCACTTGTGACATGACATGACAAGACATAGCAACAAGAGTTGCTATGTGCTGTTACATGTTAGGGCTTAGAATTCCAGTAAACTGACATTTAAAAATCAATTTCAAAAGAAATAAATGATGAAAACAGTATGATAAAAATGCAGTATTAACATGCATTATTTAGAAAAAAACTATAGCAATATAAACCACAGTATTTGAAAACAATGCTTTCCCTTGAAAGACTGAAATATGATGTAAAATTACTAAGTATTTTTCAGAGATAGTAAGAACTGGTACCCCTATTTAATAAGTAATTCATCTGAAACATCGGTCAGGGGCTGAATGAGATTTTTCAGAATTTTCTCAAAACAGAGAGGTTTGAAAAAATTATTATTTTTGTTCATCATGTTTACTACAGTAATGCCACAGATCTAAAGGTCAGTGGATTCCAGTGGACTTGTCATACATACATTCAAGACTTTGCCATGAGGAGTTCCCAAACAGTTAATGTGACAGTAGCAAATCAGATATTAATTTCATTACTGAGTGGAGACAGGCTATGAGGGAAAAAAAGCAAGAAACAGAAACACTGAAAAAAGGGATGACGAAGGAGAAAAGGGAATGAGAAAATCTGGAGTGAAGTGAAGGTAACAGCAACTGTCAAAACAGAGTCCACATTAAGTTCTGTGCGCTTTTCAAAATCCTCACGGTTCATTTCTAGAAATATACCTAACTGCTGGACCCTCTGGCTGTTTACTCCTTGAGAAAATGACTTGCACAGCAGAGGTGAAAAAAGCATTTTATGTCCAACAATGAGAGCATATCTTCCGAAAGGACAAAATGGGGCAAGAGAAGGGCATATTAGAGACTGCTGGCAGAAACACTGAATTTTCTGCTAAAGGTCAGCTCTGATTCTGCAGCATTTCTAAAGAGGCCCCACCAATGTAATTCAGTCCCCGTTATCTGTTTGGTAACGTATGTTGTTTTCCTTCACTTAAATTTCTCACGTAAAGGTTTGTATACCTCAAAATAAGAATGTAAAACAGATTGGTTATTTCAACCATTGCTACAGATAAATAGTCTTACATATGTCTGGAATGCTCCATTACTAATGAGTTAGACTTCGAGAAACCACCCTTTAAAATCTAACTATAGTGGAATGCTGCTCGTGCAGAGAAGAGAAGAGAAGAGAAGAGAAGATTCCATTGAAAGACTTGAATTACTGTAGTATCTTACATTTTGGGGTCTTCTAGGTTCCAGGAACCCATAATGGGAGTGATGATGAATGCAGAGGGCATATCAAAATGGAAGGCGAACCAACCTAAACCTACAGGGTACTCCAACCCTAGACCAAGGTACTGTGCAGGTAAATTCAAAGTTTGCCAGGGTGAAGATATAGAATGCTGAGGAATAATCAGCCTTTACCTGAATTCTGAGTCTCTGCTTCCCTGTGTCTTTATGTATTTCATCTGCTTAAAACACAGAAAAACATTATGGGAGCAAGGCTTCCACAAAGGAAGTTCCCTAACAGTTTTAGATGTTTACCTGCAATGGCACTGCTTGAAACCCAAGTACAGACCAGACCTCAACACAGTTTTTCTTCTTCATGCAAAATACTCTTTCCACTGGGTCAGATGATGGCATTGTGCCCCCTAACTCCCCACACCTCATACCTTCAGGTTATGTCACAGAGGAACAGCTATGCTGTTTTATGTCTCCCAGGGAGAATATTGCCGTTTGTGGTGATCCTCAAAAATGGGCAGCATCCCTGGCTGCTGGGCTGTGACACAGCTTCCTGGCTGTTGGGAGGACCCTTCATGCAAGGGGCAGGCTTACCTGTTTGGCTTACCCAGCATATGCAGTCTTGGAGTCTCAGCAGTGCACTGGAAAGGGCTGTGAATGTGCCAATTGAGTGTCAGATGGAAGAAAGGAGCAAGTAAGAGACTGACAAAGATGATGTCTGTTCTACTTTTAGCACTCACTTTCTACTTTTCTCACTTTCCTCCCTTTTCTAGGAGGCAGGTGCAAGTGGTCTAGAAATTGACTCACCTTCAGCTTTGGCTAAAACAAAGTGGCATGGGCCACTGTGTTTCATGAGGAGCACCAAAATGGTATGTGAAGCTCTCGAGGATGCTAGCACCTCTGGGATCAACCTTGTCAGGACAAGCAAGACTGCTGTCCTGACTGCCGGTGAGGTTTATCATTAGGCAAGGTGCTGTAAGCTCTTCCACTTTGTCAAAACTAAGTTATGCTGCATTACTGCAGACGTAGAATTTCCAGAATTTTCAGAATTGCTGTTCCAAACATAGAAAAATAATAGAGTAATAAATTCACTTTTAGGTCTGTTTGCCCTTTACTAAATCTGGCCTCCAGTTATGAAAGATAGATCTATAAAGGGAGATACTAATACCTTGTATCTTCAAGTCCCAAATACCTATTAAAGCACTTCCAAAGACAAAGGTACAAATAAAAAATCGGACTATAGAGGTCAGCTATTTTGAAAATTCTAGCCTTAGTAAATAACCTTCGTTTTTCTTCCATTATTGGCTTTCTGAACTGGAGATATCTGACTTAAATGATTTCATTTTCAACTTGCAGCTTAAATTGAGTAAACAGATTTTGTTCTTAATAAGCAAACCCACCTTAACTCAGTTCCACAGAAAATAGTTTTATCTTTTTGCCATCCCTTTCCATCATTTTAGATGCATGTGGTTTGTATAATTAGAGAATTTTTTTACAAGGAATCTATTCAGAACAACATGCGCATCTTACCCTTTTGTGAAAGGAGTAAGCTAGGGTATACTTACTCTGCGCTCTCATGCACTACTTGGTCCTGAAGGGGTATGTTAAACTATCCACATCTGAGCTTTTTTATCAAAACATTCCCATGTAGACCAACTCCCATTATTCAAAATGGGATTTGAGTCCCTGGAACACATGTAGTCTCTGATACACGGTACTAAGTTTGCAATCACTTCAGGACATAGAAATCAGTGAAGATATGCCAGCCAACCAAAAATGAATAAACACTGTCAGAATTTGCTTCTAGAACCTGATACGCTCAAAATTACAAGAAAATTTTAACTATGTAAGAAAATTCCAGTAAATGTTTACAGAAGCTGAATGTCTAAGTTGAAGGAAAATGAGACTTTATATGGTCAGAATGCTCAGTAATGAACTTGCTCCATATCCCGAAAAATTCTTCTTTGGAGGGAGACAAAGATCTCCCTGACTTTACTCATTGTGGACAGTCACAGTTAAATCATCAGGACAATTTCCTAAGTGAGGTACTATTAAATGATTTTAAGAGTTGTGGGATCTAGCATGCCACATTGAAACAACTTACTGAAATGCTTTTAGTACAGCCTGTGAAAGCAAAATGAGGTTTTTTATTTCCAAGAGTTTTCTGAAGTGGAAGATCTCAGTATTTTTTACTTCACAGTATTTTTAAGGTCAGAGCTTTAAGCTGTTACTGTTTATAACATCTACAACGCAAGAAATCACCTTGTATGGATTCAGAGGGCATTATGCTACTGTATTATTATGTATAACAGTATTGATTCTTGCAGTGAATATTGACTGCTTTCCTTGTTTTCTTATGTATCATAACATTATTTTTGGTATTTAACTATAGTTTTATCAGGCCACATTCTGGTTATCATGGTGCAATCTCTTACCTTACTTCTTAACTTTCATCCGGCATTTGAAACAACGCTAACATCTCCAACAGAGGTTGGATACAGCAGCAGTGCCTGTGATTCAGAATCCCATGATCGACATTATCACTTTCCCCACCTGACACACACACTTAGAGGAGTACCATGGCAATGACTGCAAAGATGTCTAGGGAGCACAGAGATCTCCATAAATGCTACTCGATTGGTATCTAGCTGGGGCAGACCTCTGGTTTGTTGGCATAAAGATGGTTTTGAATCACGATTATAAAAATTCTTCCCTGTTGAGCTAAGTGTTGCTGTGCTTTGTTTCTGCTCAGCTAATACTGACTAGCAGCAGAGTTTCATTTAACATCTAGAGTTAAACAGTTAAAATGCTTTCTGTTATGCCTGTCTCGATACAGCTTTCTTTAACTTAGAGATGTGGAGTCTTCTTTTCATCATTTAATTTGTAAAGTATTTCGAAGCAGTCTTTTTTGTTAGCGTGCTTTGGAAAGCAGGTAATAATTCTGAAGGTTTGTAATTCAGGGAAAATTCAGACAGTTCAATAAAAAACTGGCCAAAATTGAGTGTCAGAAGTATGTTTTAAAATAGCCTTAGGAAACAATCTTCCATTAATTAGCTCTCAGAAATTACTATTTGGTGCTTATTGAAAACATGAGAATTCCCACTGTAGACTGCAAAGGGAAACAAAAGTAGAAATTACATAAAATTAAAACTTTAAGCAACACTATGATAATCTTTTTGTGCACAGGAATGCAATCAGGATGAGATTTTTAGGTGACTTTCTCAACTTCTCTTGAACTTACAGGAACTTAAAATTAACAACTATTTTATAGAAGTAACAGATGCCTATGTCAAATAAGGAAGCTTTGTCTTTGAATTTTCCCAAGGAGATTCATGATGACTTTGTCACAGGCTGGAAGGGACATCTAGAACTAACTTGATCCAAACCTCCTGCTCAAAGCAGCGTCAGCTACAGAGAGTTGCTGAGGGCCATGACCAGTTGAATTCTGAGTATCTCCAAGGATGGAGACTCCAGAACCTCTCAGTGCACCTGTTCCAATATTCTACCTGCCTCACAGCACAAAGGGAGTTTAAAAAAATTTTTCATCAATTTTTTTTTATATTTCAATTTTTACCTGCTGTCGTATCACTGTATACCACTGAGAACTGCCTGACTGCGTCTTCTTTACAGTATTCCATCAGGTATTTTTTATACATATTGATAATATCCCCCTCCAAGACTTCTCTTCTCCAAGCTAAACAATCCCACGTCTGACAGCCTTGCCGTTTATGTGGGATGCTGCTTAACCATCTCTAAGGTAGTTGACTAGATCTGCTCTGGTATGTCCTTTCCTCTTTTCTGCTAGGGAGCCCACTGCTGGACCCAGTATTCCAGATATGGCCTCAACAGCCCTGAGTAGAAAGGAAGGATGAGCTCCATCGACCTGCTGGCAACATTTCCTAAAGCAGCATAGGAGGCTGCTGGCCCACTTTGCACAAGGGCACAGCACTGGCTCATGTTCAACTCGATGTTCACCAGAACCCCCAAGATCCTCTTCTGCAAAGCTGCTGTCCCAGAGTGTACGGGTGTAGAGGTTTATTCCTCCTTAGATTCTGGACTTTGGAACACCAGTCATAAAAACAGAAAAATCACTTTCAGAGCTACGCTCACACAGATGAACATTGCCATGCACCCCTGAGCTCCTCACACAGTTCTGTTTCATGCAAAAAAAGCCACTGCCAACATATATATCAGACTGTCAGAGAGATACTGCCAGTTCTGGTTTCAGTGTGCCAAGTGCACACATTATGTAAGCATATCAAGTGCTTGAGAATATGTAAGGACATTTACAAAAGTGTGTGCACAGTTGTGCAGACCTGTATCTTAAAATACAATTCTGAGTTATCTTTCTGTTGACATCCCAGACCTAGTGGACTCCATGTATACAGCCAGCTCCCTATTTGATGAATTCTAACAGACCACCACTCTATCATTCCATAAACCAGACTCTCTTCCATAACAGAGATCTGCATCTTTCTCCCCCCATCTTCTTACTATTACAAGTATTTTTCCTTTTTCTTTGGAAAAAATCATGCTGACTCATTTTCTTGTTGCTGTACTTTCTCCAGTTTTGACCATGGCAACTAATACTACAAGGATGCACAATGTAAATAATTTGAGATATTTACTTTCTGCTACATTATACAGCAGAAAATGTGATGAAAGGACCAAACCTTACTCACCTTCTTCAGAAGACAGCTCATTAAAAATCATTAGGAACTTTTAGTATGAGAGCAGGAATTGACCTGAAGTCCTGAGAAAACCAACGCTGAAAGAAGGGTTTACTTTGATTGGCATTCCTAAAAGATATTTCAATTTAGATTATTTTTATTTCTAATCTTTACTCCCCTTTGCTAAAATTTCACTATTTCTATAAGAAAAAGATAACAAGTAAAGAAGAGGTTGTAATACCTAGGAGGGCCTATTCAGTTGGAGACTTAGTGTGAAGTTTCCTTTTTCAATAATATTTCTTTAGTAAATAGATTTTTAAATACACCACAGTATAAAAATGTCCTTGTTCATCCTCAGCATTTTTTGAGTTAAAGACCTTAATATTTAGAGAAATCCTGAAATCCTCAGTGAGAACTCACGTTTGTCAGATACAGATTGTTCAGATGCAGCCTTTGCTTACTGAGTGCTGGGTAGCAGCAAGTACATGAGGGAAGGCATCGTTCTATGCACAACCTGGTTTATGTATCTTTGCTTACTTTTTATGAAATCTCTGCTACCAGCAGCCATCAGATTTGAGCTAGATGGGGTGATATGGTTTAATCCAGTGTGGACTTTATAAGATTTTATGTTCCCATGCTACCTTGTCTTTTTTTCATTATCTCCTTTGTCTTTCTTTCTCTCAGTTTTTAAAACATAAGTGTGACTTTCACTTCCTCTCTGCTCTAGCTGAATCTGTTTGTGCTGGCGTATTAGTGTATCCTTTTTCAATAGGTACACTTGCAGCTTTCTCTTCTTGTTCACATTACACCACTGTCCTACTCTGATGTCTGCCTAATATTCCAAAACAGATATGCCCATGACCAACGTATTTTTCTGTCCTCACGACTTCTATCTTGCTCAGTTCCTAATGCATTATCTCTACCTCAGCATTTCTTTCCCTTTCAACAATTTCCAGATTTCTTCCCAGAGCTGCCTTCCCCAGCACTAGAGGATTTGTTTTTGTTTCTCTCCTTCCAAGTCTTTGCATCTTTTCTCTTTGTTACCTTGCTTAGTCTTGCAGAACAAGTGAATTAGGAAAGGAAATAGGTGCCTCTTCTAATTGCCCAAGTCAGGCATGCATTTAAGTCTCAAATGCACTAGTGCCTACAAGTCTCAAATGCACTAGTGCCTACAGGAGTTGGACTAGGTGATCTCCAGGTATCTCCAGAGGTCCCTTCCAACCCTAACAGTTCTGTGATTCTGTGAAATCCCCATATATTCCAAGAGGAACAGCGTAACAGTAAGCTGTCTGCTAATTTTCCAAGGAAAACATCAGTACAAACAAGATAAATGAATTTAGTATTGTCTTAGTGACACCAACTTCTCAAATAAGAAAGAGTGCCCTGCAACACCTCAGGCAGATAACTTAAGAGACCAACTGAACATTACTGATGGAATTAATAGAATGCTTTGAAACATTATAGTCTAGTAACATAAACAGCTGCTTGCTATTATTCCTTCTAGGTGAGAAAGCAACACGTTTTCTTTAATAAGACCTTTTTGTATTACCCAGTGCAGTGCTGTGCATTTTGAACTAAAGCAGTGAACTAAATAAGCCTCCATCCCATCTGCTGACTAACAGTGGTTTCTGAGCAACACACTACCCTCCTGACTATTTAATACCGAGGATGATTTAATGCATTCCTGTCCCTAAGCATTTTTCTTCCTGATACTTTTTCTTCCTATCCAATTAGATTCCTATTCCAGATTCTATATAATATGCACTACATCAGTCTTTCTGCTGAGCTGAAGACTCTATCTCTGAGACTATTTATTACTCCTCTCCTATTTCTTTTCTACCCTGAATTCTTGCTGTATCTTCATCTCCCACCCTTCCTCACAAATACACCAAAAAAGTTTATTTGTCTCATACGCCTTTCCTCAGCTACAGGAGGGTGGGGATGTGAAGCACATCTTGTAAAATGTCTGTCAAACCAAACAAGTCATTTCCAGAGTTTCTAACACCTACCAGTTGTTATGGATATCACAGTATTATCACAGTTATTTAAAACAGTTTTAGATTAGCCAAATGTCAATCTTGCAGCAACTGCACAACCTTCAGGACATCTTTGTGTGTATGACAGACTTCCAACTGCGAAATGATTGCTTAAAAAAACTCAGTACTTTCTAAATGAGCATGTATCGATTGTTTTCTTTATGGGGGAAAATATTTGGAAGTTACAAAATAGGTTAAGCTATTCAAATGTATTATCTTTGTTTATGTTAGTTTTTCTTTTGAGTATGAAAGCACACAAGATAGATTTCACTACTGTTTTCACGTTTTCAGCGTACTGATTAAAAAGAACTATGTCTACTCACTGCTGGTTTTTTTTTTAAATTCCCACCGATTTTAGTATTTTAAAAATGTGTATTTTGTTTGAGGAACAAATCAGAGGTCAAAAAGGCACCTTAAGTGACTTTGCACAGTCTTACTTGAAAATGGTGGTAATTCTACTAAAACATCCAACCAGTATCTTTTTATGTTTGGTTTGTTACTGTGGGTTCCCCTTACATACCAAGCCTATGACAGATTTCTCATATATATTAAAGTGGTGAAATAAATTTAATGGGGATTAGGCAGAGCTGCAAAAAAGTTTTGTTTTTTCTTCCAGTGGTGCACAATGGCTTATGGTAGACAAGCCAGATGCAGACAGTTCTGACAAAGTGTAATGAGACATCAGTCAGGGGGTACATACAGATATAAATGCCCCAGTCACCATACTGGCATATCAGTGTATCACATGGAATCAGCAGCATGAATTCCCATTTTTTAGGAAACAGCTACTTATGCTGGTTAATCTTGCACTGAGGCATAGTCTCAAGTATGTGATAATACATTCTGTCACCATGGAAAGGAATGTACATAATGTAATACCAAAGAATAAATTACAACGTTATATGCTGGCAAACTTTTCATTCTTATTTCAACAAACAAGGGTTTAAAAACACGTAGAATGTAAACACAAGTTTTCAGACTAGTATTTGTATTCCCCTCGCTCAATTTTCACCTAATTTTGATAAAATTTTGTTGAGTCTCTAGTTGAGCTGAGCTAGTTGTCTCTTAACTATTCAATTAGATATACTCAGTGGAAGACTGGGCAGAAAGCTATTGCTATTTCACCCTTGAAGGGCATGGCTTCCCGCTTGATCTGTAGTGATACGCAGTAAAATCCTGTTTGTCTTACATAAAAGCATCCAGTGAAATCAGAAGGATATGCTCTTGGTAAGGGGACCAGGATTTGATCCAAAATTGTACTATGTTAAGGATATGGGCATTCTGCAAAATTTGTGGTCATACACCTCTATGCATAAAACAGAAACACAAGTTAATGCTTTTCCTGAAAGTTTCCATAATGTAGTATTTAACAAAGATTTGCACATGAATACGGCTTTAATTCAACGTAAGTTGCCTCCTACCCAGAAATTGCTGCTAGTTTTTGATGAGCCTGATAGGCCATCTCACATCCTTGGGTTCGAGTTTTGTGCAATCCTGCATGCAGAGAAGGACAGGTGACTGAGACATCCCCAATGGAAATGACCAGCTCCCGATAGAGAGCCACCTGGGTATTGAAATCCTGGACAAGCTGAAAAACAAAAACAATTTTCATACATGAGAATTTTTAAGTACATTGGTAAAAACAATTCAGTTTTTTAAAAACATGCCCAATCTAGGGCTTGTTCCTGCTGCTCTAAATTTCATAGCACATAGGATCAAGAGCACACAATTCAGTAAATGACTAGAGCCTCCATGGCAGCTGCTTCTTCTGTGAGCTATAAATGTTCATCTGTAGGAAAGTAGTGTTTCTGCTTTTAATATCTGAAAGTGTTTGAGTTATTAGTATTAAATATTAAGCAGACAAAAAACCCATCTGTTTTACTAGTAGCATGAGGTTATTTTTTGCTATCATGAAAGACGAAAATATCTCCAGAAATTATTGCCTTTGCTCCTCCTGCTTCCTGATTAACAGCACATTTAGGGATTGGAATGTAGCATTTGCTTTTAAATTGGCAATTTTGCTAATTTATTTTGTAATGATTTCTGTTCTGTCACTTTCCTTCAACCCAGATTTTAGTCTTAAAACTCATCTGCTGTTACTGGCTGAGAAGATGTACCAGACAGGCATTTTCCTGTTAAAATTCCAGAAAGCACCTTTTCTAAAGTGCATGTGGGAAAAAGAAACAAAGGAGTAAATAAGCACTACAACCTTTACAGAAATCCAGTATCATATGGACGTTGTCAGATAAATCGGTAATTTCACAATGATGGAAAGATCAGTATTGTTTAGTTCCACTGATCATGTACATGGAATTATATTTTAAGGAAATTAAGCATTTGCTGTCTCCTGAAAGAATGCACATAAGACCATTTGCTCCACATGGTGGCGGGGGCGGAAGGATTGGAGTAATAGAACAGAATATTTATTTATCTGTGTTTTGACCTCAATTTCCAAACTACATAAAAACAGACAAGAGTAATTGCTCATAATTCTGCAGTCATCATTACCACCAGAAGTTCAACACACCCCAACATAAAAACATGCTAAGAACCTGGAGTCTTTCAGAGCTACCAATTTTTAAAGTCAAGTCCTCAAATTCTCATGCTCAGAAAATAAACGAGTCGCTTCCGCAGTGTTACATTCATACCCTTCATGCATCCCACTGCAATTAACTGTATAGCTGAGAAATGGTATCAAAAATAGTTTTGGCCATGCTTTCTTACATTTCATTTTACAAATAGCAAATAGGTTTCTCTGCTTCAGGAGCAGCAAGTCAACCCGAGCGCGTTCCAGTACATCTGCACCCTCCCACACCCACATCCCAAACAAACCCAAAGCACACATTAAACAAAGCCCTAGGCACAATATTTGCTAAACAGGTCTTCAACTCTTATCATTCTGTAGCTTAAGAGAATGCATCAAGGCAGCGGAGAGGAAAAAAATTGTACTATATTGTGTCATAGTGTGATTATTCTGCATTAGGAAGAAGAGAAAAGTGTCGCATTCTACAACTGGTAACTGGTTGCACCAGACGCATTTTGCCAGTTCTCACCTGACATCCCTTGTCTAAAAAGACTCATTTGGCCACCTGATCATTGCCCAGGAAAACAAAACCACACATATGTTGCTGAATCAAGACAGAGAAAAACCACACTGATTTTACCTCCTGAATCTTACTGCAACTTGACAACCCACCTGTAAAACATACTTTATTTCTAATCAGTCAATTCTAAAAACTTCTCTGTAACTACCCACATCATGCTGTTGGGAATGAGAAAAAAGGCAGAACACAGTAACATCCACTTGTTGGGTATATTTATAGAGCTACTGTGGCAGCTTTTGTTCCTCCATGAACTGGGAATTGCTCCCAGTTTTGAAGTATCAGAGTGGATAATCTGCCAGCACATTTTTCAGCACCAGAGGAAAAAAAATTGCCAGAATCCAGCAGAATAAAAGTAGCAGCTCCATTTTCAGTGCTACTGGACAGAGCTTTAGCAAGACACAGATCAGTCAAGGAAAGTAGCAGCGACTTCATGTTTTTTCTACATCTGTCACTAGCTAGAGGGGCAATTTTGGGGCCCAGTGTCAGGCTGACTGTAGCTCAAGGAGCCTGAAAGGGGGCATATGGCGCTGATTTGGAGGAAAGTGTCAGGATGCAAGCATTTTGAACATGACTGGGGAAAAATCTGATACCAGAATGTGACAGTCCAAAAATAACACAGACGCAGGTGTTCCACCTCAGGTTTTAAAATTGCAACGAGCTACTCTGGGAGGATTGGTAACAGGTACCATATATATCAAGGACAGAATGTCAGGGCCTCTAATTCTGTGTCCTGATTTAAAAGGATTTTAGGGCAAGAGTGTGGTTGCTGCACAAGACAGCAAGCAGACAGTGCAGTGATTCATTGGAGGGAACTATTTACTCATTTCGGCTTCAGTGAGCGCAAGTCTGGGGACAGATTTGGACGGATCTACCAAAAAGCAACTCCAGCTGCTCTGCAGTGTGTGTACCAGGGCGAGGACTCCTGCTCCCGCTGGATTGTGCAGGCGCCCGCTCCGCTTCCTGTCCCGCAGCCGGCTCCCCGCAAGTCTCGCCTTCCCTCCCGCCTCCCGCTTTGGAACCGCCGCGAGTTGAGGTGCAGGGCAGCACCCCGGCGGAGACTGCGGGTTTAAAAACAGTGCAACTGGACGTGATGGGAATAGTCAAGGTGGCGGGAGGAGCGGCACCGCTGCCTGCGCCGGGAGAGCTCGGAAAAGGTAAAAACTACGGCAAGCCCGCCTGCGGTACCCACCATCTTACAGTCGTCCAGGGCTCTCTGGGTCTGGTAGGCGCTATCGGAGCCGCTGCCCCGGCGTTCGCTGTCGCGGCCGTGCGGCGAGGTCCTGCTGCCCTGGAAGATGGAAGCGGCGGAGCGGGGGCGCTTCCTGCGCCCGCTCGGTGCAGCGCTCATGCATACGCATCCGCCGCGCGGAGCCGCCCGCGGGCGCGGGCAGCGCCTTCCCCGCCGCCGCCGCCCCGGGCACGGGTGCGGGTGCGGGCCCGCGCCGCTCGTCACCTCGGCCGGGCCGGAGCCGCGCCGCTCACGGCAGCGAGCGCGGCTGCTGTGGGCGATAGCCTGGTGCCTGCGGGAGAGTCCCGGGAGCGCCCTGCAGCATCGCCTCCGCTACCGCGGGGAGAGGCGGAGGGGCTGGCGCCTGCCCTCTTTCAGCAGCATGTCAGTCCCCGCGGAACCGCCCCGCCTGTGGCATGCTCCGCCGTCCTCCTTCGCGCAGCCGGCGGGGGGGGCGAGCGCGCCCGTGACCACTGGGGAAGGGCGACCATGCGGCGCCCCGTGCTCCCGGCGGGGAAGCCCGACCCGCCGCGTGTGGCCGGGCACCCGCCGGGAGCGGCGCGGCAGGTCTGGGGGGGCTGGCGCCGTCAGCAGCACCGCCCCCACGGGGCGGGAGCGCCGCGCCCGCGCCCGCCGCGAGCCCGCCCGCGCCGTGAGGGGGCCGGGTGAGCGCCGCGCCGAGAGCCGCGGGGAGCCGCCGCCCCGCCGGGAGCCGCCACGGCGCGCCCGGGGAGCGTAGGGCAGTCCTCGCCCGCGTTTGACGAAGTTGACACCGGCCTTCGGGAGGCGTGCTTAGGCATCGCTTTTCTATTTAACAAACACTTGGTTCGCTGCTCAAATTTAATCAAATGTTAGAGACTGTCCCAGCGAGGGACCACGAGGGACGCATTATGAGGAGCAGCTGAGGTCACTGGTTTGTTCAGCCTGGAGGAGACTTGAGGGGAGACCTCGCTGTGGTCTTCAACATCCTCATAAGGGGAAGCAGAGGGGCAGATGCCAATCCCTTCACTCTCACCACCAGTGTCAGACTCGAGGAAATGGCATTAAGCTAAGTCAGAGGAGGTGTACGTTGGCTATCAGAAAATTTTTCACACGGAGGGTGGTGAGCACTGGAACAGGCACGCCAGGGATGTGTCACCAAGCCTGACAGAGTTCAAGAAGTGTTTGTGAATCAGGGGGGATGGGGAAGCAGAGGTTAAATGATTTGCTAAGAAGTTGATTGTTAAAAGCAATGCATACAGCTTGCTCAACACTTACTGTGCCTACCAAAGCAGGATGAGAAGATATAAGACGATTGATAAAGGGAAGGAATCTTGACCAAAGATCCTGTTTTCAACCTAAAACTAACTTAAACCAGCCTTGAAGTTTGGACTTGGGCCAGGGACATAAAGAGCATGCGAAGGGAAGCAAGGTGAAAAGTTGAAGATGAGGAAGACCCTTTACTCTGTGAAAAACGAGGTTAACTCTCCTGTGAGAATTTAAAAGTTTAATAAAAAGACAATAAGAGACACATAAAATAAAGCAAAGAGGTAACGGCCGGCTGCCTTGGTGCTCTGCCAAGAGCACGCCTGATGCTCAAGGATACTCATTTTTATACCATTTTTACTGTCTGTTCTTTATGCATATTCAAACTTTTCCAGGAGCTGTTCTGCGTGGCCACTCCTTGGTTCCGCCTTTTTAGAGCATGCGTATTCTTCTGCCTTGCGATTTTATTTCTTTTGATTCTTGGGCCTGGGCTCACTAGGTGAAAGTTGATAGTCGAGTGGGCCTCTTAATTCCCCAGACAGTAAGGGTTGATAGCAGCTTTTTGGGCCTCTTTGCCCCCCGGGCAGAGTGGTGATTATCCGCTTTGGGCCCCTTTGTTCTCCGGGCAGAGTGTTGATTAGCCGCTCTTGGGCCTCATCCTCTGTTTGCATGGAGGTTATCTTACCTGCTCACACTTGCTAAATTCTTGCTAAAAAGAAAGAAAACTACATCCACACAGTAAAAGCATTTCTAACATTATATAATATTCACCTTAATACTTGCGAGAAGCCAATATTACGATATGCGTTTATAACAACTCCATCTGAGGAAGACTCCTATTTCACCTTGGAGACCCCTGCCCCCGGCACCAGACAGCACTGCGCAAGCACAACGCGGATGTGAATGACTTTTGGGCTCATTGTAATATGAGGCGAGGCTAGGCGGGGCTAGGTAATGAATATGTATAGATGTATTGGGAAACTTAATGAATATGGAACTTGTAACCCGATATACACCAAGCTCAATGCAGCTGTCAGTACGCGTGGCTTTGGAGGAACTATCCCCCATGTGTCCCAGCGCTGGAATAAACATACCTACTTTACTACTTATTCTAGTAGTGGAGTCTTTTCTGCATATCATTTGGACAGCACTCCCATTCATGTGGTGGGATTCTTGGGGTGTCCTGCACAGGGCCAGGAGCTGGATTCAGTGATCCTGATAGGTCCCTTCCAACTCAGCATATTCTATGGTATTATGACTTACTTTGTGTCTCTAAAACACCTAGTATTTTGGGGCTCCAAAAAAATGTTTGGTGTGTGTGATACAACACGATTGTATTCGTTTATTGTAGAAAAGGTTAAATAATGATTGAGTAGATAAACTGTTTCCTCTGTGTACCAGCACCACAGTGCAGTTGCAGTTCACCAGGCTGATGCTCACAGGCCTTGGGCACCAGCCCCTCCAATGCAGAGGCGTGTGGGGCTGTGCCTGTTCTGTGCCTGTAGTTCCCTTCCCCAGGGGCTCTTGGGGACCACACTGCCTCGGCATGAGCTATGGCCTGAGCCGACTTCAGCTTCTGCTGGTCCTGTTCCTCTCTGTAGCCAAGGAGCTATGGCTGTTTAGCTCACTTCTGGTATAATTGTATTTATTCGGGCCACTGAGTAAGAGCTTTTTTGTGTTTCGGTAATGTTCTTGAATCCAAAGCAACATCAAACACATCACACAGACTAACCTAGTCTTGCCAAGGAGCTTGAATGTGCCAGCAATGGCACTCTGACAGGTTGAGGAACTCTTCAGGCTGTGCTGAACATTACTATAGCACAGACAACCTGATATCCACCTTTGTCTGGACGTGGCCTATGAATCTACTTTGAAACTATTTTTAGACTTTTCCTGCTATTTCCACAGAACTGTAAGCTACTGGATGTGTGGTTGTATGGATGGATTTGTAGCACTTTCGAGTGCTGTTATCACATTAGTTAAAACTAAAGTGACATTGTAATTGTAACTTTACTTTTGTAAACATACTACTAGATTTTCAGCATTCAGAGCAACAAAAATTTGCAGTTTGTTTGTCCTATTTTAAGGACATCACTTATTTTTTTCATAGTTAACTTAATACTTTTATAGGAAATAAATGCATGAGATTATACTTTGAGGCAGGATATTACCTTGCTACAGTATAAAGAAAAGACATCTCCTAATGACAAGAAAAATATTTTTAATACTGGTAAAAAGCAAAATTAACACATCCTCTCCTCACATCTATATAGGTAAGAACAGATATATTTGTGAAGGGAATATAAAATATAATACTATGCCATACCACTGCTAGTGTTTTATTTGTTGCTCAAGGATCATTTTAGTCAAATGCTGTAGTCTTATTTCAGTCTATTTCTAGTCTTATTAAGAGCTGCTGCAATAGCAGTAATGAAATAATGCTAATACTAAACCAAACAACAGTAACAATAAATCTACCAAAAAGTGCAGCATATTTGCTTTTACATTACGTGTCTTGGCTGAAGTTCTGATCCCTTGAAATCAGCACCAAAGTCCCACTGGCTTTTAAGAAAAATTATAATTTAGTTCCTGGTGATATATCTGCCCGATATAAAGCTGAGTCACAGCTGACTTTTGTCCATCAGCCAACATCTGGAACAGTTTTGATGTTCTAGTAACTTACTTCACATTGTATATTCAGTATGTCCACATTTGGAAGTGGATATGGTGATTCTTTCTGTAATTTGTAAGACTGCACATTTTCATAATTGTTCTGACTGACCTCTGAAATCATCATGGAACATAGTGAATTTGATGGCACTTCATCAGCACAACACAGGTTATGTTGGAGAAACAGGTACCAACTGAGTCTGGGATGCATAAGAAAAAATTATTTTTGTAGGCATCCCAGGAATGGGGATGGGGGAAAGAGCTCCAAGCTAAGCCACCAAAGGCTGTTGCAGGGTGGGCAGTGCAAGTAACAAGACTCTGTTTGAAAAATATGTATGACCAGGAAACAAAATGCTCTCCCTTGAAAGCAGAGGTATGTATGCTGAAAACTTTCCTGAAGAGAGAGACACGATTCTTTCTTCTTGTCTGAACTAGTGTTTCTATCAAGTTTTCCTTACTCTAGCTTCATCTCCTGATGTTTAATGGATTGCAGGAGGCAGGGGCTTGTTGCTTCCTCCCATGGCATCCTCTCAAGACCACAGGTAGATGACCTTGAGATAAGTTCAGAAAGTACGTGGCCTGTTGCAGTCAAATTCTTTGCAGCTCTACAACTCAAAATGAACTAAAAGTATATATGTGGGCTTTCCTCTGCCTAGCCTGTATGGTAATTCCAAAAAATCAACAGAGACGAACTTTTTTTTTACTTGTGAGTTTCTCTTGTTCCATTTTGTTACAATTTTTGTCTGATCCATTTATTGCTCTGGTCGTTGGATTCTGATGGTATTTCCCAAGGGTATGTTAAGTGTAATGGACTGCGTAAGTTCTGAAAGAGAGACTGATTTTCTGAGAAATGTGAAGAGATATCTTTGTAGGAAAAAAAAGGGGGAAAGTGATATGTAAAATTTAGGAGGAAAAAAGGCCCTTTCTCTAGAAACAGATGCATAGAGAGAAGAGGAAACCAAGAAGCAGGTACTGAAGAAAAAAGGAAAGTATTTCTGCATGATCTTCTTAAGACAGAAAAATAAACTGTAAGTTTAAAAGTTAAATTGAAAATGAAAACAATATAGACTTTTCCACATTTCTTTAAAATATATATTTTTAAAGAAATTCAAGTGACTGTCTTTCTAAGTAAGTATGGTACATTTTAAACAGCACAGATTTATACCCTGGAAATGTGGGGTCAGATCAGTGTCTGGAGATAAAGTACTTGATTTTTGTACCAGGCTTCCTGTGGAGTAAAACTGTTTAACTATCACTAATAACAATGTAATAATGCATTGAAAATCACAGCTTCAATGGCCATTTCTTTTTCATAAATCATTTCATACAGGCTGGGAAGTTGGGGAAAGGAGTGCCACAAGAGGGACTATTCCATACTGATTCCATAAATAACTCTTTCATGTATCCAAAGTGTCAGTCTTCCTGACTTCAGAGATCCTCCAGCAGAGACAGCTCCCAGCATGTTTCCTCTTCAGCCTGTGCTCAGTTCAGGCTTACCAAGTCAAATTATTTTGTAGCAAAGATTACATACTCTAATGTGTTTTAAGTGTGTACCAGTCTAATACCAAGACACAGAAAAAGTATTCAGTTTCTTTAGAAGTCAGTGTTTTTGAACCCAGGTACATTTTGAATCTAAAAACAATCTACATAGATACCCTTCAAATCAAAGAAACGTGTCTGTGCAGAGAGATTTATAGTCACAGTTCCACAAACGCAGGCAGTCTATCAATTAAACTCGTAAAGAAGACAGGAACACTTTCCTAAGTTCTGTTGTCTTAGAAGTCTCAATAATTTCCAAGTTCACTTAGGAAGCTAATGTCCATGCAGTGCATTAGCAGTGGAGATGCTGAGGAAGAGGCTTACTTTGCTTGCTGTCAAGTTTTTTAAAAATGTAGGAGACTGTAGCTGTCAGTCCAGTACAGGCATATTGCTCTTGGTTAGGAATGCATGAAACAACATGCTTAAGCTAGCAAAAATGTTAAAATGGCTAAGTCTGCTTTACTTGCCTTCTCTGTAAGTCTTGCAAAGGATTGTTTGTGACATTTAAGTCATGTCTTGAGGATTCTAGAAATTATTATGGTAAGATATTTGGCACTTAATAACTATTGCATTCTTTAAATCAGAGAGTGAAAGAAATTCTAAATCAGATAACTCAGGATATATTCCCACCTTCTCTAGTTCTTTACCACATATATTTGCATATGTAATTCCAACATGAACTTACACAGAAATATCTGTGGGAGCACTCAGGTAGCTAGCCAACTAAATTTTTCAAATTTATCTGGATTTGCCCAACACAATATATGCTTTAATGACAAGGAAATCTAAGAAAACAGCCCATAGAACCAGATACCTTTTGCTTTTACCGCTATAATTTTTTAAAACACAATATCATTAGTAACATAATGTTAATCCCACCAGCACTTCTGTTATTAAGAGCGAAAAAAGCGCCTACTTTAAAAACCCAAACATGAGCACAGAAAATCTTCAAATCATCAGGAGTAAGGAGCAGGGATGTCTTAGCTGCAATAGCTAGGTCTTGTAATGCTACTTCAGGTAAGGTTGTAGCTTGATCTGAGGGTTTTTGGAGGTCACCTTCTCCAGCCAGTTATTCTATTGTCCAATCTGTCTGATTTGCATCTTTAGCATAAGTGTCAGACAGTGTTTTTAAATGTCTTTTCCAATGCCTTTCCCATAACATATATTCGGCAGGGGAAAGGATGCAATTAATAATGTTTTTAATATCATGTGGTGCTAACTTATAGGCAGAGAAAGCGGCCTCCAATAAGTTTCTAAAGAAATGTGACTCTCTCCCATGTTCTTTTGCTGCCTTGCAAAGCTCTTTGACTTCTTTGTATGGGATAGGTTCCCATGTTTTTGTAGATTATGGACCACCCCTCCTCCCTTTCCCTATAATGACTGGAAAAGGCTGAGATTCTCTGGGCTAACTCCCAGTCTCCCTCCTGGTTCGCTTCCCTGTGTGTCTGTGCCCATCAATCCTCAGATTCAGAGTCAGTGCTGCTGCTACTGTTATCTGAAAAGGAGGGATAAGCTGTGGCAGGGCGGGGCTGGGATACAGGGGGCGTAGTGCGGCATTTTTGAAATGCCAACTTTTCTTTAGCCAGGGCAGGGGTAGTGGGGGGTCGGGGGTGGTTTGAGGGGTGGGAAGGGGGTCTGTTGTGGCAGCGTGGGGGTGGAGAGGCTGTACAGCAGCAGGTAGTTTGGGGGGAGGTCGGGTTGCAGGTAGTGCCGGTTTCACAATTCCGTGTGGAGTCAACATGGGCTGTAGGAGGGTGTGGGGGGGCAGTGGGCTCTAGGGCAGGAGCGGAGGAGATGGAGATTGCACAAGAACCCGTGATGGGGAGGGGGGTGCAGGGAGAGGGGGAGCATCAGGGATTGCACAAGATGCAGCTGGGAGGGGAGAGAGCGGGTGTGCCGGCGCCTGCCAGGGTGCCAGGTGTAGGTTCTTGGGGGGTTCGGCAATCACGTTGGGCGCCAGACTGTAGGTGCAGGGGGGTTCGGTCTGGTCCGGGCGTAGACGGATGGAGACGGGGACGGGTGGTGACAAGAGATCTCTATAGTCAGATCTTGGAACATGCGGTTTATTGCAAAGGGCGTGGGTACAGGGGCACTGCTTAGAGCTGCAGCTGGCAGCTCTGAGCAGGCCCAAGAGAGCAAGAGAGTAAGCGGGTAAGCAAAGAGAGAATAGTAAGAGTCTACAGTAAGAGTGTATAGTAAGAGTGTATAGTAAGAGTGTGTAGTAAGAGAGAGTAGTACGAGAGTAGTACGAGTGTCTGAAGTCCTGGTTACAATACAATAAATCATCTTCTGTACTGAATATTCTATTTGTCATTAACCAATCTAATACAAGATACAAATCCTATAGCATTTACATACAGCCTATAAGAGTTCTTATATTACCATAGAGTGTTACATCTTAACTTCTAAAAACTACTCTTTGGACCCCTTCTGCTGAGCTAGTAGGGTCTGCTCTGACCCTTGGACCTGCCTGCAAGCAGAGGGTATTGTTCAATCAAGAGGGGATTACCTTCAGTTGGCCATACCATTGTTTTCCAGTTGTTCAGTAACTAAGACTTGGTATCTCAAAGGTGGCTTTCATTTCGATGTCGCTTATAGTTTTCATATTCCCAAAATCTTTTGTCAGGCAATCATATTTATAAGGCCTTCCTGTTTCATCTTCCCCAACAGCCAGGGCCATGTGCGGTGGGGGGAGGGGGGAGGGAGATTCCACTCCTTGGGCAGTAGCCTGGGGCAGTGCTGCAGATAGCTGGGTCCTGCCAGCGGCGATGGGGGTGGATGCTGGCGGGGGTCGTGACACTTGTTCTGTGCCCCACAGTGCATGCGCGGGGCTCTGCAGGACCGGTCCCGTGTTGTACCATGGCTGCTCCATGGGTGCAGGGAGGGGCAGCGGTGGTGGGGCGACTTGCCGGGACGGGGCCGCTGCGCTGGGGGGGGGGGGGCAGGGCCGCGTGGAGCAGGGATGCGGCAGGGAGCTGGGACGCGGTGGGGTGGAATGCGGTGGGGTGGGGGGGGGAAGTGAGCCAGTGCGAGAGGGGGAAGGGTGGTGTCGTGCGCGAAGGGTTGCGAAATACCAGGGGCACAGGGAGATGGGGCTGGGGGTGGCTCAGAGGCATCCATCCCGGGGAGGGGGGATGAGTCTGGGATGTATCCCGCGCGCGCTGCCTGGGGGGTGGCAGCGCAACCGAGGGGGCGAGTTGGGGGGGGTTGGGTATGGGAGGACTGCTGGGAATAGGGGATCGGGGTAGGGAAGTGGGGTGGCCGGCGCCCCAGCCGGGCCAGGGCTGGGGCGGCTGGCGGAGTCTGCGCTCTGGCTGGACATTTCCGGAGGCACAGAGGGGGAGTGGGAGGGGGGAAGGGCAGAGAACGGGTTTAGGTGAGGGGGGGTTGTCGCACGACACATTTTAACCAATAAATGAAATAAAGGAATGAATTTGGAAACAGAGAGGTTTCCCAAGGCTTGAGAGGAATACAGTTTGTCCCCCACTCTGTCCAAGAACGAATCAGAAAGGACAGAGTCTGTTGTAGCATCAGGAAAATTTTGAGATATCCAATTACTAAAAGATTTGAGATTTTTCTTAGAAATAACACCTTTATAGAATTTAAAGTCAGATTTTAAGAGAAGGGTTAGAAGAAAGGGGTATAGGTCTCTCTCAGATTGGGAAAGGCTGGATTTAGCTTGCCTATGTCCCATCTTAGTTCCTCCCTCAGCAGAAAAAAGAGAAAAAAACCCAAAATTACTTTAAGTTGTGCGCAAGAGGAGGGGAGCCCCAAGTTCAAACTTACAAATCCCATTTTCTGGTGGGGCTGGCTCCTAGAAATGTCTGCTGGGGGGATGGTCTGGCAGTTCGATCCTCACGGACTTCAGTCCTAGGTGGGAGGCGAGGGTCTCGAACTGTCCCCATCCGAAAGGCCTGCTAAAACGTAGGTCTTTCTTCAGAGGATCAGCACACGAATGGCTGGTTCTGTCTTGGCGTGTCAAGACGCAGCTCAGGCCAGGTCCAGGGTCCGGGGTCCAAGGCTGTTCGGGCGCCAGTTATTACAGCTGGGGATGGGGTTAGCAGCTCTGACCCAGGAAGAGGTGACTGGTCTGGGGAGATGGTCCCGAAAGGAATCGCCTTCCTGAGGCCCGGTGTCTTCCCTCAGCTGCTGGCAGGAGGGCCCTTGCAGAGACTGTCAGCTCTTCAGTGATATCAGCTCGTGATTCCAGCTCAGCTCTGCAGGGCAGCCTCCAGGCCAAGCCAGACCAGAGAGAGAGACGAGAGGTTCATGTGGCTGGTTCTGCACGAAGGTAGCTTTATTGTTGGTCCCCTCCGGTGAAGGGGAAAGCCAGGGACGAGAACTCCCCTCTGAGAGCCACAGGGGTCAGAGGGCTTGGTTTTATAGGGATACAGGGGATGGGTGAAGGCCAATGGGTTATAAAGGATCTGCATAGGTTCTCCTAAAGGATTGTGGGTCTGTCTTTTCTCACCGTGACCAAAGAAGTGGTTGCCTTTCCAGGGAGTCCTGCTGGGCGATTGCAAAATCTCTTATCTCAGCAGAGATCCCTCCAGGGCAGGGGCTGGGCATACCCCACAATGGAAGATAAAAGAGACCACTGATAAATCTTCCTGTAAAAGTCTGTAAAAAAGCCAAGAAAAATTATCTTTAATGCCATAAACCAGAAAGCCCAAAATTAGTAAAAAATATGTATAAGAACTAACAATTAAAAGCTAAGTTTTATGATGTTATTAAAATTCCTTATGAGTCACAAGTCTCACAACAAATTTAATAAAAGACTGCAGAATAAAGTATTTGCATAAATTCTTAGAATGAATCTGTACATTATTCATTGACTGATGAAGATGAAACTCAAAGTAAAAGATTGCTATTATTAAAGAAGAAGAGGAAGACCTATGAAAAAGAAAACATCATGGATTTGTGAGGAGCTGTTAGAGAGAGGACTAAGAGAATAGAGCTCAAGCCAAACGGGTGTTTAAGTAATTAAAGTCTTTAGCTGTATCAGTGCTCTGCTACTTAGAAAATGCAATGTTTGGCATAAAGTGGTTTAGAGAGTGCTTGATGGATGCATAAGAGAAATATGTGGGGTTTACATTTTTATATTAAATGTATAAACTGCAGTAATTTATGTACCCAGGGAACATATACTTAATTCAAAAAAACAAGTATGGTCTTTTGAGAATCTGAGAGTAATGCATAAATACCAAACCCAAATACTCTTCATCCTGCTTATGTCTACAGGAAGAAAGCCTGGATCAGTACAGAGGCCTCTACTACTTCTTCAGAAACATTATAAAAAGTCATGTGCTTTATAAAGTGGAAGAGATGGCAAAATTTGAGCTCATTGTCATGTCCATGGCTGTTTTGTAGTGGTTACTAGAAATAAAAGGCCTATACAAAATCTCTGGTTTATTCAGTATAAGAAATGGTTTTGCCACTGTCCATACTGCCTGGTCACACAGTCCTGGTGCTCAGGAATGGAATAGCAAGCAGCATAAACTATGCCAACAAGAGGAATCTTGCTGATAGGTTACATGTTTACATTTTTAAAATAAATAGTATTTTAATAATTTTTTTTCTGTTCTCTTTCAAGATTTTTAAAAGCAAAAGTCAAATAACATTTAAAAGGAACGAATATTTTCAGGTGACAGAAGCAAGTCAAGGATAGTAAAACTTTGCTAATGTATCTAATGTAAATGTAGCACAACAATTGTGCTGGTACAAGAAATAATCCAAATTTATGTTTCAGAGCAAGTGACTTAATGAAAGTCTGGAAACTAAATCAGACTGGACACTCAGGCTTAGTAATTTTTACAAATTCCTGTTTATATTATAAGAAGATGAGAATACAACTCAAAGTAAGTGAACTCATTGGAAGCAGCAGTGTTCTGAAATCTCTTCTATTTGCCATCTGAATTTGGCCTTGTGAAACAGACTTCACTGTCCACTCCTCTGCCCTCCCTGATAACTATTCACTAGCTACGTGTTGGAGATCTTGTAGCCCTACAAAGTAATTTTTTACATCAATTCCAGTTACTCTGTTGTGTCTGTTACCTGGTTGGAAGAGATTTTTGAAATGATCATTACTCCACTTTGGAACTAATGTGTTATTGAAATGAACAGAAATGGATCACATCCTGTTAAGAACTATCATCTGGATTGTTACATTGCAGGTTAAATATACATTTGAAGGATTTATTTTAATAACCACATTTTCATAATTTCTTTATATGAATACTTAAATCTTATGGTAAATGATGTTGTTTACATATAAGTGTCATTACAGCACACCACCTTGACTTAATCTACTTTTGGTACATAGTAAGTACAGCATGGTTCATTTTTACATGAAAAACAAGTTTGGATTGAATGAGATGATTTCAGGGGGGAAAGCTGAGCTCTTACTCTGTTTTACAAGATTTTTGGCCTTGTTGCTCTGAGTAACTGCACTGAAATAAAGACATTCTTGATAGAAATACATATTGCCAAATGCCTTTGTTGTTGTTTGACTGCCTTTAATTAGTCATCAACCTTCTTTCATTAAGCTCATCAACCTACAAAATTGACTTTTTTAAATTCATGGATACAATTTTCAGCAGGCAGAACAAAACCTGTAGTTGTTCTTGATGAATGCTGTGTACTTCTGAGAATCTGGCTGTGCATTGTGACATACAAGGACAGTAATACGGACCTTTTTTCTTGTTTGCCTAACTTTTAAATATTACATTATTCTTTTAAAAATCTAGAAAAAGTTTGAGAGAAAATGATGGTGTTGCCTGGTGTTATTCCAATGATGTTCACTTGAAGCAGGGAGAATTTTAAGGAAAACTAGAACTGAATAAACTAGGGAATTTCAGAAAAACAGAATCTGGAAATAAAATTTAAAAACCCCAAACCCAGCCAACCAACCAAAAAACCTCAAACTAACAACAATTCAAAAAACCCGCCCAATCCAAAACAAATGAAACAACCCAAACCATACATATCATCCATGTGAAAGCAAATGACAGATTCCCTCTATGCCCCCTTCACATTATTTTAGAATGGTGGAATGGTGACATCTCAGAAGATGCTCTCCAGAATTTCCAGTTTTGTTGCTTCATTATATGCACAATTCTGCAAACTTTACTGAGTTGAATTTTATCTCTTTACCTGTGAAGAAAGATAGGTAATCATTATTGTGGTGTGCCGGTTTGCTGGTGTAGGCTTCCAGATTTACCTTATTGGTTGGTGATTGAGGTGTGGAGAAATTCATAATAAGGAAAGTGTCCTTCTGCTTGTGGTGGCAGGTGCATTGCTTGGAACCTGAGAAACATCTGGACGAAGGCTCTGCCTGGAAAATTCCTTCTCCTCTAAATCTTCTTGCTCCTTTTTTTCTTTGAAGGTGACAGAAACAAGAAGAACCCTTTCTAATAATTCTTCCTTGAGCTTTGTATGATAATGAATTAAATATCCCTGTAAGAGTCAAAATATTATTAAACACAATTATGAATTCAAAAGAGGTAGGGTTTAGAGTGACACTGACTCAGACCAGTGTTTCTGACAATGCATGTCAAAGGAGAAAAAGAAAAAGCAAAGCATCTTAAGCTTTAATGAATCTTCCTTAGACTGAGAAAAGGAGGACCTGAAGAGATTCAGAAAGATATAACACATGCTTTTCTTGAAATATGTTTTTAAAATACTGTATGAGTCTGTTGTGCTGTCAGTAAAGAGCTAAAGATCTGAGAATATATAACTATTCTCCTAAAAAGTATAGAACTGAATTACTGTATACAGGCAAAGAAGTAAGTGCTTGGTTTCAATGTTATTTTTAACTTTGTCCTGTTGTTTCTTTGCTTTACATTCTTCACAGTTTATGTAATAAATTTTTAATTGGCCTGTTTTCATCTTCTGTTTTTTTCTTCTAGTCTCACGTTATCCTTCTATTCAATATTTTGTACTTATTTTTTCGGTTTTGTTTCTCGCTCATTTCTCTGTTGTCCATCCTCACATTTGTTTTTTCTGTGTGATCAAAGAACAGTTTTATATTTTGTTCTTCTAAACAACAAGTGAAACGATACTTTTAAGGTTAGCATGTCAGACCTCCAAATACAAGCAAAATTCAAAGCTTACCCTACATAGGCTAAAACTTATGATGAGAAGGGAAGATTTATTATACGAATGAACTTTAAAAATCACATTAAAAAATTCATACATAGACACAGACTACACTACATGGCAGATTTACAGGGTCAGAACCCTAATCCTATCTTTGTTCAGCACAAGTAACCATAGGGGACTGGAGAAATCCTGTGAAATATATGCTATATATATAGGATATATATAACCTAGATTAATATTTGCCTATATAGTATTTCTTCCTTGTCTGTGGGGAGAGCTGCAGTTAAGGGACGAGAAAACAGTTCCAACAACAGCTCCATATGTAACTAATGTGTTACTCTTAACATGGGGCTAATGTGAGTAGAGGTCAGCACATGCCTGCTGAGAGTCCAGCTCTCAGTGTTCAGTGTTTTCCATGTTCCCCAGATGATGGTATTGGGAATATACTTATTAATTTAGATGGCACAAATGTGAAAGGGACAGCTGCTGGAACTCAGCTGAGGATTCATTGTGATCCTGACAAATTGAAGATACCATCTTTAAGAATGTTGTGAAACCTTGTAAGGAACTGTGTAAGCTAATGCACTTTGGTAGAAGTTATCCACCATGGGGTAGGTAAAGCCGTCCAGAAAAAGAGCAAATTCATATTTTGCCTGTAGCCTTTTTCTATTTTCCCTCTGTTTCTAGTCAGAGAACACCTGCTATTGACATTTGAAAGAGAATGTACTGTTTTAAATATTGTTCATCTGTTTTGTTTGTAAATATGTTCAGTTATTTTGAGGAAATGCCAAATAAAATCTTTACCCAAACATCAATCAAAAGGAGGCTACAGGTATTGATAAGCAGCATGAAGAGTATGACAAATGGCCCTGGTGGCCTTTTTTTTTTTTTTTCATTTTCTTTTTCTTGTAGACTTGCAACAGATATAAAAAGTTTGATTCCCTGAATCCACTTACTGGTTTTAGAGGAGACTGCTTAAATTCATCAGCTTTATATGTAGCAATAGCACACGATTCCTGCAGATGTGCTGCCCATCTGCAGTCTTTAGTCAGGAAATCTAAATTGAATTCCATAATACCTGTGGTTTGTTGGTTTATTCCAGTGTGGCTTCATCTGTGGCTTTCTGATTTTAAGTTGTCTCAGACGTAACCTTACATTCTTACCTTTAATGCAGCCTGTGGTATTTTCGTTGTCAGTACAGCCTAAATACTTCATGTGATGGGTAGAAAGATATTGTTTTGATCTAGTGGCCTCACAATAGCCCTTGTCACAGCAGAACAAGCATACAATTTGTATAGTGGCAGCATCTTGGTAGCTCTTCCAGTCCCCAGGAGCAATTACTTCAGGGAAGACGTAAATCCAAGACCACTTGAATCTATGTAAGATTTTTGGTTTGGCCTACAATCTGCTGTAAATTAACAAGCAAACCATATAAAGAGTGCTTTTGTAAAGAAATACGTTTTAATAAACAGAGTAATTAAATCTTAGTTGAAACAGACTTTGCTTTTATTGTAGGCAGAAAGTGTTCAGATTCCCAAATGAGATTGTGACAAATCATTACCAACAGAACTGGCTGTTGAGAACAGCAGTGGAGTAACCCAGGAAATGATAAAGCACAAGTTAGTTTGTTTGGCAACTACCCATATAAGTAAAGCAAAGGCCTTTTAGAGTTCCTAAACACAAAAGACTTCTTATGAGCCAAAAAAGGAAAGCAAAAATATGTCAATTATTTGTCTTCTTGGATTTTTTGCTTGTTTTGTTTCATGTTTCCAAACATATGTGTCTGTTCAGCTATGGATTTAGTTGGGGAGAAGGATGACATTTAGTAATTTTTCAGTTCCTACTGTTTTTGTTTACTCTTTTGCAAAGCTCAGAGGTTAGTTAATTTTTAGGAAGTAAATTTAATTCCTTACAATAAATTTTGTTTTCTGCTCGTTTTACATATATTCCAAAGCATCACACATGAAAACATCATATTTTTCAAAGAAAGGTACTCTAAGTGGTTGTATCCATAAAAATTGGGCTGTGTACTTACTGTTCACTTTCATAATAGTGCTTCTGCTAATACTGGTATTGTTTAAAGTTTAGTAAGTATGCTGGCTTTTTGTCCTTAGCAATCATACCCTCTGGTGAAGCAGTTTAGCATCCAGAACTCTCTAGGATAATTCACTGAAAATGGACTCTTTTAGACACTACACCAGGACTCCAGTAACTGGTCTGAAAAGCCATTTAATGCTGCTTTATGTAAGATTCTGTAACATACACGGATTTGAGAATACTGTGGCCAGTATCTTATGGCTACTGTTGTACTGTTTTATGGGTTTTTTGGTAGGCTACTGATTTACCAAAATATGGGCATTGATCTAATATTGATACCCGACTAAGAGGGACAAAGACTCTCTAACAGTTTAGAGTTAGAAAAGTGTGTGTTTATTCCCGCGCCGGGCAGCTGCACAGGATAGCTCCCTAATACGCTGTGCAAAGTTACAAGCCAATACAAAATCTATTTATCTACAAAAGTTCTAAATATTCAAAATACAAATGCGTATTTATAACATTGACACCTCCCATTCTCTGCTTCAGATGATAATTAGCTAAAAAGACATTAAGCATGTGTGGTATGTTCTCTGAATTGGGTCGGTGGTCTTGAAGATAAAGTCAAAGTAGTCTCCCTCGATTTGACCTTTCTACCTTTCTGAATTTTGACAATACAAATTACCCTTGGTGAACTTCCAGTTCTTCTCTTCGTGACTTCTGAATAGGTTGTCAGATGGGAGGAAATTGGTAATTGTCTACATTTCTTTAGATCTATTTATCAGTGTTTCTGTTTGTCATTATAAGCACAGCTAAACACATATAAAAGTGAGAGGCAATCAGTTATTGAGCAATCAGTTACTTACATCTTAAAAACTTATTTCAAGTCCGGCTCTTTTAACCAATTTTTAACTTTTAATTAATTCCAACTGGGCTTACTTATCTACCTATTTTAACTAATTTCAACAAAGCTAACCTTTAACTAAAATCTTAATGTTTCTTTTAAAATCTGTGTTTCACTACTAAGAATTATTTTTTCCCTCCATATTATTTAATGTTTGGTGCAGAAAGTAATATCTTACTAAGCTGAATTTTTTTTTACATTGGTCTTCCATCTGAACAATAAATATATGCTTTTTTTCTTCTAAATAAAAAATTGCTCCTGTAAGAATGATTTGTAATTATTTTAACTTAGATACCTTGTGAATTGGAATAGATGTACAAGTGTCCTTTACAGTTGTGTATCTAGAACAGCTTCAAAAATACATTAAATTGGTTCAGCTTTTCTATCTTGTAACAGACAGATTCACTAAACCTCCCTATTGAGTTTATATTAAGGACATGGTGAAGTGTATGCTTTCTCAATATCTAGCTCATGGTAAATTATACATAAAAGAAGCATTGGCTGAAATGTACAGTTACTTTTATTAACTTAGAAAAAGTTAATTTCTGAACTTAAGTTTAGGAAATCATTAACTTGATTTTAGCATTGGGTATTCTGGAAGAATATGTACAACATGTGCAGTTTTCCAGGCTTCCTCTGCAATGTATATCCCAGATTTACTTTGGAACCATTAGGTCACAGAGCAGTCAAAAAAATGCTGCAAAGCCCAAATTTATATGGAATAGTATAAAAACCAGGTTAACAGGTTAGATATGGTTGCTACCATAAGCAAATTAACCTCAACTATACAGGAGATAACAAAGATATTTTCAAAACCTAAAGCTGAAGGGGCAGAGCTTATCACAATTTATGACACAAGTAAGTGTAAAAAAGATTAATGGAGGAGGCATTATGGAAAAAATCTGGGTTTAGAAATTTCTAGAAAAAAAATGAACTCCCCCAAACCCCCCAACTTTTGTTCATTCTTTAACCGCAATTTTCAAAGAACTAGCATTCCGGGAAATGCAGAAAAAGATTTTTATATAGAATCAGTGATCACTGAGTGTACTCTGAACCTTCAGGTGGGTATGCTTTTCTTAATGATTTGTTTTAAAAAAGAATGAAGAACTAATAAGAATTACGTTTGGGGTTTTTTTTAAATCAGCTGTTTTCAATGTGCATATCAATAATACTGGGATAGGCTGCCCAGGGAAGCGGTCACAGCATCAAGCCTGACACAGTTCAAGAAGCATTTCGACAATGCTGTTAGGCACAGGTGTGAGTCTTGGGGTGTCCTGTGCAGGGCCAGCAGCTGGACTTAGTTATCCTGATGGGTCCTTTCCAACTCAGCACGTGCTATGATTCTATGAATACCAGGCCAGGAAGCATCTCCATATTTTTGGATGTAGAGTTTTACAAGGTCTGCATCTTGACTTCACATCTGAGCTTGAATTTAGGTAGTGGGAAGCTCTGAGTACTCTGTCCTAGATGCTGTATTATTCTAGTTGCAATTAACTATATTGTGTTAACATTGCAGTCATGGGATTCTCCTGCTGTTTAAAATGCAGTTAACATTTATTTTTAGCAGTATTTTTTGAATTAGTTTACCTTTCTATCTTGGAATGAGATTTATACTTTTTCCTAACAGAACTTGACTGACTTCAGTAAACTTAGACCACAGAGGAATGTGGTCTGTTTTTTATGTATTTGTGTCAGTTTAATTCTTAATGGAACATTACTGTAGTAGATCTGTGAATTGATTACCCTTAAAAAAACACAGAATCATAGAATATCCTGAGCTGGAAGGGACCCACAAGATCTCACAATGATCTTGGACTCACAACAACTGGGTCCAATTCCTGACCCTGCACAAAACCACCTTAAAAATCACACCAAAAATCAATAATGTGTGATCATGTCTGAGAGCCTTGCCCAAATGCTTCTTAAGCTCTGGCAGGTTAGGTGCTGTGACCACTTACCTGGGGAGCCTCTTCCAGTGCCCAGCAACCCTTGGGTGAAGAAACTTTTCCTGATACCCAACCTAAACCTCCCTGACACAACTTCAGGCCATTCCCTGCTCACCACAGAGCAGGTATCAGTGCCTGTCCCTCCTCTTCCCCTCTCAAGGCAGTTGTAACTGCAGTGAGGTCTCCCCTCAGTCTCCTCCAGGCTGAACAGACCAAGCAACCTCAGCTGCTCCTCATAAGGCTTCCCCTCAAGGCCCTTCACCACCTTCATGCCCCCCCACTGGACACTCTCTAGTACTGTCCTTCTTATACTGTGGCACCCAAAGCTGCCCCAGCACTCGAGGAGAGGCTGCCCCAGTGCAGAGCAGAGCAGGACAATCCCCTCCCTTGCCCGGCTGGCGATGCTGTGCCTGATGCCCCCCAGGCCCTCCTGCCTGCCAGGGCACTGCTGACTTGCATTCAACTTGCCATCCACCAGGACCCCCAGCTCCCTTTCCATGGCACTGCTCTCCAGCCTCTCATTCCTCAGTCTGTCTGTACATCCAGGGTTGCTCCATCCCAGGCGCAGAACCTGGTCCTTGTCCTTGGTATAGTTCATATGGTTTGTGATTGCCCAGCCAACAACACATCATCGAACTTATTTTTAAGCTCAACTATGAAAACGGGATTTAGAAATCTCGCGATTTATGCAGTTTGATTCTAAAATATTACTTTATCTACATAATATATGAAAGCAGATAGTAAAAACCCCTTGAGATCATTCTATCTGTTACTTGCTGACTTCTTGAGAGAATTTTTTGATCAGAGTATATCAATTATGTGACATAGGAGTTATATAAATGGTATATGAATTAATATGAAGTAATTTATTCTTGAAAGGTACTCATTAAACAGTTAGAACAAATGGCAGAGTGAAAGAATGAAAGCATCCAATAATATTCCATTTTATGGATGTTTGGACTTTCTAATTGAAAGATTAGCATTCTTAAGTATTTCTTTTTTTTATAATTATGTGTTAGTAATACATACTCCAATCCCTAGACCTTTATACTTAAATTACCCATGTGGTTATTGCTCTTGAGTTGCACTGTGCATTCTTACTGGGAATAAAATATTTTTTACAAAATATTACTTTAAAATAATCTAATTTCTCTGACATGCAGCACTCATACCTAATTCACAGTCAACCACAGGTACATTCCTACAAGGCTTATGTATTAGACATGCTGTAGTAGTGTGTCAAATTCTCTATACAGAGAATATATCTTTGCTCCTGAGGGGACTCTGGAGAACACAAGACAATTTAAATTAGATCATTGGTCCTCACAAGGGATGCTAAAAACCAGCAGGCATTGAAGTCAAACGTTGAGACTGTTAGATTGACTGTGAAATTGTCTGCAGTCCCTGATCTCAAACCCACAGAAATGTTTCCGTTGTTTACCACAGGTGAATTTGTTTTGAACGTTTTACAGGGAGAATAGTTAAGAAAATTGCTCAGGAAATGCTCGTGGGTGAGGATGGTTCCAAGAATGGATTTAAGCACCAGGCTAGTCTGTTAATTTGATGTACGTGGCTATGAGCTGTTTTCATATATTTTCATGTTCTGTCTAAATTCTTCTGTCTTCTCTACAGGAGTTATTAGTGTAATTAGAACCCTTTTACCTTCCTGTTGAAGAGGAAGCATGAAACAACAACAACAAAAAAGGTAATTTTGACTTTTCAAAGCTCACAAGTAAAATCCCAGATATCCTTTGCATGTCAGAACTGATTCCCTGCATGAGAACAAACTCCCCTAATTCATTCATCTGCAGAATTTTCTCTTGCCATCCAAGCAATCTTTCTTCCAAAGTACAATGGGTAAAATTTTATTTTTTACTCTTGTGGAAATGCCTTGGGTTTATCATCTTACAGCAGGTCTTCATCACTTCTACTGTCCACTATTATTATCTGCAAATCATTTATATTGGATACACTAAAAGAAATGCTGGATTGGAATTCCCACTGCTTAGATAAACTATTTTGTGGCTTTGCTGGTGTTGCTAAGCTTCTCATAAGCATGAGCATAAGTTAGGTGGCTTCAGAAGTGTTGGCACTAATTAAGGACAAAACTAATGATGCTTTATATGTTTATTCAGATTTATGGGACTGAAGAGATAATACACATTTTAATGGTTTTGTTTTTCTGCTGAAACTTATAAAATTAATCTTTTTAAACAGATTTCTAAAATTAAGGAATGTCTGTTGTAAATAAGTATATCCAACATCTTATTATTCATCATCTTTTAGAAGCAGTCCTTTGCTCAGCTGATAGAGAACTAGATGATTGTATAAGTACTGTGGGAATAGAAAGTAGTCTAGGAAATTCTATAGCCAACACCATACTAGAAGCTACTTATGCTGATGTAGCAGTAACTGCTTAAAGTTATCATTTAAAACATTTTTGGAAATCCAAAATCTTCTGAATATATTAGTATTTAACCTTAGAAATGTTTAGTTTGGTGTAGTTCTTCCAAAATATCTGAGTAAGAGCAAATCTAGAAGTCAGGGATTTGTAACACAAAAGGAAGCATTAAAATACAGTTATATTAAAAGAAATCTCTGAAGAATTTAGGAACTTAAAATTAGCAAAAAAAATTTTTAAGTAAATCTTAATGTTTTATTTATCAGTATACGTCCTGAAAATATCATCATGCTAACATATGAACTAATCACATAGGCTGACTGCTTCAGGTTATTATTGAAGTACAATAATATACTCGTGCATAAATGAACACATAGTTTCACAATAAATAATTTTAAAATATAGTGTATTGGTGAGTCCCCTAACTTATAGATCTACTTTTCTGTACATGCCCCGTTTCTATCTTGTTGGGTTTTTTTTGTTTGGTGGGGCTTTTTTGTTTGTTATGTTTGGTTTATTTTTTTCTCCCGGTAGTGGTTTGGTTCAAAATATCCGTTACTTACTTATTTTCCTTCTGTGAGATAAGAATTAGGAGAAAGCAAAGCAGGCACAAAGCTTAAACAGCTGGAGTACAAAGAAAGAGTTTTATTACTAATAGAATTCAAAGTAAAGAGAAATAACAAGAAATTAAAGCAAACCCCCTCCCCCTTCCCAGCACTTTCCTCCTTTTACCCAACTCACACAACGGGTGACAGAACATGGGATTTTAGTCAGTGTTACAGTTCTTGCAAAGTCTCTTTCATATCCTTAAGGAAAAGAAAAGGTTTTCTTCAGCTGCACATGGTTCCCAAACTGCCACCAACAGCAGACCCACCCGGAAAGAAACAATCTGCTGTGGTGTAAAACATCTCTTCCATGAAAAATCTCACAGTTCCTTCACATTGCCAAACACAGGCTATCACATGGGGTTATTAATCTTTTTAAGGATGAGTTATTTTTGACTGAACACAAAGGCTTTTTTTTCCCCCCACAAATCTCTAAAAAGCCTCCCAATACTTCTATATAGCCTGGCATAGGCACTCTTCACAATCTTCACGGGCCACACATGAATTCTCCATCCCCCCATGTTCTTCAAATGGATTAAAGAGACAAACAGTTTGTGGTATTATAGTTTCTTACCACGGCATGCAAGAAGGTTTCTTTTAAGCTGCGCGCCAGAATCGCGGCACCGCCCTCTTTTCTCCCGTCGCCATTTCCAGCTCCGTCCCACGGGACTCACTTCTCTTTCTCTCTGACTCTGACGCCGCCATGCTGAAGGGTGTTCTTGTTCAGCTTTACAGTGGGGAAAGCCTCGCTCCCTTTGTGCTGCTGGCTGCGTGGTGTCTTCTTCAGTTCAGCACGAAGTGTGCTGGCTGCAGACAGGAGGCTCTGCCGGCTCCCGTTGACTCCGCCGGCTCCGCATGGAGAGGAGAGGGACCCGCCGGTCCCCAGAAGCCGCGTTGGATGGGTTTAGCTGTGAGCAGTCCATGGCTGGTTTGAGCTGCCTGCGGCTCTGGGACAGTTCCCCCTGCCCCAGTGACCCAGGATCTGTGCTGTGGCGTTGAGAAAAGGGGAGGGTGGGGGGAGCAGGGGCCCCGGTCCAGCCCAGTGGGGTCTGGAGACTTGGAGGCTCCCCCCTCACCTTCCAGCAGGCGAGCTCAGACCAAAGGCAACTCCCGCCTTTCTGTGGGGTTTAAATATGTAAATTGTGAGAAGCGTCATTAGTCTAAAAGACTGTCCATCAACTCAGGTTCAACCCACTACACTCCCCCACTTTTAAATTGTACAATATACAAGACAGAAGTCAAGCACATGGTCTCTGCACAACAAATATAGTTAGAGTGAAGAATTATGCTAGGTTAAAGGATGGCAGTAATGTAATGAGACAAAAAAGCTTGGTAAAATCCTAAGTCTAGTCTTGAAAGACAGATTTTCACAATTAGTTCCATTCCTCAATCAAATAAAAAGCAGTTTGAGAACAAATTTCCCACATATAAAAGCTTGAACTGAATATGCAGAACAATTGTAGTTGCCAAATATGCTTGAAACCAAAATGCTACCAAACTATTTAAAAAGTGAAATTATTGACAAATCTTCATATACAATAATTTTTAATGGTATTGCTATCTCTACTTACCTCTTCTTCTTAGCTAATTACTCTCTTTATACCATTCTTATTGTGGAATTATGATTGAGATTTGGCTTCTCCATCTTCCAATGTGTGCAACATTTCACAAAACCAAACAATATAATTTAAAACATAGAAGTCATTAACACAAGATGCTTGCCTAATTTTGTAAGACTTTTACTGCACATAAATATGTGTATACATCTTTGTAGTATTGACTCCTGTATCACTGTTACTTGAACAGCTTTTTAATACACATTGCCTCTCATTTAGGATAACCTCAAGCCACAAACTTATTATCTTTTGATGATAATGTATTATTTAGTCAAATATTTATGGAAGAAAAATCTTACTAGAAATTTCATAGTTTTCTGTTTTGATTTTGTATATATCCTTTGTTTAAACTGAGTATAAGCGGCAAAAGATTTTACTATGTATGTTCTTTTTGCTATCTTCACTGTTTTAGATCCCCTGCTAGCAGTTGGAAATCCAGTGGAGAAAACTACTGGAAGCGTTTTTTAAAGGAGGTTTACAGGTATTGATGGAAAGTCTGTACAGTGATCATCTAGTCTGTTCTACCTGTGTATAAAAATATTTGTTTTCTTAGATACTTAAAATATTTCATATTTTACTTAATGCTGATAATGATATCACAAAACTTGATTTACAATTTGCAAAGTATGATGATTACTTCTCTATAATAAACACTTCTAGCATTATTACTGAATAATGGAAATATAAAAATGTAGACACCTTACATTTGGTAGTGTCTTAATATAGATGATCAGTTACAGACTGCTGGCAAAAAAAGTAACAGCTGCTGCTTCAAATACCCTTATAATATTGAATATTTGGTGCAAGTATAATCATTAATCTTATTTTAAGAGCAATGTCTTTGTTGCTCTGAGTCTGGCTCTTACTGCATTGTTCTGAATGGTTCATTAATTTGATTTATTCCTTTTTCCTATCCAGTATTTGTCTTCTTAACTTCCAGATTTCCTCAGGTAGCAGGAAAAGAATTTGGATTCCATCCAGATGCAGAACCAGGACACAGAACTGTAGAAGACTCAATAAAAGATCAGGGACTGTATCTGAAGGACAGCAAGGTCTACCACCTTGTCATTAAGAAATATTTGGCTAATGTAAGTTGTGATATGTTTATTATTATTATTTGTGCTTGTGAAGCAAGTCAAATATGATTAAATGCTAAATTATGACAATATATTGGGTTATAATTCGAGTATTTTCCTTTTTTTTCTCCATCAATTTTAAAATTTGTTGATTTCCTGATAGTCCTATGTGTGCCCTTAGTTTGATAAATATTCCTGTCATCCTGCAGAAGACTAGAAAACATAATGTTGTTTTTAGAACTCTCCTACTTGCCTTCTAGTAAAGTTCACACATGCAAATACTATTTTTGCATATTCAAATCAAGTATAGTTATTTGTAGTTACAGTCTCTCTATCTTATTTGCTGGCAAAATTTACATGTTCAATCTGGAAGTTATTTAAGAAGGTAGCTCCAAGCAATTTCAACTCACTTTTCAAATGAATTAAAAAAAAAAAAATTATACTAAACCAAAAATTGAATAGTTTTATTACTAATGCTTTTAGAACCATACAATTTAAAGTAATTTTGAAATAGGCATTTAAATGTGTACACGTACAGAACTGTCATATATGGGAGTGGGACTATTTATTTCTCTTGGAGACTTGGGTTTTATGGTCATATTTTAATCATACAGGGATTTTTAAAATCATACTGGGAGTTTTAATAAAGCAAATAAAGCTGTGTAATACAGACAATAGAAAGTATTTGGGCACCAATCTATGGGAACTTTACACACTTTTTCAGAGTGTAGCTGTGAAAAGACAGAAAAGATCTGTGACAGCTTTTGAGTACTCAACTTTCTAAGTCCACAGAGCTGCTACTTTATGAATATGGTAATAATTCCTCAGATAAAATCTGCTTCACAGGCTTTTCACAGTTGATCATTTTGGGGCAACCACTCCTGCAGGAATGTATAGAGATGTGTTTCTGAAGAAGATATGGAAATGGAGGAGGTAGAAAACACTCTTAAGGATGTCAAACCCTGTTTTAAATCCTAGTCCCCTTGTAGGGAGGTGAATTAGACATAGAGAGGCTTTGGGTTCAGCACATAAGGCTTTCAAGGAACAAAACCTTTCTGACTAAGTTGCTTCTTTACCCTCACAAAGAATCTGTGGCAAAAATTTTTATGCAGGATATAGGTCTGCTGATACATCCTAGCACTGTCACCATCTATCTCTTTTTCTTTCTTAGCCTCTCAAAAACATTTAATAAACATCTATAAATATCTGCAGAGAGCAAAGATTTATTGCTCTATCTCCTCCAGACACCACTGGCAGAAGTTTTATTGAACCACATTTTCCATGGTTACAAAAGTTGGAATTAATTTAAAATAACTTCAATGCCAAAAAAGGTTTTAAAGGGAGCTATGATCTTACTGCTTTTCAATGAACTCCTTCAGCTTTGATATACATGAGATTAAGGTGGGATATGTAGATTTTAAGGCCCAACTCACTCAGCTAGGTCTAATAAAATCGCTCCTAAGATTTTATTCTTTACAGCCATAAATACAGCTCTAAAGGTCTTTTTTAGGTTCTTATTAATGGTTGAATGAAGTTGTCTCTTTCCAAGCACTCTTTACTTACAAGACAGAATTAATGTTGATTTAAGAAATTCTTTAGATGACTGCAACACTTAGACGTCTTCTCTGTAAGAGACTTTTGCCACCTATTCATAAATCTTACAGACTTAAATCCATTCTTCTTCTTTTCATACCAATAAACTATGCCTTTGTCCCAAGTTTGACGTGCAAAAGAAAAAGCTAAAAATTGGAATTTACATACAGGCACTTTAAGGCAATAAATGAAATCCTTTCAATTGTCCATAAAGCAGTTCTTGTTTAGTCAAAGACAGTGATAAGGACAGTAGAACAGAACAGCATTTTACTCTGATAAGGACAGTAGAACAGGATAGCACAGCCTTGGAGAAATAGATAAAGAATGTAACTTAGGCAAAGAGAAGCCATGCAAAACACAAGCAGTATGCCAGCTCGGCTCTGCAAGGCTGACAAAGCACAAGGTTTGCAAAACAGTGATATTGTGCTTACTCCAAAGTGGGGGTTGAGGAACAGCCATCTGAAAAGGACACCAGATGTTGAAGACAGACAACAAAGAACCACAGAAAGACTTCTGATAAGGGGTGTGACTGTGTAAAATGAAATGATACAGACACCTCAAGTAAGCAGGGATAGCTGATGGATATCTAATCAGTGTGTATGGTAAACACTCTCTTCACCTGACGCTCGACACTCTCAGTTAGAGGTAATATCTTCTGAGTGACCAGTGCGCTGCAGTAAAGAATCCCTGCTTTCTAATACTCAAATCCATGTTAGAAAGTTTCTATCTGGCTGATTTTGGTATCAACAGACAAACTTTTCGAGAAGTGAGGCATTATTCCTTGTCATCTGTATTTTTTAGCTTAAATGAACAGTTTATGGCATGTTGTAGTATTGGCTACCTTGTGTCATGATCAATTTTCCCTGTACCCAAAAGACTGTGTATAATATGCTGTGTCTCACCTTGCAAATTTGCAATGATACCTCTTATTTAGGATATTTTTTTGCTTCATAGAAAGGAAATGCAGAATATGGTGCATGGTTTTAAAACGTACTATACACTGTACAGAGAGACAGAGAAATCACTTAGTATTAGAAGCAATGACAAGTATGTTTTAATCTCTTCCAGAAGAGGATGGGGAAGTCTATACAGTCTACCTGACATTCTGTTGTAAGTACCTGTTACATACATATTTTGAGCCAAAGAAGGGTGTGAAAAGCAAAGACAGCTGAAACCATTTTCACTGATCTAAATTGTGTAAGCTGGGTGAAAGGTCATATGCTCCTATGAATGGTACTCAAAAACACCAAAATGTCTGTCTCAAAGCATTCATATTAGACAAAATTTTCTATTTGTAATTTTGCTCAAGTAATTTTTAATCCTTTTCTGTAAATTTTTCAAAACTTCCTTTGGCAGTAGATGGCTTTATTTTGAGAAGGTATGAAGGAAATCAGGTCAAAGCCACAAAACAAATCCAGAAACACTATTAGTATTTTGCAATTGAGAGCTCTAGATAATGTAATAATGAATTAAACTCTGATTCAAGTTGATGTCTCAAGGTTCAGTGGGAAACAGAAGAGCCTTATTTTCCCTTTAAACCTTTAGGTTCACTGCCTTTGCTTCTTTATCTCTGTACTGCTGTGTGAATGCCTCATTTTTTTTCTCTTTGAAAAGCTAATGAAAAAAGAGTAATCTGATTTTTTTTTCTTTTTTTTCCTGCTGTACCTACTCCTAGCACAAGCATCTTTTGATGAATAATAAAACTGGCCTTCTTTTCCATATTGATCCTGTTGCAGCAAGTAATTCTGTTCACAGCCTGGCCCAAGCTAATATAGTCCACACATTACCTTAAATGGCTCATGAGAACAGTGGGCTGGAGCTCTCTAATGGGCTTCCTGATACATGACTACAGGACAAGCCACCTTATTCTCCCTCTCTGAATTCCATACTGGCTCCCTCCTTATCACCACATCATATTTAAACTCCTTCTCCTGACAGTGAAAATTAAATTACTGTTTTTCATAATTCTCTGTCTTTTCTCTTGTTGTCATACTTTTTAAACTCACTAATGACTTTCTTCTATGAATTAACTGATCATCATACTCACTTTGTACAATACATGTGCTGTTTTGAGTCTGTGGATCAGCAGTTTTTAAACTTGGAAAGCTCCTGGGCACTACATGCTCATGTCCACTCTATGCATTAGACTCAGCATGTACATAGATCTCTAGTGCACTCACTGCAGGGTATCTTCTTCCAACCTGTGCATTTGAGGTCCAAAATCTTAAAATAGTGCTGTGTATAACTGGCATGTAAGAAATGCCTAAAAAAAAAGCAGTAGTAGTTAAATTGAAGATCAACTTTTGCCTCAAATTCGTAGAATGATAGAATCATACAATGGTTTGGACTGGAAGGGACCCTAAAGAGCATCTAGTTCCAACCCCCTGCCATGGGCAGTGACACCTTCCATTAGACCAAGTTGCTCAGAGCTCCATCCAGCCTGGCTGTGAACACTTCCAGGGATGGAGCATCCACAACTTCTCTGGGCAATGTACTCCTGCGCCTCACCACCTGCAGAGTACTTTTTTTCCTCATTTAAAACCATTACCCCTTGTCTTGTCACAACAGTCCCTGCTAAAGAGATTGTCACTGTCTTTTTTAGGTGGTCCTACTGAAAGGCCACAGTAAGATCTCCCTGGAGCTTTCTCTGCTCCAGGCTGAACAGCTATCTCAGCCTTTCTTTGTAGGAGAGGTGCTTCAGCCCTCTGATCATCTTGGGGGCCTCCTCTGGACTTGCTCCAGCAGTTCCATGTCCTTCCTGTGCTGGGACCCAGAGCTGGATGCAGCACTGCAGGTGGGGTCTCAGCAGAGCAGAGCAGAGGGGCAGAATCCCCTCCCTGGCCCTGCTGGCCGCGCTGCTTTGGATGCAGCCCAGGACACGTTTGGCTCTCTGGGCTCTGAGTGCCCATGGCTGGGTCATGTCCAGCCTCTCATCCACCAGTATCTCCAAATCATTCTCTGCAGGTCTGCTCTCAATCCACTCATCTCACCAATAGTTTTCCTTATGACGATTTAAAAGAGAAGTATTTCCAGGGCTTTAATTTTATATACTCTGGTTTTGATATTCGTAGTACTATAGTTACACCTTCTTCCAACATACAACAACCATAACAAGACCTACAAGCACATTCATATATACTATTGCATTAATTAAATATTAAGAGGTTTTAAGTAGACAGTGGTTTTAGCTGCATTTACTTATTTTTTAAAGGACTTCACAGAACGTACTGAAAGTAGTCTCATCAAACTGTGGCTGCTTTTAGAACACTGGAAACTTTTTCTAAGAAGTACAAACAAAAATTGTTGTCTAGGAGCTGAATTAATAAAGGATCATGATTAAAAAAAGCTTAAGAGATCAACATACTCAGATCTTCTAGTTTTTCAAGGGAACTGAAATTCAAAATAGGGTTTACCTAGAATTCACTTTATCTAGAAGAAAGAAATGAAAGTCCAGAGAATGGAATTCACAATAGTCATCTGATGACTTGGGGAAACAGCCCCCAGAATGTGAAAGGTGTATCCAACAACAGCATTTGTCTCCCTTCCCCTTCTCTCATATACTCCTGACTAAAGCATGTAACTAACAATAAATTTCTGTGAAACTGAAATTTAGAAAATCCATCTTCTGCACTTAATAAAATATTTAAATTCAGATAGTATTACTGAGATTGGAAACAACCCTTAAGATCATTGAGTCCAAGCAATACAGAACCTTTCTTTCACTTGACACTTAAAGAAAGTGTTGTTGCTCCCTGACATGCCTATTTGTTCATCTAGTGCTTAGAGCATTTGCTGCGGACAGGGAAAGTTTTGATTGTAGGAGGATATGTTTAAACCCTTTTCCTGAAGTGTGCTGGCCACTAAGCTGCAGAAGAAGATTACTGTTATCAGTGATTAACACATGCATTATTACTCATCACAGATACTGCTATTCTAAGGGCAATTAGGTGTCAAGGATCTTTGGAAAGTACAGACCTAATTCATTTCATGTTACTGTTTGTTCCTGGGAGTAAACAAAAAATATTTGGATAAGTGCAGACACTCAATATCCACTTTTAAAACAGTCACCCAAAGCCTATTCTGGCAGACTACGGGCAGTTTGCATTGTCACCTGACCATGCTGCCTGCCATCTGTATGATTTCCTAATGCCAAGTGGTACTGCACACAGCCAGCTATGCTGGCTCTAGTCCACATGAGGATTCCTGTACCAAAAGGTGGCAAAAGCAGAGCAATTTCAGGTGCAGTATGGCTGTTGCAGCAGTACATAAAATGGTCTCGTGAGAGAATGCATTTGTCCGTAACAGTAGGTTAAAAAGAAGGGGCTGGTGGACAATGTTCATTGCTGAATCAGGACTTCGTCCTTATCTGTTTGGAAAAGTCTCTTTTCTAGGACTTGATATTCTCTCTTTCAAATCCTTGATTTTGTAGTTTTACTGTGACTTGGTTACTGTGCAGTGGTTCAAGTCACTGCTTTATCTTTCAGGAAGAAAATTAACCACAGTTGTTGTTGCATTTTGAAGATTTAAAAAAATTTAACACAATTCATTACATTTTAATTAATGTTACCTGATGTTACCTGATAATGAAACCTACACATCATTAATGTTTAAAATGAAAATAATTTCAATAAAATCAAAAATATTATTTTTGCATTCATCCTATGTAACAATTGTAATGTTTTTCTAACACCAGGCTGAATGATAGTGTTCTTCAAAGAGACAGTCCACAGTCTTCACTAACATCCCTTTGAATTAAAAAAGTATGACTGCTATGATCTCATTGCTGATCACTGATGATGCTAACAATGGAAATATTTCTTGACTTGGATTTGTGCAGTAACTCTTGGATTGCTTTACTTGTATTAAAAAGCTGAGATGTGAAACAAACTCAACTTTCTCTTGAGCAAAAGCCAGAAACACTGTTTACTAAATAACATTGTGATTTATATTTTGCTGCCTGAAGCAATTTGCTATCTGTTCTATTTAAGGGTTTAGACAGTTTCTCCTTTTCCCACTGAGGGTACTTAGCTAAGCAGTATGTGGAGGCTAGTAGGAATCTTCCAGAAATGTCCTTCCAGCCAGTGGGTCATAGTCATTCCTGAAAGCCTTTTAACATTAAACCTCCTGTAAAGCAGTAAATGCTTAACCAGGGCAGGGGAGTTGTGGGGCTTTTTAAAGTAAATAAAGAATTTAGTTAGTATCTATACAAGTTATGCATATATAATTAGGCTTTCCTTTGATTTAAATTATGGTAATATGATAATTTAGTTATTGATGCCAAAAAACGTGTTAACCTGTTAGATTAACACGGTAATACTTGCGTTTGTATATCCCCAGTGCTTGTAAAAGTGCCTTTCACTTGAGAAGTCCCAAGTGATCTGCACATTGAGCATTACTGCTACTAGACTCTGCTACTAGACTCAGAAAAATGGAAGTTCTGAACAACTTGTTTTTAGAGATTAAGACTTACGAGAATTTCACCTGCAAATCACTCTGAAAATAAAACACTTCAGAATAATAGTTAGGGAAAGAGAAGGGTATCTTGATTTATGCTATTGTTATCATTATATTATATTCCTGTCTTAAGCAGAATTAGAGATAAAATAGTAGTACAGCCTGATAGTTTAATACCATTATATCATTTCTGTAGTTTAGAATTCAAATCATAATCTACATGACAAATAAAAATTAGTTGTGAGCCTTTATTCCTAGGTGAGTGTAACAGAAAACAAACAGACAACTTTGTAGGTCTTCCAATTGCTGTTCATGTAAAATTGCAGTATATGCATTGGAAAAAATCTGTGACCGTAGAGTGACTTATTAACTTCTATGTTCATTTAATTCCCAAGTTTTAAAAAGATAAAAAGTGGAGTCCAATTCTATAAGATGGAACCAGAGAGAGCTATAATTTGACTGTAACATTAACTTCCTGCAAACATTCTCTGTGTGATAAGATGTAAAAGAAAATTAGCATATTCTTCCTCCCCTGAAGTCTAATTCAAATTATTTTAGAACTAGTTTAACTTCTGACAGCTGAAATGCATACATTAGCTATCTAGAGCCATCTGCAAGGCAAACACATTCTTACCTCATATGTTTCATATAACTGAAACATGTTGTCTTTCAGGCACCATCAGATGCCATGCTCTGACTGGTAATGAATTTTGGAATCATGCATCTCCCTAAGGATTTATAGTGCATGGATTAAGGACAGGGTTTTGTGAATTGCAGTTATTTTCACACTTTGATTGTAAGTCTAAACAATATTTCTTGGGTAGCAGCCTGATTATATGAAGAGTTACTACTCCAAGCCAAGGATTATTTTAGGTAGGTTGGTATTACATAGGATTTAAAAAAATATTACATTTCCATTTTAATTTACCAGGATGGTCAGCTTAATTTTTTCTGTCAGTATCAAATATCCTCCATTTTATAGAGGTAATACATTGAAGCTACATGAGATTTCCCATCTCCAGTCTGAATTTCATTCTCCAGCTCAGAAACAGTGGAGTATATCACATGATTAGCATTTTAATACTCATTTATTTGACGACAGAGTAAAAAGGATTTGAAATAATTAATTTTTAATGTTTGTGTCTGTATCAGATGACTTACTATGATCCTTTTATTGGTGGCATTTACATTCTCTGCCTCACTGTCTTGTTTGAGGATAAAAGATTACATATGGAGTATTTTTAAATGATTGCCTGATTATATTTTAATGATTTAATGGAAATGTAGAAATACTTCAACTAAATGTTTAAAATGTTCGATGGAAAATGAAATAGATTATTAATAAGTTAAAATGGTATCTACTGAAAAGTCAGAATATAATTACTGCAGTTTTCTCATCCTAAAACCAAAGTGCAAATTTAAATAAGCCATCATTAATATAGTAGCATAATGATTTGTATCACTTGTATAACATCAATCTAGAAATCCTGGGAGCGATTTTATTTCATTTGTAAATTAGTATTTAGATGTCAAGGGTGTGAAAGTGTATTTTGTAGAGTGGACAATAAAAAATGTGGCTGAGGGAAGGCAGCATTGCTGCTGAGTACCAGAGAGGTATCTGTAGTATTGAGTTACAGAATATTGTTTAAACTCAAAAACTACTTAGATAAGTGCACACAGGACAGTGACAGCTGCTACAATATTACAGGAATATATTTTAAATTTCAAACAATCCTGTGGGGCTTTTTCAGTAACATTTCCATGTATCATGAATAATCCTGAATGAAGCAGTATACTTTCCTGATCAAGGACCAAGGATTAAAGAGCCCTTAAGAAGATCAGGTCCAGGCAGGCTGAGCCAAGACCTTGAGGGCTCTCATCCTCACAGAAACAATGAGCAAACAGGCCCATAAGCCACTCTTCTGTTCTTACCAGCCATAAACAGAACTGAGGGAACAGTCAGTTGTTTTCTAGGCAGTGGTCTGTAAAATAATCTTGTGCTGTTAACACTGCTTGTGCTTTTACTGAGCCGGGCTGAAGGGCATTCATCCAGTACCTGGCACTGCTACCTGGCACTGCTACCTGGCACTGCTACCCAGTACTGCTATCCAGTACTGCTATCCAGTACCTCCCTGGAAGCAGCTGCTTTGCTGTCCTTTGCTTATCTGCTATTTTACACCTTCATGGTTGCTTTCCTGCAAGAACCAACCATACTCTGGCTCCTGGCATCTTTTTTACAGGGACACAGGAGTTCCTTTGAAAAGATCTTGGGGTTTTATTTACATCTAGTACAACAAGGTGTTTTGTTCCTCTTTGTCATGCATATATATTTTCCTTCCATTTATATATGCCACAACTTACATTAAAGGCTGTAGAATAAGTCAGGTTACAGTTCCTCACCTGTGTATAAGTTCAGAATTTTGGGAGGAGGGTATGTCATGCCTTAGCAAAACCAACTGATTGAAATAGAAGAGCAGCCCCAGAGGGCAAAAAAGCAATGAAAAATAACAGCACATCATCTTGCCTTCTTTGGACAGACTCCAGTAGTCATAGGTGAACCAAAATATCTTAAGAAAACTGGGAGTATTTGGGAATCCTTTAATAAAGCAGAAAAGGAAAATCAATGTGTGCCATCAGATGACCTACATAATTCCCAAGGACTTGTTATGGGATACCTCTGCAACAGAGGACACCAGAGTGCCAGGGGAGACTGTAGAGACTGCCTTGCACAGCACTCAAAGGGCAGGGAAATCCATTTGGTCTCCTACATAACTCTGCCCTGATGAGAGTCTTTCCTTGAGAAGTGTTGGGGTTTTAGGAGTTCTCCTAGTTTTTTTTTTGTTAAAGGAATTTTCCCCATACGTGTTGCTAGGGGGACAAATTGCTGGGTACTTAAGAAAAACAAAGAACTACCCACTAGGAGTGGGGTGCATCTGGCTACTCTTTTGTTTCACCTGGGTGTGCGATTAGTCGGTCCCTGAACGCTGGAGAGGGAGGCTGTTTTTCATCAGCTGCTTTTCCTTCTGCAGAGAAAAACCCCAGGATCCCCAGCCCGCCTTCCCTGCCCTGCTGGGAGCCGGGCCGTGGCCGCCCTGCCCCGCCGTTGCTTCGAGCCTTTGCTGCGTTGTAGCCCTGCTCGCCCTGCCTGCCCAGCCCTCCGGGGGGTTCCCCGTTTGGATACATCTCGTCTGCCACCCGGGATTTGTGCTCGTCCCTGCCGTTCCAGCCTGCTGCTCCCGAGGGTCCGGCCGGACACCGGGATCGGCTGCCCAGGGGTTTGTGGAGCCTTTGTCCCATCCCTTCCCGGGATCCCAGGCCGCCAGTGCCGCGTGCTCCCCGAGCTCGCTCCGGAGCGCCCCCTGCAGCCGCGGGGGAACCATCGCACCTGCCCTGCTCACCGGGAGCCGCCAGCGCCCCTGCCGGCTGCGAGCGGAACTGCACCCGAGGGGAAAGGGCCCGACAGCCGAGAAGGCTGGGACTGGGTTTGTGATTGTTTGCTGTTACTGCCAGAGTTATTGCTGTTTGTTTGACTGGTTATACACATAGAGATCTATCATAGTAAAGAACTGTTATTCCTGTTCCTCATATCTTTGCCTGAAAGCCCCTGGATTTCAAAATGATAATAACTCGGAGGGAAGGGGGGGGTTGCATCTGCCATTCCAAGGGGGGCTCCTGCCTTCCTTAGCAGACACCTGTCTTTCAAACCAAGACAAAAAGCAAGCCCAGAGCTTTTTTTTTTTTTCCGGTGTCAATCTGATGACTTGTCCAGAAGCATTCCTCTGATCAAATTTGTCGGTTAATTTGGTACATTTTCTGCAGTGTTCATCAGAGATGAAGTTTGTCCTGTAGGATTTGCCTGTAATAAAATAATTTTAGTGAAACCAAACTATGGGACTATACATACCCTCAGTCTTCTTTTAGGAACTTTTTAAAGTAATAAAAAAACTGTAAAAATATGATTAAGTGAAAAGTTAAATGTCCTCAATTATACATTATTACATTTCATGGTTAACCTTCCACAGTGTAACAGTGGAAAGTACTTTCAAATAAGGACACATTTTAGTGCCTTACCAGAAACGTAGAAATATTTCAACCAAAGAAGATATTTGCTGGAAAATTAAATAGATTATTATTATTTTTAACTCAGTAATTTTATTAAGCTAATATTGACAGTATTTATTTTCCAGGATTACCTCACAGCAACAAAGAAATCCTAATACATTTAAGATTCTGGAGGTTTAGTTTACTTTCAGTCATAGAGGAATCAAATATAAGTAAATATAAAATGTGAACTTCCTTTCACAAGAAATTCTCAAAACTACAGAAATGCCGTCAGAACATGTTTTACAGTAATAGAAAAAGTTTGTAAGACACAAATTCAGTTGCAGGTGTATATGAGAAACTAGATTTTACAGTGATGACTCTTATTAATTCTGCTGGGATCCAGATCATTGTGAAGTCCATCTTAAATACATTTAAGGCCTTGGATCCCAGTATAAGAAATCCTAAAAAACCCATTTTGGAGAAATATGATCTTCAGTTCTGCAGCAAGTCACTTTAGAAGGAAGGTCTCACATTGAGAATGACAAACTGAGGCAGCCAAAATTAGGAGGTAATGTTTGAAATTTGAATTCAAACCCTTACCTGTAAAAAATTAGATTTTAAGCTTTAAAATTTAAATAATAATAAAAAGTTTAGCTATAAAGTCAGCATATCGATTTCTGACAGTAAGATGACTCATACTGAAATAATACAACTAAACTTTCTGTGATTCTTTCCTTAGTACTTTTCTGAGTACTGCAGACAACTGCAACAACCAGATTTCAATAGGTAGGAAGAAAAATAACTCCTTAAAGATTGAACTGTTACCAAAGAGAGACTGGTTGTATTGACTCAAGATAACAGTGAAAGAAAAGAAAATTGTAATTAATTATTCTAGACAGAGAATTACAGATATGTACAGAAAAGAACAGAAATGAACAAAAATGTAGGCCAAGTTCTTCCAGCATTGTACTGCTTTTTGTTATTAAGGGAAAACATGATGTTCTCCTCAGATATTTCTGTTTTATTTACCCATTACTCAAGAATCACTTATTCTAGTCCTCAACCAGTCAATTGTGTGTTGACTCACAGAATTACTCATATGAGAGAAACTTCATTTCCTTAATCATCTTAGTAGTCCTTTGCTGACATCTCACTAATAGCTCTGTATCTCTTCTGCACAGAGCAGACCAGAACTGGACACAGCACCCCAGAGATGGCCTCATCAGTGCTGAGCAGAGTGGCAGGATCATCTCCTGTGACCTGCTGGCCACACCGCCTAATGCAGCTGAGGACACCATTAGCCTTCTTGACATAAGGATGAACTGCTGGCTCATACTCAATTTGAAGTCTACCAGGACCCCCAGGTTCTTTTCTGTAGAGCTGCTTTCCAGCTGGCTGACCTGCATGTATTGAGGCATGGGGGGCTGTTCCCAGGTGCAAGACTTTGCACTTCTCCTTGTTGAACAGCACGATGTTCCTTTCAGTCCATTTCTCCAGCCAGTCAGAGTTCCACTGGACAGCAGCACAACCCTCTGGTGTATTACCCACTTCTTCCTGTTTTGTCCTCTGCAGCTTGCTGAGGGTATGCTCTGCTCCAAAATCCAGGTGATTAATGAAGATGATTAACAGGATAGGACCCAGGTTTTTTCTCTGGGATACACCCCTAGCTACTTGCCTCCAGACAGACTTTGTGCCCCTAATCAAAGCACTCTGAGCTTGGCTGTTCAGCCAGTTTTAAATCCACCTCACTGTTTGTTAAAGATCCTATTACTGAGAGAAGCCTTGGTCTGAACTAAGGTGCAAATGAGACCATATGCCAAAGTCAATAGTATGGGTTTTATTTAACAATAAAATGAGTGTGAAAGAGAAAGACAGAGTGAGAGAGAGAGAGAGAGAGAGAAGGAGTGAAGGAGATAGAGAGCAGAAGATAGTCACCACCCATGGTCCTTCTGGTCCTTCTTTACCTGGGGGTTCTTGGTGGTATGGGTTTTGAGGTCATTCAAAGCTTTTCACTATTTATACATTTTTGTAAGCAAAGGAATTAATGGTCATTGGCTACACAGTTCTCTTATTCTGTTGGCTAAATGATTCCCTCACTTCTAATGATAATGATGCTCAGTCTTCTTCTGGGTTGTGAGTCAGTGGCTGCAATCTCCCCTGCAAGAATTACCTTTTACCCAGTCTGAGCTGACTTCAGCACAGCTGGTGAGTTGGCTTTCCTTGTGGCCCATAAATTCAGCCGTTATGACTGATTCATTCTTCTTCCCCAGCTTTGTTTACCTCCCCCTAGGCCTGAGATAACAGACAATAGTACCACCTTTATCTTGTCTCAAGTATTCCTCATGGTGGCTCAGTTCACAGTCCAAGTTTCAGGTATCTACAGAGGCATATTTGGGGGAAGGGGCCGCTGGTGGCTGAAGATGCCAGCTGTCCTATAACTTGGGGTGATCTTTGTTTGACCAGTGATATGCATATGAGCAGCTGCTTCTTTACACACTTTGTCACAGTGTGAATTTTTGTCTGGATTACCCGGGATGTGCTAGCCAGACCTTGCAGGCTTGGAGTTACGCCATCCTGTCACTCCATTCTGTGCTTATCTCATGACAAAGTCTTTCTGTAGTAACTGCATTTGCAACAGAAAACTGTGATCTTTAAGTCCTTACACTATAACTGTCTTAGAACTTTCTGCTAAATAAAAGGCATCTCTAAGGAGAGCTTCATGTCTTGCTCCAGATCCAGAGCAATCCACATCGTATTTTTCCTCCTTCCTCACAGCATCTGCCTGGGTGTGGGGCTGAACATCAGCAGATGCTCTTGATGTCCTACCTTTCTTTTCTGTTCATCTGTGACCTGGAATTCCCTAGAGGAAAGTGTGCATCTCATGATGTTGTCAGGATTGCAAAGAACAAAAGATGCTGAAAACACATCCACAAAAGCAACACTACACACTATCAAGACAGTTACTTGTCAGATGATAGCTAAAGTAGCTACTCTTACTCCCAGACTTTCACATTATCAGCAATAATTTTCTCTAAAAATGACAAAACATACCTAAACTCTGGTTCTTCCTTCTTTTCCATTTCAGTATCAGTAATTGAGGCTGTTGTTGATGTGATAAAACCACGACGTGTGTATGTAGAATACTGGAAAAAGCTTAACTTGGATCTGAGCTTCTGTAGGCAGGGCACACAGCCATGAAAGACTCTGCTGTGCTTCACAGCAGCTACTCCCCGAGCAGCTATTGTTTGGGATTTTTTTTAGAACTGTCTCATGGGAGAAGTAAAATGACTGAACCTTTGGCAGGTAGGGGAGCTACAAACATACCCACTGCTAGGCAAAAAACCTCACACACTTCTGAGTATGCATGAAGTTACTTTGCCTGTAAAAGTTACGTCTTGTTCTGGATTTCTGCTGTCTTCAGCAGCTAAATGGTCTTGACTAACAGCACCAGTACTGACTATTCTTCATCATCAGAATGTGTTAAGATCCAGACCATACCTCCAGATGATTTCTGACAAGAGCTGACTGCTGCCTGGAAAGTACTGAAACAAAAAAAAAGGCTGCTAAGTATGAAAAGAGGTAATCCCCGTAGTGAAAAATTCAGCAAACCTTAGCTGCACCCACAAAAGAGATATCAAAGAAGACAATGATTGAAAAAAAATATTAATTCCACCAAGCAAAATTGTGAAATGGCTGCAAAATAATCAAAACAACTCAAATTTTATTGTAAACATTTTAATACTAAGGTAGTTAAGAAATACATGCTTGCTGATCAGTACAAATTTAACCAGAAAATAGCCTACAAAGGACCTGCTCTTGCTCCAAGAGATATCAACAGCATTACAGCAAACTTCAAATTGGAGCCTTTGAATTGTAACTGCATTTTTACAAAGGTATGTATCTCAAAAAAAACCCAATACATGACAAAAAAAGTGCATCTCCACTCTATACCTTTTAGGTGTTTTCCAGTAGAGGATGTCTCTCAGAGTTGGAGTAGTCTTCATCATGTACATTTTTAATAATTTTAAAATAATTTTCCTCTGGAATTAATAACAACCAGTAAAACAATATTGCTCAAGAAATAGCTTATTGTTTAGGCCTTGAAGAAAGGTAGAGTTAAACAATTAGAAATGTCCTACAAAATTGTGAGACCTACTAACTTTAGAAAAATGTTGCACTCTCAGCCATCAATTCTTATCAAAAATGTACAGAAGGGGCCAATGTTAGATTGGATTTTTCCTCTTCTTTGTTGCCCTTATTCAAATAAAACCATAGTAACATGTTATTACTGTATCCTGCAGCCGTAGGGAGGAGGAGAGAAGATCCAGCAGGCAGGAATTGTGCAGCAAGATTGATTTATTTAATTATTTTACAAACTCTTTTATAGACTTTTTTCTTCATAGTCTAATTGGACAAAGGATCAGCCACCCCCTGGGTTGATTGGCTAAAATCCTAAAACATCCATTGTCAAAATATTTTCCTACTGTACCATAAACAAAGCTCTGCAAGGTCGCAGGTGTTCATAGTTTATAGAACTCTGCAAATATCTTTGTGAGAGAGAAAAGTATCCCACGGGACTAGAAAGAAGCAGGAGAATTTCTTGCTGACAGCATTTTTGTATCCACAACACGTTATTAAAAATTATGAACCTTTTTCTTATATAACTAGTTAGCACGTATATGACATTTCCTATGTCTCTATATATTTTTGAATATTTACTGAATATTGCTTTATCAGACATCTCAGTTAAAAAAATTTAAATAACATTACTGGAATTTTAGACTATGTCACTTGAGTTAAAGTAATTTTTCATGACATTTTTTTATTTTAGTTTTTTTATGAGATCAAAAGGTAGAAGCAGTTTTGTCTTAACAGGTGAATTGGTCCCTCCCTTTGCTGAGATATGAGCAGTAATTTCATAAGTTTAGAGAGGCAAACAAAAATTGCAGTTAGAATGCCAGTCTTGGCATATATGAGAGAAATGCTTAAAGTTACTGATAATATTTTAGCATACACACCCACACATCTGCATGTACCAAACAGGAGCCTATGACATATGAGGAGCCCCCAGATTTTAAAAGACTAGCTTTTAAAAGACTTTCACCAAATGATTTATTACAGCTTTAAACCTTTTAAAACATTATGCCTACTGCCACTAATAATAGAGCCAGTCACTTTTAGGTAGAGACAAAGTAACTAAGTGGATTATTATTACAAAAATGCATTTTTGTCACAAACACAACTATGTGGTGATGGTGAATTTCAGTTTTCACATCTCTTTAAATTTGCATCTATTAAAAAAGATGGCAAAGCTTATTTAGTCTAACCAGTGTAGTTACACTTGTAATTTTAAATTCTACTCTTATATTCTTGAAAAGATTGTTTTATGCAGCCTGTAAGAAAACTAAGTATTAGTAGTTGATTTACTGCTGGTTTTCAGATTAAGTGAAAGTTTCTGGTCCTGATCCCTTCACAGCCTGTAAGAGGCTGACCATGCTGGAGCTGCTTCAGTAAAGGAATATAAGCTCATGCTTAATAAAACTCTGATTTCATTCCATCACATTTGGCAGATGGCACCTTCCACAACACATTTCTCCTTGTTCTCTGCTAGAACAGGGGGTACACCACCTACTGAAAAACCACAGGTCTCCCACACAAATTCTGATACTAGAGGGACAATATACCTACACTCCCATGCCTTTCTAGATGAAAGTACAGTGTACTTTGAAGAGTCATGCCATTAGAAATAAAAACTTCTTTGTACCTTCCTGACAAGAAAGGCCCTAAAGTATCTTGTGCCATTCTTCAGTAGTACCTGATTCCCACGTTAGTTTCTAGTATCTTTTTCTATAATTTAATAGATGCTCTTTCACTTTCACTTGAAAATACCATGTAAAGCAGCAAGTCTGGAATGATTGTTGAACTGGCTGCAGTTTGGTACTGTAAGTCATCAATCTATATACAGAATAACTATAAAGTGCTTTAGAATTGTTTCACAAGAAAGGTGCAAATAAATACTCTGCCCTCTTATGTACTCTCCCATGAGACATGAAGTCCTGGAGAGCCCACACTTAAAGAGTATCCTAAATTATTACAGCAATTTAATAATGATACTGATTTACACTGGAGAATACTTCTATTGCCAGTATTTATCTGGGTCAGTGTCTCACAGCATCACAGCCAGCAGGCCTACTGCTTGCCCTCCATTAGCTGTCTTGCTGAATCCAAACACACTCACCTGGATGGGTAAAAAAGGCACAGTGCTACACTGGAAATCTGCACAAAAATGGTCCTCTTATTGTGCAGAACTTGTGGTTGTTAGTTGATTCCTTTTGATGGCTATTTCCTGAAAAGATGAACTGGCAGCACACTGCAGTATAATTTTTCTTTTTGGTTAATAGGTTCAAAATGTCCACAGTGGAATGCTGACAGGTCTATTAGTTGTCAAAATTTTTCAGGATTTGGATCAAGCCACTGAAATAGCTCTGATGAATGTCTATATAATGCATGGTGCAGCACTGCTCCTGCTCCCAAAAGATCTGAGTAAAAATGGGAAGCATCTTTATTGCTTTTATGTATGATGAATTGAAGCACCAGTGAGTGAGCAAAGTGTGTCAACAGGAGTCAAACCCCAAAATGATTCTACGGATGACATTCTGTTGTGGTACACAGACCTCCCCTAAAAACTGGGAGTACTTCTACAGAGTAATCACTTTATAAATTAGAGGTAAATTATTTTCCCATCAAAATCTCCCAAAGGCAAAACTCCACTGAATGAAGTATGATACAGATTTCACAGTATATTTGTAACCAAACTCAAGTACTTTGTCACATATAGCAGAAGAATCAAATAGCTTCACAGCATGCTTGATGCAGTCTATTACAATTCTGAATGATAAAAATGCAGTGTCAAACATTTTACCTTTTTAAATATTTTTCTATTCACATTTTTGTGGTTCACATGGCTGTCATTTTCCTTAACTGTTATTTCTACAGCCTAAAGAGGGAAAAAGAAATAACAAAGAAAACAGAAAACAATAAATCCTATAATCCAGTTGACTGAATAAATGTAGATTATCACCATGTCCATATCAAACCGCCATCCACAGCTATCATCCTCGAAGTCCATATAGTCCATCCTGTGAGCAGCATGTGGGAAATGCCTCCTTGTTACAGTATTTGAGTGCCTTTGAAAACCTGGTGAAAAACAGACTAGGAGATAAAAATCTTTTTAAAAGGAACCAGATTGACTAGCAAAAAAAAGTTAACACTCCTTCCCCCAGTTATCAAAAAGACAAATAGAAGCAGGAAATCTCACACCTCACAGCTAAGTTTCATCACTTTGTTGGACAAGAAGCTATCTGTGGAATTGATTTTGTAAGACTTAAAAAGTAACTCTGTGTTCCATGTCTAGAAAATAATATGTTTGTTTGTTTGGATTTGGAATTCTCTACTATAGTTAAGTAATGCTATCTGCTTATTTTATCGAGATCTATGAACACCTCTCTTTTGGTGCCTTCTTTCACTGACTTTGACTCAGTGATCTAGAAGTGAAAGGCTCCATACACTGTAATCAATCTCTTCAGTAGTTAATTAATCTGGATTCCCTAAGTCTACTGATCTGAATTCTTCAGTAATCAAAACATATCCAGATTTGTATATACATAGTTCAATGGCTGAAACACATTTGAATTCCTATTTCTAGAGTCTGAGATTCTTTTTCAAAACAGTCTTCAAAATAAATTCTGCTTGCTTTAATATTATGTGCATTGTGTTTAATATAAAGCGTACCAGGTTAAAATTCAATTTTTAAATCACTGTTTGCATGCTGGTAACACCTTAAAAATATATAGACAGATGCAAACAAGTCAAGTGGAAGTAAAAATCCTGTGACTACAAGATGGCCTGAATGTGGGGTCCTGTCCTCTTCATTGTTCCCCAGACTTCTCCATGTAGCAAGAGAGGTACTGTGGAGCATAGATCTTCCCTATGTCAAGACATGAGGTTAGAGAAGAGTCTGTGCAGCTGTGTCAGACAGTAGGTTGTGGTACAAAAAAAGCCTGGGAGCTGTGGTGTGAAGGCAGAACATCTGTCCCATTCTGACAAAGGACAGTTGTACTCTGGATTTTCGTCTGTTTTCATGTAATGTGCAATTTTTATGAATCATTCTGTGATTCTTTAATAAATTCTGACAAGAAAAATACCTTCAGATGTCTGTATCTCCAGCCAGAGTGGAAATAAGCCATGTCTCTTAGCCATCTGCAGATAAAAACTGAGAGCTGTAGAGTTCCTCAAAAACTAAACAGCAACAGGGAGTAGGGGTTTGAATTATGAAACAGAAGACCTGAGGGAGCATCAAACCCCTTCTAATGTATTTTCTCCTTCTTAAAAAATAAATCTTATCATACAGGATTTCAGTCCCCAAATAATATAGTCCCCAAATAATTTATGCATGGGCATGTATTTGTGAGAATGTGTATTTTATTTAACTTCCTTGCACATGCCTGTGTTGCTATACTCTGAACAAGAACTTCTACTCAAATCACATGAATATGCATGCACAGTGCCGGCAGAGTCTGGCAGACTACTAGTGGGAACCTGTTACTAGATAACAAAAACAATGTTGTGTGCAAATCACACTTTTATATGCACCAAAGTGTGCAAACCAAAAACGATTGTCACTACAGCATCAGCAGGCACATCTGTTGTGTTTTGCAACCTTCTGCTGAAGTACTAGCAAAACACAAAATAAAACTACAAAAAAACTAAAATAGTCTCCCAATTTTATAAATTGACCTACTTTTTAAAAACTTGAGAATAGAAGGTATCAGATAGAAAATTTTACTCTAAAAATGTCCCCAAATGAATAATAATGCAAGCTACAATAACCATTTCCATTATAAGTGCTCATGTAAAATTAAATTATGTATGAACAAGTGTTCTGAGGTAATCAGATATACCAAAGTACATAACTTTGGCACAGTCTCTTCTTTCTGCAGAAGATAAGATAGATCTACTGAAAGATTGTGAGAAAAAATGCATGTACTGACGGAGACCTTCCCATATGTGCCCTTGCAGCAACTGGCAGCTTAGTGTGCTAGATCTTTGGAAGCTGTTTTCAGAACAATGTGTTAAAACAGCATTACATGTGTCTCTGCATGCTTTTGAACCAGATCTCACACTGACTCCATTTACTGCACTTTATGTCCCTTGGTGCAAGAGTTTTGGAGCAAACACATTGTTTTCCTTTCAGGTAGAACTAGAGACAGAAGATGAGCTCTAAGAGCTCAGAAGTGTTCCAGTAATATGCTTTAACCACTAATGGGCATTTAGCCCTTGGGATTGCAAGTAAGTTGCCTCACATGCAAATGTGGACATCTGACCCCACAGCACCAATTTTTGTGCTCTATTATGGCTCATATAATTGCTAATGCAAGAATGCCTCTGAGAGACCGTGAATAATCTTTCCTAAAACATCTTTATGCCATTCATAATTTTACAGACCTCTTGTATCTGTCTTCTCTAATACGCTTTCCAAACAAAAGAACTTTTGAATTTCCTTTGTATGGAAAAGCTTCAATACTTCAAATTATCCTTTCCACAATATGCTTCACCCTGCTTTATCTTTCTCTGAGGTGATGTAATCTAAAATTATATGCAAAACTTGAGATGTGGGATCACCGCAAATCTAGACAACGACATAATATTTTCCATTTTGGTATGATTTTATAATTCCTGCTTACCTTTTGACTGTGCCTATGCATGAAATGTTTTCAGAAAATTAATCCCAGTATTATCCAAATGTCTTTTTTTAAATGGCAATAGCTAATTTACAGCTCATCACAGTGCATATTATGCATTATGGAGATGGATAGCCTTTGTGGCCATGTGCTCCACCATCTGACTGTCCTCACAGTGGAAGTGTTTTCCTTATTTGCAAACCTGAACTTTTCATATCTCCTAATGCTCATCCTCTTGCCATGCATCACTGTGAACAGCTGGTCTTTCCTCTTGGTGGTCTCCTTATTGATAAGGATGATAAGGTTGACTAGAGATCCTCCCCAAAGCCTACCCTTCCTCAGATTGAAGAAGCCAGTTCTCTCAGCCTCTGCTTTCTCATCAGGTTCTCCAGGCCTCTGAGCGCTCTAGTCTACTGCTATCTTCCCCATACAGGGGAGGAAGACAAAACTGCAGGATTTTAGATGTGGTGTGCTGAGTAGTAGGGGATAAAAGCTTCATGTACAGGTTTTCATACATCATACTCCTGGTCACAAAGCCCAGGATGCTGTTGGCCATCTTCACTGCCTGGGTACACTTCCAGCTCACACTTGCTCTCCATCAGGATGCCCAGGCTCTTTCCAGAGATCTGTCCCCAGGCTGTAAGTGCCCAACCTGTCTCATTGCCAGGGGCTCTTCCTTCCCAGATGCAGGTCTCAGCATTTGTCCTTGTTGAATTTCACGAAGTCCTTCCAGCACAGTTCTGCAACTTGTCTAGGTATCTCTGAATGGCAGCCCTGTGCTAAGTCTATCAATCTGTCCTTGACTTTGCTTTTCTCTGCAGACCAGAAGAGAATGTATCCTTGCCTCCTCAAGGTCACTGAACAAGAGAACTGTTAGCTGTCAAGTTCATATTTACTATCATCAGTGAAGTGAGTAATTTAATATCACTGTAAATTTTATCAGCTATATATGTATCACTTTCCCAAATCACATATGAATGTTCTGAACTACAAAGACCGCTGTGGCATTCCAACAAGGACTCAACTTGGCTTGCTACATGCTCTTCTACACTGTATTTTCCATCTTCTACTTGGGTCTGTTTTTCTTTTTAGGTCCCTGGCAAAAGGGTCTTTGTCTGCTGAAGCACCTGCATTTCTCCAACTTGTTGTTCTCTCTGAATAGCAGCCCCACTGAGTCTACCAATTTGTTGTCACCTGCAGACTTGATGACAGCATGGAGGAAAAAAACAAAATTTCCAAGTATTCTATAATTTTTCAAGTATAAAGGTGTTTTTATGTTCTTTTCATGAATAAGGTATCATTCCAAACTTCCTGCATAAATGCCAGCTTTCTCCCATACACACATCAAGAGGCATTATATTCTGGTTATGCTAACATAATAGCTAAATTGCAAGATTTGCTAGTTAAGATGAGCTGTGAGATTTGTATTTCCAAGAAATAAAAATCATTTATTGCCAGAGAGGTTTATGAGAGAATAGCACTTATCCTGTGTGAATGACTGCAGGCATGTCCCATTGACTCCGCATCTTGTGCCCCAAGCCTCTAACTCAGTCTCAAGTCTCCACTGAACCTCAAGTTCCCAAAGTATCCAGTTCCTTCCCCAAATCAAGGCCACAATGCAACCACCATCCTTCTCAGATCCAGACATCACTCCTTCTGCATGAAAAGCTTGAACCTCCCCACCCTCTTGCCTCAGTATTTCAGCTCCACACATCCACTGTCTCAGAAGTCTTTTTTTCTTAGTGAGAGACATACCAAATTCCAAACCCTTCTTGCTCCAGGATGCACACCAGGACCTTCAGCTTTCCTATGTTAAAACTTCTACTATCACCATTCAAGGCCTTTTCCACAGCAAAATCATCTTTGCAAATCTTCCCTACTATCCTGCTCTTACCTCCCTCTCACTCTCTCTTCTCTTTGCATATTTCTCTTCTCTTGCCCATCTGATTTCACCCATGGGCTCTCACTGGCTGCTAACACCTTATATCCACGTGTGACTAAACTTGCATGATAGCCTAAACATCTCTCCTTTTCTTTTCCATCCCCAAAATCCAAGACCTGCTTTCTGATAGTAGCTGGGCTTCAGAAAAGCTGGATGTAAAATGGACATAACTCTTATCTGAAACCATTTTTACACTCACTATGTTGTCTGTCTTACCAGTTATCGAACTTTTGCTGGGCTTTTTGTTTAAATGTTGAATTCTATGACAGTCTCAGAGAGGTAAATCATGTTTAAGCAGTAATCTGTGCATGCATGTCATTTATTGAACTCACTGTGCATATGATACAGGTACTTTCTGCACATGAACAAATCAGCCACATGCGGGCAATTTAGTGAGGAACACACAGTAACTGCTTTTAAAGGTGTCAAAGAGCACTGTCTGTTTTATTAAAAGAGTCTAGATAAGCAACTGGTTACTGTGAAAATCTGTAAAAGCCATGTCCTGAAGCCTTTCATATGGGACACAAGACTTGATTCCATAAGGGATACTCCTTTCTATAAGCCAAAGTGGCTAGGAACCACTGTTACAGCTAGATGTCTGTTTTGTGACTTCCATAAAGCATTTAACATGAAAAGAAGAACATGCTACAGACAATACTATGCAGAAATGCCAAAATGTGGAAGTGTCACTACTGACATACATTTCATTTGTCAAAACAAAAAGCTTGTAAAAACTTCAGCCCTACAGAATCAAGCACCAGGCAAACAATGCTTCTTGCTGTCTGGTATCAGCAAAACTATTGGCATTTATATCTAAGAATAGTCTCCCCTCTCTTAAAACTTTATAAATCCCACATGGATCTGGGAAGAGAATATACCAAAATGAACCAAAAATATACAAAATGGAAAGAATGAAAAATCCTAACCAAAACAATTCATAGAAGTTCCTGTAACAATGACAGTTCTTAAAAATATTTATTTCATACTGCTCTAACTTCCCATATTATTTTCAAGATTATAAGTACTATTTTTTTTGGATAGCTAATCTCAGTGTTTTTCTACAGAGATATGTAAACAAAATAAGCCCAGAATGTAAGGTTGTTAACTACACATCAATACATAAAAGCCACTTGAATTTAGCATTTCTTTGGGTCATTTATGATCAATTCCAGAAATTAACATCTCTCAGGCCTTTAGAACAGAGTGGAGGCAACTTGTCATTTGAAGTTTTTCCTCTGTGAAATACTGTAAATTGCATTCCATCACAATTACAATTATTTTCACTTGACAAAGAGATTTGACAGTCTTACTCTGGATAGGAAATAAATATAAGATCTTTTTCCATTCAAATACAGCTTGTCAGATTTCAGTGAAAATTTGTAAGTGAAGTTTTTGCACATTCCTACTATTAGTCTGAATTCTAAGAAAAAAAATTGTACCTCTCCACCAGTTAACAATTATGTTCAGAATACTAAGCAAATAAATAAAAAATCTGAAGACAGTTACCTCTTGCTATTTTATAGCTGAATAATTCAGCTTTTACCAGTTAAAATACAACCCATGAAGTTAGCTTGTATATATAGACAAATAAGCAGATTGTTAGAGAAGAAAATGAGGAAGTTTAAAAATTAATAACAAAACCAATAAAGCCACATTAAATGCATGCATACACATTTTACATTGGATATTCTGCATAACTAGAATTTTCACTCATTTATTAAATAAGAAATGTATTTACCAATTTTATGAGAATTATTCAATGACTACTATGTCCAGACCCTCTCAAAATTCACAGAAAAAGTAGAACTCCTAATTTCTGTCTTGGGATGCTTATTTTCCTGAAAATAAAGGAATCAAGAAACAAGAGGACTGTGGGAGGGCATAATGAGCTTAGAAAGCATGCTCAGTCTGTGATTATTATCACAGAAAACATAATCATCTGTGATTATTCTATAATTATCAATACTCACAAATAGAAGCCACTTGGCTAGCTTAACTGCTAGGATATATACTAAAATGGGAGTAATTAATCCACATGTCACAGTGTAAAAATCACTTGACTTTGGAAGACTTGAAGGAATTTTGGAAGCTAGTCAGCAAGCAGATCTTTTTTTTAAGTAACTAGGTGAATTACCTGTTTGCTTTTTCTTTCTTCCCCTAAACACACAAAGTACCAGTCAGGATATTATGTAACAGCTGAGGACTGATATCAAGGAATGAAGCTGCATGGTCCCATGCATGTCATAGAGATCTAAACGCATAGGTTGCATACATTCTAGACCACAAAATGTCTTCCTTTGATTTTAAAGGTAAGTTTTGTACATGTATATTGATGACATAAAAATGACAGTTATGGTAATTTTTATATATTTGCCTTTAAGACAGGGAGTAGTAATCACTTTTGTTCGCATTTCTTTGTAGATAAATTGTATCTTAACAGTGAACTTAATTTGTGGACAGCTTCTCTCTTTGCCATGACAGTGCAGACAGTGAAAACCAAGGAATCTCAAACAGCAACTTAAGGTATTTAACTTTCTGTAGTATGTGCATCAATAATCTATATGAAAAAATAATTTTGAAAAGTATTCAGAATATTGTAAATCAGTGAATTTTTGTCTTATTTTTAATCTATTTTCTATTTCTTTTATCATCATTCATCTCTCTCTGCTGTTCCTACATTTTACCACTGAACATTTCTATGTCACCTTCACAGATAACCAAATACTGTATTTCAGCTGCTAGCCACTCTTGCTAAGTTATCATCACAAAAGACTTTACCCATTTGTCTCATACAGCTGTAATGGCATCACCTCCCTCTAGTTTCATTCTTCCCTACAGCTCCTCCCTCCCTAACTACTTACAGCCTTGGGCTCTGTACAGACTGCTACCTCACAGTATGTAGAGGGGCAAAACTATTGATATTTACAGGCAGACAATATAATAAGAGATGACTGAATAAGTATAAAATAGCATTAAAAATATGTCATATCCCTTCTTGTCTTTACTGTGAATGCTACTTGGCATGCTGCTTAATTCCCTCTAGATTCTTATTTTGTGACCTGCATGATTGCTGTCTTTTGTTAAAAAATAATATTAACTCAATACTAATGATGATTTAACAAAAACTTCGCAGAGTTTTGTTATAAACTGCTGTTATAACCCTTTTAGTGCTTAAGGCTTTAACGTTTGAAGCCAATTTTATCATATATCATAAGATAACAGTAATGCAAATAATTTCTTAAAAATAAATTCATGCATTGGCCCAACTTCTCTTAAGACAGGGACTATGTGACAGCAGAGGTCAGAGGGAATACACGTAATAGGCATGCCTCACCACACCCCTCTGTAAGACAAGGCTCTGAGTATTTACACAAAACATTTAGTTTATATGCAAATCTGACAACATACATCCCTTAATTTCTCCAGAGAAACTGGTGAATGGCCTACCTTGGAGCCATGCCATTGTCTTTAAACAAAGCCATGTTCAGCTTTAGCTAATGTCAATGGACAAAATTCCTATTTCTCATCTGAGCAAACAAAAGAAATATTCCTCCAGAGAATGAAAAATCCAAAGTACAAGACTGTATCTTCAGAAAGCTGGCAGTTTTTCTGAACTGAAAGTTTTCTGATGCTGACAGTAGTCAACCAATTTTTAGGAAGTTAGCCAAGGTTTCACAGAAAGAGCTGTCTAAAAAGCCTTCATAGATGCTCAACAGAAAATTGAAAATAAATTTTCATAAAGCAGGGTTATTTAAAAAGTTAACAAGAAAGAAGCTGTTTGAAATAAAAAGAAAATGCTTATGAACTGTTAAAAATTCCTTCCTTTAATCCTTGATTAGATGTGTAATAGTTGCTATCTCTGATTTTTTTCTGATGCCATTTCAAACATTCAACTTTTATCTACTCAGCAAGGATATTCACCAAAGCTCCTGAATTTATTCTGCTGTTTGCTCATCTCTGGCTTCTTTGAAAAGGCATGCTTAGGCTGGCACTGGACTAATTAAAATATGATCACCTTTTCTTGCTTATTGTTCTCACACATCACCTTGAGTGCTTCCATGGCTCCTCTTTTGTCCTTCATCAAATTAAAATGTCAGCTTTCATTTTCACTTTAAAGAGTCTCCACAATTCCGTATTGCCTAGAAAATGTTGCCTAACTTTTTACAGTTATGCTGCGCAAGCACCATATTCTTCCAAAAATCTTGTCAGGTTTCTGCCCAATAAATGCTCCAGGATCAAAATGAACTTTTGTTTATGTCCAAATTTGGAATGGGCACAGACCTATCTGTCACTGGTACAGGTGTATGAAGTAGTAATCACAGGCATGCTAGGTAGGAAAAACACTGTACATGGCTGTCCTGCTTTCTTCTCTGTCAACTCATTGACAGCAATGAAGCCAACCATCTACCATCTGTGGAAGGTATCTTTTCAGCTTTATACCGGCTAGCGCTTGTATTTCAATGCCTTAGAAAGCCTCGAGCAGCCTTGAGAGGTAGCACAGGCGATCTGGCACTTTGGTAGCTCTAAAATCGGTACCTGAATCAGCTGCAGAGCAAATACCACCAGCAGAAGCAAAGAGGGAGAAATACAGCTCCCTGCTCGCTCAATTCCCTGCAGTTAGAAGCTTTCAAATGAGACAGACAACCAGAGATGTTCACAGGAAATTCGCTGAGCTGAGAGAGAGGCGGAGCCTTCCCTCGACCATCTCTTAAGGAGAAGGGGAAAGGGGAGGACTGGGGGCGGATCCGGGGTGAGCGGCCAGTGAGACACTGCTGAAGAGTCTGAGTTACATTTGGCTTTGCCGGCGCTTGGAACAAAGGAGCTCGGAGCACATGGGCAGGAGCAGGTGTCTTTGGGAGGGGGAAGGGAAGCTCAGAACAGGCAGCAACAACCATCTAGATGGTAAAAATATAAAACTGTTATTTTTATAGCAAACAAGGTTTCTCTGAGGTATCAAATCAAAGGACTGAAAACCAAGAAAACTTAACTTTCAAGATAAGATATTTACACCAGCAGCGTTGAGACCCTTTAGGGGCTACATGAGTACAAACTGCTCTCCTAGGCAGTGCATTGCAGTGCTGGGGAAGAACGTATGACATAAAATTTACTAACCATAATAGTTAACAGCTAATTAAGAATATAACCATTTTTTCCTATTCTAGTTGGCATAGCTGGCAAGGATTATTCCCCATTTCCACTAAAACACATAAAAAACACTTGCTAATTCCTGTCGATGAAGAAAGAAGGCATCTTTTCTTCCACTTGTTCACAGAGACCAATCCTAACCTGATCTAATCAAAGCAGAATTTTGCACAAAACATAAATACTAAAACCAAGAGGTATTTTATGCTCTGAACAAATTCTGTGATGAAAGACTACCACTTCAAAAAACTAGTAATTCAAAGTTTAGCTAGGGTGGTTAAACTAAGATTATGTATTGTTTACAATTGTCTCTAGAGAGCAAATAGTAAATATTTATGTGATCTTATTTAATTAAAAAAAAAATTCTTTTATGATGGCTTAAATAAAATTGTAATGGAAGACACCACTGTCATAAAACTGTAGAACATCTCATAAAACAGGCATACTCAGTAGTCTAAAGGTCTTCCTACCCTATCATTCTTTCTCTGACAAGTCAAACTATGAGGAATTGGTTGGCATTGAAAAAAACTAAGAACAGGGCAAGCATATTGCAATACTTTTCCCTCTCAGTCCTAGGGACTTGCAGTTCCAGGATCTCTGTAGACAAATGTGGTATCTTTGAGTTTAACAGGAACAAGAATCTGTCATTATTTAAACTCATGCTTTGGCATAATGATAATTTTATTTAATGTCTTTTAGTTCTTTTGCAGAGTTCTAGATCTTTTATTATGAGACCAGGAACAACAGCAGCCCATACACTTCTGTCCCGGTTTTTGTGATCTTAATTACCACAATCATCCTCCCTCTTCTAGTAATCTCTTTCTTTGTGTGAAGCATTCTAGTCTATTTACATATTCCTCATCAGGAAACAATTGAAACCTGACTTTCTCTTTTATCTTGTCTGTACCCTTCCTGTTAACTACCTTGTTTTGCGATGAAAGGAAAACAATGTAAACATTGCTGAAGAACACTGGGTACCAAGACAGTCTCCTGCCACTCCTTGCACGTCGTGTTAATTTTTATTATCCCAAATATTTCAGTACTGTAAACAAATGTTACGTCTTCATATCTTGTAAACAAATATGCTGGATGCTAGAAACTGTAATATAGACCCACACAGGACCCATATAATATCCCTTCAGTGAGAAAAGTTAATCATTAATTTATATTCCTTGTTTGGTATCTTTTAATTGGCTATTAATGCTTCAAAGAACTTTCCCTCTTACCCTGAACACAGCTATATTTTATCAAGCATCTTTAGAAAAGGACCTTTTTAAAAGATTTTAGGAATTGTAGGCTGCAGAGTCAAAACCACAATACCTCCAACTCCCCTACAAGTTCATTTGGGTCTCTCTGGTACAGCTGTGGGACCATGGCTTTGTAAGAGGTCCCAAGATGTTCTTAGTTTGTCTCATTGACCAGTATGAACACTTGGTTACCTAAGCAGAACTAAAGATGCCAATCTAACATCCAATCAGGTCCATGTCAAACAGGGAAAGGCTATAGTATGCTTTTTTTGCCATGGCCATTCTATCCAACCCTTGGCATTGCGTAATTACAACTATCAATATTCCTGGTACACCAGTCTTACAACATCATGGTTAAATGGAAACAAGCAATCCTGATGACACATACAAATTAGCTAGAATTTGATTCCCTTCAGTGCATTGATGAACCAATAGAGACAAATCAGCAACCATAATTTTTGAGCAGTAAATTACTCTCCTACACAGGCTAGTGCTGGAGGCAGTCTTTAGGAATGGAAAAAGGTTACAGAACATTCTTTTCAATCAGAGTGTGGCTCTGAAGGAGTCCCTAAAGAACAGCCACTGCAAAAAAGCTTAAAAGATAAACAAGGCTATTGATACTTGCACAATGTTTTGTACTAACACTGTTGGCAAAATAACAGGGACAAGTGGCAGCTCTGAAGCTGAAGCTTAAGATATCTCTGTGGCAATGACTTTTTTATTTTAGTTTCCCGTCCATTTTATTTTCCTTCCAGATTGACTTCTACTTGGTGAGGTGCAGAAGGAGAGGCATAAAGGCTAGCTAGAGCACAGCTAGGAGGAGGCATCAGCTGGAACTGAAAAAACTTGTGGGCAAGAAAAATGGGTGCAAGAGTTAGGTCCAAGTGCTGAAAAATCAGCAAAATAACAAAGTTGCCATCAGTGGAGCTGACCAAAGACACTCAACCAGCAGGGCTTGGATTCTGTCTTTCTGTATTAGCGTACTATAAGCCTAACAGACGCTCTGAGACAACACTTTCCAGTGAAGTGTCTTTTTTAGGCAGAAAATTCACTTTCTGTGAAGACTGTAGGTTGCAAATGCATTTTGTGAGAAATAGACGTGTGCAAATTAACTTTTTGTGATTTCACAAGCTCTACTGAAGAATCTTATGAGGAGACACCTGAGAGAGCTGGGCCTGTGGAGCCTAGACAAAAGAAGACAGAGAGAAAAGCTCAATAACACATAAATATCTTGAAGGCAGCTTCCAAGAGGATGGTGCCAGACTCTGTTCAGTGGTGTTCAGAGAACGGGAAAGGGGCAATGGCCATAAACTAAAACACAAAAGTTCCGCCTCAACATGAGGAAGAATTTCTTTACATTGAGGGCTGCAGAGCTGCCCAGGGAGGTTGTGGAGTCTCCCTCTCCAGAGACATTAAAAACCCACCTGGATGAGTTCCTGTCTCACCTGCTCTGGGTGACCCTGATGGGATGGAATAGTAGAATTTGGGAAAAATAGCCCAAAATAAGGATTATTCTGGGATCCTTCTTATATGCCAGCATTACTCTTTATAGCTAAAATTAAATGCTGCACCTTCTATTTTCAGTAACACCTGTCTTGTTTTCTTCTCAGTAGATCACAGTATCTGAACTTGAAAACTAGTATTACTTTTTTTGGTTATTTTTAAAAAAAGGAAATATGAACTTAAAACCTGTAAATTTTCTCAGTTTTTAACATCCTGCTTTTGTTGCCTATCAAACTGAAATAATGATAACAAGGATCTTGAATCAAGAAAGTAAATTTTAGTGTTGTACCCCTATTTTAAAGACAGAGATATTTAAAAATGTACCAACAGGTATTATCAAAAGCTTTCTCTAAAGGAAATTGTTCACCATTTTCTCTAGAGAATGATTACACAAAAGGACATGGCAGATGTGACCTACTGAGATGGTGGTGATTTCCACTGGTATTAGTAGCCTTGGAAAACACTCTATTGTGCAGTCCTTGACTGATGTAGAAGTCAATCTTTTTATTAAGCACCTAAAGAGATGAGTTCAGGAAAAAATCTGCACAGATTTCATGGTATGCAACACTGGAGGAATGTTTTCTAGAGTAAACATTTGAAAACATAGAAATAAATATTCTATTTTTAACTAGACTTTCAATTTAACTGCCATATTTTAAATAAAAACATTAGCAACAGTAACACTTGGAGGGAATTTCCTATTAGCCTAGGAATAATTATGATTTCAAACAGTCACCAAGGGTTGTAACTCAGAGGTTTCACAATCCCCTTCTCCTGCTCTGAACACCCACCTCTACTTTTCCGGAGCCATCTCTACAACCTTACTCTATATGCAGGCAGCCAACACCCATCTACAATGCTACCATCACTTTATCCTCTATCTCTTCAATGCATTTCTATCTCAGATTTATGCAAAAACTTTTGAAATAACACTTTTAGGCCCAGTGCACTGTCTCAGTCATTTTTAATTTCTGCACTTGATTACACAAAAGTCACTGTCAAATTAACTATCATATTTGCAATTTAAATTATCCTAATCACTTCTTTTAGCTCACATTTCTGTATCAAATTACTTTTGGAGACTTACCCTTAGTTGGTGAACTTTCTGTGACTGTACAGTGCTTACAGAATGCAATTCCACTTTACTGGCATATAAAGGCCACCTGTTACTAAACTATGAATATATGATAATAGGATCCAATTGAGTTTTGCTATTTAACTCTCCTGTTCAAACTACACTATTTATCGGTTTTAAAATCTATTTAAGGAAACCACTAATTGACATGTTATTTCTACTGTGCAATTACATTTTTTTGAAGTTGCCACTACTCAAAAGAATAAATAATATAATTTTTGTTTATCTCATATGAAACAGAAGACATTTTAGAGAAATATTTAAAATTAGCTTGTTAACTTTTCCATGTATTAAAAATCTGAATAGGAAAAGAAGAATTGGTTTCCTTCTTGAATAGCATTTCCATTTTATCATTAACCTATCCTTGACCAAACAGAGCATACCATATAGCGAGTGATACTATAAGCAATGTTTATGAAACAAATGGGAACTCTGTCGATTATTTTATTGGAAAAAAATACAGTACAATACAAGGGCAAACTACTCTGGAGGAATTTTCATCAGCTTAAAGCCCAAAAGTGCTTGCAGTGCTGAGGTTTTTTCATTTTGTATAAGAACTCAAAAGTTATGGTTGGTTGTATGATTAGTTAAAGATAATTCTACATTCCTCATGGGAAATCTGATATGAAAGAAGACTTACATGTAGATTACCAAATATATTTGGCTTAGTGAATCAGTTCAGGAAAAAAGTAAGGAAGAAGAGAAAGTGCTTGATTTTATCTAGCAGCCCTGCAATGTCCAGAAAGTCTAAATTAGTTACACTGATAAATCTTGTATATGATCTAGACTTCCTAACAGCCATCTTTCTCTCCTCATATCCTGATCTAGTTCTGAGGTCTGATCTTATCTAGCATCTCTAAAGAGTGATTTACTGTTCAAGGTTTACTATTTTTATATCTGTAGCATTAAAACGATATTGTGGAAGAGGTTTTGTCACAATGAAAGCTGGAATCATACAAAAAGAGCTTCTAGATTCTCAGTGAACACTGGACCTGCTGGATATGAAGGTGAAAGAGCATATGCATTTCTAACATGGCTACAGAATTTTTTCTTTGAAAATGCAGTATTGTATTGCAGTATTTGACAATGCACTCTTATACAAAGGTGGTTATTTTAACATTCAAATTTGCAAGATTTCACTGCTTTCTAGCACTGTAATCATATCCTGTTTCACTCCAGTCACTCTACTCATGTACCCACCATATTCCTCTTCCCATTCCTTATTTTTGACTTCTGAAATTCTAATATCTTATTAGGCTATTACCTTCTGAATTAAAAAAAAAAAAATAATCTAAGTACTTACTTTACCCCTTCAGCTCTCAGTGGTATCAGGGTTTGCATTTGCAATGGAATCTAATACAGTGTCAGAAGACTTTTGCTGCCACTATTCTCAGTCTTTTATGCCTGTTAAGTCCCTAGGAGCCTCCTGAGGCAGAGAACACAAGCAATTATGAAAACAAAATATGGAACTTTAGGTGCTGCCAAGCACGATTTAGATATGAGCCCAAATAAGCAGTCCAGGTAGAAGTACTATATCTTTGCTTGTTGAATGCACACAAACCTGGAGTAGTTTTTATTGATATAGAAAGTCAGAAGAGAGAGACATGGCAGCAACACTTTTATTAGGAATAAAAAAACAAAGTTTCAGGCAGCTTTGTGGTTTGGGTGTCCTATTAAGTAGGTCTAATCATGCTTCCATTTAGTGTGGGACTTCTAGGCTACCCTGTGGAAACACGTAATTTCAGCATTTGAAATTACCTTTGTTGAACAATATGCCAAATTTTTAGGTACCTCTCCAGGTCCTTCTTTTATTTCTAATTATTTATGCTTTGTACAATACTTAGCATTGTGGCCCTTCATATTTATGAAAGGCATAATTTATATAATACTACAGAACATAAAGGAACTATGTCACATACATAATATATATTAAAATAAACCAATAAGCCAGCATTAACACCCATACTACATTAACTCCTGTTAGAGAAAATAAATAGTCATCTTAGTTTGTCCTGCCAACACCTTCCTCTCTGAGTAATACCAAAGACTCTACCAGACCTCAAACTTCTCAGCTTTGCTATTTTTCATAGCCACGAACATGTCTTGATATTCTCAGTATCAAATCTTGACCTTACATGACATAGTTTTATAAGTGGAGTACCAGAATTTACCAAATTTCACCTTTACAAAGGCCTGGGTAGACTTATAAAACGAATACAAAATGGATGTCCCATTTTATTTTTTCCACATACTTTTAAAAGCAGTCTATTCTTACAAACAGAAAAAGTGTATCTGCTAGCCAGACTCAGCACTATAAAAAGTATATACAAGTAACTATGTAAGTAAATGTACATGAGGCCTGGTGAAGAAAGGCCATTAGACTGAAAACAGGGAAATATGGGTAAACATGAATCCTGCATTTAAGTGGTCTAACTTAAATGCTGTTTAGTTAACAGATAATCATGAAAATGTTTAAGTGTTAAAGTAGCAATAAGACGATTAAGCTTTCTTCATACAAAAAAGAGAAAATGAAACTAAAACACCCATACCCATTACTCCATTTCATATGTATTAAACAAGCAGTATGGAAATATTTAAAATAATTTATATTATTTGAAACTTTTTATATGACTTCTTTCATAAAAGACTGATTTTTTTTGAGAGGTCTTTATTGACCACACTCAGAACTAGGAACTTTTTTCCTAGAGTAATTTTCTTTATTCCACTATGCAGACAGAAATTTTTCTAAGGCGGAAGCTACATACAATTATCCTGATAATGTGCACAGAATTAAAGATTCAAAAATAAATTAAAATGTACACAAACAATTGTCTTTTTACAGTTTGTAGTTTATCTTTAGATTCAGAGCCCTGTGTATGAATCACCCAGGAGTGTTAATCTCAGCTCTACTTTAAGAATCATCCATTTGCCAATGGCATGTATTTCTCAGAGTCTTATTTCCAAATATTATACTTGAGAATGAATGATATTTAGGAAAAAAATTAAAAATCTTACCTTCAAAAACTCTGAATGCTTTCTTGCAGCTTGGTAGAGGCCATTTAGCAGAACTGGAGTTTTGAAAGCTTTCCTTTAGATTCAAATATTCCATAGGGAAAAAAGATCTGGTAGAGTTATTCAGATCTACAATAATTAAGAGGAAAGAATGCATACATCAATGCTCTAAATAAAGCGATAATTTGCATAAATTTATACAAAATAAAAATGCCATATCTACTGTGTAATCCTTTTTCTGATTATAACATCTAATTTTCTTTTAAAATGACATTTACCCAAGCATTTCCATGTATAGCAAGAGCAAGTCTTAAACATTCTGTTTCTTTGGAAAAAAAATTAGAAAAGCTGATGTCAATTTCTGGCAAAATGATATATTTAAGAAATCAAGCTATTTAACTTACAAAACTATGATGACCTCTATGAATAAAAATTATATCCATAAAAGTGACTGTGGTATGAATTCTCAGTTCATATTGCTTTTTGTTTAACACTCCCACTCAGTAATAGTCAGTAATGCAAAGAAAGGGGAAGAGTCTGAAATTGTTTTGAGATTTTTAAAAATACTTTGGATTAACAGGAACTAAGAAAACATTTGTAGGATGATTCATGACACATTGGAGGAGTTGGCATTATGTACTAATCTCAATAAATCAACATTTTTTCAGGGCATAATTTGGGGAAATACCTTCATGATTGCAACCCAAAACTGCCAAACTAATCTATCCATAGCAGTGCAATGGAAAACAATTTAAAATCAACAGTATTTTCCTACCATAGAATTGATCTGCTGATAACAAACAGGGTTGCTAAGCTAGTAGCTAACAGGAAAAACTTCAACCCCTGCCCATGAAACCCCTGCCCAATTCGTGTCTCCAAACCAAGAAGGCTCCAGATAAATACCAACAGCAGCTGCTACCAAATTCTTTCTGTACCTTCAAAAAAGAAAAGACATTCCTGGGTTTTTTGAGAAGGCTTGTGTTTAATTACTTTATGTGGCCCACTGTAATGGTACATACTTTTCTTATAATAAATATTTTATGAAAGGATAAAATCTTTTTCTCTGGCAAATTTAAGAAAGCTAAGCTTTTTGTGAGCAGGATCCAAAAAGAAGAAAAAAATTCCAAATACCTTTGGTTCCAGTAGCTTTTTCTGTGTAAGGGGAAGACAGCAGATTTGAAGTAAAAACTCTACGCTGGTCTTACTCTAAAAATTATCCTTTATTTCACCATGTCACAATGCAGGTGGAATGAGGCTACACAATACATGAAGAACACAGAAATCTTCAAATCTTCTGTCTCATTATGTGAAAATAGAGCTACTGCACATATAAACTGCTGTCACTGAAGCAGAAAAGGCCATTTTCTCTCCTAAATGTAAAATGAACAAACTGTGTATTTTTCACTAGTGTTTTTAAAATTTTTATGGAAGAGCTTTATATGCTACTGAACATATTTGGATTAAGTACTATTCAGATTCAGGCTTCTGATGAGACTCTGCTTGCCTCTCACAGCATAGACAGAGAACATTTTAATTTCCTGCTACAGACCATAGAAATCAACACAGTTCTTTCAATTTTATTGTCCAGATTTAAATACTGAAACCTCTGGTGAGGCATCTAATTCCTGAAAACTCCCTTTTCAGAAAAGGGAGTGCTGACAAGTCCTACGGGTTTCTAGAAAGCTGCTTGGCTAGGCTTTCACTGAAAGATCCCCTCAGGCTGGCCAGGTCACCCATCTTTCTGTACATACATGACCCCTTCCCTGCCATGTGCCTGGACCTCCCTTGCACAACCACTACCCTGAATCTGCATTCCTCCAAAGTGGTGGATTTATTGTACATGAGTGTCAGATCTGGCCCTTCTTGGAAACAACATAAATGAAACTTTGTATGAATGAAAGTGTAGAAGATCACTCTTTCCTGGTTAGTGAAGCATTTAAAAGATTTGGAAGTTACTTGGTGCAATCAGCTCAAAAGCTGATGTCTCAGGTGTATCCTGGGCACCCTATCATCTGATCAGATTGAGTTTATCCTGACGGGAGAAGGGCTTCTAAGAAGGCATTTAAGAAAGATGGGAATGCATGGTAAACACCATCAGAGCAACCTATCTGGATTGGAACTCAAGCTTAAGGGATTCTGTAAAAAAGGCCCAGTTGATCAAGGCAACCAGCCAGAGGAAGTACCCTCATGAGTCAAATCTGCCTTTGTAGCTCCCAGTTAAACATTTTTTTCTCCATAACTGATGGATAATCGACCTGTTAGCCTTTTTTTTTTTTTTTCAATGTTACATGCATCCTTCTGTTGTAGTTATGTTCAGTCTGCAAAACTGTACAAGCTAAGAAGTGAACTTCTGAATAGATCCTTAATTGTTTTTCTTTTTGATATATCTTTGTAAAATAAATGCACATACACAAATGGAAAGCTGCAGAATGCATCCAAAATAAATTAATGAGGGAAATAAGACATCCCAGCTGCAGCATTAGAGAAGTATGTAAAGAGTACTAGCAACTTTGCTTTGCTGCTTGCACAAACCTATAGTAGCAGTGACTTTATCATAACTTTAAAAAGGCTTAATAAATCTTCTGAGTGAAAAAAAAATTACTATACTTTACATTGCTCTGGCACCATCACTCTTCTTAATGTGCTGATTTTACTAATTTCACTAAGGGTATGGTATCATCATCAATACCACTTGGTTCATTTAAAAGCTGCTCAGTATGTTACACACTGGAAAATTTCAAAATATTTTTCTAAATATAGATAATAAAACAAAGCTAAATTAGCATAGCTATTTTTAAATATATTGCTAAGTCAAGCATATATTGCTATACACTGCACGGCAATATACAAATAGCTGCTGATTTCTCTCATCTGAAGTTGTTAATACTAAATATCTTACACATTGTTATGGTTCTCTATTTATAGTAGATTCTGTTTACATATCTAAGACACCGTATTTCCTCCTTAGTCACATAAATCCTTTTCCTCAAAAAAGCTACACACCTATTTAATATTTTAACAGAGTGGGTGAGGTTGAATGGGATGTCTTGAGAACAACTAGTCCAACCTGCTCAAGCAGGGTCAGCTATGCAGGTGCCCAGAACCAGGTCCAGCTGGGTTTTGATGGGTACTCCACAGCCTCTCTGACCAGCCTGTTTGACCACCGTCCCATGAAAGAAAGTGTTTTCTTGTGTACAGATGGGATCTCATGTGTTTCAGTTTGTGCCCAATGCCTCTTGTGCTTGAAGTGAGCACCACTCAGAAGAATCTGGCTCCTTCTTCTTCACTCCCACCCACCAGGCATTTTTACACATTGTATGCTAAGTACTTAAAGGCTACAAATAATCCTGGTAATATCTCACTTAGATTACTGTAATGTGTTGAAAAGTTTTGCAAATACATTTTAGGAAGCATCTTTATTCTCCCTTTGTGCTCTACCAGTAGTATTTTTCTCCAGCAAATCTGCTAAATAGCTTTTTAAAAATTTAAATAGCCCTAGAAAAAGCTAACTCTCTATCAGTGAAACACACTTCATCGGTACATCAAATTGAAGGGAGCATCAAACATTAGGGAAATGAAATGAGAACAGCTTGAAATCTCTATACACCAGACAGGCAGGTGGTTGAGAGTGCTCAGGCTGCAGCTTTCCATCCATTTCCTCTGCTGCAGTGCAGTCAATGCAGGGATAGCCAGTCTCTATCCCTGACCACCAGCAGCTGCTCAGTGAATCATCCTGGGGCAATAGGTTCGTGTGAAAAATGCCTCCTTCCCACCCAAATCAGCTCTTATTTACCCCAGTCAGTTCCTCAAACTGACCCGCCACCAAATCATACAAAGTTATGCCTGTACAAAGGCAGAGTCTGTGCACAACCAGAAACAGAAGGTGGGCAGCTCTGCTGATCAATGTGAAATCCTACTTCAGTCTGCATCCCTAACCTGTCATCACAGCACTTACAATAGCTTAAAGAGGATCACTGCAAGATCTCTGTAGCATCTAAAATGAAACAAACACTTCTGCATGGCTGAGTCATTCCATTACTTTGTGATCTGTCTATGCACAGTTTTAAGTGCTGTAAATGACCTAACTCCAGATGCCACAGTGCAATTTTATCAATAGTACTTGAATCGACTATATAAGCTTTGGACATAAAAGACTGACTCATGCTGTTCCAGATACTCTATCTGCAGGACTACTTACCCTCTTCTATTTCTATACTCAATATGACATCAAACACCCCCTACCCACCATATTTTCCTACTGTTAAGGTTAAGGAACACTAGAAATGAGGGTATAAGAGGCCAGGATGGGAGATTTAAGAAAATTACCAAGAGTTCTGCCAGCCTTTATTTTCACTTGTGTCCAAATTTAATGTCATAAATAAAAGAGCATTTTTTGGTGTGCCATTAAGCTAGCAATTTTAAAAACATTTTCCCAGTACGATAGTTTGAAAAATGTTTATTTTGTTTGGAGCCTGTTATATTTAGGAAGAAGAAGCCAAAGAAATACAAAATATCAGAATCTCACTTCTAAAATAAAAAGTTTAGAAGTACGGTGCCTGAATAACTTTTTGACACTGAAGAGAGCCTGCATGGAATGGTCCTAGGAGGAGTTACATGGAAAGAAAACCTTGCAGTGGATTAACATTACCAAAATCTGCTCTGCATGCATACAGGAAGCAAAATTACCAGTATTTTTCTATGTGTAAAAAACTTTCATTTTTACCTGTTTGGAAAAATACTCTGGCAATTGTACTGCGACACAGTGGACATGGAGTGCTGGTTGGATTGTCTTTGGCAAGCATCCTTAAGCAAGGTTCACAAAAGATATGGTGGCATGGATAGCACATGTAAGGATTGAAATAAACATCCAGACACACAGCACAGAGATAGCTTTCTTTATCTCCTCTGAGTCCATGTTCATCATCTGTCTGCAGGTTATCATTTGCAGGCTGCAAGAAGAAAAAGAGAACATATTTTCACATTCAGGTCATAACTGTTTTTGATAAAGCAATTGTTCAGAAGGTCACTTTAAGTAGTGCTTAAGAAGATGGTACACACCAGTGATACTCTTAAATTTAATACAGGTTACTTTTAACAAGATGATGAAACATTCAACAGGAATGTCAGAAAAAGTTCTCTGTGGGAAAGAAGAAAAATCACAAGACAGTAAAAAAAGGAAGTCATAAAACCAAAAAGGCTGAGTACAACTGTATTATCATCAGATTTCTTCTTTTAAAATGAATTTCAACAATTTATATGTAGCTGCATTACAAAAATTGTGGAAACACAGAATGGTTTGGGTTAAACGGGACCTTAAAGATCATCTAGTTCCTACCCTCCTGCCATGTGCAAGACACCTTTCACTAGACCAGGGTGATCAGAGCTCCATCCAACCTGGCCTTGAATACTTCCTATAATGGTGCATCCACAGCTTCTCTGGGCAACCTGTTCCAGTGCCTCACCATCCTCACAGTGAAGAATTTGTCCCTAATAGCTAATCTAAACTTATCTTCTTGATGTTTGAAGTCATTCCCCCTTTACATGCCCTTGTAAATAGCCTCTCTCCATCTTTCTTGTAGCCCTTTCAAGTACTGGAAGACCACAATTCGGTCACCCTTAAGCCTTCTCTTTTCTAGTTTGTACAAACCAAATTCTCAGTATTTCCTTGTTAGAGAGGTGCTCCATCCCTCTGATTATTTTTCTGGCTTGTCTGAACCTGCTCTAATAGGTCCATGTCCTTCCCGTGCTGGGACCCCAGAGCTGGATGCAGCACTGCAGGTGGGGTCTCAGCAGAGCAGAGGGGCAGAATCCCCTCCCTGGCCCTGCTGGCCGCGCTGCTTTGGATGCAGCCCAGGACACGTTTGGCTCTCTGGGCTGTGAGTGCCCATGGCTGGGTCATGTCCAGCCTCTCACCCACCAGCACCCCCAAGTCCTTCTGGGCAGGGCTGCTCTTGATCCCTTCATGCTTCAGCCTGTACTGGTATCAGGGCTTGCTCCAACCAGGTGTAGTGTATTTCACTTGGTCTTATTAAACCTCATGAGATTCCTGTGTACCCACTTTTTGAGCTTGTCCACATCCCTCTGGATAGCATCCCATCCTTCAGGTGTGAAAATACCTTTACTTTGCCAAGAAAGGCAAAACAAAATAAAAATCTCTAAAAATAAAACTGTGGATTTTTCTGCTTTTGAACAGTAATTTGTGAAGGCCATGCTCCAAAAAGAATGAGTTCGAAACAAGCTGCAACTTTATTACTACAAAGCACAACATAAACATTAGAGTAGAAAGCCTAGGAACTTCTAACATCTTTGGTGACTGCTTGCTTTGGTCAGCACATATGCTTCAAATTTACTTGCACTCATATATTTGTAGGAAGACATAGTTGGACTTCATAAATGGTGCATATCCCATATGAATGTAACAACTTGTGTATATTGCCATGTTCATGCTTTGCTCTTGTAAGATGACTAAACCTTTCCAAGTAATCTGAAAAATCTGGTATTAATAGCACCCAGGGTTTTTGACTGTCGTGATTAACGAATGGTACTCCTCAATTTAGTGCTCCCACTGAGACTCTCCAAAACATGTGCCACTCACTTGCTCCCCCTCCCCTCTGCAGAGGGCTGGAGAGGAGAATTGGAAGCACAAAAGGTAAAGATCACAGGCTGAGATAAGAACAATTTACTGGGAACGGCAATGAGATGAGAAAATTAACAGTAACAGCAACAACACTAATGGCAGAAAGTATAAGAAAAAAACCCATTATTGCTCACTGTGGAAACTCCTGAGAATAGATATTACCCCACTGCTCCCTCTGGCTCAGAACTGGCACCATGCTTACTCAACTGGAAGGAAGCCCTTCTCTCCCTTCCCCTGACCCCAGCAATGACCTGAGGTAGAATAGAACAATCCTCCAGGTCCTAGCCATGTTCCCTCCTGGCTGCTGCAAAAGTTAACACTATCCTGATTAGAATGAGGATATTGGCTTAAAGAAAAAAAAAAATTATCTTTATGGGAACCAGTCAGGAGAAATTTACCATGCTCTACCGCCTCTATCCATCTTCTTTGTTTCTGGTTTTCTCTTTCACAGCTCACAGAACCCATTACAGTCCAATATCCAAGAGACCCACCAGGAAAAACAAAGACAGAAGCATATCAGACGCAGCTGAGTGTCAAAACTCTTCTCTCATGCCCCTTATTTTTGCAGTGGCTGAGCCAGCGGCAGTGGAGGCCAAGGGGCCAAAGGGCTCCGGAGCAGGAGAGGCCTGTTGGTGGGCCAGCTCAATAGTTTAACATCACCCCCAGGCTCAGAGTGGGAAAGAAAGCCTCCCCCATCAGGCTTTGTGGTTCTATGCAGATTTGGTCTGTGTGGTTGGCTGGTTGACCATACACACCTTTTACCTCTTAAAAGGTTGTAATGCAGTAAGTTCTCCACTCCAGGTTCCCCCCATTGGCCCTTGCCCCTCGCCACTCCCCCAGAGCTTCCCCACTGGCTCCCATTCCCTAGCCCACCTTTGTAGTGCCCTCATGCCCTCATATCACTAATCCCTGATGCTTGCCCTGCTCCTATGTAAAACCCTGGACCCTGCATTGTTCTGGGTTCTTTGTCACGGGATCCCTTCACAGTGTGGCTGCTGTGAACCTCTGTCTGTGGGACTCTATACAAGGAACCCCTCCTGACTCTTTGCCTCTGGTAACGCATGAGCTATCCAGCCTGAGTGTGAGTGTGTGCTTTCATGCCTCTATTGGCACAGGTGTGAAGTTAGCCTGCTGGTGTGCCACATGGCACTGCTGGAGCGATCCCTTCCCAGGAATGCTTTTGGGAAAACATGGTGACCTCTCCACCGACCACTGCACCGCGTTACCTTACTCTAAACTCCCAATACTTGCGTCCCCTGTCCAGCTGGGGTGGGAAGGGATAGAGAAGCTTTGGTGGGTGCCCGGAGTCCAGCCAGGGTCAACCCACAACACTACATATTACAGAGGCCACTTTTGACACTCATAGGCCATCACAGACCACTACTGCCTGACACTGGTACTAAAAGTTAATGACAATTGTTAATATTCGTAATATTGTGGTTACTGTAGATATGGGAATCTCTAGGTGTTTCAGAGAAGATTACATTTATGGCTTACTGGTTTGGATTTCTGTGTCTCTCATTACTCCCAAAGAGTATCTCTCTCTGTGGGAGATACTGAACTCTGCAAATAGTGATTAAGTCCTTAACAGTATGGCTACTGTGAAATGCACTAAAAACACAGAGTGTAAGTATTAAGCCAGGATTTATCAGTTCTGGATAAACACTTGTCCTTTCATTCTGTGTCAGCCTTTGCATTGCACTTTCCAGGATATTACGTGCCAAGAGGGCTTGTAAATTCTGACCTGCTGTGCCAAAAATGCACGGAGATAGTTTGGGTTTAGCACTGTGTCCAAATGCAAGCTCTTGTACAACCAGGAATGTCAGTAACTGTGTGTCTCTAACCTTAGAACTTACCACTCCAGCTTGATTTTCTCCACTTGACAGGGTCCCAGAAAACTTCAGTGTGTACGGAAATTTACTACAGAGGCAAGTAGGTAGTACTGATAAGCAGGCAGCATAGATGTGGCTGGACTAACATCCACAGAAGCTAGTCACAGACAGCAACAGCTTGGGACCATTACTTCCAGCTCCATGCTGTAGGAAATGCTGTTAGAGCAACGTTAAATACTAGAGTATTACAGCTCTCAGTAAAACTGTTTAACTCAGACTGTCTCTGCACTTACAGCAGAGAAAACTCTCACCAGAACAGAATGGCAAAGGGTAATAGAATTGATTACAGCTAAGTACTTTTAGAATGAAGAAAGCTTCATAATACCATTTCTTTGTAAAAAAAGTGGAAAATAATTTGGTGGAGAAAGTGAGGAAAGTAATCTCAGGTAATTACAGGACAGATGACTTCAGCAGAAATTAGGAAACACTAATACATTGTGAAAATAACAGTCCCCTCCAACCCCGCCACATGAGCTTGCCAGTGCTGGGTTAGTGTTTGCACTTGATGATCTTAAAGCTCTTTTCCAACCTAAATGACTCTCTGATTCTATGTAAGGTCAAAATCATAATTAAAATCTAGCACAAAACCAAAATATGCGGAAGAGCAAGTTCTTGCTGACTGGTTTTGATGAGCACTGTTTGGAAAGAAAATGGGTACAGAGGAGCTGACAACAACATAAATGTCTTACATAAAGCACTTAAGTAAATAAGAGAGCTAGAGGCAAAACGGCTGAGGACTCAAGGGTAATGGTTGGTTCTGAGACAGGTTTGTAATCATGGTAAGATGAACAGACAGGGGTATCTCAGAACCAACTGCGATTAGGAAGATCAAAACTATTCTAATGTGCAAACAATATCTAGTTAAGAGTAATTTTCTTAGTGGAAGAGATGTCTTTTCCACACCTTTGTGACCCTTTTCAAAAGACCTATGTAGGCACATGGCATTATTCAGTACTGCAAAGCTACAACCAGAGGAACTTTTTTATGCAAGAAGATAATGCACAATAATTTAAACAACCATTATTTTTTGGTTTGCAATTATGTGGTGCCTATGCATTACTAGAGTCACGGCTTTAGTGTATGAGAACTTTACAAGCATAAACCAGAATGGTTTTCTTACAGGATTATAGTACAAACAAAATTGAGAAAGGACATGTAAACATCAAGGACAGTAAGAGATTGCTAAATAATAACATAAAAACCTTGAAAGCAAAACTATTCCTCCTAAGAAATGAAGGAAAGGTAAGAGCCTTTCATCTTCGCACGTCGATTGGGAACTGCTAATATGGATTTGAAAGTAACCCCTGATATTTCACTGGTTGGATATCTAAAGGACATTAACAAAAGAAAAGAGAGGAACAGTGGATCAACTTCTGTTTGAGAAGCCTCCAAAACATGTTAAGTAACATGGAGTCTAACACAGCGGTGGTTGAGAAGTGGCATGAGGGCATTAAATACAGATATTGGAGCTTGTGAGAAGTCACTGCTACTGGACTGCAATGAAGTATTTGATTCAGTTCCACATTCAGAAAGAACACATGCACCACTGAGTAACGTTATATTTAATGTATGATTTATCTGTAATAATGTGAAAGACCTAGACCTAGTGGTTATAGACACTTACAAGAAAAGATTTTGTAAGAATGCTATCAGTAAAAGGAAGTTCAGAGTAAAACCTGGAAGTATGATCAGAACAGTGGTAAAATCATATAAAGCACATAGGACATTTGACAAAGATGCCCCATTATGAATAAAAAAAACTTGCAAAACCCTTCATTTTAAACTGACCTATTCAGAATGCTTTGTAAGCTCAAAAATGTCCACAGCTGAAAGGAATGATGACTGAGGAAAAATCAGTTTTATATTTCATATGGTTATCCTGCAAAGAAAACTGCCTCTAGAATGATTTGCAACTCTAAACCAAACTTTTTATTCTTCAGTTATAATGCAGAATCAGAATCATACACCTCAGGTCTGAAAAAGTAAGAAAGCGTGAGTATTGATACTGTTTTGTACAAAAACAGAACAAAAAGAAATAAATGCTTCTTTGTTGCTGCTGGACAAAAATATTAGTAGGTTTAGTCTGGTTTCCAACAAGAAAGTAGCTTATAGGAGTGCCATGTCTATCCATACATCAGATTGTCCCACAAGAGCTTTTGAGCCTCTCAGTCAATTGCAAAAAAACCTGGAACAAGGGTTATGACATCAGGTACATTACTTCCTGAAAATATCTTAAAATTGATAGGTATATTGAGTACAGGGACTGAAATGACTGTCATTGTTATAGGGAAGTCTTTAAGTGCTCTGTTGCTTCAAACAGAATTTATCTAGCCTTATTTCTGTAAATAAATTAGTGATTTTTAATGGAATTTCAAAAGTAAACTCAGAAAAAAAAATCCAATATTAAAATGCAGAAAAACCCTACCAAAAATTTTTGCTAGCTATACTAGCAGTAGTTCTTCCAAATTAGGCCATAAGGTATGCCAGGGTTTGTACGCCTTTGAACACCGTTTCAGTTTACTGGTATAATGAATACAAAAGGACGTATTTTGAGGTGTTTGGCAAAACTAAGGTTGAAACATATAAATCATAATAGGGTAGAGATATCAATGCCCATGGCTTAAACATCTTTACAAATCAATAATTGAGTCTAAACTCCCTTCACTCTAAATTTCTCCCCATACAACATTTCAGAAAAACCCAAAGGCAAGCCAAAAACTTCAAAGCAGAGCCAAGCAGCTGAGGCAGCTCTGTGGAGCTATCTATTGCCATGTCCTCTATTCAAAATCACAGAACCACAGGATGGGTCAGGTTGGGAGAGACCACACTGGTTCTTTTCTATCAACCTCCCTTCCCCAGCAGGGTCATTCCAGAGCACATGGCACAGGACTGTGTCCAGACAGTTCTTGAGTATCTCCAGTGAGGGAGACTCCATCAACTCTCTGGGCAACCTGTTCCAGTGCACGGTTATCTACAAAGTACAGAAGTTCTTCCTCATGTTCAGGTGGAACTTCCTGTGCATTAGTTTCTGCCCATTGCCTCTTGTCCTATTGTTCAGCACCTCCGAGAAGAGCCTGGATCCATCCTATTGACACCCTCCTGTCGGACACCTGTGTACATTGATAAGGCCCCCCCTCAGTCATCTCTTCGAGGCTGAGCAGGACCAGTTCCTCAGCCTTTCCGTGTAAAAGAGATGCTCCAGCTCTTTAATCATCTCTCTAACCCTCCACTGGACCGGCTCAGGAGCTCCATGTCTCTCGTCCTGAGGAGCCCAGAACTGGACACAGCTCTCCAGGTGAGGCCTCACCAGGGCTGAGTACAGGGGCAGGATCACCTTCCTCCACCTGCTGGCAATGCTCTTCCTAATGCACCCAGGGTAGCCTTCTTGGTAGCTCATTCAGACTCACTCTTCTGCATTTGGGGTTGGTAAAGTGCTCTAGGGGAAACAACTGAAAGACTTTTTTTTCATTATTTTTCTAGAGAAATTTCTTTTTAGAGCTAAGAAGCTAACAGTGGTATTTATTTGGATGTTGGGTTGCTTTTGGTTGTATTTTTTTTTTTTCATTCAGCTTCATTTAGAAGTTGCCTTAGGCATTGGAATTGTTCATCAAGCACAAATACAGGTTGGATGGAGCTCTGAGTGACCCAGTCTACTGAGTGGCATCCCTGTCCATGGAAAAGGGTTGGAACTAGATGATCTTTAAGGTCCCTTCCAACCCAAAGCATTCTATGATCTTGTGTGATTAGGTGCATTGTAGACCAAGGCTTCAAAGGCAACTACTGATAGGACACATATACTAGAGTGTCTTAAAAAAGAAAGAGTATAAAAGGCCCGAGACACAACAAGTTAATCAATTTGTTTCAATGAAATATTTTTACTTTGTCAGGAAATAAAGGCTTATTCGGTGAAGAAGTGGGAAAAAAAAAACCCTCAGAAAAAACAAACAAAGGGAAGAAATGATCTAATATATTTTCTTTTTATTCCTGTACATACCTCACAGAAAAAGAGAAACAACTATTCTAATTTATTGCTGATTCATATTGTTTTAATCAAGTTAAAACAGACCAGACAGAATTGTTTCTTGTGCTAGATGTTGTACATGGGTATTCGGCACTTATCCCCTTTCTTTCCAAGCATCTTATATAATATACTTCAGTTTCTTATCATGATGGATTTGAAATTATTTAAGCATTTTTTGTTACGCAATCTGTTTAATCTCTGCAGTTCCTTCTATTGAGTAAATGAGCCTTTAGGCTTTTGAAATATACATCTAAACCAGCAGCTCTACATATTATTACCCTTTTGGAAATTTCTCTTGGAAGAATCATATTTATTGTTAAGGAACACCTGTAAACACAGCTTTTATGAAAATATCTTGAAGATCCCTGCAACTACTTCATAGACTTACAACAAAGTTTTATTCCTATTAAAGTAATTCAATTATAAAGATAAACTGAGAGATAGGCCACTGGAAAAAATATTACTCAAAGTTCTTGTACCACAATCATCTAAACACTTTAATATTTATAATCACCCTTAACTAGTATATAAGAAATTAGTAGCATGTTACAAGCTTATCTTCACTTTTATTTTGCATTTCATACAACACGTACACAGTTTATACAGGCATTTAAGAAGACGATGTAAGCATTATAGCTAAGTGGCAGATGAAGATTTCCACCAAAAATAAAGATCCAGGCACAGCTATTAGTGTGACTAGATCTAAGAATAAAGCAAATATGAACAATTATTCATCTTTATTGTAACCGCTATTTCAAACAAAGAGAAGGAAAATTCATTCAGGCCCAGAGGCCTGCAGAAACTTCTCTGAATTTCCTAGAGCCCTGGTATGATGTCTCAATGATAGACAAAAGGATCTGTTGTAACAACTTCTTCATTTTTTTACAGAAGTTGTAGGGAAGAAAAGGCAATTATTCTTCCTCCTTATGGTACCATAGACCTCCTTTGCATTTTGGAAACTGAAAGGATGCAGAATTGGCACTATCATGAGTGCTAAACATTCTACTCAGTTTTACAAACATATTTGAACTGGAAGGTCAAATTAGAGTCCTAAAGAAGTAAATGAACTGCAAGAACAATTGTTTTTTGTTTGTTAGAGCAAAACAGTTGCTATCTACACCTGAAGTCCTCCTCTCCAGTACAGTGAGAGTACAACTCCTCTCTAGTACAAACTTGTAGTTGTTCTTGTTCCTGGTAAAAAGATGAAGTCCTGTCAATTTACATACACAGTGGGCTGGACAATCAATAAAATATTTTGGCTTAAATATTAATTTTATACCTGCAAAAACAGCTTTTTTTTTAATTTTACCAAAAAGATTTGCAGCACTGAAATAACAGACAAGTGCATATTTCTAAATACTTTTTCTAGGATTTGTGTGAATGTATACACTATTACTTTTAGGGAAAACGCTCATAACGGTATGTCTGTGAAAGAATGTCTTGAACAGTGCTGCTACATTTTGGCAGCTTTGCATAAGTATAGTATAGGAAAGAATGCTACTGAAATGCTTCTTGTCATTTGGTATTAATTTAAGGCAAATTACAGTGATGCATGACACAATCTGAGGTAGCAGCATACAAGAGACCCTTAGTGAAGAATACCTCCTCTTATCATTAACACAGGTCTCTTCCCCAGCACTATACAGCAGAAAGTGGAGGAGACAACATGGAAGAGTGTTGGTCAGATGTGGAGGTTTGCTACTTTTCTGAACAGCATTTATAAACTGTTTATACTCAGTGGGTCTCCACTTGTGGAACACTGCTTTCCAAAACAGTAAGATCAATGTACAGATTTTAAGTTCCCTACCAGTCTCAATGCTCCTGGCATTTCCCAGCTTCAAGGTAAAGTTCTTTCTACTCATAAAGTCTACAGTAACTACAAAGATTTGTCTGCTAGCAATGAGCAAAAAATCAACAAAATGAGAGTTACACTGAGTTTTTGGCTGCTAGATATAGTTACAGAAGACTTCTTACTGTTTTGGACGGAAAGATGAGTTTGCTGAACTGAACTCTCAGAACAGGCTTTTTCAAAAATGTCTTCTAATAATTTTTACACAAATTCCTCACTATTACTATGTAGCCATGACCATCCTTTCAGTCATCAGCTGTGGTGGTTACATGATCACTCAAATTTTATGAATACAATAATAACATGTTTCCAACACAAGCTGGGGTAGAAGTGAGAAAATTCTTGCCTTTTATTCATCAGATAGAAGATAATTTAGTTAGGATTCATAACAGCTATAACCAAAGGAGGTCTTTAACCCAGATAAACTAACTCTGCTTTTATCTTTATTCAACAGGATGCACATTATGGTACGACCAACTCTGACCCTTCATCTGGACACCTGTGGCATGTGACATCCTTCTGTATGGGCTGCGTGCGCACTGTGGGCCTTAGATTGAGCCTACTATTTACCCCAAAATCAAGAGTTATGAATCTGCAAGGATATCGCATAAAAAGAAAGATTCACCTAGTGAGATGAATCGCTTTAAAATAAGTTGTCCTAAAATTAGGAACCTAAAGCTATATTTAGACAATTAAAGGACTGTTCCAGTTTTCAAAAGTTTCCTTATCTGGCTGGAGCAACTGGGTGATCATCTTGCTTAGAACAATCACGCCACCTATTTAAGTGGGTTGACTAAGTTTATTAAAACCAGTTTAAATATTGATTACTGAAATCGATTCCATCACTAAACAGTGCTTGGAGTACAGCATTCAATTGCTCTGAAAGAAAATTAAGACAAGCAAAGGGTTTCAAAAAAGAGTATCTCTGAGAAACTTAGGTGAAGGTAATCAGATTGCATCACTGTTGCTTAATTTTTATACCTACTAAAATGACTATGGAATAATCCTAGCTTCATCACAATCAAATGTTTTAATTCACTTCTTATGCAGTTTGGAATGACTTGAAAAATTCACATACAGTTTTTCCTTAAAATGCAAACACACACATCACCAAAATACACAGGTACCTGTTTCTACTTAAAAAAATAAATCAGGAAAATTACATTAGATTTTCCATTACTACAAACTTACTGGAAGTACAAATCTGTTTGATTTTCTACAGAAGCTATACTGCTTTTCTGGAGATTTTCTCAAAGTTGTAAATGACATTTTTAAAAGTAAAAAATTATTTAAGGTTGAGACTCTTAAGCGCCATCAACAAAGAGATCTTTATCTCCATTTTGATAACATAATTATCTGACTCAGTAAAACTTGCAGTTTGTAATCCATCTGTAGTAGACATTGCAATGCAAAATTATAACAATAAACAACCAAAATACAAAAGTGTTTCAGGTGTCCTCATGCAGCAACAGAAAAAAAAAAAGTCCCTTTTGTTCTTCTTTTTGTGTAACCCTTGGAAACTGATACTGAAACTTGATCCTGTGCTGTTGAGAAAAATAATCCAGGTGGACCTGCAGTAACAAAACGCAGCACAAATGTTGTGTATATTGTTTTTTCTGACAAATAATATATAGATGCTCAGTTTGTAATCCTTCTCTCCTCAATTCTAAATCTTTATGATACTTTATCAGAAAATTTATCAGAAATATTATTATAAACTGTGGTTCTGTATTGGCAGTAGTCAGCAACAAGCACTACATTCTTACCTTGGTATTTTATTTGGCTATATCCAAAGTAATCCAAATTGTGCAAAAGCTTATTTTCCTCAAATTTAATTGTTAGATGCCTCAACGTGAAAGTGCTAAAGATGAATGGATTCAAAGGGGTCAGCTGTCAGTATTCTGATACCTGAATAAATCCACTTTCCAAATACTTAAATTAAGCTCCTGTTATGTAAATCTTTTCCGCCTGATAAACAGAGCAGTAATGATTGCTTACTTTTTATTTCATAGTATAAGTGAAAAATTTTACATGCATGCATCTTTCTGTAATTATTAGTAATTTCATACACATATCTGTAAACACTTCATTTCACACAGAGCAAACTACATTCCCTGAACAGGTATGAGACACTGACACTTTATTTTATGGAAGGCATAAATTTTCTGTGTTAAATAAGCAAGATATTGCACCCTACTTTATTTTCCCCAGATGTTATTTAAGAAGACAGTGAGGCCATTTTAAATTTCCTTTCCATTTCCTTTCTCATGAGCCTTCCTACAAAAGCCTTGAGAGGTCTCAATAATGACCTCTGAAGATTTCAACCTTTTCTCTCTGCTACAGTGTAACTGTATATTTAAAAAAATACTGCAGATTTTTCTTCTAATGAAGTATCTCACAAAGCCTTTCAGAAACTGAGTATGAAAATCCACCATCCAAAAAATGTATCAGTGTGTAAAGCTTTTCTTTGGATTTGCAGGATACTGAAACAGAAAAATAATCTACTATTTCACATTTCTCTGCCTGGATTAAAAAAGTAGGCTGCAACTACAAATGTTGGTGCAACACACCAACAGAAAATTGAATTTTATCAGTTACTACTTACCTTTCAACAAAGACGATGTTACCATGAAATATGATTTGTGATCCTTAGATGAAGGCAAGATTCTTGTTTGAGGGTTAACATTTTTCCAAAACATACCAGAAAAAAAAATTCACCATAAGCATGATCATCTTCTCATGTCTAAAATGAATCTGAACCTTTGGATTTAGCTTAGCACTGGTACACTTTATCTAAAAAGCTTAATTGCTTGTGCAACAAATTGCCATCTACATTCATTAAAATTCTCACAATACATGGATTTACTGAATTGAATGCACTGCCCTATACTTCTTATATTTGACCCAACTCAGATACATGACATAATGAATACTTGGATCTGGCTATGATGGCCAACATGCAAAATAATTAATCATCCGAGGACAAAGCACCTCAAAAAATTTCACTGCTGACATCCTAAAAATACTTGCAAGACTGACAACAAGAAGATATAAAAGCGTTAGGAAATTTGTTGAATCATAAAGAAAACTAGAACACACGGCTTACAATGTTTTCATGTGAAGAACATTTCAAAATATACACAAGAAAAAAAGAACACCAGGAAGGGTTACTTCAGACTTACTGTTCTACATGGTGTAAAATAAACTGCAATTTATTTCTGTGGCAAAGTATTGTACTATAGTTTGATATTAGAATATCTATCCCCTTTCTGAAAAATTCAACAGATTTCTAACGCTGCCCACTACTGTTAACATATTAGTTAAATATTGTTTCATTTTTAATTATCTTTACTGACATTAAGCAAAGACACTACTTCGTACTTTGCATTTAGTAGAACAGTGAGGGGGAAATGGAATTACTATAAAAATAATCCTAGTAGACTGAGGTAGAGGACAGATCTCACACAACAGCCTCCTCATAATCCTAGGACTATCAAGTGAGGTCTTGGAAACTGTTAGATGTTAGCTAATAATTTTCATCTCCTTAATGTGGGCAGCATCCCATGTCCTAGTTTAGAAGAACACTGAAAGTCTTTTCTAATGAGGAAACATAACAGGCAAAGACAAAAGACCCAGTACAGTGAAGCACACAAAGCACACCAATGCCATTTAATTTGATTGTGCTGGGTTGGTTGCCTCCTTAATATAAGTTTGTAGATGACAAACTGTGAGCATTTTTAGATGTATTATTTATGTCAGTTCTTCAGGCAAAAGCAGGACATGTTTAGAGCAACAAAGCTCACTTTTATACTGTTCAAAAGCCTGACAATCTCACAAAGAATAAAACTTGTTCAGCTACAAACTTTAAATTTTATGACTTTCACAGTGCACTAAGTGCAAGGGTAGGACTTAATTTTGGACCTTAAACAACACAAGCTAAAGCCCTCAAGCAGAAGATGTAACATAAAGCCTTTGTGAAGGACACAACCAGCACAAATTCTTAGACTGCACACGACAAATTCAAATCTTCTAGCACCTAACATTCTGTTGCTAAAAAGAAGTCTCTTAGTCCTCATTCTACAGATAAACCTTCAAAAGTAATAAAATTTAACTGATGGAGACAACCTGAAAGAAAAACTCAGCGATGCAAGCTCTGTCCTGCTTAAGCCTGAATGCAGTCTTAGCTCTGAAGTCCATCACTGTCAACTTTAGTTATTTAACCACAATCATTTAGTGCACACATGGTGCATGAAACAGATGCGGGACCTGGGGAGGCTGCTTGGAAGAAAACGCAGAGAAAAGCTGGAAGGTGTGTCAAAAAACTACTATCAAGTGCAGAAATAAAAAATTTCTTCATACATAGTATGAAGATATATGGCATAGATATATGTCTGTGCTTTATACCTGTGGCCAAAACAGTGCTGATAGCACACGTGTGTTTTGGCTATTGCTTCATTCCTTGGAATGCTTCCTTAGGTATTTCAAACAGGCTGGGACTGGGCTTGAGGTCAGGAGCTGATAGAGTCAAGACAGGTGACCCACACCACCGAGTATGAGCAATAAATGTTCAGGGAGATGAGGAGGAAGGGGTGAATGCTTGTGGTTAAATTTCCCTGTGCAAGCAACCATTACATGTGCTGAGGCCCTGACTACTAGGAAGTAGTTGGACATCTAACTGCTGATAGAAAGGAGTGAATAAAGCCCTCTTTTTGCTATGCTTGCACACAGAGCTTTTACCTTCCCTGTTAAATTGTCACTATCTTGATCCATGAATGTTCTCACCTTCCTTTTATTTGCCCCCCAAGAACTGCCCCCCTATTTGCATTTGCAAAAGAGACGAGTGAGCAAGGGGCTGGGTGGGTGGGTGTTTGGCTGCTGGCTGGGACAGCGCTGAAGGTTCTGAGCAGGTATTACTGAAAAAAAAAAAACCCAAACCAAAACCCATCAAACAAAAAACAAGTCACTTGCTCCATAATGGTGGAATTGTACAGTAAAAAATATAAGAAACCACTGTAATACTAAATTAAATGATATACACAAGTTTTTAATAGTTCTTATAGTTCTTCAGCCTTCAATCACAGTTCATTCACACGGCTCCTTACATTACTGTATGTAAACTTTGAGTTTCAACAGCTATTTTTTCAATTCCAGGAGAGACCAATTCATATTAAGCGCTTTAAAACATTATGTAAAAAGATCTTGTCAAAAGCCCAAACCAATTCTATAATGTAATAAAACCCAGTGAGATCTTACTTCCATGATTTTTTAAAAACCCTTCACCATAAGCCCCCCAAACTAAGAGGAAGGAAATCAATGACAGATAACATTGGAAAGGAAACTATGAACTTGTCCTTAGGTCTGTACTACACACCTGCTTTCATTAGTTCAACCTTAGTTCTTCCTGGCACCTTATCTAGTCACTAAGGTACTCCTGAGATTGAAAAGATAACACATCAACACAGAATCTGATAAATTAATGCCAAAATATTCTGCCTGCCTTATCTCTAGGTGTTGTGGATTTCCAGTGACTGGTGACTTTCTGAGTGCCTAAATGTAATACAAACAAAAACTTAAACAGTATAAACAATACATCTCTGTCTTGGTAGTAATGACACTTTGAAAAGAAAGGACCTCAGACATTGCCCTTGACAAAGAATATGACTTTGTTCTCATTTTTCACAAAAAGAACATTTAATTCTCTGTGTTTACAACGAAAGTACATAATCTGACAATCTAAATGATACCATTTTCTAGGTCTGTATTTCAAAAGGACAATCTTTCAGAAGTTTAAAAGGTATACATGCTAGCATCAAACAGATGCTGGTGTCTCATGTTTCTCTTTGCACTCATAGAACAGATACCATCATTGAGCTCTTCACTTACATCAAATGAGATTACTTTATAATGGAAAAAATACAACGGAAAAAAACCCCTTCAAATATTATTTCATAAAATGTATAGCTGTACACATCGTAAGAATTATCATATGGCTATCTGATATAGTTTCTTGTGCTAGAGCTGCAATTCTTTCCAGAATCCAAAGGTTAACAAGATTCTTAGAAAAACTTGGAATGAGAAGAATGACTCATTTCAGTTACAAATTACAGCAATTTTTACAAGGCAGAAAGAATCCAGGAAAAATCCTCAGAGAACACAGTAATTACCTCTGTTCTCCCAGGTTTGAGTATAGCTGTTTTAACTTCAGTTTTCAGCATAGCAAAAACAAATGTATGTTATCATCAGAAAGTATGCTTATAGACAGCTCTACTGTTAAGTGTGAATTTGATTTACCCACTTGACAAAGGTTATTTGCCAATTAAAGCTTCAAATAAAATTACCTATTCCAAAGTGATTTGCAACAGTAACCCCGCAAACAATTAATCTCTTAAAACTTAAGATCTATTACCTGAATTAGAGCCTCTTAAGCACTTCTGAAAATACGTATTTTTAGTTTCAGATTATACATTAGTTTTGAGCATACTGATTTATGAATATCAACATTAGATATTTACTTTTAACTTTCAAATACCGATAACTGCTCTGTGAAAGTATATATCGTAAATAATAGTATAATCAATTAAAAGCTATTTTACCTGCAAAATGAAACTAAATTAATAATTCAGACTGCCCCATGTTACCACAATCAATGCAGCATCTTTTACTGCATCTGAGAAAAATACTACATAAAATGATGATCTCTCAAATTGGAGATGATCTGTCGTTTGCACCAGGCGTATACTTATATACACACATATATACAAAAGAAAATTCTTGCAATTGGGTAAGATGATCATTCAACCAATGTTTGGGTTTTTCACATTTTTATCCCTTGAAACACCCCAGGATTTCTAGTGCTTCGATGAAATACCTACACTGTATTCAGTACTCTCAACGAAAATACTGCTTGGAAAAAGTGACATGCTTAGTTTTGCATCAGTTCAAACTTAAATTTGAGTTAGCATACCCTGGTCTGCCAGCCTCACCCTTGTTCTCACAGCAGTCTCTAAAAACTTCTCCAGATGAAATCTTACTGAACTGTATAAGCATTGGTCTTCAGAGCAGGGTCACTAAGATGATCAGAGGGCTAGAGCACCTCTCCTTTGAGTAGAGTCTCAGAGAGCTGGAGTTGTTCAGACTGGAGAAGAGAAGGCTCCAGGGAGACCTTATAGCACCTTCCAGCACCAGAAGGGACCTACCAGGAAGATGGGGAGGGACTTTTTACAAGAGCATACAGTGACAGGATGAGGAGGAATGGCTTTAAAATGAAAGAGGGTTGATTTAGACGAGACATTTTGCAGAAATCTTTTACTGTGGGGAAAGTGAGATACTAGCACAGTTGCCCAGAGAAGCTGTGGCTCCCCCATCCCTGGAAGTGTTCAAGGCCAGGTTGGATGGGCTTCTGAGTAACCTGGTCTAATAGAAAGTGCCCTGCCAATAGCAGTGGGTTTGGAAATACATAGTTTTTAAGGTCTTTTCTAAACCAAACCATTCTGATTCTATGATTTCCAGAACACATTCTTTTTTTCAGAGAATATTTTTAATTTTCCGAAATTCTGACATGACATAAAAATTTTCTACAGAGATAGAATTAAAATGCCACTGATTCTTAAGATCTTTAAGTTCTCTGAAACACGGATGGGCAATTTTTCTGCTATCAAATGATAAAAATATAGTCAGTTCTGTAATTTCAGTTCAGTTTTAAAAATGTTTGTAGAGAGTAGTTAATTCTGTAGTTAATATGCTTATGATGTACAGTCATGTCCACTCAAACCAAATTTAGTACAAAGCAAGGAGCCAAAAATGAGAGTGGAAAAGTGTCTTTCCTAGAATAAACTGAGGACTAAGTTCAGTCTTAGGATACATCTTCAGACTTTGGTTATCCAACACTATCAGCACCCAGGCACAACTGCTAAGTAAGATGTTCCTTTTCATTGTTCTTGCATCACTGAGTGTAAATTAAAATGTATCCTCCCCCAAATATTTTAGTATCTTAGGAAACACTGGATTCACCAGATACACAGTTTGCATTGTACTTTTGCTATGTGTTACCATACCGATTTTTTAACACAAGAATATGCTCACTGCCTTGTGGAACGAGGACAATTGCATGACTAGATGAGGAGGCAGTTCTTAGTGCCTAAGAAGTGCTCTCTAAAGTGACCACTGTCAAATACTTTTCATTACAGAAGTGGAACAGACATCTGGAACTGTGGGTTCAGATGAGTCCTTTCAGAATTGAAAAAAAAAAAAAAAAAAAATTGTATTAATATATTTTATAAATTCCCTCCACAAATGGTACTGCACAGGTGCTGAGACTGCTCTAATTAAATAAGAATCAACACATTTTTCCACAATACTGGTTCTCCCTATCCCAGCTCTCCCCCTGTCCCTCCTGCATAACCCCCTGGTATTTTAAGACTTCTTACGTAACATGAGAGGAAATTTACTTTCAGAGTTTTAAATTTTTAAATAATGTTTCAGACTCTGTTGCAGAAAAAGTAGTCCTTCTCAACACCACCCCCACCCACTAATCCCTATCATTTCTATAGCAGTATAAAAATGCCATAGAGGCAAAATACAAACTCCCTGACCATAAAGCAAAGCAAAGTATCACTGTATATGCTATATGATTTAAGCATGGATTGTTAGATACATTAAATATGCAAGGATAAAAAAGCTCAAAAGCAGATACAGAAGTCCATATTCAAAATTTAGAGAATTTGAATATAGTAGAAGCTGGATCAGAGTTTTATATTCACATTATAAAGTCAGGGTTTCAATACATGGGGATTATACTCTAGCCCTCAACTTAATTCTGTCCACAGCAAATCAGTTCTGGATAATGTCTCACACACTTCCACTGAGAATAATTACATTTTTATAGCCATCATAAGAAACATCCATCAAGTAAAGATGACTTGCTGATAGGAAACAGTATGACTCCAAACAACCAAGACTTTAACATAAGAACATTTCCTACCAGGATTGTCAGGCTACAGAACAAACTAGTAGCAAAAATCAAAAGTATAAAGCCACTAGGTCAGCTACTAGCTCAGCTGATCTACCAGCTAACATTTGTATACCTCCAATCACACAGTTCCAACTATATTCTTATGCTGGCTACAGCAAACTAGTAAACCCAACATGATCTGATATAGTAGGAAAAGCAATAGGAAAGTATTTAGTTTTAGTCTTTTTTTTCCTCTCTGAAATCAGGGCACCATGGGTCAGATGAGACAAGTAGAGAGTTCCAGCCAGAATTTTATGGGGGTTCCTTTTCATCCGCTTTCACATGAAACCACCACCTATACTGCCTACTCACACTATCATTTAAACTAAAAAGGTAATCAGATACTGGCATATTTTGGCACTGCCATGTGGTTCTGACTGTGTTGGTATTTTGAACAAAGAACTGTGCAAGTTTCCCAGAATATAATTCATAAAACGAAATTGCAATAGTGTATCAGTGAGGTGGTGAGTCATCACTGATGTTCATGTTTGACAAAAGCAAAACATAATTCCTGGAAAATTCCTGGAAATTTCTGGTTCAATCACAGACATGGTGTGCCCATCCACCATTCTGACAGGCTGGTCTTGTTCAGACAGTCTAAAAAAAATCACTAGTAGGAACTCTGTAGTAGGGAACATGAAGCAACATAGTACAATTATCACACCTTTTGCTCTTTCTTGTGCCAAAAATCTAGCTTGGTTAGTAAGTTGTCAAAAGGAGTATCCTGTAAAGTAGAAGGGACTGTGAACTCCTAGTGAGCTTCCACAAGATTGTGTCATAGAAGATGCATCTTGCACCAACAGGCTCTAAATCAGGAAAGGTGAGCTATTGGCATTGATAAAAAGTTTGCACTTCAGCACAAATTTTTGTTGAAACAAAATTTAAACAAAGCACTATTGTGTTTCTGAATAAATTTGATACTAACTACAAACATTTCACAAACATTATACACTAAATTAGGGGGGCAGTGTCCTTAGAAAAATTCCTTAAATCAGATGAAAAAACAGGTGAAGTTCTTGAGCAAACTGTGGAATGGCTGTACTTCGTTTTTTACTAATATGTCTTAACTTCTTTCCTAAATGTAAAAAGATAGAGCTAAATGAATAAGAGACACTCTCCATCCTGTGTGTTCTACATACACCCACAAGTCCCTGGTCTATTACTTCAGCATCCAAATTTAAGTGCAAGTTGATGGGTATTACAGCTGGTGTGGGGGTCAGCAGCTCTGACCCAGGAAGAGGTGACCAGTCCGGGGAGATGGTCCCGAAAGGAATCGCCTTCCTGAGGCCCGGTGTCTTCCCTCAGCTGCTGGCAGAGGAGCCCTAGCAGAGACTGTCAGCTTTTTAGTGATATCAGCTCGTGATTCCAGCTCAGCTCTGCAGGGCAGCCTCCAGGCCAAGCCAGACCAGAGAGAGAGACGAGAGGTTCATGTGGCTGGTTCTGCACGAAGGTAGCTTTATTGTTGGTCCCCTCTGGTGAAGGGGAAAGCCAGGGATGAGAGCCCTCTCTCTGAGCCCCACAGGGCCAGAGGGCTTGGTTTTATAGGGATACAGGGGATGGGTGAAGACCAATGGGTTACAGAGGATCTGGGATGGGTGAGGACCAATGGATTAGGAAGGATCTGCATAGGTTCTCCTAAAGGATTGTGGATCTGTCTTTTCTCACTGTGACCAAAGAAGTGGTTGCCTTTCCAGGGAGTCCTGCTGGGCAATTGCGAAATCTCTTATCTCAGCAGAGATCCCTCCAGGGCAGGGGCTGGGCATACCCCACAGATGGGCACCACTCTGTTTTCGACTTAGATTTCACTTCTCTAAGTAATCACAGCCTCCCAGTGAGCATGCTCTGTTTCACCCCATTCCCTTTTCTTTTTATAGTCCAGCTTCACAACAAAGCACAGCAGAAGCAGGGAAGGTACATGCATTTGCACTCAAGCTCCACTACCTTTTGTTGTTCTTCCACCTTCAGCTGCAGTCCTATGCATCATAGCAGAAGCATGACAAGAGACAGCTAAAAAACCCCCCTGAATTTATTTTCTTAGGCTTAGTAGTCTCACTCTTGGATTCCAGATGCACAATTTGTCAATGAACTTCCAACCAGCTCTGTTTGTGCCAGGTCTCTTCCCTCTCCACACATAAAGTACTGCTTACAAGCTGAATGGGACATAAAGGAGTGCAGACAGTGCTGCGAGCTATGTTCGGGTCATGGTTCACTAGCTGAAGGGTTTCGCTGCACAGGTTTCTATACCTATGGCACTAAAAAGTAACGTTTTTGTTCACATTCCATACATCATGTATATGGATAAGAAAATACTGACAAAGTTTTTTATAGTATCCATTTTGAGGTATAAGAATTGTTTTCTTCCACTATGCTCAAAATCCCATTTTCTGCCTGTTTTTCCTGAAGAATTACTTGAACAATTGAATGTTATGTACAAGAAATGATGATAAAAAGCTCACTACATACAAAATTACAGCAAGTCTGTTCGCACAGAACATGCACAACCGTATCTGAAAAATGACAAAAGATTGATGGAAGAAAAGTGGAAAAATATCCCAACTTATTTTAAAGTTCAAATAAGAAATTGAAGGTAAGATGCTGGGAGAACACATGAGAATTCAGAAAAGCAGCTGCACTGGGCCAAAGCCTTTTGATATGGTGTCATGTACTGCACACGGAAGGGCAAAAGAAGCTAACTGCTGCCAAGAACACAGGCAGAATATTAGGTAGAGAAACTTAGGACAGATAAACAGATATTGTGAATCTCATCTAATCAGATCACTGGATGTATTGAGATTCAAAATGCCAAATGAAATCTGTCATGGAAGCAAGAGAACAATGTTATTTTTGTAGCTGAAAGTGATGAAATAGTGGTATAGATAAACGGAAACAGAGAATTCATATAATATTCTGCTAGAGATAATAAGGTGTTCACTGCTACTGCCTCTAACAGGTTTTACAGAAGTTCAATCTAGAGAAAATGCAGAGAACAACTAGGAGCCCATCTTAGCACTCTGGCTGAGCAACTACATGCTAGTGCATCTTTCCATTATAAAGTAAGATTATATTATACTAATAGTGGCTCAAGTTAAGCCAAGGAGATCCTCAAAACATTCTGTTCCCACTGTGCTGGGTCACGTACTGTACTTTTCATCATTTATCCCAAAAATTCAGTAATGCTCACACATTAGTATTAAAACAGTTTCCATGCACTAGTCAATGTCACATTTATACTTAAGGTAAAGGGAAGTGGGTTACTGTTTGAACAAAAGGAATCCAAAAGACAGACATCCACACACTGGTTAATACTATTCTAAATATGGATTCCATAGATTAACAGATTTCAATCCAGAAAGATTTATCTAGTAGTAATTCTAATACATTATTCATATCCTCCTAATACAGCTTACTTTTAGAAACCAGATCGGTCTGTTGTGCTGTGCTGCAGATGGAAACAGCAGCATATTGTCACACCAACTACAAAAACGGTGTTCTGCCTTTCAGTTCAGTGGTTCCCTGATGAAGAGAATTGATCATCTATCAGAATTTTTTCTGTTCAGCATTTTTTCTAGTGCATAAACCCCAAATTCAGTTTGCTAATACACCAAAAGCAGTACTCCTCTTTACTGTAACATAATTAACATACTCAATTCAGTCTGGATTTTGGACCTACCTCAAAAGAAGCACTACTTAACAGTATAAGCTGTGTCATGCAGCCAAGAGGAACTACCAGGTCTGTCCATGTCTACTCTTTAAAAAATCTCTTCACATGTATTTTTTTACAACCTTGTCTGTCCTGTAGAATGTGAGATGGAGCACCAAACCCACTTCATGGGTTTTGCTGGAAAAATGCAAATAATAAAATCCATATACAATAGTCCACATGCAATGCAGTCTTTTTCTCTTTGCTATTCTAGAATCCTATTTTCCAATACTGTCAATAAAACAAACTCCAAACTCTAAAGTTCTCTAAACTACAGTTAAGTATATTTGATACACATCAGACTAAAGGAATAAAAGAAAATCAATCTGACTGAAGAACAGCAGGTCCTTTGTGGGAAGACATGTTGCTTCTGGATGTGCCAGTGCTGAGTGGTCTGCTGCAGTGGGGCTTGGTTTCTACAGATTTTTGCCTTATGACTGGTATCTGTTCCTATTTCAAAGTTCCTGTACAACATTTCACATAGAGCATTTAGGAGTATCCTATGTATACCTAATTTCCTAAAATTTCCTAATTATTACCAGTTATCTGAATAAAACTTAACAAATCATAAATTGTGACTGCAATGAAAAAAGAGGGCAGAAAACATTGAGGAAACACACAAAAAGGAAGATTGCAAATTTATTTCCATACGAATGATCAGCACACAGTTCTTAGCTTTTTCCAGAATGACCAGCTCGCAGTTTTCACCTTTTGCCAAGAATCATAGGTGTAATGTTTCATGCTATTCATACATGTTTGTTTGTTGTTTTTTTAACAAACGTTTTGCTACATCCAATAGGAACACAGTCAGAAAGCTCCAAAGTCATCTATTTTTTCCAGTTCAGGGAGCTCACTGAATGTAACACTCCACTTTGCCTGGTTTCTTTCACTATTTAATGTATTTTAGTTCCTTCACCATGTCTGACTTTTTTGATGTTTTCATGAATGTTCTTTGCTCTGTTTTTTTATTAATTAAATAGTTTCCCTTACTTATTTTCTTAATCTGCAGAATGCTTGACTTGAAAACTAATATGACAAGAAAAACAGTGGGGTAAGCACGCAGATGGAGTTTTGTTTTCCTAGTAAAGCACTTCTCAGAGTTGCACTATAATTCTAGCTCTCCTCTTCCTGAGACATACTAATTTTTATCTGAAAATGGAAACTGAGATATTCTAGATTATGCCTTTTTATGATCTTCTAATTTTACTTTAAAAAAAGACCCTGAAATTCTTATTTGTTACACTTTTCTGAGGGGGATGTGTGTATGTGTGTGTTTGTTTTTGTTTGTTTGGGTTTTTTTTGGTTAGTCATGTCTCCATTTTCTATACTTCTTTGTCTTGGGGTGACTTGATGATGTGTATCCCCTATCGCTGCTCTATGCCCAGAAATTAACTTTGTGCCTTTCTGTGCCTTTAAACTGAGCCTGAGAGGGGGGAGAGGAAAAAAAACGAGTGAACTTTCAAAGCAGTTGTTCAAGGACACAGGTACACACTTCCTCTGCTTCTAACAGCAGCAAAGGCGGAGGAAGCACCCTTCTTGCTTTTCAGACAGCTTTCAGCTCCTTTTTCTCTGGAAGGAGATGGAGAGTTGAACTTTGTTTTCCTGGGACTTCAGTTTTTTTCACTTCTTCTCTTCTGGACTGTTTCAGCATCAGAACACATCGGGAGGATTTTTCCACCAAAGCCCCAGAGGTGGGCCCATGACCCATCTCCAAGGAGGAGGAGAGAGACCACACCTACGGAAGGACTCTGAAATTTTCCCAGGTTTCTCTCCACAGTGAGAGGTTTTATTATTTAGCATTATTATCCTTTTCCTGTGTGTTTGTTAAATAAATAATTTTTATCTCTTTCACTTTCCTCTGAGGAAAATTTCTTTTTTCTCGAACCTGGTGGGGGAGGGATGGTTGCAACCTGCCTTCTCTCAGAGGCTATTTTCCTCCAAATTTGTCCAAACCCGCACACTTCTTTTACCAAAACATGAATTCAAATTTTTGCATTTATGGAAGAAATTGAGAACTATCTTTCTTCACCAGTTGCTTCCTCTCAGTTTCCCTTAGGTAAAATCCCATTTTAGTTCCCAAGCTGCTAGGTAATTATTTTCAATTTGCTTCAGAAACTGTATTAGCAGTGCACTTTAGCAAAAAGTCTAAATCCAAAGCAAAACTCAAAATAGCTTTTAAAAGCTACTGAAAAAAATACAAATGAAATAAATAATGCCATTAAAGTTGGGAGAAGCATCAAATTATTTATTTAGTTGAGCGTTCATAATGTCAAATATTTGATTCTATATACTTCTACTAATCATACAAGATTGATTAGTCTAAGTAGTGCAAGCTCTCCTCACACTGTAGACAGAAGAAAATGAGATATACAAAATATGAAAATAAGATCTCTGCAACATTTGACCTGCAAAATATTAAGATCTGATTAACCTTTTGTCAAAGTTTTGGAATTTTTTTTAATAAAGGCTACAGAGAGAAAGCCTTGTCTAATGAATAGTTTCTTTAGACTAGCATTTTCAAAAATGTAAAATCATTAATGAATCAGGACATTTAATTTATTAATTTTCAATATGTCCAAATGTTTTCTTGTTCATACTCCCATCTCCAGCTTTTAGAAACAATATATCCTATCTCCTAATGCTCAAATGAAAGCTAAAATAACTTTAAATAGAAACTTGATTAAAAATTACTAATAAGGGGAACTGAAAAATTGCTAGCATTCTCACACAGAGCAAATTAAAAGAGAAAGAACCCCCTCCACCACATTCCATCCCCCATATTCCAAACTGTATTAAATGTGAAGCATATTTTTAGCTAAATCATCTGTAAAGGAAACCATTCCCTTCTGATGTGTAATCATTATAATTTAGGTGTTGATATAAAGCATTAGGGATCACGTGACAGCAGAAAAAGCACTGTTCCAAATAAATCTTGGCAATAGCTAGCTTTAAAAAACGATGATGTCACAGCTTTACAGAGGTCAGGGTGTTAGATCATCTAACTTGTTGGTATAAACTTGTTTTTTGGATGTTAAAAAGACATTCATATGCCCAAAAGACTTCCAGCTTCTTCATCTGTAACAGTAGGTGGTATCTTCCCTTACTTCTGAATTATTTCCTTAATTCTGAAATGCTGTTAGCATACATGTGTTCAGTATTTTGCAGTACTATATAGAAAAATTCCTTTCACTAATTTGCTGCTTTAACTTCGCCATTTCCTACTAGAATCACCGATTGCTTATCAACTGCAGAAACAGTTTATATAAAATCTGATCTCTTCTATTAGTGTGATGTCTTTTGGATGTGTACAATGACTTTTTCTCAGTGACTGCCTGCGTAATGAAAGAAATGTAAAGAAAAAAATTATTTTCAGATAGCATTACTTTCTCCCAAAAGCAGACATGAGGGGAAAAAAAAGTGCTTTGGAGTTGAATACCATTAAAGTAAATGGGAGGTGATTATACATTAAAACATTCATAGATACACTTACTGCTACAAAGCATGAAGAAATAGGTGTGGTTTCCTCATCCCTGGAAGTATTGAAGGCCAGGTTGAATGGGATTTGAGCAACATGGTCTACTGGAAGGAAAACAGAAGGGTTGAGGGGTGAAAATGAGATGATCCCTTCCAATCCAAACCATTCTATAATTCTGATTCTATGAAATAGTAGGGAGCATTAATTCTCCCAGATGTCAGGAACTTTTTTTCCTAAAAAACCCAATTTTTTAATTTGAAGAACCAAGTCCTGCACTCAAATCTCCATACAAGCCACATTTCATTTACCTCAGTTATATGTATTCAGAAAGTTTAATACCCTGAAAACTAATCAGAAGTACAAAACTTACTCAAACTCTTAGTCACTGAGAATGAGTCAGTACCAATTCGTAGAAATGAAGAACTAGGAGTACAATTTTTTTTTTTTTGTAAAATTCTATCTTAAATTCTCTCCTTACTGTGTGTTTGACGTTGTTCTGGTAATACACAGTAAAACTCGCAATATGAAAGTACTCTTGTATTATTGTTCCTACTGTTGCTGAACTTTGATTTTCATCTGCCACAAAGCATCTTACATAACTGCAATTTAGTGTACTCTTCACTCTATCTATGTAATAAGAATCACTTCTGAAATTATGGGATTCACCTAACTGCACAATACTGCAACCTATCTCTGTGAACAGGTCATTGTCTTTCTCAGCTGAGAGACTGCAAATTTCATAAATTCTTATGATCTAAGTTGTCTGTGAGCTTCTAGAAAAATTAAAATAATAGTTCCTAAACCTTACAGTTTCCGAAAGAAAAAAACCGTATGGTATTTCTACAGTTCTAGGCTGATCATCAGTATTTTCTTGGAATAGCAATCAATATAGCCTTGGCACAGCAGCAAAGATTCTACGGTTATTTATTCAAAAAACATGCTTTTTTCTTTTTTCCAGACAGTCAGCAATAAAATACGTAATTAATTTCAATGGGCTGTTTCTTTATTTTGCTGTTTTAATCCAGCAAGGCACAGTGCCTGTGAAGATGGACCAGGATCTTATTTGTGCGTGGGACATTCATTACCCCAGCTATTGACCCTTTGGGTTGTAGCACTATGAGTAACATTACTACTTAAGGCAGAGGTGGCTGCATTTGAAGACTTCCTATGTCCCTCTTCAGAAAAACTACACATTACCAAGGACGCAGGAAAAGCACAAATACGTCAGTGAATGCTACTGCCTCTTCTTAGCACACTACCCACTAATGCTGCCCTAGCACAGCAAGTAGCCCTCCCTCTTTTGCAAGATGGGCACATAATGCGTAACAGCTTGTGGAATTCCACTCTGCTGAGATCATTCTATAATTTCTATATATCCTAAAAGCATTTTATAGACAAGCAGCTTAATAACATTTATTTAAAAGAAGGAATAAATTCACAGCACAGCCAGCTATTCTGGCCTTCAGCAGAGCTATTATGACAGCTCAGCTACACCATATTCTAGTCTAAATAATCTAGCTTCAAGATGATCATAAAATATGTTGAAGTACATACAGGTACACTCAGACAATCCTGATATACTTTTTATCCAGTAGCATCCTGAGCAACTTTCCCTCTCCAACACAAGTGTTGTTTACAACACAACTCATAACCAAATGCAAACAAAGGTTCTTCCTGAAAATTTGCAAAGCTGTCTATTCCATTTGTTATTATTAACACCAAATTGTGTAGAAGACATGTCCAACAGTAGAAGAGATCAGGTCAGAAAATACCCTCAAAAGCTGTAATCACAAATAATGGCATAAAAAGACTGTAGCTAAAAGTAATTAAGACTCTAAAATGCTGACGTTAAAATGCACGCAACAGGAGGTTTAGGTGCATCTCAGAAAACAGTAGCTTTTACAGGCTATTTTACTCAGATACAACTTCCACAGAAATCACAACTGCTGTTTTACAAAGGTAAATCATGCATTTGGGCATGAATCCTAATTCTTAATACCTTCTTCTTAATCCAGTTATAATCGGCGACAGAATGAATGTGCTAATAACAAAAGTCACCATGTAGCAACAATAGTTACAACCAGAGCAAAAGCAAAGAGAAACTTCAGCTCAGCAGCAACCCATGCCTGAAATTTCTTCCTCCTTTTATCAGGAAGTTCAAAAAGACACTGCCTCATGTACCCGCACTGCCCTGTAATGCTGCACTGCTGCTGGAGGAACAGCTGTGCTTGCTGTGGCTGACTCCCCTTGCCCTGCCCGCTGCTTGGCTTTGCTTTGTTTAGCTGTGACAGCAATTTCTCTGACCAGATGTCTGCAGCTAATTTGTTTTACTTTTCTTGTATTTCTATGGTACAACAACTAACAGCAGTTATTCCATGTATAAAGAGATAGTTGCATTGCTAATATAATGATGCAGTGTAAAGAAATGCAGGGCTGCTAACAATAGCAGAGGTCTTGAGAAATGGGTACACAGGACACGATATGAAGGAGTACATGCATGGGATCACAGTAGGGTTGGCACTGCAGACTAAAACAGCTATGAGAAACTTCCCAGAGGTCTGTTAAAGAAACGCAGACTTGGCCCTGCACAGAATTGGTTTTAAGGATAACAAACAGAACATAGTAACTGTATCTTACACACATGAACTGCACCACATAAGGTACTTTGGATGTGGCATGAAGCTGCAGTTCAGTGAAGGGAGAGTGAAGGTACAAAAGTATGTTACCAACCTACAAAAATGACCACAAGTATATTCTGGGGTAAATAAAAGAAACCATTAACATTACTTCATTTTACACTCAGTGAAGGACTTTAAACATAAGAGCTTCCCCTTTTGCCCTGTATTTCCTCTTTTTCTATTTCAAATGACTTCTCCAGGTCCTTGTATTTCGCTAACAAAGGTCTCAACTGAACTTTGTAGGTACTGCCTGCCTAGTCTAGCTGTGATTTCATTTCACTTCCTTCTCTTCCTGCTTTACTTTGGTGCCTAACACTAAATAATGTTTTTAGTCCCCCAGCAGCCAGCTGAGAGATCCATAAGCAATCTGAGAATAATTCTTTTTATGAGTATCATCACAGAAAGAGTGAATAAAATCCAAGTACATAAATGCATAACTAGACACTTAAAGGATTTATAGTTTCAATAAAAACACGACAGTGCAAGAAAAAGAACTGTAAACCAATGTGTACATGAAAAAGAGACTTGGAAAGATGAAACAAACTTTGGTCACAAGCTAAACCTTTAAAGCCTAGCACCGTCACTACAAGACTGTCAGTTGCTAGAGGGCAGCAGTATGAACTTCAAAACTCAAGGCTGTGGGACAAAATAACAGACCTGACAGTGCGGATAAACAACGCTGTATCTCACACACCTGTTTATCCAGAGTTCAGATGAACATTTGGTAGCATGAAAAGCAAATTGACTTCTTGGAAACTGACCAGTAACCATATTTGTAAGACAAAACATTGATGTTTCCAAAAAGATACAAAAGAACCAGTGAAGCATCATTGAGGAATGAAGCAAAACTGCCAGTATTTTTTCCTACAAATCAGTATCCTTTCCAAGAGGACACTGCATTTTTGAAGCTGACTACAGAGCCTTCTTCTATGTAAAATGACTGTAAGAAAAAAAGCAATATAGCTTTTTGGAGAAGTCACAAATGGTATTTTTCTGAGATCTTCCAGAAAATTATCATCATTAGCAAACAATGTAAACATGTAAGAAAATACACACAAATGGAATTTATAAAAGAAATACTTCATCTGCTTAGCTACAGCAACTATAACAAGAATCATTGCTAATATCGGCAATTCCTAGATTTAAGTAGCTATTATCATACCCTAACAGTTTATATAATTACCATGTGCTAACAACATAATCATACCCTAACAGAAGATTTTTAAATCCCCATGAACACAGATGTGCACAAACACACACACAAAATGCAAGCATCCCCTGCACAGGCATTAAGAGCTGTCCTTTGCAGAACAGAGAGAGGAAGCCTGGGTCCCTCTACTGTTAGCTAGCTAGTTCAGTCCAGCAGCTACACCTCAGAACCTGCATCAGTGCAAGCCTCTGGAGGAAGTGCAGGTCAGGAGCTCACAGAATTGCTCCTATTTACAAGTTTTAAATACTTCAATTTAATTACAGAGTGCATTCTGCTGCCACACAATGTTTATGGCTGCACTTTGCCTTTCTGCAAGACATAAAATAACTCTGACAGATAGCTATCTTGTTACAAAATAAACTTAGTAAAGCAGTCCTTGCATTTACGAAGAAATTCCAAAGCCTTAACTGGTTTGTTATCTCAGACTGCTCTCTCTCCAGAAAAGCTTAAATTAAAGATTGAAATTATATGCTCAGTACTTTAATAGAGACATCTTTGAAGATACTTACTTACGTCAGGGTTCTGCTGCACTGAACTAATTCTTAAAAGAGTACTTAAATTATATACTTCCCACTGTTGTTTATTAAACCCCTTTCACTCCATTCAACCAGAAACTTGTGGTTTTTTCTTCATGAAGTTTTACTTCATCAAACTTTTACTTCATGATTGCTTAAGTGTTACAGTGGGGATTCTGTAACCCGATGTATCAAACAACGAGTCCCGTGGAAAAGAAATATATATGGACGGATTCTTGATAGATGTCTCAGAGATGTTTATTTCTCCAGCCGCATGGCCGGGGCTCTGCCGAGGAACTGCTCAGTCACGGGACCCGAGGGTCCTTCTGCCCGCGCAGGGAACACAAACCAACCCATGGGAACGAGGCTGAGCAGGGGCAGGGAAACCCCGTGTCTGTGCCCTCAGGGCCCCTCTGCCAGGGCTACATGGCAGGGGGAGGGACCCAACACTTAAGCATATATGGTATGATAGAAATTGTGGTTACAAAGTACCACAGATCAGCTTTCTATTGGAAGTACCAGAGTGATAAAATCCACATTTTTACAAGAAGGACTGTTAGAATACAGAACAAAAAGGATGAAAAGTAAAACTTGCAATAATAAAACGAGGATACCATCCTGACATGAGAGGTGAGCAGCCACGAAACGGAGTGTGTGGCAGAGAACAATTCCCATTTACAACACGTCAGACTGTAGGGAGGATGCAATTTTCTAGATTCACATTCTCCTGGGAAGATACCTCAGCACTGGGAAACACAGCAGCACTAGACACACGTGCTGCTTGACACAGTCTAAGAAGCAGACCATTTAAAAATTCCCTGCCATGACTGCAAACTCTCACCAAGGTTAAAATAATCAATGCAAAACCAAAGTATCTTCTTCTGAAAGCTACTACTTGAAACCAATCACTTAGTTTACAACTAATTTTGAAATTTTTGTATTTTGTAAACTGTATGCTTATTGATGAGACTTAACAGATTTATAAACTGTATATAATTTGCTATATAATACTGCAAGAGACTTAAAGATCATAATTGCCTCAAACATTGTTAAGACCACCAAATGACTTTGCCCATTATGGCAAACCATATCAAGAGGCAACTGCTCATCGGTGACCACCCTGCCCCCCTCGCCCCCTGCCCTGCCACTGTTGGATGTGCCTTTGTGAATTCCTGGAAATTTGGACAGTAAATTAAGTCACATGATGGGAACTTGAGATAAGATAAAGGTGGTAACACTGTCCAATTATCTCAGACTAGGGAGAGGCAAACAAACTGGGGGAGCACTGATAATGAACACAAAGAATCCACAAGGAAAGCCAACTCAGTAACTGTGCTGACAAATCATCTCTGACTGGGCCCAGAAGGGGAAGGCCATGGACCACTGACTCAAAAGAAGAGGAAGACTGAGCACGGGAAGCAAGGAATCATTTAACCAATAGAACAGGAGAACTGTGTATCCAATGAGCATTTGATTCCTTTGTTTGCTAAAGTGTATAAATGAGAAGTTTTGAGTGACCTTGGACCCCCCCACTACTGAGAAGACCAGAAGAAGAAGACCAATGGGATGATGTCTGGATCCTCGGGTGGTGAAAATTTTTTACTTAATCTGTCTCTCTGTTAGTCTTTTCATTTTCCCACCTCCCTTTTTCAGTTTCCTTCTATCTCTCTCAATTTCCCATTTACTGTTAAATGAAATCTGTACGATTGACTTCAGCATACGGTCTCATCTGCACCTTAATTTGGGCAGAGGTGTCTCTTGAATAATGGGATCTTAACATTATTTTGGCATAGCTGGCAGGATACTGTTCTCTAATCTCAAGTGCCTTTGACAATGGTACAATTCCCTCTAGGGGGGTTGGGTGGTTCCTTCGCTGTGAACTCTTGGAAACTTTTCCACAGCTTTCCTCTGAGGAAGGTTATGTGTTTTGTCCTGGGGGAACTTTTGGAAAAAAATGGCTGTCCAGGGTGGCCCGTGTAAAAAAAGTATTTTGTTACCCTTCCTTGAAAAATTTTTTAGTTGCCCCTCTATCCCACAGGTGGAGTTGACGCAAGAAAATTAACCTACTGGTTCCTCAAAATGAGCTACTGGTTATTCAAAAATCTGAAGATGAAATAATGCTATCCTCACAAGTTTGGTGAAAGAATTGTACTTTCAGTTAAATAAGGAAAATGAAAATTGAATGCAAGTAGAGGCACTGCTAGCTGTCAAGCATGATGACATCCAAGAGCTTCAGGCAGAGCTTCAGAATGTGCATGAGAAAGAGGGAGAATCTTATGGGAAGAAGTGCAGGACATAGAACCTGTAACATATTCTGAAACATGATCTTGTAACTCAACCTTTTTTTGTTCAGTGGAGAAGTTGGGAGACAGTGCATGAGTCCACTGTTCGGATAAAGAAAAAAATGTAACGTTTGCATTGACATTTGATGACAAGGAAGTAGCATGTTGATGCTTAATTAAAATTGAAACCAAAAATGATTGCCAGGATCAGCAAACAGCTACTAAAATGGTGCTGTATATGGCTAACTAAGATATCAAAGTCTGGCCATAAATCAGGCAAGATTTAAATCCATCAATATTAATGCAGTGGGATACTGAAAATCTCGGTATACTTCCAAGATGGCAAAGAGGTAAAATCACTGGAGTAAATGGAGCCAATGTTATCTGTGGAACTGATTAGGTTAATTCATGGCTCCTGGGTGAGAAGCTGAAGTCTGCTAATCCTAACCCTAAAAGAAATCCAGGTTAAGCCATTAAAGCAGTCCCTAATTCCCAAGTGGTGGCATGTACCAAATTTTAACAAGCAGCTTCATTCCCTCTAGACATGAAATTAATTGGAGGAAACCCCCCATGAAAAGATGAGGGAAGAAGCAACAAGAGGAGTGTACCAAACACTTCATGAAACAGAAGTTAAAACTCTACCTGAGAGGTATCAAGCTCAAGCTGTTAAGGGATAACTTGCCAGGGAAGTTTGTGTTGCTTTCTTTTTCTAAGAGTGCCAACACCCCTGCCCAAGCTGAAGATCAAAAGAACCAGCTCGAAGTGGGTTAACTGCCAGTGGATTTACATGAGAAAGCTCACAGAAGTCAACCAAGACTATATGATGATGACTTTTCCTTTAGGCCCTTTTACCTTTGTGGTAGACACAGGACCTTTTAATCAACACTGAATGCATTTTCCATCCTACTAATAATCTGTCTATAGTAGGCTGAATTTTCACTTTTCTTTTTATAGGAACCTGCCAACAGATGAGATCAAGCTGCGTGGAACTGGTTAAATTTTTTAACTGCCACCATAACTGCTTGTATTATCAGCTTATTAATGTTTGTGATTTGTTTGTGTTTTCATTGCAAGTGACTTGTTGAGAGACCATATATTAGTCAAACCATTTTATATGTTGTTAGTTTGATTTTTGCCAAGTTTGTCTTTTATTGGAAAAAAATTGTGTGGGAAGAGCTTTTACTTTTGTCTTATGAATGTATAATTTTGTCTAAATCAAATTTAGCCTGGGAGTTGGTGTAAGAATTTATGCATATTTGGAACCATACAAATATGTATTAAGCAGTTCTGCCTCAGAAGACTTTAGATTGATGATGATTTGGCTAAATTTTTCAGAGATATTAATGAGTGAACTAAATAATCCTAATAAAACAGAAGAAAATGTTACATGGGAAATGGGTGACCATTTCCTTTCTAGATAAGGAGAACAGACAGCCATGGACTGCAAATGGGCCATGGGTGAAATACAGAAAAACCTTTTACCAGCTATTAAGCAACTTTACCTGTGACCATTTTCGGAACCAAATATGTTATCAATCATGAGACATTCCAAATCAAATCAGAGACTTATATTCCCAGTTGAATGTGTCTCATGTACAATTGGCTTTCCTACCATGTGTTCTAATAGAATATTTTAACTTTACCTAATTCCTTTTATTTGTGCTAATCAATATGGTAACTACAGTACATTCTGCACCACGAGTTTCTCAGTTGTGGGTGCAATTTACTGTGGAAGAAATTAAAAAGGAATGTGACAAGGGCAGTTTGCCCACTGAAATGAAAAAAAAATTAAAAAGCAACCTGGGATAATATAACTAAATCTGAAAGTCTTATTTTGTGTCAGGATTAAATTGCAACAGAGCTATACTCCATCCCCTGGACAAGAGAGTATAGGCCCGATGTAAAGATGTGTTTGCGTAAGAACCTTTTGTATGAAAACTCTTTTTGTATATTGACTGAAAACTTCGTAAGCTAGAAGTTAATTTTCCATGGTTTACAGAATTACCCAGCTGGACAGGAACATTACCTATAAAATTCTTCCAACTACATGTGGATGTGATTGAAAGAGAACACCATTTTAAAGACTTCGAAGTATGTAAGCCCAACTTGTCAACAAACCCATTCACACTTATTCCCAGTGTGCAAAGGTGTACTAAGGGACCTGAAAATCTGCTTCAGAGTAGGCTGACTGACACATCTTAATATATGACATATGTATCTGTTGGGGATACCTTTTCATGGGATTTAAAAATCAAGACCCACTGTGTAATTCTATGGCTAATTTGGGCCTATATCCAACACACACAGTATTGTGAAATCCATCACACCCACTACCCATTAAAGAACACTCTGATCCTTGGGAATCACTGGATAGGGGCAGTGGCTAATTAGAATTGGGTTGATAAGTGCATAGCTGTTGTTTGCAGTATGATTACTTATTTGTGTTATTGCTTCTGCTGTTTCTGTCTTTTCTCCTAGTGACCACAATCTTTATCACCCCCATGGACAACTTATGAACTGAGGAAAAGTTCCTGGAAGAGTGTTTGAGCCACAGGGTGGTGTAAGGAAAGCCAGCTCAGCAACTGTGCTGACAATCAGCTCTGACTGGGCCCAGAAGGGGGAGGCCATGGACTACTGACTCAAAAGAAGAGGAAAACTGAGCATGGAATCAAGGGAATAATTTAACCAATAGAACAGGAGAACTGTGTATCCAATGAGCATTGATTCCTTTGTCTGCTGAAGTGTACAAATGGGGAGGAGTTTTGAGTGACCTTGGATCTCCATTACAGAGAAAACCAGAAGAGGACCAATGGGATGATGTCTAGATCCTCAGGTGGTGATAACTTTTTACTTAATCTGTCTCTCTGTCACTCTTTTTCACTCCCCTCCTCTCTTTTGCTCTTTCTTTCTATCTCTCTCTACTTCCCATTTACTGTTAAATGAAATCTGTACTACAGTCTTCAGCATATGGTCTTTTTTGCAGCCTAATTTGGGTAGAGGCATCTCTCCAATAATTGGATCTTAACAAATGTAACTAAAATAATGTAGGAATTGGTTAAGCATGTTTTAACAAGGAAAAGGTCTGAAAGTACCTTTCTTTCTTAGCTATCAAAAATTCTGAAACTTTGTACAATATTTTATTCTTGAAAGTAACATCTAAAGACTAAAGTATCTCGAGAGACTGTAGGTGACATGACTGTGAAAATGCTCATATACATGGAGCTTGTGAATCATAATTTCATTTACCAAAACAATGAGATCTGGAACTTTTAAAGCCATTTTGGGGATCCAGACAGCTAAGAATCTTTAGACTTAGTAGAAAACAAGTATTCAGTATTAAGACATCCAGACTCTCAGCTTTAGAGATGCATTTTACAAAACAAGAACAAGTTTTAAAAAGGTCCCAATACCAATTTAAGTCTTTAAGCAAAACAAAAACCTTTCCCAAAGGAAAAAGAATATATGCATACCATACTGAGAAGACTAATATTTCCCAGACCCATTACATTTTCAAGCTGGTTCTCACCTTTAATTGAGAGAGACAGCCTTTAAGTATCTCTCTTAAATCTTGAATTCACAGTGACAAACCTACCTCATGCAGGAATAATTGCTTGTGTAGATACTACTTCTCTGATTAGTTAGCATGTTTGCTCTTGCTTACTACACAGGTATTTTGTTGCAGGAAATTTATGATGAGAAATTTTCCTTCAAAGGCGTATTTATCATTAGTCATTCTACTAAATTTGAGAGGAAACCAGAACTGTGTAAGTAATTTTATGACTGGCTTTTCTCCATGGCCCTTCACCAAAAGTTGCAACTGCCTATGGCCTTTAACTCTGTTCTGCTTTAGACGGTTTGAAGATGGAAACCATTATTGTATAATTGGTAAGAAAATGTAACAGTTTGTGTTAGATTTGCAGACAAAATACTTACCTACTAAAGACTAATATTTTAAATGGCAGTAATCAATCTTTACTCATAGAAAAATATTTGTCTTACAACAAATAATACATGTAATTATATTTTAAAACACTCTTAACTGTAAAGATAACTCAAAATGCCATTAGTTTAAAGTTAGAAAATTCTGACATGGTAGGGTTTCTCATTTAGAAGATACAAATGTTTAGTTATTCTTTAATCACACTGATTAAATTTCACTGTGTTTTTTCCCACTTCAAATTTATTATTACATCACAAAACAGTAAGAAGGCAAATGAAAACCCGTCGTGGTTTGATTTTGCACAGAAAGAAAACTTGATACGATGGAATTAGAAAAAAATGACACGTAGGACGGGGTCACAAATTTTTGCTTGCCTGATACCTGACTCTAGACAGTTCCACATTAAACCAGTATTAAAAGACAGCAACTAAAAAAAAGTCAGAATGATTTCTAAAAGCAAGTCAAACTTTACCAAAAAAGTAGCATAATTAATTTTAAACACTTACCTGCTTCTGTAGACATTGCTCTTGCCTTCTCTGTTTTCTCCTCAGGCTTTTTGACTTGTTTCTTTCTCTCTTACTCAGCTTTTGGTTGAAGGAAATACTCCTAGGCTGCACAAGACCAATAGGTGTGATGTGTTGTTTGTCTTCTACAGCCCTTGTAGGTAAGGAAAGGTTCATCACAAACGGTAACCCATCAGCAGTGACACTCCCAGAAGATGGTCCAGTAACTCCAAAATCACACTCACTTTCTGTTTCTCTGTGCAGTGATGTGGTAACGGAAGCAACTTGCAATTGGCTTTGTAGTATGTCAGCACAGGAACTATACAGATCCTGAAAAGAACTACCATCCTTCCTACTGGACTCTAATTGCAAGCCCCCTTGTGCGTAAACAAGTGGATTTTCATTTTGGCCATGGTAAAGTGTTCCCATATTGCAAATTTTATATAACACAGGTGAAAAAATAAGTCTTTCTCTGATATTTAAATCCAAGCTATGTGATCTTCTGTGAAAAGGTTTTACAGCGCATGCATCTTTCTTAGGATAGGAAGAAGGGAGATTTCTTTTTTGATTTAATGCCTTTAAGGGAAGTTTTTTACTTTTTATCTCGTATCTGGGAGCTCTTACTTCTAGACAAAGTGCTTCTGTTAATCTTCCAGCACCTTTGTTACTTCCAGCCATATAGGAAAGCCCTTAATTTTTTATTCCCAAAGTTGCAGTTACCACTTCATGGCAGGTATCCTTGTTAAAACCAGACTGAATTTTGAGAAGCAAATGATTTTCTGATGATTTTGACAATTTAGCAGAGAAAGGTGGCTGATGCTCAGTCCAAGTTCTGCAGGAATGTATATTTACTAACTGTCCACAGGAACATTCTTTGTTGCAAACAAAGTTAAAGCCCCCTAAGCAGGCGTCACAGAATGGACAGTGCAATTTTCCAATTGTCCACTGAGCCTATTGACAAGAAAAGAAAAAAATAAAGCACCCAACATGTTCACTGAAAATAAATGAGCAAGAAATAATTACTGGAGTTATTTTCTCCTTTAATAAGAAGATTTTCTTCTTGTTTTTTAAATACAATAAAAGACACTTCACAGCAGAAAGAAAATCCACCATAAATAATGTTCTGGTCAAAGCTCTGCTTGCTACAGCGATAAACAATTCTAAGAAATCTAACACACATTTTAAAATGTAGGAGCTTTGAAATATATTTAAAATTTGTCCATAGACAGAATAATGCTGCAATACTAATGAAAACATCAGATCCTTAAAGCAGTGAAATCAATTTCCCATGTTAATCTGGAATTGGCAAGCACAGCTTCTCAGCTGAGTGTTCTGAGTGCTGATACATTTCTTGCATACTAAGTACAGTGGAAGGAGATTTCTTTCAAAAAGAATATAGCTTTTCAGTTTGATTACCCCACAAAAGCTTAAAATGGTACTTGTATTTTGTTGTACAGAGCATTACAACATAACCTCTGTGCAGATACCATGACAAATCCATAATACTCTACATATAAGGAGACAGTTATTTTCATTATTTATAATTCTATTAATTTCTTTTCAATCCTGAAAGCCCTTTTTCCAAAGGAAATACATATCAAAGATCTATAAACTCCTACATATTAATACAACTATTAGTACTCCTACATATTTAGGCAACTATTAGTATTTTCAGCAATTATATTTATCTGTCAGCAGCACTGTTGAGGACTAAGTTATGCAACTGTTTGTAGGATCAAAGCCCAGACAAGAAACAACATTATCAACTCCAGCCACACTTTACTCACTTCAGTGTCTAAAGAGCCATGAATACAGAAGATGCCCAACATTTCTAGTTTATTTCAGCTGCAAATGTCCTTCAAGGTAATTTGGGAAGATGAGTCCATAACTGATGCTTGTCCTATAGAAAGCTACAGAAAATGTCAGGAAAACCAATTTTGTAGTTTCAGAAAAAAAACCCAGCAACTTGTGTGGAAAAAACGTTATTTTTCACACACAATGCTACAAGAAGTTCTGGAAACACTTATTTGAGAAACTTACTCCTGCCTTGTGGGTTAAACCCTCAAAATTACACAAAATATCAAAGATGTGTCTTTCATTGCTGACAGGTTTTTTACTTGGGGGAAAAAATAGTTTACATATAACTAAAGGCTTTCAAATTCTTGGGAATTCTGTGAACATACAAAATCTCTCAGTTTATAAGGCTGACCAATGTGTCATATGCCATTCCCAAAGGAGAATTAAGCTCCTTCAGAGATTTACTCTTAAACCTCCCACACTCAATTTCCCAGATGCCAGGGGCTAGACACTAAAATTACAGGGAAAGCACTTTCTAGTGACTTTTTTGAGTCTCTCTGGCATGGAATAGTATCCTGAATCTTCAAATGGAGAAGACGAGTGATGAGTGAAAATTAAGAAGGCTAGAAGCCTGGAAAAAATGGAAATGCACAACACAGTATGGAGGAAAAAGGACATCTTTATGTCCCATGTGCACAGAGACTGGGAGATGAGGTGTGGTACCAAGGAGCCCGGAATTGATTTAGCATTAGAGTTTGGCAACAGAGTGTGGAAGCATTGACTCAGTAAAAGAAGTAACAGCCTACTAGTGGAGGAGGTGGTAGGGGGAAAATCAGCAAGATCTGAAGGGGAGCTGAGGGTACACAGATTTAGTGATGGACTGCGTAAAGAGGAAAAAATGGAAGTGGTTAGAAAAAGAAACCAAAACAAGTGATAAGTGATCGGTTAAAGAAATGCAGGTCAATAAAGGTCACTAGCAACACTAGCTAGATATTTGTAATTACTGAAGATTATCTATACACTAATATGTACATGAAATCCAAGGAGATTGGTTAAGAACAGGGACAGATGGCAAAAAAGAACCGGCTGGGAAGCAGTGGGTTTTTACAGCCTGCAAATAGACTTTGCGCTTATGTAAAATGATTTAGCCTTTGATTCAGGAGTCATACAGGAGAAAATAACATATGATCACAAAATTATTCAGAGCCCAGGAGGATCTGGAGATAAGTCAGAATTGTTTAGCATCCCATACCCTCCGCCACCCCCCACCCCATTTATCCATAAAAACACAGGATCTTGCTGGAGGAGATAGAGTGAACGAGGCAGGAGTTCCAAGGATAATAAGTGATGCAATGAACACAAAGATGTTGAAAGGGTACACAAAGAATTCCATTCTCTGCCTTTTTCACCAGAGGAGAATTGCTCCTCTGCAGTCTCAAACAAATATGGCAAGCCTTTTCTGGGCAGTCTATGGGTATTTTGTATTTGTATTTCCTCAGTCCCCAGTTTGACCCTCCAAGTTTTCAAATGCAGAAGCAAAAGGTGCAAAAGAATAATTTAAGAGCTAAAGGTGAAAAGAATAATATTACAATCAATATTGAATCCAATTATACTGAAATAATTTAAGAGGCAAAGTACTGTAAAAAACTGCATCCTTATTATTAAGGATTCATGATTAGGCAATATTGTAAAGTGAGGATATAACTCATGAGATGTGATTTTCAAACACACTTCCAAGATTAGTGTTTCTGAATATAACTATTCTGTTATGTTCATTGAAGTATAAGAGATCACTAATTTTAAAAAGTTTAATTAATGTTTAACAAAAAACCCAAATAGAAGAATAGAAAGACGGAAGATGATTTTTTTTTTTTTTTAAATTTTGAATTCTTAGTTTTACAGTCGTAACAATTTTTTCTCTTTATGCATCATTTTCAGTATGGATTTGCTTAGGGCACAAATTACTTAACATATAGTAAAATTTTACACTGAAGTCTAAGGAAAAAGGAATGCAACTATCATTTACTTATCAAAATCAAAGATTCATAAAATAAAATCTGTGTGGCAGAAGAAAACCACTGCTTCTGCTTATTAGTATCTATGCAACAACATTAACTTCTAGATCTAAAACAACTTAAAGAAAATACAAACTGAGGCAGTCAGTACAATAGGAGATTATGAGATGGTTTGTCATTTCAAATGGGCAGTTAAAACTTAAAAGCAGTGACACTGGCTTGTCATCAGATCTTTGAATTTGCAGGAAGGTATCTACTTTCTATTCTTATGACATAAGAGCACATTAAGTATAAAAGACTTAAGTATAAAACACATTATATTCCAAAAACTGAACTCTTAACAAATCTCCAGTCCACTTTTATGGGGAAATATGCTTCTTGTTGTCACTGTCAACCTATATGTTAGTACTGCAAGATATGGTGATCAAAACAAAGCAAACACCAAAGCCTAGGTAATAAATATAATATTAAGCATTGAAAAACATGCAGAGATGCCCATGACAGTTATCTGAAGAACCATAAATACATTCATCTGTTAAAGAGCAGGAAACAGAATTAATCACTTGTAGCTCTTCTGCATATATTAAAAACAAAACAAAATGAAACAACATTTAAGAGATTAAAAAAAAATCTGTAAATGGTAATGATAGAAGTTCCTGAGAAGAATTTCCTCAGTTATAAGGTCTCTGTAACATACATAGACCTTGAATGAAAAATATCCTTGAAACTTGTTCCGTTTAATTATTTTACGTCTTGAATGATAAAGATTTAAAGCAAAAAAAACCCCCACAAAACCTACCTTTTCAATGACACATTTCACCCACTCTGGAATGGCTTCTAAGCTCACATGCCATACATTGCTAGAATTCTGAGCAGCAGCTGAAGGCTGTGATATCCATTAACAAAACAATTGTATTGATACTCAACATCTATGTAAGCTTTTTTTTTCTTTAAATATAGCCATAAGTCAGCTTCCCAAATTCAGTGAACATTAACGAATTATAAACCTCAAATATGATGTGCTTCTTTAAGCTAAAATCAGGTAGATACTGTCCATAATTCTCTGTTTCTGAATCTAAAAACATTGGACAAACTCCACTGTGGAGATGAAGGCATCTGGAGGTGGTTTTTTTTTGTTTAAAAGAACAGAAAGTATGCAGTTGCAGGCCTTCCAAGAATATTTGGAAATTGATTTTAGAATCACTGTCAGCTGGCACAATTTTTCAGTAAAGATAGAAATATGTAAGTTACAGTTTACATGAAGACTATGATCAGCAATACACAAATGCAACAAGTAGTTTCTAATTAATTTTCTAATGCTTTTTAAAATAACTAGGAGAGAAGCCAGGTAATCTTAGCAGCTTTACAATTTTTACTACAATAATGTGATCAACTGAACAGAAAAAAAGTCTAAAACCTGTAGCATTTTACTAACTGGTACTAAAATAAAAGCAATTACCTAACTGAAATAGAGTTATACGGATGGCTAAAATTATAAGGAAACCCTGGTGAGAAAGTCCTAACATCAGTTGTTAAAATTTATGAATATGGAAAGTTGTGGATGCCTATGTTATGAAAGTCACTGGAATAAAAGTTTCATTCTGCTGAAAATTAAAAGTGGGGCTATAGACAGAAGGTAGAAGTTTTTTAAAATTCTCCACATGTTGACAGAAGACAGATCGATCCATTTATGATGTCTATGCTATTGTTTTTGTCCTATCTGTGAAGACTACCTGCATGTCAATTTGCATATAATTCTAAGTGTTTATACTGTGTTTGTAACTTCAACATTTGTTTTCAAATTTGTTCTGCATTTTTTCATTCACATTTCAGCTATGTCTTTGTTTAAAGGCCTAAAATTCATCAGTGAAAACATTCTGAAAACATCATAGTACTGTCTTTGCCTCCCAACTTCTTCACATACAGCGTTAAATTACACTTTTTTTATCTGCTACTTACATAACTAGAGAGGAAGCCACTTCAGTCACGTGCACAATGATGGTAGATCTCCACTCACAACTGAAAAGCTCCACCGGGGGAGCTTGGACAAAGACACCTCCTTTTCACTACATTTTTTCCATGGAAGGAGTTGGAATTTCCACATTCTCCCCCAAAAATCACTTCAAACCACGCATAAAAAACCCATCAAATATAAAGTGTGAAAATTATTCCAGAACTTCAAGCTCTGTAAGTGGCATGATTAAATTTTGGTGTATTTATAATACTAATTATATAATGGTCTTAAAAACCCCTTTTGTTTCTACATCTATTGGCTATACCCCTCTCTAGTGTGAAAAAGGATGTTGTTGCATTACTATTGTGTTAATAAAAAACATCACCACCTTCTATTTGGTTTTTAACTTTGATTCAAGATCATCAGCTGTAAGCCTTTTTGGCACATTTCGCAAGACCCTAGCTCTTTATGATTACTAGCTGCCATTATAAAACAGGAGGAAATAGTCTGTCACGGTTTTGTGTAATTATCCTTCTGTTTATTTTAAAAAAGACAATATAAATTACTTAGCAGGGCATAATCCCACTCAGGGCAGAATAATCTTCTGAACTATTTTTGTGCACAGACTATGTCCCATTTTTAAAAAATGAAGGGCAAAATTTTCTGATGTAGGGATACTTCACACACAGTTAACTACTACAGTGGAAATTAAAATCAGTCTTTGAAATACACCTTATACACAAAGAGTTGTCCATTAGGAGATATTAAAACAAAAAAATGACTGCTCTAAAACCATCAAAACCAAACCCCATTTTTATATGTGAAATGGTAATTCTCTACACAGGCTAGTAGTCAAGTGTCCACAAACACCAGCCTTCATGCTGCAGAACATGAAGGTGATCAGTGCCTACTTGGCTTCACTACAATTACTTCTCTCTACGGAACTGTCTATGCTTTACTATTTATCTCCACAAGAGATTAGTTACAAAATGAGGCTACGTCTAATACTTCTCCTTCATTTGAAAAAAATGGCACCAGAAGAACTTACAAACTTCTTCAGAAGAAGCTATACTTACTTTGGATTGTTTTTTTCCATTACATTTTGCAAGAAAAATGTATTTCTATATAAATTCTACTATATATTTCCTACCTCTCCAGCAATGCAGAACACCAGCCTCTCGGTTGTTCATTATTTCAACTTGTGATTCTTCAGTTCTGTATGTTGACCTGTAAAGACCACAAAACATACAATTTGGTCACCTGTTGAAACCACCACTTTTCTCTTGCAATGTAGGAACCCAGAGTGCCGAGAGGATTTCTCTGCCTGTTTTTAAGGGTTCTTACCCCCCTGAACAACATTGTTTTTACCTCCAACCTTGGAAAAAATTACCAACGATCAGACAGGAACTAGAAAATACAGTGGTGTGAATTAGGTGATAGACTATTATGTAAGATTGTCACAGGGTGAAAAATGTAGAGGTTTTGGGCTTCTCTTTGTAGTAAACAGATAAGAGTAAAAAATATCAAAATAGAGGATTGTTGTTGTTCTCTAAACCTTCTTCTCCTTCTTCTACTACTCCATGTCCTGCAGTAAAAGTAGTTTGGAATGACTGGATAGAGAATTCCACAGTTCCTGCCCATGTTACTGAATAATTGGTAGGAAAGTGAAAATAATATACATTTCTAGTAACTGTTGGTTAAATTATCTTTAAAAGGCTGTGTAAATCTTGATAATTAGAGACTTCACTCCTGCTTTCTGCGCTCTATGCTGTACGTGGGTCATGCTAGTGGCTCTGTTCCTCTGATAAGACTTAATAAGCAATCCAGCAACATTGAAACTCAAGGAAAGTCTTGGTTTATCTTTGAAACTCCATGCAAGGACTTTTAGAAAATTCTCTCCCATCAGGAGGGATTTGATTTATGGCACGGTTCAGTGTCATTGCAACCCTGAAGTCCATAAATATTCTCACTACCACAGAGGAGACTAATACATTACTTATAAACACTCTCTCATCTTGTATAGCATGCTACCTAGATGTTATAAAAAGCAAAGTGAAACAGCTGGTTTTATTTCCAGGTTGCATAAAAGAACTAGAAAGCAACAACAACAAAACAATTAAAACCAAAAGAAAATAAAACAAAGCTGGCCAATCAACCAAACAAGTAACTTGTCCAATATTTGGACAAAAGAAAAGAGAACTCCAGTTTTTCTAGAGTATGTCCATAGGAATAAGACATTGCTATCCTAAGCAACAAATAAACATACAGACATAGAATAGCACATAACAATAATGAATGCCAACATAAAACTATAGATGACAAAGACTCTTCTCTCAACATGCCCCTAGAGGCTTGCTCCCTTAAATTATTTTGTGTGGAAGGATCAGCGCTACTGGTGCAACCGTTTTTCATGGACCTGTATTAACCTCATTGTGAAACAGGACCTAAATTAAGACAACCAGAAGGACAAGACAAATTCTGTTTTTCTTCTTTTGTGTCTTGTTGTGTCCCGATTGTCTCTCTGGTCTTCTCTATCATATTCCAAAGTCTTCCCTTTTTGTCATGTTTTCTCCAAAGGTCCTCCAACTCTTCCTTCTATGTACTTATGCTCTTACCCCTTTGTGCTAGCTACATGAAAAAAATAAGAAAATCTTTTTCATCTACATATCAACTCAAGCTCTATTCTAGAGTTATGCCTACTCAAGAGTGCTAAAGCGCACAGTGCTGACTGACGGGGAAGTTGGAATATAAAACTAAAAATCGGTGTCAAAAGTTTCAGAGTCCAAACATCTGATTTTGCAACTATTTTAACACCTAAATTTTTTTAGTTTTCACTAACTAAAGAAACTTTGAGGTCTTCGCTACGGGCTGTCTGGAGAGCACTTTGCCTTGTTGAAACATACAGACTTTTGCATTTTTCTCATTTCTACCTTTCCTTTTTCTGCCTTGTTTTCCGATTTAATCAAAGACAACGAAACACACAGAGAGGTGACTCATTATCTTTTATTTACATCTGAGGTCTTTGTTTATCACATTTTCTACTTTTTCCAGAAAAGTAAAGGTCTGAAATATAGTTTGACAAGGACAAGCTGAAATGTGTGTACATACAGTAGACTCTGCACTCAAGTGTATGTGCAGTTTTTAACAGTCAGATCCACCCTAAGCTTAAAAAGTGAAATTAAGGCAAACATTCAATATTTTCTTGCAGTATCACAATAAATTAAAATGAATTTTTGTTAAAGGTCCCTTAACATACCTTAAGACAGCCAAGCAGATGATCATGGAAGAGACACTTAAATTGAAGATACTAACTTATACTAGTAACCTGTCTTGTTCCTGACAAAAATGGAATGATTCAAATGCTTTGTCTTAAGCAGAACTTCAGTTTTTACTTAAACTTAGTTTTTACTAACTCCCATATGTCAGTGCTGCTACTTTCTGTATCAGACACATTTCAAAAGCGGAATGTATAAAATAATTAACCTGTCTATGAATGATTACTTTAAAAAAAAAGTAAATTCAGACTCTTGATAAATTTTAGAAGTACTATGTATCACTTTGCTGTTAAAACATTGGTACCACAGGGTACTGAAAGAATGATTATCAGTTATGAATTTCTTTATATGACTCAAACACTTCAAAGCCATTCTAATTAATTTATTCTTCACAAATTCATAACATACTTCTAAAATGAATTTAATTTTACAACAGTTCAGTCAGAGCCTCAAATCTAAGACCAACCAGGATGGACTGAAGGACATTTACCATCAGACATTCTTTTTAGATACAGCCATATCCTAATCTACTGAAATACATTCTTGAAATGATGTGATACACACTTTGCATCACTTCCTTTATTGTATTTTTTTATCCAAGTGATATATTTAAGTCTCCATATACATTCTGTTCCCCTTAGAGAAAAGGATGTTTTGCCATCTGTTGAACAGCTGCTTCATTTGAAGCTGAGGATGCTGGAGCAAGGCAAAACCCACTTGGTGATAGAACTCTCAACAATTTAGACAGAAGACTGATAAATAAATGCTCTTGCTATATTTAAAAGACAAGGTTCAAGTCATGCAAACAAAAGCTCTCTAAGGATCACTGGCATTTGAGGTGATGTAAACATCCTCCTCATCTCATATCATCTTTAAGCTTTACTGCAAAATAAAAGGTCTTTCATTTATTTATTTATTCAATTAGTTAGTTAGCTATACACTTTGAAAGGTTCTTTTTAGTTCAGCATATACCTTTTATTAAAAGTAACACTTACATAAGAGAAATGAGTGCATAGTATACGTGTAGTAACACACATAGTATGGGTTATATTTTGTGTAAGCAAGAATTCTGATAGTGAACTACATGGAAAAAATCCAACTCAAGTGGATACTTTTTTTAACATTATGGCACCACAGGCTGAAGTGTCCTTTGGGCCTAGAAGTATTTAAAGAGTAGAACTCCTGTAGGTCTATTAAAAATCTGCATGTATGTGTCTTTTGCAGTTCTTACAAAGGACAGAAGAAACTCTACAGATGCACGTTAACACATTGCAGAGGTTTCTACACACATCATGTTTCTCATCACATTGGCATTCACTATTATTTTGCTTTTTTTTTTTTTAGTTTTCCATTTGAAACTCCAAAAATAGTGTCAGGCCCTGAGTGGGCATTTTCATCTAAATACTGAGTCATGTGTGTTGTGGCTGTACTGCTTTCAGGTCAGTAGCTTTGTGGGAGCTCATGTTTGCCTCCAAAATAGCATGCGGCTACATCAGGATGTTAAAAAGCCTGTGTTCTTCCCTAGCTATTTTTGATGACCTTCAAACTCTTTTCCATTATTTCGTACCAGTAAAACCAGTAGCAGAGTCCTAAGACTTCCTTTCCAAGTCAGTCTCTGTTCCCTTTCAATAAATCATTTGCCTAATCTTCTCTTAGAGACCTCTGATGCAGATCTCACAGCCTTTTCAAACTATTCCATTATCTCCTTATCCTCCTTATCTTTTATTATTAACATTTCCCCTAATACTTAAATGGAACTTTCTTGTAATTTCCCTTATTTGCTGTCAATACAGAGACCAAAAATTGCTCCTTTTTCTTCCATGCAAGAACATTTTACAACTTTAAACACTTATTACTAGGTATTAATTCCCCTATAATCTGATCCTTGAACTAAATAAATCTTCCTCTTTTTCCTCAGAGATAATGCTTTCTTGATCTCCAACTGTCACTGCTACTTTGTGAACTCTTTCAAATGGGTCAGCTATTTTTGCTGAATTCAAGTTCTGGATGCAGAACTCACTGAAGTTTTACCAGCTGAGGACACTAGACAGTTTGCATATATTTTCAAGGGAAAAAAAAAAAAAGAATGCCTATTTATATCTAAATTTCTTATAAAATCCAAGTTATATGATGTATTAAGTTTTAGTCATTCTGTTTTCAAAAAGATTGCTAAAGAAATTTAAGTACAACTTCAATTAAAAATTCTCAAATGTTCACAGTGAAGAACTAAACACAAAGCCCTAAATTTCTGTTGAAATCTGGTCTAGAATTTCAACTATCTTGCCCTTCTTTCACAAATAAAAATGAGAAAATAAATATAGTGGCACAAATGGTTATCACCGTCTTTTGTTAAAAAATCACCTGTGACCCCTTCAGAATATTGCAGCCATGAAAATTACAATAATAATTAGGTTGCAGCAAGAAACTAGGGCAGTGAGCAGTAGTTACCGAGAGTCTTGAAAAAATATTAGATGAGTGTCAGCTTTGTAACAGGATGGCAGAGAAAAGCTAGATCAGATGTCCTAGCCAAAAAGAGTCCATATCAGAAAGTTCAGCTCCCAGAAAAGGAGCAACTGGTAGTTTACCTGACAAAGAAACAATCATGGAAGACATTAAGGTACACTTTAAAAACTTGCTGCTAGTTTCTGATCTCCAAAGTATTTCTGCTTAAAGAAATGCTTTAAGAAACCTACTTTAACAGTGTTTCTCAGTAAAATAGCACATAAGATGGGGAGACAGAAAATTTAAAGAACTGTCTCCAGGCTGCCACAGAAGAAAAGCAGAAAGATGCATCATCTGCTCCTGTGTGTCCTCTCGTCTATGAACTCTTCTACCAGTTCAGCCATTGTGCGATCAGCTTCCGTATCATGTAAGCTAATGACAGTGATGACTAGTTGATGATAGAGGGTGGCCAGCATGTGATCTCTTTCTTTCGTAGCAAGACTAACCATGTAATTAAAAGGAAGTTAAAAAAAAGAAAAAAGTTACTTGCAACGCATTTTCAAACTTGCTAAAACACCCTACTACATGCTGCTTAAGTCAACAAGTCTTCCAGACACAGCTAGGGTGTGGAGTGTGTACATGGCTTTGACAACGAACAGACCAGGCGGGTCAATGGAAGACCACGGATGGGCGTGTAATCTCTTTCTTCCATGAGACTCCAAGATCAAAGCTGCCTGTTTCATGCTCTTACACATACAAATACTAGCTGTTGCACAAAAGAAAGGCCGAAACAAGCAGGAATAGGGTGCCATTGTCCCAGCGTAGAGCGGGACACCAGGCTGAGCACTGCCGCAGCCGCTGCCCCGGACACCCCCGGCCCGGGCGCGGCGGGTGCTGACGGCCGGCGGCGGCCCCGCCGAGTTAACCCCCGGCAGTAAGGAGCGGGGCTGCACCTCAGGCGGGCGCCGGGCTCACCCGGGGCGGACAGCCCGGCCGCTCCCGCGGCTCCGGGCGGGTATCCGCACCACCGCTCTCACCCCGCGCCCCCCGCGCCCCCCGGCCCGGGTCCGGGCCCAGCTCGGCTCCGCGGGCGGCTGCGGCGCCTCCCGCCGCCCCGGCCCCGCTCTGCTCACCGGGCCGCGCCGTGCGAGGCTGCGATGAGGACGCGACGGCACTGGAGCGACCGGGCGGGCGGGGAAGGGGTTGCGCAGCAGCAGCTGCTCCTGCGAACGGGAAGAGACGGGAGACAAACGGCGGCGGAAAGCGCTCCGCCACCGCGGCCCCTGCCCTCGGGCGGCACACGGCGGTAGCCCGGGCCGCCCAGGCGACTGCTGTCGTCCCGCGTCCCCCGGGAGCCCGGGACCCTCGCCAGCGGCGGGGCCAGCCGTGCTGCCGCGAGAACGAAAGCAACGCCCGCCAGGCCCGCGCCGCGCCGAGCCCTGAGGCTGGCACATTCCTGTCGTCTCCTGACTGGCAGAGATGGAGCGGGGTGGGGTCAGCCCGACGGCAAGCTGTGACCAGGAAGAAGACAGGCGGAGGGAATTAGGTTAAGGGAATGAGCGAAAACTTTTCAATAGGTATTGGGACAGAAACTGCCTTTCCTCAGGCTCGAGGAACAAGCCCAGACCCAGAGATCGTTCAGTTATAGAGCGAGGCCAGGGACATCGCAGAGACCGGCGAGCGCCCGCCAGCCGTCACTTGCTAGGCTGGGCGTCCTCAACAGCCCCCGACGGTCCTAATGTGCAGCAAGAGAAAGGAGGAAGCATTAAATGAAATGGGGCGCGGGAACGAAGTACACTTATGAATCGTTGTAGGAAATTGCTGCACATCACGCGGGGCTCCATGGCAGGAAAGGCAGCACGGCGGCCCCTGGCCGGTGAGCGTCTGTGCCGCGGCAGCCAAGAGTAGCGAGCTGGCGAGTTCCGTACGGCGTCTCTTGTGCCTCAGTGGGGATTTGATCTCTTGCGGTGACACTGTGGCTTCACCGGGAGCTGAAACGTGCTCATAGCTGACAATTTCCTAATGATGGTTGCTGCACTTCAAACACTGGAAGGAAACAAAGTAATGTAAGAGTAAGAAAGGCTGGCAGATTGCTGGGGAAAATAAAATTACAGTCTGTTCATTTTTTTTGCCTGTGGAGATGAGTTGGAACACTGATACCTGCATTTCAGGCTTTCTCCTCTATTTATGATATATGATTTCTGTGATCTTTGTATTTCCATGTACGATCCCTGCAGGTCAACTCAAGGTTATATTATCAGGTAGCTGTTTTGGATAATGTAGGACTCACAGTAAGATTTAGGCTCTCATGGAGACCAAAGTGCACTACCACCATTTTTTTTTTTCCAGTGCTCTCATTTACCTGATCTTTTTATTAGTATTTTCTCTTTGCTACCCTATTATTATTACTTCTACCCTATTATTACAGAATATCCTGTAAGAATAGAACTATTTGGTTGCTTGGTTTTTTTTAACTTGGGAGAGTTATTCAGTTCTTGCTATTTGCAGACCTGCTCATTTGAAAAGTTTTCAAACAACGGTGTGACACAAGTGTTTTAAATAACAGTGTAAAAACATTAATTCAGAAAGCTGTATTCTTTTTGGTATTTACAGCAAGCTAAATTCCTTTATATCTGTTTGTGCTTAAACAGTGAAATTGGATGTGATGAGTTTTAAAAAAAAACAAAACGTGAACTAACAACAAGCCTGTGCTACAATGAACCATATTCTTATCTTACCATTTTCCCATTCCATGGTCAGAAAACCTGTTGTTTTTATTTTTGGAGGAGATTATTGTTAGGAGCTTTTTTAGTGATTATTACATGAGATTACAACATGAGATGTGCTAATTGCTACATTTTCTTTCTTAGTGAAGACCCAATAAAGAACATCACAAGTAGGATGTCCCAATAATTAAATTCTGTTTTGCTCTGCCAGGATTGTACAGTAATTATATGTAGGAGAAACACACTATTATTTTCAAATAATTTCTAGTGTGCTACAGTATGCTCAAATTTAGACTAAAAGGACTATTAGAAAAAGCGATATTTATCAGTAATAAGAGTTGCAGCTTATAAGGCGCTTTTTAGCAAACTTAATTGATAGAGCTGTAGAACAACATGTGAAATAGATGAATGAAAGAAATAAAATACAGGTTAAAATGATGAGTTTAAGATATTTCAGACCTCAACTTCTGACATAAAATAATGTTGAAAATATTAGGAGAGAGGTATTTTAAATTTTTTTTCATTTCATTTGCTTCTGTTTAAGTAGGATGTAGGGTTGGACTACTTGGATTTAATCGAATCCCACAGATAAGGTGAAATAGTCATGAAGGTGGCACTGGGGGCAAGAAATGAAAAGGACTGTATGGCTCATGTCACAGCAACAGCAAATGGAATGAGGAAAAATGAGACTTTGCTACTGGCTATAAGATTATATTCAGAGCCATTCAGCTGTACTGTGTGGTTAACTCTATTTATTTTCTTACAGATAGTGTTTGTCTATCACAGGGCGGCTGGACTGTGCAAGGCTAGAGAGGATGAATTACAGAGGTTAATGGATATTGCTTGTGCTGTGGCTTTGGGACTCACGACAGGCTGATGCAGTAGTTAATTCCAAGGCAGGCTATATATGAAATTACTTTTCCTGGGATAGCCCCTTAAATCTGTGGTGGGAATTCAAGGATCAGTGCCAAACTGACACAGTAAGTCAGAAACCAGAGAGTCTCTTTGCTGTTCTGAGGCACTGACCGTGTCTTGGGAAGACTGCACTGAAGGTCTGTGCAATGGGTCATTGAACAAGGAAGCACCCTGCAGGACTGTAGTGATTTGTGTGTACACAGCAGCACTTTCTGTTCTCATGTCCATGGCAATGAATAGTGTATCCAGCTCACAGGTGCTCTATGAGAACCTCTTAACAAGTGGTCATGTATTCCAATAATCACACAGGAACATGTTATTTCTATTCCAATTGTGTTGATATAACTGTCATGGGGAAGGGATGACCTAATTGTCATTCCTGTAGAGTTTACCAAAATACTTCTTCAATACAAGAAGTTACATTTTCTGCAGCTATTTGGTAGTGCACTAATGACTACCCAAGGCATTAACCCAATCTGTAATCCCTGTTTCTTCAACCCATTAGGTTGCTCCATTATGCGGGGTCATCTCTAAGACCTGCATGTCTATTATTTGGTCATGTGTTATGGAGGAAAATATCTTTTAAAATGGCCAGAGAGGGAGCATTAGGAGAAAAGAATGAAGAAATGGAAATAGTTGGGTAGAACTTTTAGGACTTGATACTGAGCATAAAAGGAAAATTATCTTTGCCATTACCTGTTAAGTTTTTTTGTTTCTTTTTGTTTGTTTGTTTTTGGTTTTTTGGTTTTTTTTGTTTGTTTTTTTTGTTGTTGTTTTTTTTTGTTGTTTTTTTTTTTGGTTTTGTTTTTTTTTCCTTTTTCTTTTCTAAGCAGCTTGCATATTCAGACAGCATTGTATCAGGAGAAACTCAGTGAGCAACACTGGCCTCTTTCACCCTTCACTATACGATTAATTGTTGGATAAATTTTAATAACCTTAGGCACTACAATAGCCATAAAGCATAACATTTTTACTATATGGAGATTATATTTTTGTATATTATTATCTTATTGAGAATACAGCCTGACTTTCAATTCAGCACATCGTTGAAAAGCTTTTCCTATTACAAAGTAAATTGTAAGAAAATTACATTTCATACCCTTTTACTTGAAGATAATGGTTTATATTTGATTTGTAAATCTTGTGATACTCCTATAAGAAATTTAAAGTCTATACAGAATATCCATCAATTAACAAAACATTTGCTTTGCTTTGCTTTTGCTTCTTTTTGAAAAATAATCAAATCCATCTAAAATTTCTGTGTGTAATGATAGGCTGGATTATAGCTAGGCGAAACATTTATTAAGTCACATAGGACTAGGTCTAATAAAGTAATTCTTATTGTAGTTTTCTTAATTTATGGTCACTTTTTCCCTGGAATGGACTCCAGAGCTGTGTTAAATGTTGGGATCCTTTCTTTGCTTCAGAATCCTGCTGGTCAAGGAATCCTGCTATCTTGAGAGAGGATAAAAGAAAACATAAAAAAACATGTACGGCAAATATAGTAAGTTGCTGCACTTTATTGCTTATCAGCTGTTGAGAACTAGCTCCTAGAAGGAAACTACTTATACAGAAAAGGGATTTATCCCACATTTCCCACAACTTGGGAGGACATACCAGTTATCCAGCTGAAAATAAAAGCACTGTTTTTTTTCTCCATGGTGGCAGGGTTTCAAAGAATTTGTGTTCTCTGGGAATATACAGGATGGAGAAGAACATGTCTGTGCCCAAAGAATTGTGAAGCTTACATCAGAAAGACAATATCAGGGACTTTCAAGGAAGAACTTAAGTGTTGTTCACTAAACAGACATAACATTGCACTATCAACCCTTTGAAGGGAGTACTATGTTATATTTAGTTTGTGTAAATAATACCAACATTACCATTAAGCCAGTCATTGTAAATTTTGATCAGGGCTTTTGATTAAGTTGGTTCTGTTTAGTTTTCAGCAAAGAAAAACAAAAGTATATCTTCAGCTAAAGTGCTTGACTTGTAAATTGAGCTTAGATAAGCTAAAGAAATTCAGCCAGTCTGTACTGCTCAGGAATTTGGGGAAGGTATCTGAAATTGAAGTTAAATTTCTTTAAAAACCCAAGAATTTTATACACAAGCAAGGGTAATACTTTCAGAAATAATATTAGAATGAAATGGATAGTTACTTGAAGCAGTATTTTAATCAGACCTTCATGGAATAGAAAAGACCAGAAAGGAATAAAAAAATACTGATCAGCAGATAACATCTTTTTTTGGAATGTGGAATAGCAATTAAAACTGCTTAAATTGAAGCTGGATTAGAACTTGGAAAGATTATTAACTTTATAACCTTGGCTGTTAGGGAATTGGAAAATGAATGAGATTCAGGTGAATAATATACATGGTTATGCACTTTGAGATTGCTGGCAAGAATTTCTGCTATCAGGTGGTGACTCATCAATTGGAAGCAATAAAGAGGTTAAGTAATGGAGTATATTAATTGATCACAGGGTGTCTGTGCACTGGTTGTGTGATGTAGCTCTGAAAAGACTAATTCTGCCCTGGACTGTGGGTGTATTTCCAGTATACGCAGGTGAATATCAGTGCTCTGGTAATTTTTTATTTGAAATAATATGGATAGTGAGAATAATTAAAAAAAAAAAAATTAACTTGGGCTAGAGTAGACACAAAGAAAAATACTAAGGTGATAGAAATGGATAGAGCCTACTTTATGGGAAAACAGAAATAGCTGTTCTTACTCAGTTCAGCAAAACAAATGCTGTGAAAAGTTTTTCTTGATAGGTCAGCACTGAGGAAATAAAATATTATTGCAGCCTTATATAACTTAGAAAATGTATACAAAGAAACCTCCACAAATTAATTGGCCAAGAAGAAACTTAGTTGCTGAAAAGTTGTACTACTGGGGAGATTATTGGAAAAGCTTCCTAAGAAAAATATTGGAGCAAAACACCAACTAACTTGAAGTACAGCTGTCTGGTATGAAGTTTACAGAAGCTGGTGGTGGCACTTTTATTTTTAATTTTACACTTTCTGTGAAAAGACTGTCCTTGGTAATTTCCTAACTCATGGCTGTGTGTCTTTGTTCTTAGTCCTGACTTCCTTTCCCATGAGAGTCACTGCCTTGTCAGTGCTTAATATGTATATAAAGATAATATTTCCTAAGTAGTGTAAAGGTACCTTTTGTATCCTTCAGAGGGAATATAAAGGAATTCAGGGTTTTTTCAATGCTGCTGTCATTCAAACATTCTGAACAGCTCTGCACAGTAATTTCTACTTGGTGAAGTTTAATCTTTTGTAGATTAAAACGAAATCTAGCATCATCCTCAGTTTTACTATTGTCTAAATTAAATCCTTGTAAATATTTTTTTATTGCAGCATTATATGAAGCAGTTTGAAATGCATTTCTTTTCTAGAATTATCAATTTAGCTTTTCAATAGGAATGGGTAGAAAAGAGTGAAAATTTCTTTCACTCATTGGTGCTAATGCCTACACATGCCAGGCTCGTTCTTAGGCTGAGATATAAAGAAATTACCTATAGAATGGTTTGGATTGAAAAGGACCTTAGAGAGTATCTGGTTCCAAACCCTCCTTCCATGGGCAGGGACATCTCCCACGAGACCAAGTTGCTCAAAGCTCCATCCAGCCTGGCCTTGAACACTTCCAGGGATGAGACATCCACAGCTTCTCTGGGCAATCTGTTCCAGTGTCACACAACCCTCACTGTGAATAATTTCTTCCTAATATCTAATCTAAACCTGTCCTCTTTCAGTTTAAAACTGTTACTCTTGTTCTGCTGCTACTTGTTCTTGAAAAAATTCCTCTCTAGCTCTCTTGTAGGCCCCCTTTAGGCACGGGAAGGTGCTATAAAGTCTCCCTGGAGCCTTTAGTTCTCCAGGCTGAACAGCCCCAACTCTCTCAGCCTTTCTTCATAGCTGAGGTCTGATCATCTTGGCTCTGAACTCATTCCAACAGAACATCTTTCCTGTTCTGGGGACCCCAGAGCTGGATGCAGTGTTCCAGGTGGGGTCTCACCAGAGCAAAGCAGAGGGGCAGAATTCCCTCCCTGGTCCTGCTGGCCGCACTGCTTTGGGTGGAGCCAAGGACACGTTAGGATTTTTGGGCTGCAAGTGCACATTGCTGGGTCTTTTCCAGCTTCTTGCCTGGTTACTATGCTGTTAAACTGAAAATTGTTTTGAGCTTAGCTTTTAAATAGTGTTTGTCTTTTAAATGTAAATGTATGTATGCCTACTGTATTTAATCTTATGTCTTACAAATATTAAATAGAGAGTAAATAGAGAGAATTAGTAATTTGTCTGACTGCTGAAGAAAACAATGTAATTCGGTTTTGATTTTAGAAGACACTCCAGCTTAAAGAATCACATCATCCTTGATAACAGATCAAAATATTAGTTTCATATGACCTGTTTAAGTGGATATATACTGTGAACAAGGTATTTTTGTAGAAATAATTGTTTCAAGAGATTGTTCTGTTGTATTAAATTTTCTTTTTATTTCCTTTTAATGACAATCTGAACTCTCTTTAGTCTGTGAAGTTGCTGGAACTTAGCAGATAAAAATCTTGGTACATAATAAAACACTGAGCAATCAATCTCTAAATTACTCTGGAATGAGCTTGTTTATATATATGTTTCAGTTTCAATTATGTAAATAAAATGTTTAATTATGAAAAACTTACTTGTCTTACTCTCAGAAGACAATGTCCTCATTCAGATACTAATTTCAGTTGAGGACATAAAGAGTTTTGCGATAATTTCTAGCTTTACTTTTTTGAAAATTATTTCTGTTTTACAGTTTCTGAGTTGAGAATTGTGGTGTGACAAATTCTGTGTTGCACTTGCTATTTGCAATTTGATGGCATAACAAAACCAAAATGGAGATCTTTGAAGCTTTATAACATGAGACTGTGTTCAAACACTCTTTTGCTTTATTCAAAAGAACTTCCTACACTCATCCCTGATTATGTTACTGAAACATGATACCTATGAATTCTCATGACAGATCTCATAGAGATCCAAAATTCTTATCATATAGTAATCTAAAATATGTAATATAATATGATGCTAAATAGTAAATAGCGTTTTCACTTTAGTTATTTAACTTTTACCAGATTCTACATAAATTGTTACCTCACTGCTTTTGCCATGGAAGTCCTTCTTTAATCCTTGCATGTAAACCTTGGTTTTATCCCAACAAACAGGCCTGTTAAAGTAACCATTTCAATTGCCAAAACTAAGTACTGATGGGCTGAAAGGAAGTTCTCTGCTTTACCTATAATTCTTGTGGAGTCAGTGCAGAGTGAGATTGCTTAAAAGGTTCTCTGTTCCAGCACTGAGCAGGTTGCTGCCAGAGCTCTCACTAAGAACAACCAACCATGTAACCATGACTCTGAACTCCAGGTAGATGCACTAATGCCATAAGCTAACACAGCAGTTGCTTTTATGGCCTTTGACATGGTTTAGTCGCACTTGCACTTCAGGTTTAAGCCATAGGACAAATACTTAAGGAAAAAGCTATGTGCCCATAGTTTCTGAGCAAGACATTAGGCTTAAAAATGTAGAAAATGTTGTCGTTTATATTATGGGCATTATAAACTGAAGACAGCTTAGGAGCTGCTTGGCCATGGAAAGCTGGTATTTTAAGTCTCTTTTGTGATTTTGATAGAAGGCTTGGTTGAGATACCCACACATATGTCTTCAGTACTACTTAAATTTCTCACATGTTTATAATGTTGACATCTATGACATGGTCCTCTAAAGCAGCACATAGAGGCCAGTTTCGTACCTGAGGGCATCTCATATGGCTATAAGAGTTTATTTACTGGTAGCTGAACAGAGTCCTAATATTCCATTGAAGTGTGTCTGAGATGCCTAAAAAGTAACTGTTCTTATTTGCCTAAGTATTTCAGTTTTTAAGGATGATGACTGGGAAAACAAAATCAGAGACTGCCTTTTTTTGGGCATCAGTTTCCAGTAGTGAACATCTCTGCAAATCTCTGAAAGTGAGATTTGTGTTTCTGCTGAATCCAGGGCATTTTCTGTGTAAACTAAGCCTTTGTTTTTGAGCTTCCTAACAGGACTTATTAGGCCCCATAGAAAGAGCTTGAAGCTGTCTGTGTGGGGAGTGCTTGGGAGATGCTTGAGCCATGGGGAGCTAGAAAGTGTCCTTCCTGAGGGACCTGGGCTTTTCTTCCTCTTCTCTGTGAAGCAGTGAATGATGATGCTCTCCTCTGTGTGTGACACTGCTGTTGTGGTGCTGGCAAGGGGGAGCAGCTCATTGTCCTCTTGTCTCTCTAGCCTGTTGCAACACACAAACGTGGTTGTGGGGACCAAATGGAACTGGCCATCTGTTGCAATACTCAATAGAATCTTGGTTATGTTAGGCCCTGCTTTACCAGTTCTGCCTGGGATGCATTTTGTGGTGGACAATGAAAACAGTTTCCCCCTTTTCAGGAAGGCTGTAAACACCAACATTTACTCCATGTGGTCAGTTTTTGGAGATGGTTCAACACCCTGAGATCCATTAGTTGTCAGTCACCAGGATCAGCAGGTGCTGTGGGGCAAGAGCCCAGGACTTACACAAGTATCGTCCAGCCTGATGTCTAGGCAGGCATTTTCTGGGACTGGTCAGAGATCCTTGCAGCCCTGATGCCCTGGCTGAAACAGGTGCTGTAAGGGCCCATTGGTGAGAGGTGGCTTTGGCACAAGGCACTGACACAGTAAATCTGTGGTGCTGGGTGAGGAGGCCTTGGTTTGGGAGTTGCAGCCCTTTCTGAAAAACCAGTCAGTCATCTTTGAGTGTCAGGTCATCAGCATTGCTGGAGGAAAGTGCCCTCCAAAGAGGAGGGCCAGTGACTGTCAGAACTCTTCAGCCTCCAGGAAATCACACCTCTGGCAACACCAGGGCAGTGAAACCAGGGGCAGGTCAGCAGCTGGGAAATGTGCTGGCCCCTAAGATGACCTGAAGGCACTTGTAAAAGAAGAATATAAAACTATGAAAACTGCAGGAAAAGCCTTGGTCTCCCATTAAAATAATGCAGCTGGTATTGCTACCCCCACCTGTGAAGTTTTCTCCTCCTTCTCCTGGAGGAGAAAGGCACACCTTTCCCCTCATGTGGCTGCTGCAGCCTGAGGTGGTTGGGGACTGTCTGGTGGGATGGGGTACAGCCATGTACTCCTTTGCCAGGGTGGGAAGGCCTTCAGGTCCAGCCTATGACTGGTTGCTCATTAGCCCAGACCTGGCCTCCTCCATGCCTCACACTGTGTTGTACTCTTGAAGCTGCACATCTTGAAGCTCTTCACCCCTCCAGCCTTTGCTGTTCACTACAATCTTGGTATGGTTGCACTCATTACTTCCTTCTGCACAGAAGGACAACTTCGTGATGGTCTTTGGGTAGAGCCATCAGTGTAGTCTGATGAGGAGAGCAGGACTACAATGGAAGCACCTGTGGCCGCCTGGTCAGCAGGGAGAGTGTTTTGGCAGCTCAGCCTGGTGGCAGCCTGTCTCCAGGCTGGCCAGACCACATCCTGGCAGGTCATGCCTGAGCAGTCTGCCTATGAGGTCTTGAGCAGACTGCAGAGCCTGCATCCTGCTGCTGGCAATGGCTGTGGCCTGATTCTGTGTTATGGGGCTCAAGGGTAGGAGTGCAGGATCTCCCTTCCCAACCCAGGCATGTGGAAGGCAGGCAGGGTGGGACTCAGATCCTGGGAAGAGCAGAGGCGCAATCCCATTTGCTTTCATCTCCTGGGCAGAAGATGGGAATGACTTAAACCAGACTCTTCCTCAGGGATGCTCTGGATTTAGCAAAGGTGCTCTTCACTGTAAACATCTTCCCAGCATAATCTGGGTGTGTTGCAAGCAGTCTGGGGAAATCTGTGTGGAACTCTGGTGTAGAAGCACTTTGCGGTGTGTGAAACGAGAGCTTTTCTAGCCAGAAACCTGGCAAGAGTTTCTGAACATATGGAAACTCACAGCATCTGCATGAGAAGACAGTCCATACTGTCTTCTCATCTCCCCAGTCTTTGCAAGTTTTTGTGTGGCCTTTTATGGAGAGAGACCTGCTGTTTCCATCTTGTTTTTCAAAACCGATGCCTGCATCCAGAAATGGCATGCCTGGGAGCTTGCTCTGACCTGACAATGTAAAAACCACACAGCTCACAAAAGCAATGGCACTTGATCTGTACCATTGTGTGGTCTGTCCCTTATGTCAGCCCCGAAAAGCCTGATGTCTTCCCTGTCTGCCTTCTCAGCAGGATGCTGTCCTCCTCACTGGAGCTATTGACTATTGCATCATTTTCGGAAGAAGGTGTCAAAAATCCACCTTTGGACCAATAAAGTAGTAAGACTTTCTGTTTTGAAATGTAGGTTGTTAAGTGGCTGAGTATGTCCTTTGGGAGCAGTAGGAACACTTTCCCAGGTTTCTTATGTCCAGAGAAAATTCCAGCAGTTGCAGAGAACTTCTAATGTAGTTTGGTGTCACAGATAATTTCCTTCATTTGTGTATACATTAAAAATATACCCATTAATTTTATCATGAAAATTATTATGCTGAGGCTATGAACTTCGCTTAGTGTCAAAATTTTAACAAGGCATTGAAAAAATATCTGCTGTTAATAGAAAAATCTGCAGATAAAAATCATTCCACAGAAGATAATGAAAATGTAATTCTGTCAGACAACAGTTGTCTGCAGCTAAGTTTTATTTCCATTTGCTTTCACTCCCCTGACTGCTGCTTGCTTTGCCAAACCCAGACTTAAAATGGACTGAGAATCCTGAAGTTAAGCAGCCTCATTAGTCCAGTAGACTTGACTGTATGCATCATATACTTTTCATACTGTGATAAATATGCTTTCCTGTCATGTGTCAGGACACAGGAGCCCGAAATACATAGTAGTTAGTCACAACATTTTATACACAAGACTTTCCAAATATGAGAAAAATGTCAGGATTTTTAGTGAGCTGATAGGTGATGAATATTTGACCCAGCTCAGCAGAATCTTATAAGATATGAGACAGAAAAGCTATAGCAGACTGAAATTCATTAAACTTTTTCCTGTCTTTTCTCATATGTTTGAAACTTGATCTAATTATCATGATTACCATAAAATAAATAGATTTAAAAATGGGATGTAGGAAGAAAAGGAAAAGAAGGAAAAAGCAAAGGAAAATGAGAAGGAGGAAGTGAAAGAAAAATGAAAAATAAAACAATTCCTAAAATCTTTTTATCTGGTAGCATGTTCTTACATCCTGGCATATAAAATACTTTTGTATGTGTTTTGTATATGAAAGAAGAAAAATGTTTTAAACTTTGAAATATGACAACTGCTACAAAGAAATTAACTTTGCTACAAGAGAAACAATCCAGTGAGATTTTGAATATTTCTGGGGAGGGAGACTCCACGGCCTCTCTAAGCAATCTGTTCCAGTACTCTGTCACTCTCACAGTAAAGAACTGCAGAATCACAGGATAGCCTGGGTTGGAATAGACCTTAAATATAATCTAATTCCAAGCCTCCTGCTGTGTGCAGGGACACCTTTCACCAGCCCAGGCTGCTCAGAGCACCATCCAACCAGACCTTGAACACTTCCAGGCATGGGGCAGCCATATATCCTCTGAGCAACCTGTTTTAGTGCCTCACAACCCTCACAGTAAATAATTTTTTCCTAATATCTAATCTAAACTTACTCTCTTCCAATTTGAAACCACTGATGTGCCAAAGAATCATATTCCCCGCCTTTGTCAGGTTGGCAGTGAGAGTGTACTAGTGTTTGTAGTGCTCCAGGAGAACAGCTGGAGGAATTTGTGGGCTGGAGCTCTCTGTCCCAGGCATATGCTTCCCCGAAAGTTTTCTGTTTCTGAGTAGCCACTGTGTGTGGGCAGCACATCAGACACTGCTGTTGATGCTTCTGAATGATCCTGAGACACAGTCATCTCCTGAAGCAACCCATCTGTGCTGAGGCCTTCAAGTATCACATCACTGACCAAAAGAGCTAAAGAGGCTATTTCTGCATTTGATAGATATCATTGTCTGACTCATGCCCATAACCATGTTCTCACATCTTCTAAGCTGAGAAGTCAGATGTATGCTTTGGCATATTTTTAACATTACAATTTTGAAATAAAGTAGAGATGTCAGGAAAATTGGATGTTCAGCTATTCATATTCTTCCCAGAAGCTAAATTGTCAGTGACTGAGAGCAGTACAGCCCTGATATAAGCTGATGGTCCTGCACAGTTCATATCCTGCACTGCACAGGATACATGCATTTCTCACCTTGCCTTGCAAAAAGTACAAGCTTGGGGTAGCCACAGAATCATAGAATGGCTTCAGCTGGAAGGGTCCACAAAGATAATCTAGTTCCAACCCCCCTACCATGGGCAGCAACACCTCCCACCCGCTTGATCAGAGCCTCATCCAGCCCTGCCCTGAACACTTCCAGGGATGGGACATTGGCAACTTCTCTGGGTGACTGGTTCAAGTGTCTCACCACCCTCACAGAAAAGAATTTCTTCTTAATATCTAACCTAAGCCTGCTCTTTGCACTTTAAAGCCATTACCCCGTGTCCTATCACTACTTGCCCGTGTAAAAAGTCCCTCTCCAGCTTTCTTGTAGGCCCCTTTAGGTTCTGGAAGTCTGCTGCCCATTGTAGGTATCTCCATTTAGGGTTTTCTTTGAATTTTCCATGTTTCACCTGATTGCATTTTTTAGGCACTTCTGATACCTGCTTAGCTTCTATGTGTTTTCTGTAGTATCTGCTTTAAAACATTTTCTTTGTCCCATTTGCACATATATGTCTTATTTTGCCAGGGTACTAATATTCTTTTGTTCTGGTTGTTAACTACCTTTTCTTATTTGCAGTCAATTTTTATTTTTTCTTTTAATCTGGCACTGCCTTTTCCTTTCATTTATTTACAAAGCATCTTCTCTTTCCATTAGACGTCTGTCTCTCCCTTAACTTCTGAGCTGAGCAGACACATGTGGACCGTATCTTTTGCTGACTGTAGAAATACGTATGAGATGACTACTGGCTGTGGTTTTAGTGGGCCACCAACAGATAGGGAAATGTAAACCCTCAGCTGAAATCCTTTTGATGCTGGGTTGAGATTGCAGTAAGAGCGAGAGGCTCGAATATCCAGCAGAGGGAGTGATCTCCTCAGCCAATACCCCTCTGATCGGGTTGTCTTGACTCCAGCCTCAAGGAAAGAGCATCAGCATGCCAGCAGCAGCACGAGAGTGAAGCTTGTGAGATGTGCAAAAAGAGATCCCTAAAACACATTATGTAAACTACCTAACCAGAAAGAAATATCTTGAAATGGCTGTAATTTTTATCTAACTACTAAAAAGTTTGAAGAATTTAGGAGGTAAAACTCAAAAATAATGATTAGCTGGTGTGGTGGTTTAACCTCAGTGGACAGCTAAGTACTACACAGCTGCTTGCTCACTCCTTGCTCCCCATTCCCCTGGTGGGGAGGAAAATCAGAATAAAAGAAAAGTAAGCTTGTGCTATGACATAAGAACAGTTTAATAATTAAAACAAAATAAAATATTATTGCACTACAACTACTGCTTCTGCTACAACTACTACTACTTCTTATACTACTACTACTACTAATAGTAGTAATAATAATGATGATGATGATGAAAAGAAGAGAGAGTAATAAAGCCCAAAAGGAACAAGTGACACACAATATGCAAAGTCTCACCACCTGCTGACCAATGCCCAGCCCAACCCCCAGCAGCAGCCAGCCACTCCTGACCACCTCCCTCCAGTTTACGTTCTGGCCATGATGTTCTGTGGTGTGGAACATCCCTGTGGCCTGTTCAGGTCAGCTCTCCTGGCCATGCTCCCTCCCAGTGTCTCTCGCATGTGTTCACTGACAGGGAATGGGACACTGAGAGGTCCTTGGCTTAGGGTGAGCACTGCTCAGCAACAACTAAAACATCAGTGTGCTACCAGCATTACTCTTGTGCTGAACCTAAAACACAGTACTGTACCAGTGACGACAAAAAAAATTCTATCCCAGCCAAACTCCAGCTAACTAGAAGTGTGAGATATTAGTCAGGAAATAATTTTAACCAGTGCTGGTGATATTTGTCTTAATGATTGCCACAAATCAAATATTGATGAAATGATATTAAGTCTGTAATATGGGAATTTAATAGCTGGAACATGTAATTTATCACATCAGCTCATTAAAGCATAAACTGAAATGCTATCTCTTTCTGCTGAAATGCTACCTCTGTTAGTTGAAATTCTTATTGGTTAACAAAAGTTTTTCCACTAGCTATGAAAATTATGTAAACAAATGATAAAAACAAACAACTCATAAAAGCTGACCTATTAATTCACTGGTAATGCCTGGAACTTTTTGAATCTCAGTTTGATCAGTATGTACTGGGCAAGTAGCAAGGTAAAAACCTCCGGATGTTTTTCCAGAATGTTTGTTATTAATGACTCCAAGGATTTTCCTGAGGTAACTTCCTGGGAATGAATGGAAAAGTCAAGTTGATTTATCCATGAGCTGTCAACATTTTGAAAGCAGTCATTGATCTCTAGGTGTAATGAGCACTAAGAAAGGTGTTGACTGTACTGAAGTATTTAGCTATTGCTTTGTCTCAGTTTTTACTGGAAGCAGAGAAGGGTGAATAGACATGAGACACAGACAAAGTGGACTGACCTGAATAACAACACAGCAAATAAATTGACCCAAATCAGCTTTCTATCATGTTTGCTATCTTCTCTTCCTTCCATAATTTACCAAAATTAATTTTTGGTTCTATAAAAAATAAGGCTGCTGAGTAATAATCCTTTAGTACATATAGATTAGAAACAAAATTAATGGACTTGGTTATTATGAGCTAAAAAATAATTATTCAAACTGGTTTTGGAGAGGTAAGTGTCAAGATTCAAAAAAAGAGTCAATGTTAGAAACAATACCAACTTGTTAATGATTCAAATAACATTTTATTGTATGGATTGCCAATGTTCTAGGATGCCATTTTAGATCAAAACACAACATAAAAGGAAATTGTGGAACAGTGTGTCATTTTCAAAAAGCATAGTGTAGCAAAGTTTATTAACAATAGGGCATACTATGTAACAACCTAAACCACACCTAGTGGAGCTCTGGGTAAGTAATCCAGTCTGTAGTATGTATAGATTGATTGAAACTTGGGTGAAGTAAGGAGGTTTAGTCTTGTTGATCTTTAGGTCATGCCAAATGCCAAAGTCATATTTACCTAGACTGTTGTCCCTGGGATAGGTAGTAAAAGGATATTTTGTTCAAATGGAGAAAGGATTACTTTGTTCTGATAGTGTTTTTTCAATTTACCAAAACCGTGTTATAAAGTGTGCACAACAACTACTCATTTAATACTTGGAAATACTTCTAGAATTCAACAGAAAGCAGATGCAACCCCCCAGCAAATTTATCTGGAAATTATCAACATTGCCTACTTGCCGTGTTTTTGTTCAGCACCTGTCACCATAGAACTCAGCATGGCTTTGGTCATTAGAAGCTACTTTAAGAATATCTAGTATTAAAATTCAAAGGGAGAATACAGAAGTATCTTGCTCACCATAATTATTTGCAAAATATTTTGGTAATTTTGCAGTAGCCACAACTGAGGCAGGGAGGCCTTCATTCCACATCAAGACAGAATGTTTCTCTTAAAAATCTCATCTGAAACTGTGAACCATCAGTGAGTAATATAGGTATTGTCATCTAATAAAATAGGAACATTATATCAAGTGATGAACACCTGTGACTTATTTTCACTGTCTGTTGAACTCTGAAAATAAGGCTGAGATTTAGTGGTTTGATAACATTAGCCAAATTTGTATTCTCCTCAGAAAGTGAGGTGGTACTAGGTAATGTTCTCCTTAATTTCTTTTGTTGATTAGAATACCTATAATCTAGATCTAAACAGAAAACCAAAATTTCAAAAGATAAGGGAAATTGAAGTTGTTAGCAGTGAAAAGCAATAAAACTGAGGTACTAAGAGGTGGCAAAGGCTGTATACACTGGAACTCTCAAAAGGATACGATGATTAACATGAAGATTTCTGCATTATACCATTGGGTCTGGACAATATGTAGCATTCACAAAAAACCCTGAAATACTGGCAGAAAGATGGGTGGGTGATGTAGCTATTTTTGACTCTACCTGCTGCAATTATTTTGATATAGAATTAAGGAAAGCAATTCTTTTGATTTATTCTGATACAAATATGGGGTTTAGAAGATGTAATAGGATATTAATATATGAAGGAATGTTTCTGTCAGATTGAGTGTTTGGAAGTGTTTTGGCAGCAGGTGTCATTCTAAGGATATTTTCTAGATTTGATATGGTTTCTTCTTTTTTTTGTAAGGGAAGAGGGGGAGCAGGTTTCTGAGGGAGGGTTTGATACTTATCTTAGGCTAAATGATATGATCAGAAAAAAAATTAAACAGTGCTTCAGAAGACTGCTCTTCTTTAAAAATAGATATAAACAGACTGCAGAGACCATCCCAATGCTGTGATGTAAGTGGCTTAAGTATATACAAGGACAAGATCAAGACAGAGACTTTATTCAGACATGTAGCTATACTTACTTATTTCATCTTCATATACAAGGATATTTTAACAAACTGTATGAATTTTCACTGATTTTTGATCCTCAAAACCCTCTTCTGCAGTGTCACCACAAGGTCAATTAATTTTTAAATAATTGTGTAATGAAATACAGGTTTTTTAGTGTGAGATATATCAATGACAATCATATATGTTAATTCCCATCGTTTTCTCACCATCAAACTGTCTCCAAAACATCCTCCAAAATGCATAGTGCACTTGGCATTGTTTATATGCTAGGGATACTTTTACCAAGGAAAATAGTGTATGTTGGAGAAGACTGCTAATGAAAATTGACTAAAAAGCATATATTCGACTTCTGTATCTTTTCAAAAGGAAATAAAAATACATGATTTGTGAAATGATTAACTTATTGCTTTTCAGTTTTTTCCTCCCCTGGGAATTAATACCATATTGATTGTTAAATACTTTTGTCAGAATCTACTGAAAGAAATTGGAAAACCTAGTATTTATAATTAGGTCTTCCCAAGTGCAACAAGTACTAGTAAAAATTGGTATTTTCAGAAGTGTTATTTCCCTATTAGATCTTTCTGAAGTGCCTTCCATGCTCTGTCAAGCATTGTTCTAGATAGTTACCTAAAGTATATTTAGTGGATTTGGTTAGAGTTTCTGTAGTCATCATGTAATAGTATATAGTATGGTATAATAGTATGGTAAAATTAGCTGTAAGCTCAATACCAGTAGTATTTACCTTGAGAAGAACTTGTAGTAGCTTAAAAGGAAGAAGATGGATATTATTGCTTTGTATCATACAGCCGTAGAATCATTATTAAGGTTGGAAAAGACATCCAAGATCATTGAGCCCAACTTTTGACTGAGCATCACCATATCAAATAAACCATAGCACCACATGCTATGTGGGGACTCCATCACTTATCTGGGCAGACTGGTTCAATGCTTCACAAGCGAAGAAATTATTGCTGAAAAAGATGTTGACTTTTATGTCAATTTAAAAAATTTATTTAGTGCCCATAAGCACACTGCCAGTAGGAGTATCATGTGGTAGCAATATGTTTGCAAAGTACAGTAATTGTATGGTTTCTAAAAGCTCTAAGGGAGCAATGTTTAAGAAAGTAAGGTCCAATAATGAGAAACAATGAAAGAAATAATCAATGTGTGAATATACGCTTAAAAAATATTAGCACATATAGATATCAGTTAAACAAAAATCTTGCATTCATTGAAAAGATGTGATAAGGCTTGGCAGTCCTTTTCACAATTTGTTCAAAAAGTCACCTCTCACCTTCTTCTAGACCGGGCAGTATCTTTCAGGAAAATATACTGTCCAGGTCATACTGAGATTCTTTCTATAGGCTGTTAAATGTTATGTCTTGCTCTAAACTATAGGGGTATACGAAACTTGGCCTGAAAATCAAGAACTGTCCACTCAAAGCAGGATCGATTTAAGAACCAGTATTTACCAGGGTAAATGCTTCTGCTGAGCTGTGTGACTGTGGCTAGATTGTCAAAGGTTCCTGAGTGTTGCTGTTATCCCCAGAGAATGGTGAATCACGACATAGGTCCAGGTTAAAAGATATGGCCAAAGCAGAGCTAAAACCTCATTTAATGAATTTCTCCTCTTTTATAGCATAGTTCGCAATAAAGAAATTACATGATTGACTTATTCACTCACCACCTCTCAAGGTGATAGGCCGAGCAGTAAGACACCCATTTCCAAATATTATTCTCACAAGACTGAAAACAATTCTAGTGTTCTGGCAACAATAGCAGGTGTAGAAATAGTTCACGTTCTTACAAACTGTTGTCCATCCAGTTCTCACGAGAACGAAAGCTCTCACAGAGAAACTGTGAGAAGCTGGATTTCTCTGTTTCTCAGCTAAAGCCTGAGAAAGGAAAAACTTCACAAACTGCAGAGCTGGAAAATTTCTCTGCTCCTGCCTTTTAGCATCCAAACCTGAGTTTCTTGAAAGTTGTCATGATGATTGCTAGGACTGATGCTGAATGGTGGAGTCTGCAGAGACATGTATACTTGAGGGTTTCCTAAGCACCACTGCAACAGGCTTTCACTTTGAATTGTGGTTTACATTTCTGTTATTTTAATTTGTTTAAAAGTTATCATTATTTATAAAATGCATTTATAGGAAATAGTGCATTCAGTTTATCTAGACCATTTAGGTGAGGCCATGTGTTTTGGACTGATTATTGCCAGAATTTACCCTGTGGCATGACAAGTGCTTTCAGATGTTAGACATCAAAAATATAAAAAACTTGAAGAATAACTCTTCTTCTGACACCTCTAAATATCTAGTGTGTCTCTTTAAATACAAACTGTAATGTGTCTTGGTACTGGGTGCCCCAATTGTGTATTTATTAAGTTTTACTGGCTCTGACTGATCTCCTGTGTAAAGTAGATACGGATCCGAGTGGACTGTGATTGCCCTCTCCAGCATGTCTGCCATAACTTTAGAATTTACATGCATCACACTAGACAAACAGAACAAATAAACACACAACTCTTTGATTATTAGGTTTTCAATACTATCCAGAAGTCTCAGATTTTTCTGTGAATAGAAAAAACCATGATGAGCCATCAGTAGTGTGCAATGAACCTCTTTCATTCCAGACTACTGCTGAGGGAAAATAACTAAATGTGGATGTCCCTTTTCTTCAATAAAACTAAACCAAGTGGCTACCAGGAAAGGCAATGGCTTTTATGGGTTGTCTAAGAGCACTTCATGGCCCAAAACAGGTAGCACCACAACCATAGTTGTTTTTTAAGGGCTAGATACTGGCCATCCTTTTCCTCATTTTGAAGGCATGCAGGAGAACACTGAGCCATAAGTTGTCAAACAGAGCTCCTTCTCAAAATTCTAGAATTGGTATGGAAATCACAGGTCTCTTCTGGGCTGCTTTTATTGCAAAAATATTTCTGATTTTCAGTGAGATATTCCAATTCTCTTTCTTATTCTGAAACCTAATGAGAGGCTCATACTTCTTCATGGATATAAAGATGTATTTGTATTCATCTTTGGCTGAATGTGCTTGCCTTTTGGCTGCTCCTTCCCCACATGTAGAAGTCAACTACCTGAATAAAGAACAACACAGACAAGAAGGGGATGAGGACACTGAGAAAGAGTGGAAGCAATAATACTGCAGCTTGGAATGAAGAGGCACAGAGGAGGTACCTCTCTTACAGTGCACCCAAGAAGACTTCTTGAAGTTGTCAGCTGTCTTATGGATTTGAATGTGTAGCTAAATGCTGATATTAATGCAAATTAATGCAAATTTAACATGAATATTCTTAAAAGCTTGTGCTGGCCTTTCCCCACTTCTTTGGAGAATTCAAATCCCAGGGCACAGCATATGAAAGACTGGAGAAAAAAATCAGTTTGATAATTTCTTTAATATAATTTAAACTTTTGGTCTGGTACCATGTTGTGTTAGGGATGAGTGCACTGCTTATTGCTCTTTTGGAACCTGGCTTGGATTACACTGAGACCTAACCCTTCTTGCGTTCCAGTAGAGTAGTATCAGTAATCAAAAGAGAAGGATGGTAAAAACTGAAGAAGCACATATGTGTTGGGGCCCTCCCCCCTCCCGTGGGCTCCTGGCAGAGGGGCCCTGGGGGGAGGTACGGGGTTTCCCTGCCCCTGCTCAGCCTCGTTCCCCACTGGTTGTTTTGTGTTTCCCTGCGCGGGAAAGGACCCTCGGGTCCCGTGACTGAGCAGTTCCTCGGCAGAGCCCCGGCCATGCGGCTGGGGAAATAAACATCTCTGAAACATCTATCAAGAATCGGTTCATATATATTTCTTTTCTACGGGCCTCCTTGATTGATACGCGTGTTACAGAATCCGCACTGTAACTAATGGTAGAGAATTGCGAGCAGAACTATCCCCGATCCCTGATTTGTGAGTAAACTCTAGAAACTCTGGATTTCTCTTCTTGTTTTTGTTTTGCTGTTCCATATCTAAATTATGGAGGAACTGTGGAAAGACTCTTGGCTCTCAGAGCCACACATGGACATTTATCTTAAACTTGAAAAGATTCTTGAACAACAATTTGTAAATTTTAACTTAATTCAAGCTCAAAAGGAATTGAAACACTTCCTGGCATGGTTGTTTAAGAACTTTTTCCATGTTGCTTGGGATTTAATTCTTACCAAAGACTTTTGGAAGACTGTTTAGACAGTTAATTTCTGAGTTAATATATATGCCCATGGAAGAATATTTTCGTGAATATTATTTAATTACCGAGACTGTTGAGCAATGTCAGCTGTGTCCTGGTGAAGGGAAGCCTGGCTCAGGGACCGTGCGGCCCAGGCCACGTGCACCGAGCGCTCTGCGAGCAGCAGCGAGGCAGTTCCCGCGTGTGGGCAGAGCCACGCGAGCCGCAGTGTCGGTGGCGGAGCGAGGCGCGGCGGGAGCAGCGGGACCCGGCGGTGCCCGCCCGGCCCCGTGCAGAGCGTGGTGGAGCGAGCCCCGGGAACGCCCGGCCGAGAGGGGCAGCGTGTAGGTGGTGGCCGGCGGCGGTGGCGGTGGAGTGGAGCTGTGCCCAGCCGAGACACACGCCAGAGCAGCGCTGCTTGGAGGGCACGGAGCAGCCGCAACGTGGGGGCCCGGCTGAGACACTGGAGTCAGTAAGGCAGCAGCCACGCGGGACATGCAGCCATGACAAACATGCAAGCATGTGATAGGAGAAGTTGTAGCAATGAAAATCACAGGAACTGTGAAATGGTATAATGTAAAAAACAACAATGGATTTATAACACGAGATGATACAGGGGAAGATTTATTCATCCATAGAACTGCCATTAAAAGGAATAACCCTAAAAATTACCTGCAAAGTGTAGGAGATGGGGAAGTTACACATTTTGATATAGTGCAAGGAAAGAAGGGTTTACAAGCAGCGAATGTTACTGGGCCTGGAGGTATTCCAGTCAAAGGCAGCCATTATGCACAAAATTATAAACAATATCCATCCCAGCAACTTCCCTACCCACAACCTACTTTCCCCTTTTACCCTATACCCAATATGAACCCTTTCCTAAGTTCACCCTATCCCCAGTTTATTCCTAATCTGTTTTTCACCCCATGGCTTCCCTATACAATTCCCTCTCCCTACAACTCCTCTCCAATGCCAAGTGGGGGATGAAAAGGGAGAGGGAAGAAATTAAACCCTCTCCTGCCTCAGTTTCTCCACAAAGCATGCCCAGAGAGTCCTGTCTCCCTTCTGTCAGCCCTAAGATGTTCCACAGAATCTGTCTGGACAATTAAAGACTCAGGAGGTGGCTTGGTATGTTTTGAAACTGTTCTTGTTATGTTTATCCAGTTGTTTTCAATGTTAAGTTTTAAATCTCTTTTTGTTAAAAATAAACAGGTGAAATGTTGGGGCCCTCCCTCCTGATGTGGGGTCCTGGCAGAGGGGCCCTGAGGGCACAGACACGGGGTTTCCCTGTCCCTGCTCAGCCTCGTTCCCATGGGTTGGTTTGTGTTCCCTGCGCGGGCAGAAGGACCCTCGGGTCCCGTGACTGAGCAGTTCCTCGGCAGAGCCCCGGCCATGCGGCTGGGGAAATAAACATCTCTGAAACAGCTATCAAGAATCTGTCCATGTATATTTCTTTTCTACGGGCCTCCTTGATTGGTACACGTGTTACAGTATCCGCACTGTAACACATATGGTAATAAATCCACTGAAAAGAATACCGGCTAGGGCATAAATCTACCATCTGCTCTAAGATTTACAGTCTCCCTTTTTGCTTACTAGACAGCAAAGAGATTACCCACCCTATTTGCCTATGATGAAAGGAATTTTTCTGCTGTCTTGTTATAAAATTATCTGGGCTGAAATTTGCTTCTTACCTGGGCTTGCTCCACTGAGCCTCCTCAGTGGATGGAAGCAGTATAATGTGTAAATTCTAGACAAGAATCTCCCTTCCCACAATGAAAGGAGTTACTCAAAAGTCATCGTAACAGCTAGTGGTTTCTTAAAGCATGATGAAAGAGAGGGTGGGCAAAAGTTTCTACTAATGAGGCAAATTGGCTGTAAACCCGCATTTACAATTTAGAAATGCAACAGAATGAGAGCACAGTCCTGTCTTGTTTAGGAAATACTTCACTTTGCTGTGGTTATTTTTTTGCAACTGGGATCATGGCACAGTAGTGTCCTTTTGTTCCAGGTGTTGCCCAGCAACATAATGTGGTTGCTTCTACATATAGATAATATTTATGTCTGTGCAAAAAGAGACTAATTCAGTACTTTGTACCTTCCAAACCTTCAGTCAAAATTCCTTATTTTTGAGGTAGGTTCATGCAACAGAGCAAGAGTGGAAGGAAGCTATTTTCCACCTCTTCTGAAGTGGTTGCTACTTGCTTGCCTTTCACAGAATTCTGCTCCATGCACATGAGTATGGAGAACTATTGAAAACATGTGGAATAATCTCAGTGTCTGTAGAAGAAATTTGAATCGGTATCTCCAAAGCTTAACTCTTCCATTTCTACACTCTAACTGTTACTAATTAACCAGAGGACAGCAGTCCACTGAGCAAATACGCCAGCGTAACATCTACATTTCCTCTACTTTTGGAGCTGGTAATTGTGTTCTGAGTGAGACATAACACCCTCAAGGCCTAACGATTTGTCATCCCCCCGGAATGTCTTTTCAGATTAGTTTTTCTCATCTGAATAAAATATAATTAACAGTATTGATATTTCAGATGTCTACATTTGACTCCAGATTTAAGACCTCAGACAAGAATGAGGCACTTAAAGTCTTTTCTCTGAACTTTTGTTCCCTGTCACTGATCTGCATTCTCATTTGGATCACACAGAGGTTTCAAGCCCAGAGTCACAGCTGCATATAGAGGAAGTAGAATCTGAAAGGCCTGATCTGCAAGACTGCTAAGCACACAAAATTTAAGGAAATCCTTATAGAAATCTTTGAAATTCAGAAAACCTTGAGAAGTTTTTCATCTTCAGTAAAAAACCAAAAGAAAGCAGAAATAAAAAAAGAGAAAAAACCCCTAACAAACAATAGAAAAGAGGAAGAGACAAAGTTTAGGTACCATGTAAAATTTTAAGATATACTAAAAATGCACAGATAGACCATTGATCTGTTTGGTTGAACTGGATTTTTATTATATTTGACATTTATCTCTCTTACAGTATTTTCTTAGTGAAAGCATCCTAAGTAAGATTATTTTATTTCTTCTTCTGTCTCATTGAAGGTTTCTGCTGGAAAGCTCATTAGTTCTACTTTTTCCTGATTTGAGAATTTGTAGGCTCATGTGAAAATAGGAGATGGTCTAGAAGGTAGATGGGAATAAAAAAAATTCATTCTGAGTATATCCTTTTCATCTTTAAGATACTTTTCCCTTCGAAATGCAGCTTTAGCAGTAATACCCCAAATGCTTTTAACTTTTAGATAAGCAGCAAGGGCATGAATCATAAAGACATACTTAAGTCAGTTAAAAGCTGAACTTCTTTAATATCAGCCATTTCCTTTTGGTCAGAATACCTTTGAGAATTCAGGATGTTTCAGACTAGGCTTTCTTCCCTTCTTTCTTCTGCAAATTTGAGGAAACTCTGGAGAACTGTCACTGCATCAGAGACTGCCGGGTTCTCTCACACTCTGAACCAGGTGTGAATAGGAATGTTGAAAAAAAGCTCTTGATACCACGTAGCTACTATCCTTGCACAGAAAGGGTGTGGAATTGCTCATACAAACAATTACATCCATCAATTTCATGTCGAGAGAAACAAAAAGCAATTCCATCTTTCTTTCAGTGTGATACCTACTTAACACACCCCTTGTCTTAGTGATTGTTATTACAGGGAGCAAGTGTAGCCACTATTCTTCAAACACAGAGACATTTGCATCACTGTCTAGATTATGTTAATAATTACATTAACAGAATAAACTACCTCAAAGAGTTCTAAGGGACATAAGAACCTCACTGTTGTGAGCTGTCTTTTTGAAACCTACTAGTAAATTGAACTGTGCCAGGGAGCACTCCTGAGAGCTGAAATTCAATTGTACATGCTGTGAAATTTTTGTTGTGGTTCTGTTGGTGTTTAACAGCAGTCAGCAATCAAGCTCCACACAGCAACCTGCTCTCTCCCGCACCAGCACGATCTGGCAGAGAATCAGAAGGGTAAAAGCTGGAAAACTTGTGGGTTGAGATAAAGAGAGCTTAATACGGAAAGCAAAAGTCATGCACACAGACAAAGCAAAACAAAGGAATGAATTCACTGCTTCCCATGGGCAGGCAGGTGTTCAGCCATCTCCAGGAGAGCAGGGCCCTAACACATGTAACAGTGACTTGGGAAAACCAACCATCACTCCAAATGTTCCCCCCTTCCTTCTTCTTTCCCCCACTTTATGCACTGAGCATGATGTCACAGGGTCTGGAATATCCCTTTGGTCAGTTGGGGTCACCTGTCCTGGCTGTGTCTCCTTCCAATGTCCCAGGCACCCTCAGCATCGTCACCAGTGTGGCAGTACGAGAAGTAGAAAAGGGCTTGGTGCTGTGTAAGAACTGTTCAGTGACAAAAAAAAAACCCTCTATATTCTCAGCTCTGTGTTCAGCACAACTCCAAAACACATCCCCATGCCAGCCACTGTGAAAAAAATTAACTCTACCCCAGCCAAAGCCAGCACAGGTCACTAGTATATTTTTGTCCCACATGAGATTGCACTGTTCCAAATAATTTCCAATCTCAGTTTGTGATATATTATGGATCATTTCCACTAGTCAGATTGCATGTGCCTAAGCCTTTATAGGCTAAGATAACTTAGGGGTGTGGAAGTGAGCTGTTCTCTCCCAGATGGCACCAGCAACTGTAATGCAGGCACACTTAACTAAACTTACAGTATATGAAAAGTCTCAAGAGAGACCACATAATTTTTTTCATTGGCATAATGAAGGGCTAGTAGCAATCTCAGTCTGTAAGGCTCACTTATTCCCTCTTTCAGGGTAGCCAGCCAGAATGACCTTGTCTCCTTGACATCTGGCTGAGCATGCTAAAACCAGCTGATACACAAATCTTATCTCCTTCCCTCAAATCTCAACGAGAAGTGATGATGCTCATTTAAAAACTCTTTGCTAAGAAGCCTGTTACCAGCTCTCAGTCATAAGATTTACTTGTATGAAAGCAGTGATCCTGCTTCTTAAATTGCATCTGTGAGTGCATTTTCTCACTCAAACTAGGCAAAAAGAACCAACCTAAAACTGCAAATGTACACTAAAAATCACAGAAAATATATGTTATTGCAGGAAAGTTCATTAGGTGTTGAGAGAAATCAAGAGAGAAATCCCAAAGACATAAACCAGGCAGTGTACAAACTATGTTTCTGAATATCACTTTAATAATGTTTCTGTCTGTTCTGTGTGTACCCATCCAATTTAGGTCAACTACTAAAGATTCCCAAAGCACAAACTACTCTGACGTACTCTGGGGAGATAAATTAGTTTTACTTAAAACCAATTACTACTACAGTGATGTAGCTGAATGAAAATAATTAAGTCATATTCTCAAGGGCAATTTCATATTTGCTTAAATATAAAGGTATCAAAGAAACTCTTAAACACATGGAAGGCAAGAGATTTAAAAGTTAATCACACCTGTCAAAGTTAAATAGATTCTGCAAAATTCTGAGATAAGCAGTCAAACATTTCATGTCATCACCAGTGACAGTAATGGAATTCCTTTTTTAAGACACCACTTTCATATTGTAATTACTAATTCTTAAGGCATTCTTTATCCCTTCTCCTGATGCCTTCTTACATTCTGGAGTGGCCTCATTCTTCGTCCTGGATAGCAGAGTATTTTGCTTGTCTAATACTACATCTGTGGTATTGCAGCTTCCAGCTAAAAAAAATCGAAGAGCCAAATAATGAAGGTACAGAATCAAGAGTGGCTGGAACTTTATTGCCATAAATGTGGGAAGACCTGGGAGTAATTCTGAACAGCAATTCTTAGTCTTGTCTGGATAACAGTTTTGAAGACTTTAGTAATTTCAAGGATTATCTGTTTGAATATACCAATGTCAAAATTTTCTTTCCTTCCCTCTAAAGGTAATTAATACAAGGTATAGATAAAAACTTGAACGGGGATTGCATATTAGTGTGGTGTCTGTTCATTGACAATATCTGTATTGACCTTTAATCTGTACGATTTTTTTTTAAAAGTTGAGTGTATTTCCACCATTCCACCTTATAACTAAAGTCATGTTAAAATTGCGTAGGGATGAGGTATTAAGATGAGCTGTGAAATACAATTACTTATTTTTGGATCTGACAGAAGGGAGGCAAAAATATTGCAATTCTTCTGACTGCAAGTCATATATTCCACAAATAATAAGCACCTCAGAAAAAGTACACAGCCACTTCTGTTATGCAGCTGCTCTTGCAATCTCTCCTCAATTTTATCTTTTCATCATTCTCAGACTGAACTAGTGTACCCTGAACAGAAGTTAAAAGCAGTTGGAGTCACAGATAGAAAAGATTTGGAACATAAGGAGAGCTTTGTTGATCCTTCTCCTCATGTAAAGTATGCTGTATAGCTCTGGACAGATGAGCAGGAAACTGACCAATCACCAGTGGTTCAAAGCATTAGTAAGAAATGTTAGAGTCCCCAGTGTTATAGATGAATTACTGAGAGTTGGCTTTTGCCGTATGTTGTATGAATTATGGGTTATATTATGAGTAATATTATGAGTTGTGATGTTGGATATTATGATATTTTCCCAGGGGAAATATCAAGGTGATAGGGTATGCTGAAATGTTTAATGTTGCTGGGGTGGTCTGGTTGTAAGGGTTGGTTTTGCGGAGCTGTTAGGTTTGCATGTTGTAATATCAGTTCTGTGAGGTTTGCAAATGGATGGGCTGCTGCCAGCCAGACTTCGAAGACACCACCATAAAAGGAATAGGACTCCAACCAGTGAGGACCCTGAAGGCCACAGCAACAGAAAAGTGCAGGCTCCCAAAAGATTGACACGGAGGTAAGACTATGCAAAACCATAAATAAATACGCATTAGGCTGATGCAACCACAAGGGTATAAAAAGCAGGATCGCCATTTTGTGGGCAAGCCTTTGGCGCCCAGCCACACTCCCAGTGCTGTCCCCTTTTGCTTTGCCATTTTTATTGAGTTCTCAGTAAATTTTAATAGCCCATTTCCATATCGGATCTGGGTCATTTATAACCCCCAGATTAGGAACTTTCAGTATGAACATAAGGAAAAGACCATGGATGAGGAAAGGAATGCAGTGTATAGTCAGTACATAGTCACAAATGCTATTTTCTTTATATGGCTACATAGATTATGAATTATGATAAAAAAAGTGACTGGCAAGTTTGTCTCATTGAGGATTTTCATTGAATTCGTGACGGATTTGAGTTTGGTCATCATTGCTTTTTTGTTACTGATATCCATGGGAGTCAGAATTTTTATATGGTCTATGAAGTCTAATGAATACAAAAGCAAACATCATTCCTTGCTTTTTAAATGGGAAAGCACAACTGTGCAGAATCCTAATAATTATTTAGTCCAGTCTTATACTGAGCAGCAACTGTAGTATGTTGATGACTCACTCAAATTTGAGCTGTGGCTTTGTATATGAACTTCTGTATTTTGATTTTTTAATTTCTGATTTTTGAAGGGGGCCCTTCAAATTAAATAAAAGCACTACATTATGGCCACAAAACAAGCTGAGCACTAGAGATGCAAGTAGAACATACTGTAGTAGGTCGAGACTTATTTAATGGACAAGTTGCTGATCCAACGGCGCTTCGTGCGATTTGCATATTTGAAGACAGCACAAGTGCAGGAAGTCCCCTTTTGTTCTGGTTTTTCCATGGGGAGCGAGCGGGAAAATGGGTCCCGGGGTCCATCTCTTGGAGTGGGCCTGGGCCTCCCCTCCCCCGGTGCAGCGGCACAGCCCGCCGTGTGGCAGCGGGGGAACCATCCCAGAGCCACAGGCAGCCAAAAATAGCCATGAACTGCCACACAGCTAAAACCACCCAGCACAGCTTCTGGGGACCAGCGGGCCTCTTCCCCTCTCCTCCACATGGCCGGTGCGGTCCCCGCGGACCAGGCGGGAGCCGGCGGAGCCTCTCTGCGGCCAGCACAACTTGTACCAAACTGAAGACACCATGCAGCCAGCAGCATACAAGGGAGCAAGGCTTTCCCCAGTGTAAAGCCTGAACAAGATCAATTCCTTAACATGGCGATGTCAAGGTCAGAAAGAAAGGGGAAGTAAGTCACATGGGATGAAGTCAAGATGCCAGCATGGAAAGAGAGCTGAGGTGCTTTTAGAGCATAGCTTAACAATGTTTTCTGCAGGCCCTGGTAAAAACTGCAATATCACAAACTGTATGTCTCTGTAATCCATTTGAAGTGCATGGGGGGATGGAGAATTCAGGCGCAGCATGTGAGGATATGAAAATGCCTATGCCAAGTTATATAGAAGCAGTGAAAGGCTTTTAGAGATTTTGAAGAAGAGAGCCTTTGTTTTCAGGCCAGAATAACTCATCCTTAAAAGAATAAAACCCATATTATGGGCCCATGACTGCAGTATGAATAGACTATGAGATTTTCATGGGAGAGACATTTTTCCACCTCAGCAGATTGTTTCCAGGTGGGACTGTTGCTGGTGACAGTTTGAAAACCACGTTAAAGCAGAAGAAACTCTTTTTCTGTAATATTGGAGAAACTTCTAAGAACTGCAACTCTGACCAAATCCCATGATTTGTTTTTCCCTTATGTGGGTTCGGTGGGAAGGAGCTGGTGCTGGAAGAGAGGGGAGTTTGCTTTAATTTCTTACTATTTCTTTTTACTTTTAATTCTGTTAGTAATAAACTTTTCCTTATACTGCAACTGTTTAAGTCTGAACCTGTTTTGCCTTGCAGTTTTTCAGTTTTCCTCAATAATATTTATTTCCCCTTATGAACAAATAATAGATTTCATGGGGCTTGGCGCCTAGCTGGCTTCAAACCACGACAGATTCTTACGAGAACACTTTTTGGAATAACAACATAGATTTTGTATTGCAGCCTTGGCTTGGAATGATCTGTCTTAGCTAACAACTCATTTGAAGGTCAAATTTACTAGGGAAATCATAGGGTAGAAAAGGTAGAAAAGAAACTCCTTCCCACCACTTTGCTTACAGTCCCAGTGGCATTGAAGTATTCTTTTTGTTGTTACATTTAAGAGATGATCTGTGAGGACCAAAGTTCAAACTTTTAAAATGTTCCATCAATGTTGCTGATTTGTGACAAAGTAACTGTGAAGGACATAGAAAAGCATTGTAGAATGAAACAAATAATTTGAAGAACAATCTGTAGGTGATGTAACTGTCTAAAAATGGCAACCATTCAAAATGGAAAGTGATCTGAGAAAGAGAAATTATCAATAGTTTTTCCATGTAGAGGAGTTAATTATAAAGCTTCTCTGTATATTTTGCAAATTATTTTTTAATAGGAAAAGCAAGAGATAGTTGCTACATTGTTGGACATATTCTGATTTCTCTTCTTCAACCCCATCTGTTGGAGTTTTGCTCCTTTTCCTGCTTCTGCAGTGTTTACCTGGTCTCCTAGTAAAGAACAGTAGACAGTAAAGTGGACTTTGACTTTGGACTTTGAACATCATTTATTTCTTCTAGTTGAGCTTAAGAATTTGATGCCACATGTTTTCTTTTATTTTATACTATTTTAATATCAGGTGTCTGTAATTACAGTAAACATAATTATACTATTAATATTTATTATGATGATTATGAAATTGTATTACAAGAATATAATGTCATAAAGTCATAGAATTATAGAATATCTTGAGTTGGAAAGGACCTCCAAGAATCATTGAGTCCAACTCCTTGCCCTGCACACAAGACACCCCAAGAATCACAGAATCACCATTTGCCTAAGAACATTTTTCAAACTCTTCTTGAACCCTGGCAGACTTGGTGCTGTGACCAACACTGTTCCAGTGCCCAACAACCCTCCAGGTGAAAAACCTTTTCCTAGTATCCAACTTAACCACCCTGATACTGCCTCATGCAGTTCCCTTTGGTTGTATCACTGGTCACCAGAGAAAAATCAGCCCCTGCCCCTCCTCTTCCCCCCTTGAGGAAGCTGTAGACTGTGATGAGGCATCCCGTCAGTCTCCTCCAGGCTGAACAGACCAAGCTGTGTTGCTCAAGCTGCTCTTCAAACAATCTCCCCTCAAGGCACTTCACCATCTTCTTTGCCCTCCTTTGGACACTCTTCAATAGCTTTATGTTCTCCTTCTGCTGAGGCACCCAAAACTACAGACAGGACGCTCAAGGTCAGTCTCCACCTACAAGTGCAGAGTAGAGTGGAAAAATCACCTCCCTCAAGTGTGCAGCAATGCTGTGCTTGATGCACCCTTGAGATTTTCCACATATGGGAGAGCATGTAGCGATAGATTTGCCTGGCTGGCTTGTCTATATGCTTGCATACATACTTGAATTTCCTGTTTGTGCCTATCCCTTCAAACCATTGTAGTCTGAGCCAATTCTTAGCTCAAATTGCAGAAACCTTGATTCTTACAGTTAAGTTCTTCCTTTTGTCCTTGTGTGTTGATCAACAGGCAGACTTTACAAACTGTGATTCTTTTGGGTTTTCCACATATGCAAAATGTTGCAGTAGGGCAAACTGAAGCAGCTTACATGGAGCAGTTCAAAGGCCTAAAAATTTTTTTGATGTAATTATACTTTACTTGAATTAACTTGAGTCAATAAGTTACCTGTGCAAAACAGATTTAAACAAATATTCAACTCATTTAAGTGTCTCTACATTAAGGGCCTTTTTATAGTTTGGTGACCAGTATAGGAAAATGTGAAAATGCTCATCTTCAGAGGCTCAGAAAACAGAAGTCCAATAAACATGTTTTGTACACTGGCTTTAGAAATCAAATGTTATTTGGTCTAATTAGCAGAAGTACACAGGAGCAAAACATTTTCTAATGAAAAATGTTGTCCTTGTTATTCTGTAGTTTAATTAGAATTAATTAATATAATAGGCTGCACTCAATCAACCATATAAATCACAGCTTACACTGACAGACTGCTTCCCTGTTGTCCTGGTTTTTGGCCAGGACAGAGTTAATATTTTGCAGTAGCCAGGAAGGGGGCAGAGACTGGAGCTGTGTGAGCATGTCTGGGTTGTTATTCTATATCACCTCATGTCACCCCTGGGGTCAGAAGAATGGGATTTCTTTCATAGGTGCAGAGGCTCTATTGGTCAGGGTAAATTGTCTCAGGGTGGTGCCACATTGGATCGGTTGGTGAGCATTTTTTGCTTGTAAGTCACCCTCTTTTTGTATACTTTTTAGTATTGTTTCTGTTACTGTTTGTTTTCTTGTCTAACTGCTGTTTCCAGTAAATTGTTCTTATCTGTACCCATTATTTTTGCCTTTTTTTCCCCTCTCACCAGAAGAGTGGGGGGAGCGAGCAAGCAGCGTCTGGTTTGGGAGTGTCTTGTTTGTGGGGGAGACTCAGCTGGGGAGTGCCATTGCTAAATGATGGCACCTGTCCTAAGGACCTCCGTGGGCTGCAGGGGCTCAGATGCCTCACCATGGTCTTCACCACGTGCTGCAGGGGAAATCTCTGCTCCAGCATCTGGATTACCTCCTTCCTTTCCTTTTGCACTGACCTTGTGTCTACAGGGCCGTTTCTCTCACATATTGTCACTCCTTTCTTCTGGCTTCAATGGTGCATTTTCTCCCTTTCTAAAATACATTATCCCAGAGGCACTACCACAGCTACCGAAGGGCTTGGCCTCAGCCTGCAGCGGGTGTGTCTCAGACCCAGATGGCCCTGGCTCTGCCAACCATATAGGAAGCTTCTTGCAGCTTCTCACAGAAGCCACTCCTGTAGCCCCCTCACTACCAAAACCTGGCCATGCAAACCCAATACACATGCTTCCAGTAAAAGCTAGTAAAAGCTGTTTTATCACATTAATTTTTCTGTGAGGTAAATTTGCCCTTGAAAGATACCACTTTTGATAATCTTTTGAGCACTTAGGTATCTTAGCCAATAGATGGTGAATGGGACTTTCCAGGATAAAAAAGTGAAAAGGAAATATTTAAGTAGAATAAAATAGAGACATGAAATCTCTGAAAGTTTGGCCAAGGAAGGTGTGTTAGCCTATGATAGCTGTCATCAGCCTATCATGGGCTTTGTTCTCAAGTATTCTTGGCCCCTGAGTTTCATCATCTTTATCTAGCTATTAAGACAAAGATGCTCTTAATACCCCACTATCTGTTCACAAGTCTAAAACTGAGAACCTCTTTTCTAGTACATGTGAAATCTGAAGTATAAGAGAATAATAAAATGTTACAATAATAGAGTTTTTTATTTCCCTGTTCTGGAAGATAGTGACCTTTCTGCTAGGATTTGTTAGTATTCAACTGTTGAGGTGCATTTAAAATTTTATTTCTCTTTTAAAATTTTTGTATCGAGTTAACTTGTTCTAATGTCAGATATTCACTTTTTCTGAAGTAAGATTTATAAGGGGAAACATCAACAGAACTTGATGGAAAAATGATTGTGTTTTTAATAATCATCCAAGAATGTCCAATTATTTGAATAAAATAGTTTTGGAGGGATGTATTTCTAGATTATAAATCATAACTTGTTTGAGCAATTTCTGCAGTCTGATTTTCTAATCTCTTCCTTGTTTTTTTCATTTTTGCATTCCATAGGACTTTCCCAGTGAGTTGCCATTACTCTAAACAACTCCTGTCATCCTTAATGATAACAGATGTCTGAATATTGAAAAACTGTTTTTTGTTATGAGAAAAGAACCTGTTGGGTCTAAAAGACTGTGCAACTTTACCCAGGTTTAATGTCAAGGTCAGATTTTGTTTCTTTTTTACTTAAGCCAAAACAAACTTCTAATTTTTTTTTAAACATTGTGGACTCTTCATTTTCTAACTGGCATAAAGAGTCAAGTTGAAGATAAAACACCCTCACTTCAAAAGAATTTGTGCTACATTGTATTTCTTAAGGGGCTCAATGAGCAACAAAATAAACCAATACCTTTGAGAGAATAAGTTGATTTAGATTTTTTCAAAACGTAGTTATCTAAAGGTGACTGGACTTTAAAGGTAGTAAAACTGAGGTAAATGCTTACCACAGAATCATCAGGGAAAAGTTCGTACATCTAGAGGGAAGTCAAAAGATCTGCTTTCAAAGGACAACCTAATCTTTTCTCTCTAATTTTATGACTCTATGCCAGTGAACCGCATAGGAGAAATCGCTCTGGATAAAATAAAATAGAGGGAAGAAAACATCACTGTGTATCAGCCATGAATTTTAATCAAATAAAGGACAAATGTGCAGAATCACATTTCTGTTAATGCATATGAGACTTCTGTATTAATGCAAAAGTTTACTCATCTGTGATCTAAAGAGAATAAAATTTTATACTGTGGATATAGATAAAAGTGTAAAAAGATACAATGTTTTCATTCCTAGAGCTATAACTAAGTCCTATTTTGAGCAGAAAGCAATTATTTTCACTGCTGTGAACTGTGTACAAAAAATGCAACTGCTCATTTTTAAAATGTTGTTTTAATATTTTGTTTTTAATTTTTTAACTGTCCAACTTTCAGAGACATTTCCCAGGCTTTGGAAAAATATCTCCTGCATATATTTCACTCTGATCCCTGTCCATCTTCATGCGAAACCTTTCACTGTTACGTACTGGTGGAATAAAAATATACTTGTTAACATTTGCTGATGGTACACAATCCACCTCATCCAGTGGCAAACATTGAGAAGGAAGTATCTTGACTAAAGGGAAAAAAGACCCTGAAGTTCTCATGGGAAGAGAAGATGAGAAAAATATTAGCATGCAGACATTAGCTTGCTTCTCACAGATGATACTGAAAGTTTTATTCCTAGAAGATTATGCCAGAAATATGGTTGTGTGGGTCACTGTGAAAGAAAAAACTGGCAAATATGTTTGGTATTTCAAAGTCAGTTACATTTCTTGAGTTGTAATTGTATAAAATTGACCATATGAGTGTGTAAATGTCAGCATCAAAGACACTGGCAAAAGAATGAGAGAACAGAGCACCCCAGGGGAGAAGGGGCAAGCATCTTCCCACAGATTAAATAATTTAGTTCTAACTGGTTTGATTAACCATGGAATTAGCACCTGCAATAAGATTTTTTTTTTCGGAAAGGATCAGAACAGCTGCTAAGGAGAAGACACACATGATGGCATCTCCAGGAATGACTTAACTCACCAAAAATCCCCAAACACTCTCTTGGGTATTGGAAGGGAAGCACAGCTGTTCAACAGGAGTGTGTATGAGATGTAAGATTCATCCTTACACTTTCTCATAAAGGTGTGCCAGAATTTGCAGATTACTTCTGAATTTACACCTGGCAAATGTTAATAACAAGGAAAGGATTCTTCCCACATGCCATTGTACTCCCATTTGGACTGTCTCAGGCACGTGAGAATCGGCCTTGGGAAAATGCTAATAACACAAGTGGAGACCTGTGAATGAATGAGTCCTGTCAAACATTTGGGCACAACAGTCACATGGGAGCTAGTGACAATCCACCTGTAGCATCAGCGTGGTCTTTGGGATCCTGCTTACAGAAGTACAATAGTTGCCCTATTTTGAAGGATGTCACACTGCGTATGTTACAGATCTACATGCTGAGAAGGAAAGAGGAGCAGCTTAAGGGGTTTCTCCTTCCCTGTTAATGAGATTGATTTGTAAGAAGCATGAGGATTGCTAATGGAAAGAGAGTTTTATTTTAATGTTTTGTGTCTGGTTGTGGTTACCATGTCTCTGGCTGTATAAATTCTGTATAGTTTTGAGACAGGTATAGCCTGTACCTGCCTTATTCTTTCTGGTATCCTGTTCAGCCAAAAAAATATGGAGAAACAGTGAGACTAACACATCTTTGGTGTTGTATCCAGTAGGTTTATTAGTCTTAACATTTCAATCTTGACTAATTATTTAGCGATTTCATGCAGATACAGTAGAAACTGATTCATCACTGAACACAAGTTCCATTACACAATGGCTGAATAAGTCTATGCTAAAGAATAGACCCTTTCCCCCCATGTGATGCATGGCATGCAGCTGTGTATTATTTCTATAATCAGTAAATACTGGAGAGAGATTTCTTAAAGATTAGATGCCTCTGAAAGGTATTGCTGACAGCTTTTAAGTGTTGCATAGCAAGACTGATTCACCACCTTTAGGCAGACAGAAATTACAAACTCCGAGTGTCGTTTTTCTATTCACATTTAAGAAATGTGAAATAGAAACTTCTTTATTGCTACATTTTATATGAAGATTAGGTCCTTAAAAGAGTAAGTAGCTGTTACTGTGCATAATATGGTATGCATCAAAGCAGAAGGAACATAAAATACTTATCTGATATTAGCAGCATTTTAGCATTTGCTATGTATTATTGTAAAGTGGGGAATTTTATAGGTAATAAAGGATAAAATCATCCACAAGAAGAGAAATAGGTTCTGTGTAGTACAGACTTATATGTATGAGTTACTTAAGATTGTATGTTTACCTTTGTAATATTTGAGCACAAGTCTGTCCATTCTGCCCTGTTACACTAGGCATGTATGACTTACATAGCATAAAGACAAAACACTAAATTATAAAAACTTGTGTTCATCCTTTTAGCACTAGCAGAACCCAGAAGTACTTAGAGACAGCTGAGCAGTGTTGTAAACGTTTTTACCAACTGGCCTGTCCTGGAGGTGTGGTAAAACTTGGGTGCTGTTAATGCTCAAACTAGTCTTGCAGAAGACATATATGGATGAATTTTTGAACAAATCTGCTGCTGAGCAAAGTCCTAATCTAATGGCTCCATATAGCTGAAATGTGTAGTAGTCCTGAGCAACTTGGCAAAATTGAATCCCTTTAGCAGCTGTGAGGTGATGTCACAGCAAAACCAAACAGCTTCCCTCCCCTAACCTTCCTGCCTAGCTCCTTGATAGCACTGCTGTCTCTAAAGCAAACCCACCTGATCATTCATAAATCAGCTTGGTTTTCATTTAGCCTATGAAATTAGTGAGAAATATTGCCCCTGTGAAACACCACCAGAGCATCCTACCTACCAATCTTGTGAGTGTTCCCCCAATATATAGCAAAATACATAAGAAACCCACAGACTGCAGAACTATTACCTTTTGGCTGGAATTTGATTGCTTGAGATAAGGGATAACATTTCTTCCAAGTTTTTTTTACTCCAACACACGATCCTGAATGAATCTGGTATTGTTCTGAATTTGTGGCTGGAGTCTTTTCTAGGAGAAACAAATAGATAATTAGGAAACAACTAGTTGAAGGTGTTTTCTAGTAGGAGGTGTTTGCTAATGCTTTATATCAGAGAACCAATTGGAATAACAATATTATTAAAGGAAAATTCCTTAGGGAAGAGGAATTATTATATAGCAAGTAGAAACTCTTTAAATTCACATATTTAATAGTCATAAACGTGAATGTAGAAGTAAGAATAGAATTACACTAGAAATTTGGAGTACTTTGATATAAGACAGAATTCAGCTATTCTTATGTTCCTGAAAGGACACCTAAATGAATGCAAAGAGCTAGTCAGTGGGCTCTTAGCATGATCATTTCAAGGACTGTGTAAGAGAAATTAAGTATAAAAGAAATTTTATTGAAATCAGGATGGCAAACTGACCTGTTGTGGAGAAAACATAACTAACAAAAAGGGAGAAATACAGCTGCATGTGCTGTTATTAAATGGACAAGAAAAAACAAATATACCAGGACAAAATTTAAAAGACTAAACAAGAATAAATGAAACAAAAAACCCCACTGAGAATCAGACAATATTTTGTGATAGAATGAAACAGAGACTTATTCTGTAAGGGAGAGTGATGGTTAAATAATCATAGGTGCAGAAAAGGACAAAATAGCTGTCAAAGAGCTGTTTATTACCACTTGGTTAAAGAACTTTCTTTACAATGGTAAACAGATCATAACATAAAGAAAAATACAATATGTGGATATGCTGTATGACTACAGGTTGCAAGAGCTGGTGAAGCTCGGTTTTGTTTGATGAAAAAATTCTGAGTATTCTTGAAAGCAATCGAGATTACTGCTTCAAATGTGGAAAAGATGAGGCATGTATGGAACATAACTTGAAAAGCAGGAAGAAAGAATTTGAAGAATTTTGAGTTTTTTAGCCTAATGTTAACATTGGTTAAAGTGGTATAACAACCAGTTTTGTGAGCGTCTGTGGGACCAAAATAACAATTAAGTATCCAATGTAGATTTCTCAAGATCAAATAGTGGAACCCAATGTAATTTCCTTTCCTCTTTTGGTAGAACAAGACTAGTAAATGAGGGACAAACAGGTTGTATGAGATACTGGCTTTGGTATGTCATCATTCTGCTTGACATTCTTATTTGCAAACTAAGGAAGGATGGTCCAGATGAAATGGTCCTACAGTGGGAAACACTGTACATTTCTCGACTGTATCTCTTAGTCTGGAAAGACATTCCAATTCTGCATAAGCCTGTCTATAGCATGGTTCTGTTCAAGATTTTTGTTAATGGCCTGGATTGTGGAAAACAGAACATATTGAAAAGGTCTGCAAATATTGCTGGAATACCAAGGATTTTAAATGTTTTGGAGGGAAGAGAGGAGGACTGGCATTCAGAGTGTTCTTATTATAATAAAGAGTTGAAACTCCAACAAACATTACTTTTGTGAATGTTATCCAAAAATCCAAATGCAAATAATATTACTTTTGTTGTGTATATTATATTGTTAAAGGTTAGTTTTTCTTTAAATTCATGGCATGAGTATATAGGCGCTAGGGAAAAATGTCTTAATTAGCAGTCAGTGATCTTTGCAGAATTGAGTAACCCTGCAATCCACTGCACTAAACCCCACAACAAGACAGAGATGTGTATATATTTTTTGAGGAATACCTGAGTAAGATTCTCATTATTAATTGAGCAACTGGTGTGATTAGAAGCTATTTTAACTTAACCCAGAAAAACAAACTAGGCTGGATAGATGAAATAAACTGTAGTGCCCATTTAGGAACAAGCAATCAAGCATAATCACATATCATATGATCATAGAATTACAGAATCACAGAGTAAACGGAGACGGACAGGATCCATCAGGATCATTGAGAGCAACTCCGGGTCCTGCATATATAAGATATGTGGGGAAAAATCACAGAATTGATTACTCTGAGGAGAGACACTAATGGAACAGGATGGGAGGTGAACAGAAGGGATAGAGTCTATTATTTTAGGACGACAGTGAAAAAGCGAACTTAAAAGACAGCTAATGTCATATTCTGCACAACAGGACATATTGTTACCACTGGGGAGAGGATACATAAACACACCATCAGGCTGTCCAAACTGGCAACACCAATTTATACAAATGGAGAATAATTTTATTACAGCAAAACAAGATACTCCTGATATCTGGTTTTCCTTTGTGGATTTTCTTTGTGGAAAACGGCTCCTGAAATGGACTGTGAACTTTTTCCCAACTGTGTTTGGTATTGCAGTCTGCTGACTCCTTTTGTGCTCCCCTAGTGCAGTTGCATTAGTTTTTTTCTTGGAAATGTGTCAGTAGAAACTCAGGCATGTCTGACCACCTGCTATTTGGTGTGAAATGGGGGAATACAGTCTGCAATGGTGTTTGATGAGGTGTGACGCCAGAGCTTTTCATTAGAATAAACAAGGATGGGGGGCTCTGGGGGGCTCCCTTTAACATTTCTAACTGTAATTTTTTTGTGTGTTTGTTTTCTGAGCTGAAGGGGTAAGATATTGAGGGAACCTTATGTACTTTCCCTATTGTAAGGTATTAGATTAGTAGAATCCTTGGTCCACTTATCCTGTGAGGGCTGTTAAGAGAGTGATTTGAGACCAGGAAAGTTGTGACAGAAACCTTCCTTCAATCATTACGCTAGACTGCTCTTTTGCGAATAATGTGAACAATAGTTATCAGAAAGATTATAGAGTTCTTTATGACAAGGTATGAAGAATCTTCTATCTGAACTCATGCTAAGAAAGGGTAAAAGAGTGGAACAGAACATTGTCCTCCTTACACAATCCCCAACTCAGAGAAATATTCCAGTTTATTGTACCCAATCTGTACTTGAGTAGAAAAAGTAGTGGATAATTGAAGTGTATGTATGTGTATATAGCAGAAAAGGTGGTATTTTACTCAACTGGTTCTGTTCATTCCTAAACTCTGTATAATGAGAACTTTCCCACCTTTTCCTGAAAATTTGTATCAGATGTCAGAGTTAAAAAAATAGCAAGATAATTTTATCACAGACATCTCTTTAATGACTGTTGTTTTAAAGTGTATCACTCCAGAGTGAGGCCATACTTTCATAGTCATCAATACTAATAAGCCATATTATTGAATCATTTGTAAGAAATTGATCCAGATCAAGCATGCAGCTTATGGCTGTGTTTATATTGCTTTAGGTAAAGTGCACTGTGAAATTCATGAGAGCTTTTATGCCAATAGCCAGATATATAGGAGGTCAGATAATACTGGCCTTATGGTACAAAGTCAGCCCATTAAAAAGTGCAAAAATATCTCAAGCTGCCAATAATTTGTGCTGGATCAGTGCTTTTGTGTCATGTGATGGTACTGATTTTGATCTAGCACTGGGAGCTCTAAAGCCAGACTCATTGTGTCATGAAACTATGGACTAATCCCTTGGATGCAGTTGTTTTCACAAGTACATCCTAACTGGCATGAAAAACTCCTCCTTTCATGTGTCATAGCTTAATCCCACACCTAAGTACCATGCAGCTGCTTGCTCACTCCTCTACAACCTGCCTTCCCTCCAGTGTGGAGGAAAATGGAAAAGAAAAGTAAGACTTGTGGGTTGAGATAAGAACAATTTGATAATTGAAGCAAAGAAAAATACCATTACTACAGTAAGATTAATGATAATAATAACAATAATAATAGTAATGACTGCTGTGAAAAAGAGAGGGGGAGAGAGACTGAGAGAGAAGAATAAAGCCCAAGAGAAACAAGTGACACACAATACAAGATCTAACCACCTGCTGACCAGTTCCCAGCCCATTCCCCATCCTCCTGACCACCTTCTCCCTGTCTACATCCTGGGCATGATGTTCTGTGGTATGCAACATCCCTTTGGCCTGTTCGGGTCAGCTCTCCTGGCCATGCGCCCTCCCAGTGTCTCATGAGCCTGCTTATTGACAGAGAACGGGAAACTGAAAAGATTTAGGGTAAGCACAAATTAACAGCAACTAAAACATCAGTGCTATCAACATTACTCTCACCCTGAGTGCAGCACTGTACCAGTTAGTAGGAAGAAAATTATCTCTATTCCAGCCAAAATCAGGACAGAATGCATGTTCTTATTTCTGCATTGCAGTCTGTCACCACCTCACCACTTTTGGCATTGCTAGAATGCATGAGCTGGGTTGCACCCTGGGCCATGGGAATTAAGTGTACCCCAAAATGTTCTTCCTTATTTACTCCTTTTTAGACTAGGAAATTTCAGTGATTCAGTGATTAAATCTGCAGATTCCACTAAGATGTGCAAAACCAACTGAGGTGTGATGCCTTGTGGCATGAGGTAGGAATGAATAGTCACAGGTGTGTAACACATCATGCACAATTAAACTAATAAGCTCTTCTGGACAAAACAAGGTTTATTGTGGGATAAAAGGTGCAAAAACATATATGACAACTAAAATTACCATGGAAAGAAAAAGGGAAGGGGCAGTGTAACAGACTACTGATTTTGACTGCAGTTAAACCCTTGGCTTTGCCCTGAGTCTGCCAGTTCTCGAATTGCATGAAATGGCCAGTACTCTCCAGATGACCCAAAAACCTCTGCAAAGCAAATTAATTGCTGAACATTACAGATTTTTTTTTTAATATTCAGAGAAGTGCTGGGTACTAAATATGCATTTGTCATGCCCAGCTCGTGTGAGTATAATTTGCAAGTGATTATATATTCACAGAATGGGAAAGGCTTTGTTAAGGTTGAAAATATACTAAATCCAGATCTTCCTTGAAAAGAAAGGTCGTTTTGAATGTTTTTGTTTTTAAAATGGGTGAGTACTTTAGTGATCTAACAGTGACCAAGGGGAAGCAGCTGAATGCTTATGAACAGATGTAGAAATACCTCCAAACCTGCTGGCGAATATGACTCTTTATGGAGATGCATAGGGAAATAACGTACCACAAAATTTTAAAAGGCTTTTCAAAACTGGGAGAGATGATTATTCTGAAAGTTACTATAATCCTTTAATTTTCCTTCTGTGGAATATTCTACAGCTAAAGAGTCTCTTCTCTGTCTGTAAAGAAAAAGAAATTTTTGAAGTGCAATTGCTGTAAATTAGAACTTGAAGCTGAAATGAGACTAATTAAAACTGGATGTTGAGCATGGGCTGTAACAAAAAAAGTGCGAAATATTGGAACAAACTATCAAAGTTTTGTTGGTTTTTTTTAATGATCAAATGCCTTCAAATCAAAATTGGATAATAAATTATTTGGATAAGTATAGGGGTAATTGGCAGAAACAGAACAGCTTGTGCCACCTAAAAGACCAGGCTAAATGATCAGAAATTCCTTCGGGATTTAATTTTATCAGTTTCTGGAAAAATCTTTTTTTTCACTACTGCCAAACCTTCACTTTCACTAGCTGAGGATCCTGCATAACCAGCCATTGCACATCATTTTCTCATTTTATGGATATTGCTAATTTCAGCAATATCCCATGGCAGCGATCTCGTGGCAAGGCTGCAGCCTAGTTTAGTGCCAATGTGAAACAAAATGAACAGAAGAAAATCTGGGTGTGGAAGTGAAGTAGATTAATGAAATTTAGAACTATATGAATTTGTATCTGTTTAGATAAAGGAGCAATCTCTCCTCTCCCAGAGTCTAGGCAGTTTATCACAGAAAATTCTGGAAGTGTGCAACTATTAAGTGTTCAGATTTGCATACAGGGGTGTGTGTATGACACATCGAGCATCAAGTTACAAATGTAGTAATACACCTGAATTATCAACCACTGCTTCCCAGTTGCTAAGCAGTAGCTAAAACATGCCCATGCACTGGAATCTACTTTTCCTCAGATGTACTTTGCCTGGGACGCCTTCATCTCCGGTCATTTGCACTTCCAGTCTATTCCTGTGCCTCTGAGGTGTTACTAAGAGACATATTGTATCAACTACCACCTTGTGGGTGCTAAGAGAGTTTGTCAGCATAGCTGCGGGCCTTTTCACACATCTCATTTTGGTGCCCAAGAGCGTTCCAATTTAATTGACTGGAATAGTGTGAGCTGCCTGCCTGGTTTATACTGAATGTGGTTACCAAACTGGGTGCTGCAATGGCTGATGCTTCCCAAACTGTTTAAATTATTAAAAGATACTAATAACTGAAGTAGTAATTAAATACAATAAAATGCCTACTTGTTCTGTTACTACTTTCTTTCCATTAGATAAACACTTTTAGCTGTACTCAGTGTTAACCTAATTTTTCCCCCAGATATCCATGAAATTCCCAGTCCATAAATATTTGTGATCTACAAAAATGTGTGTTTTACTTTATGTCAAGTGTGACTCCACATCTCAGAATGATAAATAGTGGATATGTGTAGCTAAAAATTGATCAGACATATTTCTGTCCACTTTCTCACCGTATGTCAAAACCAGTCTGGCTTCCTGAGGGTAGATGATCCTGGAGAGTACAGAAACACATGAGCTTGCTGTCCCTTGGTCCTATAGCACATAGCTAGATTCTACAGTGTTTGACCTCTATGCCTACAGGAATGAGAAACTTACTGAGTATGAGCAGAAGGGGTTTCTGGAGGAGAGATGGTCTTTCTGTTTTCAACTCACAAGCTCCAATATTTGCATATGTAACATATAAGCACAGCTATAACTGCTATAACCTAGATAGAGTCATTATATCATTTTCTTTTAAAGGAAGGATTGTTCTTTAAACCACGGCTTTCTTTGATGGTAGGTTATATTCACTCCAGCCAATAATTTTTATTGTACTTCTTTCAACTCTAGCTATAAAATGCACATAGCATAAACCCTTCGCCAGGGTATTAAAAGTTCAGTTACCAATAATATAGTGATAAAGTTCTCCCCAACTTAATTCTGTTATGCTTGCAGACTTCTTTGCATAAGAGATTAATATCCTACCAGCTTTTATTTGTTCATTCATTTCTTTCAGTATTTCCACTCTGTGTATATGAAGAGCATTTGGCCAGTTCCCAGCTAAAAAGTCAGCCAGGACAATTTCATTAGAGTGCTGATGAATTGTTTCTTCTACAATGTGAAAACAGTACTTGCTGTTTTACTGTCTTTGTGAAATTGACTTCCTGAAATCTGTAATCAATTGGTTAGGTTCCTCTTTAAATATTTACTAAGCTATATTCTCCTGGTCCCAAATTCCAAATATACTTTTTACTTAATCAGCAGAAAAACCCCCCTTCCCAGCCCCAAATAAACAAGTTGTCCCTGGAGAATATGACATAAACTGACCTGATTTGACATTTAGAGCTATTTCAGTATGTTTCACTGGTACTGCAGTGCTTGGCTCACATCTGTTAAGACAGAAGCAGTTTGTGTAAGTTACCACACCCATTTCAAACCATTTCAGTGTTTTCAGGAGCACGTGAGGGTATTGGCAGCATCTTTGGCAATTCTTTGTATCTCACTGCAGCCCAGGCAGTAACTGACATCTGGTTTAATTTTAGGATTACTAATCTGAACTGAAATGGTGACTAAGAGATAGCAAATCCTATTGGAATATTACAAAATTCTATTCATCAGGCTCAAACCCAAGGGATTTCATCCTGGAACTTCTGAGGATTATGTAATACATACTCCAAGGCTTCTTGCATTTTTCCTATTAACTAATTCCTAATCACAGGTGTCCGAAAGAAAAAACTAGAGATTCCTGTCTGGAGTATCACAGTATGTTGGTTCATCCCAGCCACTGTTTGTACCTACATATTTAAAGGGCATTCTCACCTATCTTTGTTTCAAGACTACATGCTCTAGTAACTCTCTATTGTGTCCATATCACCATTTAATGTGTTGATCTGATTTAGAGATTTGACAGATTTATGTGCTTCCCTAAGGCAGAAACACCTCTGAATGAGTGAAGAATACTGATCTGTAACGTCAAGCAGACATGGTTATGTGATTTCATTCAGTAGCACTGAAAAATGTAAATGCCTGCCAGTTTCAACACTTTTATAAGAATTTTGCTGTATCAGGAGTTATCTCTAAACATTCAAACAGTCCCACTCTAGGCCCTGGAATCACTATCTTTTAAAGGATGTGTTTTGCTACTGTAATTGCAGGCTTTAAACTCTTCCAAAAAAGGCTTGCTAAAAGCAGCACAGCTACCATTCCACTTCAATCTCCAGGCTATACATTTTTGAAGAGAACTGGCATAGCTTTTGCTTCTTCTATGCTCTTTTTTGTAGCTATTAGCTGAATTCTAAATGGAATTCTCAAAATTTGGATTGCCTTCCTGCAGCTGAGATGTATTTAAAAATTAATTAACCTGTCTGTTTCTGATTGCCAGTTAAAATATATTTAAGCACATTTTCATTCAATTTTAAAAGATGGAGTTCCTTTCTGACAGCTTGTTACCTAATGCATTCCACCAGACCAGTTTCTTTCCAGCAAATAAAATATATTTTATCTTTCTAAGGATATGCATTGATCTGACTTCCAGAGCTCCTGTTTGAAATCTTGCCTGTCTTTGACAAAGAGACTGCTGCTCACAATCTGTATTTGATACAGAATTTTAACCTAGTGGGAGTGTATGAGAACTTTGAATTTCAGTGGAACCAGGATTTTATTCACAAGCTTCATACTCTTATCTATGAGATTATTTCAGGTCCTTTTCTGGTTTATTTTTCTGATTGTTTTAGTTTGCGTCATATGTGGCTTCTACAGTGCCACCTACATTTTCATATGAAACTGTGTGTTGGCAATTGCTTGACATGATGACATATGATGTCTTTGCAGAAAAAACCAGCTCTACATTGTTTTCCTGGGCAATAAGTAGGACAATTACTCTTAGCTATAGAAACCTTGATTGCAGAGCTAGCAGGCTTTGCTTCTTTATTGTTGTACACTTTAAACTGCTGAATGCTCCCTGACATTTAAAGTATAACTCAGAAAAACATTGTCATTGATAGTGACATGTAAATTACACAGGGGTAGACTTTGCTTAGAAAAAGAAATAGTAATTACAGAACTTTAGGACAATGGTCTTTAGAGTGGTGTGTACACCCCAGTGCATGCACAAGAAAATCTGTTGGAGTGTGGAAAGAGAATATTTTTTGTACTATTAAGAAATAAAATAATATTTAAAACTGTCTTTATTTTATTTTTATCTTATCTCTTTTATTTTATATTTTGTGTGCATTTTGTGCAGCTATGGGCTGCAGCTTGATTATTTTGAAAAATATATATCCTGCTACAGTTAGTGTCTAGTGAACAGGTAAAGAGGCATGACCACATACCCACACTTAGGAAGTATTAGACATGTAGTCCAATGAAGGATCCCATTGTGGAAAAAAAGAAGATCTAGCTTGTAGATATCCAAAACTTCTGGTCTCTTACACAAATCATGGTTTGCCAGTCTAAGATTATGAGTGTGGAGACAAGTGCACATCCTGTACCTTTAAAATCAGGTGATTACCATGACAAATCCAGAGAAAAATGTTAAATTACTACAACTGATCTGCCAGGAAGAAAACGCCTGTCTATTTTGGTTTACTCTAAAATTTCAGGAAAACTCCATCCTGGTGCAGAAATGCTGATTGCAATAACTGTGAGATGTGAACCCATTGGAACAAGTCCTGAAAAGAGCCACTGAGTTGATCAAGGGGCTGGAATGTTTCTCCTTTGAAGACAGGCTGAGAGAGCTGGGGTTGTTCAGCCTGGAGAATAGAAGGCTCTGGGAGGACCTTCCAGGACTGAAAAGAGAGACAGAAAGTGACTTTTTAGAAGGGCAAGGAGTGACAGGATGAGGGGGAATGGCTTTAAGCTGACAGAGGGTAGATTTAAATTAGATATTAGGAAGAAACTCATTATTATAAGGATGTTAAGGCACAGGAGCAGGCTGCTTGGAGTTGTGAATGCCCCATGTCCAGAAGTGCTGAAGACCAGGCTGGATAATGCTCTGAGCAGCCTCGTCTATGGTGAGGTGATCCTGCTTGTGAATAGTTCTCCCTGTGAACTAATAAATCTTTATTTATTTACAGAAATTAAAATACTTTTCACCAAGAGAAAATTAGAGAGAGAAATTCTGGCTCTGTACTTCTTTTATTATTCTTATCCATTTAAGAAATGAGCAATCAGTTAGTGTCAACTAGCAATGGTAAACGTGAAAATAAAATGTTGAAAAGACCCTGTCTTCGTGGAAGACAATGGAATTAGCTTCAGTGCAAAACCATCTTGTTTTTAAAATAATCAGAGCTTATTACTTATCTCTGAATTTTGAATATTTCTGGGGGAGTTGGCTTACCTATATATATAAGTGGGACATACCCATGCAAGCAGAACTATATGTTTTGTGGGTATTACACATGTGCTTAAAATGCTTTGCAAAACCAGCACATTCAACTCTCTCTGGCTGAAATAAATACCAGTTGAGAACAGAAGAAAATGATTTGTCATTTCATGAAGACTCTTATTTCGAGAATCAAATTATTAATTGATGTTTCCTTACCTTTATCTTTATTTTAATGTAGTTCTGTATTGTGGTATCCCAGAGTGGTAGGGAGGAGAAGAGAGATCCAGCAGGCAGGAATTGTGCAGCAAGATTCCTTTATTTAATTATTTTACAACTCTTGTATAGACTTTTTTCTTCATGGTCTAGTTGGTCAAAGGATCAGCCACCCCTTGGGGTGATTGGCTAAAATCCTAAAACATCCATTGTCAAAATATTTTTCTACTGTACTATAAACAAAGGTTTGCAAGGTCACAGGCATTCATAGCTTATAGAACTCTACTAATATCTTCTGTGTGAGAGAAAAATATCTCATGGGACTGGAAAATAGCAAGAAAAATTCTTGCTAGCCGCATATTTGTACCCACAGTTCTGTAGAAAAAGGGTATTGAGAAGCTATCCATATATGTTTGGTAAACCTGTTGCCCTTATAGCTATAGAACTTACACTAAAATCAGTGGTAGTTTTCCTGAAGCACAAGTTGCTTTAAGTTATGACTAACTGCATTCCTGCTATGAGCACAATCCTATGAGGAATTGGAAGATCCACCTCAGGTATGAAGGAAAAAAGTAATAGAGAAGAATTAAACTAATAAGGATTTGCTTTCAGTGAACCCCAAGAGAAGACAAATAAAAAATGGAGAAAGAAGTTAGAAAAAGTAACATGTACGTACCATAACCATAATCTTTTGAGGTGGCCTTCACTACAATGGTCCCCAAAACAGCAGGCAAACAGATTTGTATACAGGTAACAACAATTATAGAGTGAGCATTGGTGTCCCGATTTGATACAAATTTGGAGAAACGTCCAAATTTGAACATCCTCAGACAGAAGTCAGGTTACAGCCATCCCTCCCCCACCAGGTTTGGGAAAAATTTTCCTCGGAGGAAAGTGAAAGGAAAAAAAGAAATTATTTAACAGAGACAATGCAAAATGGGAAAAGAATAATGCTAGATTATAAAACCTCTTGCTGTGAAGAGAACCTGGTAAGATTTGAGAGTCCTTTCTTTGGGTGTGGTCTCTCTCTTTTTCCTCTTCAGAGCTGGGTCGGCCTGGGCCCCCTCTGGACCTCGTTGGAAAGTTCTAAACAGTTCCAGAAGAGAAGAAGAAGAAGCTGAAGTCCCAGGGGAAAAAAAAAATTAACTCTCCATGTCTCTCTGGAGAAAACAGAGCCAAAAGCTGGCTGAAAAGCAGCAAAGGGTGCTTCCTCTTCTCTTGTCACCACAGAAGCATGACCTTGGAGCACAAACTGCTTTGAAAAGTTCATCTGGCTTTTATTTTCTTTCTCTCGCGCCCAGTTTTAAAGACACAGAAAGGCACAGGAATCATGTCTGGGCGTAGAGCAGCAAAAGGGGATACACATCATAAAGTCACCCCAAGACAGTTGGTTAAACCATCATCAGAGTGACGTGATAAACATTACAGCAAAAACTGGCATGTGCCCAAAGTCAGTAATGTAGCTCTAACAGAGGCGATCCTGTGGGTGAACAGTGATGAGTTCAAGAGAAATTAAATATTATATAGAAATAGAAGTTTGCTCCAACATTAACTAAGGTAGTTCAAGTAGAGGGAGAAGCTGTTTATAGAACTAGTTACTGATAATGCTCTTTTGAATTTAATACTGTAAATAGTAACTAAATAACTTCCTCATGTGAGAATTTCACATTTATCAAACTGAAAACTCTCAGGAAAAAGAACTTTACAGGCTTTTTTCTAGTGGGACAATGTTTGAAGAATCAAAACAGAGAAGAGCTTAGAGAGCTTCCTTGTGAGGTGGAGGGAATGAAGTAATTCTGTTCAAACAGAAAATTATTAGAAAGAGATCTGAGACAGATAAAATGGGGATAAAGAAGTTATTTTTAGGCTTTTCTTGGTGTACAAATAGAAGACTTGCAATTAAAAATGTAAAAACTCATTTATAATGCTTTACATAACATATAATTAAACTATTCAAACTTTGCCAAATGTTAAGTAAGTGTGAAGAGCAAAAGATGCTTTCTTTTTGAACCTGATATTTTAATGACCTTAGTTACTTTAAGGTAAAAAATGTAAAGGAAGAGATATGAACAGATTATGTCTTCTTTTTGAACATCCATTAATCATTAGCTGTGGGGGACTGCAAAATCTCTCAAAATTTCTCCACTTGGTATATCTTGAATAATTGCCCCGTGGGGGCTTATGGCCTCCTCTTGAACTCCAAGTGGTCACTGAAGCATCATTTGTCTCAAGGAGTGGAGCTTCTCCCTGCTGCAGTTATTTCTATACAACCGACTTGACTTTCTGCATTCAAGTGTTGGAGAGAGACACAAATGATGTTTGGATCCCATGAGACTTAAAAGAAAGGATTCCTGGTGATAGAAAAGAAGGAGAGGCATTTATCCCTTTTTGAACCGTATGTACTTATTTACCACTGAGTGAATGAGCAGATAGAATCATAGAATCATAGAATCATCAAGGTTGGAAGAGACCTCTAAGGTCTATTGTGTCCAACTGTCCACCCAGCACCACCACTGTTACCTCTAGATCACTAAACCATATCGACCAGCAGCAGGTTCAGATGCTGCTTAAACACCATCTGCTGGTGACTCCACCCTCTCCCCAGGAAGCCTGACCACTCTAACAGTGGAAAAATGTTTTCTTATATCTAATCTGAATCTCCCCTGTCTCAGCTTAAGGCCATTTCCTCTAGACCTCTCACTGCAGGCACTGTAGGAGAGACCAACCCCCACCTGGCTACACCCCCCTTTCAGGGGATTGTAGAGAGCAATGAGGTCTCTTCGCAGCCTCCTTTTCTTGTGACTAAACAAACCCAGCTCCCTCAGCTATTCCTCGTAAGACATTTTCTCTAGATGCTTCCCGAGCCTTGTTGCCCTTTGCTGGACATGCTCCAGCTCCTCAATCTACTTCTCAAAGGGAGGGGCCCAGAACTGAACACAGTACTGAAGGTGAAGTTTCAGGGGTATGACCACTTATTTAGTCCTGCTGGATAAACTATTCTTGATCCAGGCGAGGATGCCATTGGCCTTCTTAGTCACCTGGGCACACCCTGGCTCATGTTCAGCCACTGTCAAGCACCACCCCCAAGTCCCTTTCTGTCCAACAGCTCTCAAGCCACTCCTCCCCCAGCCTGTGGAGCTGCCTGGGGTTGCTGTGACCCAGTGCAGGACCCTGCACTGGGCCTTGTTGAACCTCCTGCAGCTGAGACCTCATCCCACTGACAGAGTCTGTCCAGGTCTCTCTGCAGAGCTTTCCTACCCTCAAGCAGATCAACACTCCCACCCAAGTCGGTCTTGTCTGCAAATTTACTGAGGGTGCACTTAATTCCCACATCCAAATCATCAATAAAGATATAAAACAGGACTCTGCCAATTGATCTCCTAAACAGGACAAAGTCTGCCCACCATAAATCCAAGGAGGAAGTTCTGCTGGTGCCCCTCCTTCTTTTAGCCACTACTGCAACCTCTCACATTCCTGGTGCTCCAGACAGTCTCTGAGCAGCACATTACCCACCAGTCCTCTGTTCACAAACAACAGGTCCAGCAGAGCACCTCCTCAGGTAGGCTCATTTTCCAGTTGTATAAGAAAGTTGTCTCCCACACACTCCAGGAACCTCCTAGATGCTTCCTATCTGCTGTGTTGTATTTCCAGCAGACATCTGGCAAGATGACGTTGTGCATGAGCAAAGTCTGGTGACCATGGGCCTTCTGGCAGCCATTTGTAGAACACCCCAAGTGCCCATTCACCCTGGCTGGCGGGTCTCTGGCAGAATCCCTGCAGAGCTGCACCCTGCTGACCTTCCCCGCTCTTCACCCAGAGGCTCTCAGCTGTGTCATCTTCATCATCACCAATCTCAATACAATCAAAGCACTTCCTAACACACAGGGCTATCTCACCACTTCCCCTGCTTCACCTGTCTCTCCTAAAGAGTTCACAGCCACCCACGGCAGCACCCCAGTGATGAGAGTCATCCCACCACATTACCATGATAGAAGTCACCACTGAGGAGGATGCAGCCACAGTTCAAAACATTAATCCATAAATGAATATACAAGACTTGCATAAGTAAGAAAATGGGCAATTTTTTTTTGGGTTCCTCTGTTGTGTGTTTGGATCCAGATATATTAATGACTTGAATGATATTGCAGACAAAAAGAGTCATAAATGCCATCTTCCTCAACTCTAGTGTCTCTCATTGTCTTGCAATAATTAAATACAAACAAATTTACCCTCATGATGGCAATGTTAATCTGACATTAAGATAAACAAAACCAATATGTGCATTTATACAGAAAACTATTTACTCCATTTCTTGTTTGAAAAGCCTTAGCCAGCATAATTACTCACTATAGTCTTGCACAAACAGAAATGGAGGGTAAGCCAAATGCAATTGAATTCACGGGTGATATCATAATATTGATTTCTTACTAAAATGGAATATAGTGCAGAAGAGGACTGATAGAAAGTAAACACTAGATGTGTGGCTGCAGTGCTAATTTTCATGGACCCATCTTTAGAAAAACCTAAGAATAACTTTGTATAGTTAATGAATAAACTACCTTTTTGTTTTTTAGTTTACATAATCAGTGTTGCGTGGGGGAAAATAGAATGTCCCGCAGGTACTCAGAGAGGAAGGAATAAAGAACCTTTTGCCGTACTCCTTTTTTTTTCTAAAGGAGATGGACAGAAACAGGTAAAAACTGGCATTTTACTCTCCCCTCTGAAGAAGTGGAAAGACAGAAATTAATTGCTCCTCTCAGGGACATAATGCTACTCTTCTTTACAGTAATGCAATTGTGTATTGCACCAGAGTACAGGTTAAAAAAAGCTTGTCTAGTCTTTCATGACTAACATAAAATTTGTCTTATCAAGAAAAACTGTGACAAACCTTGTGGGATACATGATGTACTAGATGTATAAAACATATCGTGACTCTTTTGTATGAACAGTCATTAAGAGAAAATTATTGCAGAAAATGGAAAGGAAGAGTCTGGTTTGTTAAAATTTTCTTAATACCTTGTTTTATGTTTTTTCTTTTTAATGTTTTTCCTGGTTTTTGGATTTTTTTTTTGTAGTGGCACAGATACTGGTACTACAATGATGAGTTCTTTGATGTAAGTAAATGGAAGCAGCCTATAATCAAATTAATAAGTTGCTAGCTTTGCAACTGAGTTCATTTTAACATGTGCCTATGGGTAAGACTTTCATTCTCAAAAAGCCTACTTGTAGATGAAGATTCCTAGAAGTTTTAGCAGGATATTGCAGTACAATTACACAGTTGTAGTGTGCCATTCAGATAGTTTTGAGGGCCTCAAAATCTGATCTTATCTGCTCAGGTGAGATTAAAAATGAGGAAACCCTAATTAGGTGATCTCAGGCTAAAAAAACCTCATACATTTTTACTTATTTTGAATTTAACTGAGTAACAACAGAAACTGTGAAGAGGGAGTTCAGATGACTTGACTGGAAAGGGAATGGTGAACGTCTGTGGCAGATATGATAGAGGTCCTGAGAGGACAGAAATTTTGCTTAGAGTTTAGGAGCTTATAAAGAGTGATTAACACATCATAAAAACACTGAAAAAGAATTAATGTCATCAAGGAACAACATCATCACCCAAGAAATTATATGAAACCTCCCATACTCTTTCCCTAGTGCTGAGATTTGATCAAATCTCACTTCAGTGTAGCTTCATGAGCTTTGTTCCATTGTAGCAGACAGGATCTGTATGGCTTATCTTGATAGTAAACTCATTCATTAGGTTACATAATGTTTTGCTCTCTGTGTGCCTCCAAGTGGCATAGTTAGCCAAAATATCTATTTGCCCTCATTGTATGGTTTCCTTCGCTGGTGTCCTTTAAGGCCATCTGGTGAATAGACTGGAAATGAGGTGGGGGACAGTGGCCTGAGCTACTCATTGGTATCCTGGCCTTTTCTACTGTTTATTTCCCTGGTCAGCTCAAGAGAGCCCACATTGTTGCTGTTATGAACACACAGAACTGATTGTTTCCTAGCAACACTGAGAACTCATCTAAGATCTATGTGGATTCACAGACTGAACTCTGTCCAGCAGGTTTATTTTGAACTGGCTTAATCCCATACAAACACAACCAAGACAAGGTAGTAGTGCTGCCTTTCATCACTCTATACCCAAAGCCCCAGGATTTTTAAAACTGTTTGAAAACAGACAGCAATTTCCTGAGTTTTCTAGCTCTGCTGATGGAATTGGGTAGCTGAACAGCTTTGGTGAGAACAGGCTAAGAAACACTCTTCTTAGCATTTGATCATGGAAGGATTAAGAGGCTGTATGTTCAAGGCATCAACTTTTGTGTATGTTTTTTGTGGATTGATGAACTCCATTTGTTACATAGGAACACAGGGTGATTAACTTAACCTGAAACCCATTAGTCAGTAGGGCGCCTCAAAGTTAATGAGCGGCAACAATGAATGAACACTTATAAACTGGCATCAGGTAGGGGATGCTGCTGAAGGGGCATTTCTACCTTACACTGCATCCCTGGCTGTACACTCCAACTGCCTCAAGCACTAGCGTTTGTGCATGGCACAGAAATTGTACCAGGAAAACTCATAAAGAAAAAGAAGGCAGCTGCAGCTGAATAATTCCTCAAGAGTACATTTACTTCCAGCAAAAAATCCCACAACTTTTCTTCCTGAACAAGGCCCCAGGTTCTTTGGAATAGATGGTGGTTTACTACTGTGCCAACTAATGCCCTAGGTAAAGGAGATTAATAGATCAGCAAAGACAATATCCTCATGGCCTTTGTCAATGTCAGTCTAAAAGCAGAGTCTGTGTGGGCCTCTGTAACTCCATGTGACTCATCTCTGTGTTGATAAAACAACTTGTTTTTCATTTAAAAGGATAAAGTTACTTTGCAAAGACAAAACCTTTATTGTCTATACATCAGCCCTGCTTTTTCCAAGCTGTATTTTTAAAATAATAGTATTACATTAAATTAAATGTGAGAAAATTGAAATTAAATCATAATAACATCTTTTTTAAAACTTGACATGGATTAATATACTGAACTGCAGGCGCTACTGTTGAGCTCCAGCCAGTGTGCATAAAATTGGAGAATTTATATCCTTTATAAGCAATAATTTTGAAACTCTGGTTTCTGTCTTTGTTGATAAGGAGACAATGATGCTTATTTAATTTACTTTTAATCTAATGTAGTATTGAAGTTCTGACATGGTAAGAGCAGAAGTCATCAGTTGTTATACCTGCAACTCAACTGTGACATTCATATACCTTAACTTTGTTTTGGAAAATCCTGACAAACTCATTTAGATTGGCCTGATAGTTAAAGGTGATGCCTGTAGAAGTCTAGTTAGAGATGTTTTTTCATAACTTACTGTTCTTATAGAATAATTTGTTTCTTTGTCTCCTCTGAAGTGAAATACTATACATATAAAAAATGGCAAAAAATATCCTTGCAATAAAAATCTTTAGAGCATAAATCTCCTTAAATGAAAATTTATTTGCAAGTCTTTTAATGCTCATTGTATTAAAGTCCTTCCCATTTAGAAGCCAGTCTTTTTTTTGAAGGAGGTGCTTGGGGTAAGGTAACAAACCAAAAAACCTGAGTTCTTCTGCTAAAATGTATCCATAAATAAAATAACTAATGAGAGAAAAACTAGAAATTATTGCAAAGCTTGGAATATATCAGCACTCCTTGTTTAAACAGTTAGGCAAACATTGTATAAAACCTGTGAAAATTGCTTAAGATCTAGAATACTTCTGGAAGGGGATATGTATTTTCAGCAAACAGTTTAAGCTAGTTATGTATTTTGCTATAAGATCAATGTGACTGTTAAATAAATAGATGAAATAATCTTAATTAGCTGTAAGAAAAAGCCTGATTTAACCAAGACGTTCCTCAGTGCTAGTTATCAATTTTAGAGTTGTGTATGGGATAATATTAAGATGATTTTTTTTTTGAAAACATTGAGAAAGCATGAATTGTGAGTGAGTATTTTTTAATTAGATCGCAAATATCAGAACACAGTTTTTAACAATCCATTCAGGCAATATTCTGGATTCTTGGGGCTGCATTGCACCACAGAGGTGATTCTTACCAGCTCCTAATGCACCAGTTCTGTGCATTGCTGTCCCTTGTCTCTGACATGGATGTGCTGATAAAAACCTCAGCAGAGCTGGAACATTGCTTTGTTCCCCCCACAGCATGATTAAGATGACTAAGTAGATTCGCCCAGAGTTTCTTCTGAAGTCAAATTCAAGCTTAGCAGCTTTAGTATCAAGAATGTGCACAAATGGTTAAAAGACATTATCACAGCTCTTCCTTCATCACAGCTGCACTGTTATACAGAAGGGGCAACATGGAAAATGAATCCTAAATTCCAGTTTTCATAGAATGTCAAAATTCCAAGAATTTTCTGCAAACTTATGAAAACTTATGTTCAAACAAACATGCTTGAAAGTCTCTTTACTTCACAGAGGGAGAATATGAAAGCAAACATTTAAAATTTGATCTTTATACTTCTAGACTTGCATAAAAGCTGCCCCACGATTTACTTCGCAGGCATCTCTAGTAACAGTTTCACTTCAGTGATATTGCTTGAATATACATAACACTTACTCATTTTAGATGAAATGTTTACCTACTCTTCTATTACTTCTAAGAGTGTGAGGTGAAATGGATTATCCCCTCTTGTGAGCCCTGCTGAGTTATGATGTAATTTTAGTTACTACTGTAAACTCTTGGCAGAGAAAGGCAAAAATACCAAATAAATATGTGTGCGTGTTATAAAGAATTAGTTTCTGTCTTTAATAAAAATGATGAGCATAAGAGTTGCAGTAAGGCAGATGAATGGAATGAGAATAGGACATGGGAACTTGTCATCAGCCCACTGTTTTCTATTATGACAGTGTCAAGTGGGATATCTGAGGCGATGGAAAATATGGTCAATACTATGGGAAAAAAAATAGAGAGGCATTTCAGCATTCTGAGATGGCAGTTATTCCTGCTTCTTTCAGATTGTTCCTCTGGGTTGTCAGGCCCAGATTACTGATCTGGTTCTAAGTGTGCAATAAAGAGGGAATAGAAATGACTGGCTTTGGAGCTGCGCCACCAAAAGCTGAAATCACAGCATGTGAACTGTTGCAGTAATCCCTGCTGCAACAGTGAACCCAGCTGTACCATTCTCAAGGCATCTTAAAGCCATAAAGCAGCACTGCTACTTAGCATGTCCAGCATGGAGCTAACAGATCTTTCCAGGCCTGGCCTTGGGTGCCATTGTTTGGTGCAGAACTGGGAATGGTAAGGAGCAGCTTGAGAGATCTCTCAGTATTTTGCAGCACCTAACAGCGTTGAAGCTGAGTGATGTGCTTATGTTCTACCCCCTGTTAGATCCCAGATGATCTTGCTGGACTAAAGGAATGTCTCAGTGCTGCACAGTTGCTAGTGGGCCACAGCTCACCAGCTTTTGGCTGGCTGGACAGGATGGCATGGAGAATTACACAGCCTACTTCCTTGCTCTAAAATAGGAAAAAATACTAAAATGGCACAAAGGTGATTCAGAAGTTGAAAATTCATACTTCCTTGTTGTGTTGTTGTACCGGCTTTGTAGTGTATTTATTCTGATTAGACTAATTGTAGGATTAATTTATTTTTTTTCCCACTTCAGAAGTATGAGTTTGACTCATATCCAGAATTTCACAAACTGGCTATACCCAGAGATAGGACGCAGGGAACAGTTCTGCTACTGGTACTGAAAGTCACTTACTGTCCCAGCTGATTCATCTTGTCCACAAAGTCAGGACTAAGCAGTTTACTAAACCTGGACTCATTTTGATCCAGAACAGTTTGGCTGAGAGCTATGCAGCTACAACACTAACTTTGGTCTTAAGATTTTTGGTCGCCTTCTGTTATCTTTCAGTGTTTTACAGGATAAAGCTTACATTTTTTAAAGTACTGTGAAATATTTTGTGCTTTATGAAAGATGGGAGCAGATATCCTGAAGTGGATCTTACGTGTCCTTGTGTGAAGAGGATGTGTTTCAATGATACAGTCACTTCAGACACTAAGTTCTTGTTTGCTTCTCTGTATTTTAAAGTTGCAGCTGTATCTCAGAAGGTTTGAACTATGTAGTGATAATTCCTTTTGACTATACTTCCAAGATGCCTAAATAGAAAATTCAAGAAGGAACTATTTGGTAGGTTGCCTCCTGTCACGTGTTTCCTTTCACCTGTTTGGAACTTCTCTCACAGAAACCTGTACACACACTATCAGTTTCAGTGAACTGAAATAATTAATTTCCTTCACTCCCTAGTTCCTTAATCCTTTAATTCTGAAATCATTACTGGAATATAATTTCTTGAATACCACAAGTGCTGCATTTTATCATGGTGAAAAGTTTAAAAAAAGCCCAAGATTCAAATCCTTTTCAAACCAAAGTGGAATAGACAATTGCAGAAACAAAATGCTGCAATCAAATTATGGCATTTTAGTTTTACTTTGACAAATAGATAATACAGTTATAATCTGAGAGCATCAAGAACATGTAGTCTCTCCTTTTCTATTTTTGAAAAGTAGAATGAAATTTTTCAGAAAATAATGTTCTGACACCATCGTTAATGCTTTTTCTTTTTGTACTTACAGAGGACCCCCTTGTTTGCTGCTGTATCTTAACTGAATAATATTAATGTTTTGCCTTTTTGTGTGTGTAAAGTTTTCATTTACTGTCAAGTCAGGTTGGATTGTATGACTATATGGTTTTCCAAGAATTTCCCTAGGTTCTTCACCTGAGTTATCTAAAGACATTAGGACATCATTTAGTTGCTTAAAAGTTTAAGTGGAATTTTGGTGTTTAAATGGTTAGTAGGATTAAAGACACTCTCACATCAAAAGGGTGAATTTTCCCTTCGTCTACATCTTCCACCTCCTACTCCCTCCCCTTCATCCACGGTTGCCTAAATTGCGTCTCAATTTAATTCAGAGAGAAATGAATTTCGAACTCTGAAAAAAATTTAAAAATTAAAGCCGATTTAAAATATTTCAGTTGAAAAAGGACCCTGTCAACGTTTTCTCATTGGATTTCTCGCCAAAAAGTGTCTGGGATTAGCTTCACTTGGCCATGTCAGCACAAAACGTCTCTGGAAACAGTTTCCCCAAAAGCTCGAATCCCCTGTGGCTTTGAAACGCTAATTTCAAGATAATCTAATTAGGCTAATGACTTGCCCACCACCATGCAAGAAAGCTGGGAGAATCTGCTCGAGATTTCCGTGCCTCCCAGACATGCTTTTTTTTTTTTTTTTTTTTTTTTTTTTTTTTTTTTTTTAGTTTTTAGTTTTTATTTTTAAACTCAGGCTGGTGCTAAATAGCAAGAAGCACAAACTTTGATTTCACGGAAGGAGAACAGTCTTTAAAGAGGTAGTTGCTTAGAAGCCAACCGTGTCATGCATTTAAGGAGACATTAAAAAGAAAATAGGTGTTGTCAGTGAAACCATAATGCATACTTAAATATCGATTACATTTCGTCTGTGTCTCAGCATTAAGTCTTCATTCAGTAGGACACAGATCTTGTAAATGTTAGTGTGAGCAGCTGGGACAACAGGCATGCAGGGGTGCAGCTCTGATCCAGCTAATCTCTATGCCTTGATCATTTACAGAGAACGCAAGCCTAGGGGCAGAGAGACGCAGTCTGGAACCCTCGTAAAAAGGTACTGGCTGGGATCTGTCCAAACGTTTTGAAGCTGTAAATTCAGCTTGAACTGTTGACTGACAGAAGATGAAGGAAACCTGAGGGTGTGCAAAGCAGACTCTGAACGTCATCTCAAGTTTGATTAAGTTAGAATCAGCAAATCTTCCTGTTAGGCAATTACTTATTTGGCTCTTTGCGCTTACTGAGCTTGCATGGCAGAATTACAGAACAGAATGAAAGATCTCAAGTTATTAAAAACAATGAGCTGCAAGATAGTAGGAAACCTGTTATAGAAGTTGTGTTGGAGAACTTTCGTTTGCCTTTCACAGACAGATAGAGTTAACCCTGTAAACAAAACCACTTTTTTGTTTGTTTGTTTGTGGTTGTTGGTTCTACTTACTGGATAATAACTGATTTGCTTATGATGTGCCAATCTGACACTTTTTTTTATTTAAGATTGCTCTCAGTGATATGTTTCTCATTTCACTTTCAGACACAGCCTTTTTCCTCTCCTATCGGATTGAACTACAACCTACAACATTTTATTGTTTTGGGATTTTTTCAGTCTTTTTTATCACTTATTTTTGTTGCTGTCGCGGTTGTTAATGTCGTGAGAGGACAGTCATTTCACTAGTGCTCTGTACCGTAATTCGCCTCTCGGGAGGGCCGAGGAGCAATATCGCCGTTCTACGGGGAACCGGGCGGCGGGCAGCTGCGTACCGGCTCGTAGCCCTCGACGGCAGGGCGCTGGGCCGACGGCATGAATCATCCCAACAGGGCTTTCATCACTACAGCACTCACCAGCGGCCGAGTGGGAGCCCTGTCGGGCTGTACAGGGGTCCCTCTCGAGACACACACGAGCGCTGCCGGCCGCGCTCCCGCTTCTCTGCCCCTGCATGGCTGGTGCCGCTCCCGGGCAGCCCCGGCAGCTCGCTGCGGCGGCCGGGCAGGCGAGTGCCGAGCCGCACGGCCAGGCCGGTCCCGTGCCGGCGGTGCCCGGCCGAGTCCCGCGGGCGCCGCGCCCTCGGGCGGCCACCGCCTGCCTGCAGGTGGCGATCGACACCTCCAGCGCCGCCCGCTCGGCACCCCAGCCCCAGGCAGCCCGGGTGTGCGCTGCCCTCGCGCCGCAGCCAGCAGTGCCCGCTCTCTCCCTTGTCTCCCCTCCGCCTCGGCGCTGGTCCTGCGGGATAGCCCAGAGCCACCACTGCCGGGCGCGGAGCTGCGGAACGATTTGTAAAGGGCGGGGGTAAGAGGGGGAGTCGCGGAGAGTTTCTCTGCGGTGTCCCTCCAAACAGGTGGGGACGAAGGGGAATGACATCCCCGCCCACCCGACGATGGCGACCCAGCGAGACCCCCGCGGAGGGGCGGAGGGTGGGGAGTGGACGGGGAGGGGGAGGGGCGAGGGTAAGGAGGCAAGGAGAGGAGGGAGAAAGGGGAGCGCGGAGAGGCAGAGCAGGGAGGAACGGCGCGGCGGCAGAGCGAGGGGCAGCATCTCGGCAAGCGGCGGCAGGAGGGCCGCCCCCACCGCGCGGGGCTGCGCGCTGGGCAGAGGCGGCGGGGATGGGCGGGCGCGGGGCGGCTCCGCCAGCCGCCGTCCTCCGAGCTTCGGCCGCCTCCCGCCGCGCTATATAGGGGAGGGAGGGGTGGTGGAGCGGGGGGTGCCCGGCGTGGCCAAACCGCACGGGGCGCCGATGCCTCCTGCCAGGGGAGCGCACAAGTGACCGGCGCCTCTTCCCATGTCTATCTCCTGAAGCGACCCCCTCCCCCGCCCCCCCGCCCGGCATGGATGTGGCCAACAACACTACCTCCCCAGCGCGCTCCCCCGAGGAAACAAGCAGCCCCGGCCTCGCCGAGGTGACCCTGGGCTACCAGGTGCTCACCTCCCTGCTCCTGGGCACACTTATCCTGTGCGCCGTGAGTGGCAACGCCTGCGTGATCGCAGCTATCGCCCTGGAGCGCTCCCTGCAAACCGTGGCCAACTATTTGATCGGCTCGCTGGCCGTCACCGACCTCATGGTGTCCGTGCTGGTGTTGCCCATGGCGGCCCTCTACCAGGTGCTGAACAAGTGGACGCTGGGGCAGGTCACCTGCGACATCTTCATCTCGCTGGACGTGCTTTGCTGCACCTCTTCTATCCTGCACCTGTGCGCCATCGCCTTGGACAGGTACTGGGCCATCACGGACCCCATCGACTATGTTAACAAGCGAACCCCCCGGCGGGCGGCCGTGCTCATCAGCCTGACCTGGCTTATCGGCTTCTTGATATCCATCCCGCCCATGCTGGGCTGGAGGACGCCGGAGGACCGCTCGAACCCCGACGCCTGCACCATCAGCAAGGACCACGGGTACACCATCTACTCCACCTTCGGCGCCTTCTACATTCCGCTTCTTCTCATGCTGGTGCTCTACGGTCGCATCTTCAAGGCGGCACGCTTTAGGATCCGCAAGACAGTCAAGAAAGCAGAGAAGAAAAAAATCGCCGACACCTGCCTCACCCTCTCTCCGGCCACCGTGAAGAAAGGCAACGGGGACCCCGGCAAGGGCTGGCGGCGGACTGTAGAGCCCAAACCCGGCGCTTGTGTCAACGGCGCGGTGCGGCAGGGCCAGGACGGGACCGCCCTGGAGATCATCGAGGTCCAGCACTGCAACAGTTCCTCCAAGACTCACTTACCGCTACCCAGCGAGGCGTGCGGCTCCCCACCGCCGCCCTCCTTCGAGAGCCGCAACGAGAAGAACACGGAAGCTAAACGGAGAATGGCTCTGTCCCGGGAGAGGAAGACTGTCAAGACCCTGGGCATCATTATGGGCACCTTCATCCTCTGCTGGCTGCCGTTCTTCATCGTGGCCCTGGTCCTGCCCTTTTGTGACAGTAAGTGCTACATGCCCGAGTGGCTGGGGGCAGTCATCAACTGGCTGGGCTACTCCAACTCCCTTCTCAACCCCATTATCTATGCCTATTTCAACAAAGACTTCCAAAGTGCTTTTAAGAAAATTATCAAGTGCAAATTCTGCCGGCAGTGAAGCCCACCACTCCGGGACGGGGCAAGCGGGGTCCTGTTACTTCCTCCACCCGCCTGCCCCGAGCCGCAGTGTGCCCCCGCCCAGCCCCTGCGCAGCGCCGTCCGAAGGGCGGGGGACTCTGGCTTCCCCGCTCCGCGCAGCGCGCCCGAGTCACTCTCTCTACGCCCGCTGGACAAACCCCCCGGATCAGGGCAGGGCTCCGCTGGGGACGCCCAGCCCGGCAGGGCTCCGTGGCCGCCCTCGTCTCTCCGGGCCTCCGTTGCCGGGTGCCGGCGCTCCCGCCTCCCTCCCACTCTCCATCATTCTGGGTAGACTTAGGGTTTGCAGGTCGTTGCTTGTGGTGGCTGTAAACCACAGCGTCTGCCCGAGTAGCATCGGTAAAACAAAACCACCCTATGCAGGAAACCGCCGTGTTGGGGATTATTCTTGGATTTACCAGGCGACTGCGGTGGACTGAGTCCGACCTCGGTCTGGCAGTGTGAGTATGGAGGCTGAAGGCGACTCCTCGAGCAGAGGAAGGAGTTTTGGGCGCGTTGCTTCCCTGTTTGTGAAAACCTCAAGTGGATGTTCTTGGGGAAAAAGCACCCGTGTTTGGTAATCTTGCAAAGTACTTAAAGCAATGTCCCCATCTGCGTTACGTGTGCCTGACAGCTCTCTTGGTATGCTAAGACCTTCCAGTTCACCGGGGTTCCCTTTGTTACAACAGAGGGAATTGATGGGACTTAAAACCCCAACCGCACGCCTCATTATATATACATGGAGATTTATGGGGATTATTTTTTTAAAATGCCTTTGACCGAGTGTTTCCCAGCAAGGAAAGGCTTGGCGCCGTGCGACTGTCCCTGAGTTCACCGTGCACACAACGGCACAGGGAGTTTAAGCAGCCTGCGAAGTAGCGTTTCTTTCTTCCTTTGTTGTTTTTTTTTTTTTTTTTTTTTTTTTTTTCCTTCCGTAAGCCGCTTGAAAGTTTCTCCTGAGACGTTGCGGTTGCTTCGGAGGCAGTCAGCTGCGGCACATTTCGCTCGGGGGAAAAAAAAAAAAAGAGAAAGAAAGACAAACAACAACAAAACGATCCAAACCGATCAACCAAAACATTGCCATGTGCTCCGTGGCGGTAGGGGAGGGGCCGAGAGCATCAGCCAGCGGCAGTCGCAAGTGGGGAAAACAGCATCTCGGCGCAGACTGGAAAGGGACAGGCTCTCTCCTCCTCCGGGCGAGTCCTGCACGACCTTCCCCGCAATATGATAGCCACGGCCAGAAGAAGGCAGTGTCCTGAGGGTTCTCCTTGCCTGACCTGGCCGGTCCCCGGGGCGGATCTGTAAGCCTCTGTTCGCAAAGAGTTCCCGCTCTGCCGCTAGCCCAGCTTCTTGGCCCCGGGAAACCCGGTGTACGTCCCCTTCCCCGCCTGGCCCGGGGTTGGGGCAGGACTGCGTTGCCCGCCGCACAGCCCCTCTGCCCGTCCTGCCCCCCTGCCCCTCCGCTGCCGTGCCCATGCCTCTCCCTCCGGCTGCGGCCGGTACCTGGGGCCGCTTTCGGCCCGGGAAGGAGGGGTAGGCACTGGGCCGGCTGCCGCTTACCCCTGCGACGGGTTGCCTGGAATGAATGCTTGACCAAATATATATATATATATATATATATATACACACATATATTTTTCCTGTTTATTTTTGTGTAATCTGTGTTGCTTGTAAGTAAAAGGGAATGTGAAATATGTGTGTCACGTGAATGTAAGTGTCCAGTAATTTCTGAACTTCAACCGCTTACATTAAACGAAAACAGTGCTTTTGACAACCTCGGCTATGCAGCTGATTTTCTGAAAAATCTTATTTGGCCTCATTTTCGCAATTAAAGTGATCTTTGATCTTATCTCTTCTTTGATCACTCCTAACCACACGTGTCCTAGATGTTCTCTAAGTGTCAGTGTCAGAGGAGTTAGTCTGGAGCGATTAGGGAGACGAAACTTCTCCTGAGGGCTCAGGTACCCGATGATTTTGGGAGCACCCCGCTGGGGTGGGGTTGGGCAGAGCTGCCGGGCATCCTAGGGCAGGGAGCCGGGACGGGAGTGGGGGGATTGCTGCTGTGCTCAGCACAGGAGGATGTGCCTCCTCCTCTGTGCCTCCTTCTTTGAATCCTGCCGACTCCACGCCTCCTGGACGTTTTGCCTTTTTCCAAGTAACTTTTTTTTTTCTCTGTAAACCTTCCTGTAAACTCGTCGGCAACGATCCCAGCTGGGAAAGCGTGGTCGCCCTCCGGTCCAGCACAATAGACCGCGCGGGGTCCCCGCTGTCCCCGGGGTCTGGCTCCAGACTTCGGGGTGGGACGGGACGGGGCCCACCGACTTCGCCGAGAGCCCCAGGACCTGGAAGCAGAGCACACCCCGAGCCGCATGAGACAGGGCGGCCAGAGGGGTGCCCCTTCCGTGCTCGCTGTATCCACTTGGCCCTCCCGGGCTGCAGGGGTGCGGATGGCGGGGCTACGAGGGCACCCTCGAACGCGTGCCGCGGGTCGCCTTGCCCCAGGCGCGCCGGCTCCTGCTCGGCAGCCCCGGAGCCTGGAAGCGCAGCTCCCTTCGGCTGGCACCAGCAGGCGACACGCGCCCTTTCCCGTCCCCCTCTGCCCCCGTTTCCCCGCGCGGTCTCCGTTCGGTCCTTCCGAGGCAGGACGCGGCGGAGCGGCCCCGCACCCCTGCCACCCTCCCCGGGGCAGGGGATCCGCCAGGGCGGCGCGTGGCATCGCTGCTTCGGCGCCCTCCACCACCAGCTTCTCACCTCTGCCGCTCTCCGGACCGTGCCATGGCCACACGGGCCGGACCCCGAAGTCGCCAACGCCGGGGCGGCATCTACGGTACCATCCGCGACTCCTACCGCATCCCCCTCCTTCTTCCCGACCTCGCGGCGCTGCACCAGCCACGACGGAAGAACCAGCCCAGACCTCCGTGGGACTGTTTCTCTCAACAGTTTTAAGTTTTTCACTCCTTCTGTTGTCTCTTTATTTTTTTTTCTCCTTTGCAATAAATTCCGTAGTGTGGAGGAAACGACCTGCTTTAAAAAATAGAGCTTTTGTTTCTGCACTGCGATTTTCAAACTCTTAATTTGATTTCTACTACAATTTAAGAAAAAAAACCCAACCAAACCAAATCCAACCAGCAAACCTAGTTTTTTTTTTAAGGGAGAAATCAATTTTGCATTAAATCAATATTTGTGGTTAGTTGCAGTATTTTATTTGCTACACTAATGAGCAACCTCCTCAGAGCTTAGAGAGGTCAATTTCAGTTTTAAACATCCTATGGAAGTTCAAGCAATGAATAAAGAAAAATCCAAATAGCAAGCAAAAGATTTTATGTTTTAAACAGAGCCACAGAAAATTGAGTTTAAACAACTTGAGTCAATTGTGAATATCTTAGACGAGCACAGATATAAAGGCTTTAACCTTATCTCCCTTTAAAAATTCCGCTTTAGACTGCTGTAAAACAAGAAGAGAATTTCATAACTTTAAATTCTTCTGCTCTTTGGCTCCATTTGAGGCCGAATTTGGGACTGAATCACACATCTGACAAGACGTGCTGGCAGAGCAATTGAAGTATACTTACACTGGCCAACTGTATTTATGGTTGGGACTAGGAGGATGAACATGCAGGAATAAGGAAAGACATGTAGGCTTAAGTTAGTTTGGTCCAAACTGCAAAACAGATTTTGAGACCATAAAATTTTATCTGTTTAAATAGAAATTTTCAACATAAAATGCTTGATACTCCTTTCTTTCTCCTCTTAGTCCCATCCTGACAGCACCATGCTGGCAAAAACAACAAAACCCCTCAAACCAATATCCCCAAATCTCCTCATAGTTAAAAAATCTGATCTCTAGAATCTGCAGTTTCAAACATTTCTCAGGACAACATTGCGAATCTTGCACTAAAACACACAGATAAGATATTCATCACCAGCAAGAAGAAACAAAATGATGATGCAAGTGAATTTCTGTTTCATAGCTTCCCAGTTTTAACAGAGATTCAGTTTTAACAGTAGAGGTGACTATGACCCCTTTATATGTGGCTGGAGAATACCCAAAATTGCTGTCACGTAGCACGTGAACAGTCCTATTGGTGTTTTGCAAAATCTAGAAATGATCACATGTCTTACAATTTTGGAAAATGCAGTGTCTTCTGTATTTCTGGATCTCAGTCCAGATCTCCCTGTTTGGGTATATGCCACTATGAGCCTCACCTTACCTTGCTGCCCAGAGCTGAGCTCATGTTGTCTCTGAGTAACTAGTGTGACTTCAGGGGCAACTCCACAGCATGAAATACCTTCTGTTGGACTGGAAGCAAAAAACTTTTGGTGACTAGTCCTTTCCACAGCAAGAATGTACTCTAAACTGTATAACTTAATGGGCTAATTTCTTGACTTGGGCAGTGAGTGACGGAAGATTCACAAGTATTTTCGTACCTCTCTTGTCTAAAAAATGCTCAGGCACACAGAGAACTGTACTTGAATGTGGCCACAAATTCCAGCCTTGCAAATGTCTGTGCCAAGTTAGTTTGGCAGACTGTCAGCATTGTCCAGAAGAATGAAGATGGGGGATAGAAAACAGATGGATTATAAAATGTTTTAAAAATTACTAAACCTGAAAAAATTTTGATAGGGCTACAAAAAACCCAACCCAACCCCAGAATCCTACAAATACAACCCCCCCTGCCCCCTGCAAAAAAACAGAGGCACATGGCCGTAGAGATAGTTTTTCCAATCCTTACAGAACTATGGTTGAATATAGTGAGGGTCTTAAAAAAGAAAAAACCCACATTTCTTGCAAAAAAACAAACAGGCAGAAATTGAAAAAGGTACAAGAGTCATGTATTGAAAACGCTAGCCAGCACAAGCAGAGGTCAGTATTTGCTCCTAATGTAGTGGTTTTTTTATTGTTTGTACCAGAAGACACTTGAATCATCTTTTTCTATTAAGCAGAGTCAATACAATCCTTTCAAATCGACTTTCACATTTCAAAGCTATTTACACCCACTGCTGAACCACAGCTCACATGCACAGGAGCAATGAGAATGATGTAAGATAAAGGTGTTTTCTGTGGCCTATTTTAACTTGTACCTTGTTCGTACCTCTTGGCATCCCTACTGTGGTTGGTTTGGTAGGCAGACACAGGCCTAATGGATCTGGTACAGAATGGACTGAAGTGAGTATCATACAGCATATGCTATACCATTTCATGCATATCCTCACTAGTGAATGCCATGTGTAATCCAATCTTTAAAGTGAAACCTGCTTGGTGAGGCTTACACTGAATTCTTTTCTTTGAAGTGGCTCAGAGAAAAAATGTCCTTCTTCAGTTTGATGCCAAAATGAGTGGCTATGATTTTAAACTATCCAGTGCCAAAAGAAAATACATACAATGGTCTTCTGCTTGAACTGCTATGGTCCAAGCATAAGTCTTTTGAACCAGAGTGAGTTGTGAAATATATGGAAAGATATTAAATTTTACATGCAAACATGTCTTTGAAGTAAAGATCTCAGTAGATAACAATTTCTAGTTGGCCTTTGGAAGAATGCTTCCAGGGGAAGTGAAGGTGGTTTGGATTCGAAGACACCCAAACCAATCAAAACAGCACATGGACCACACTCAGAGGTGCTTCCTGTACTCAGGTTTGGCTGGTTGCCTTTATGCAGACCAATCTCAGGCAGAGATTGTGGAATAGTCACGTCTCACATAGACAAAGTACTGGCTGGGTGTTGCCTTCAAATTGATGGCATTCAGTTGCCTTCATCTTCCAGCCTCTTTGCCTGTCTACCCAGAAGTGGTGAAAACTTGGGCAAACTGCAGGTAAAAGCCCTGGGGAAGAGCTGGTGATAGTCTTTGGGACTAATTCTAGAGGAGTTTTTTTGAAATTTCAGTGTCCACAAGGCAAGAAAGAAGCAGTTAGAAAGTGAAAGCATTAAGGACAGAGAATCAGCTCAGCTTGATTTCATGGAGGAGGCTTGGCACTGAAACACAGTTTCAGAAACTTACACTCCTGAAATGGAGACAGCTGCTCTCTCAGATTGGGCAGATGACTGTAAACCTCGGGCCAGGCCAGCACTGAGCCAAAGAGAGTCTGATCTGGTCAAAGTGCCCATTGAAAATTGCCCCCAGCACATTTTGCTCTTTGTCTTTACTGTACCTAGTGCTAAGAACCACAGCCATCTTTGTGCAAGCCAGTAGCTCTTTTCCATCTGCCTTCTAATGCTTATCCATTGCCTATTTCCCAGACCTGAGAAACAAAAAAAAAGTCAGCAAATTCATTGGATCAAGTCTGTCCATTGAAGAATACTGCTGTCTTCAGAAGAATTGCAGAAGACATGAATTCAGTTTATTATTTCTTGAGCCAGCTGACATGCTATCTTATCGTGACATAGTTAAGTGCATGCGCATTTAATCAAAATACCATAGAGGTCAAAGAGGCAATTTCACCCACTATACTTCTATTACAGACAATTTTGTGAAAATCCTTGAGCTAGTTGCCTGAAAATGTAGTTTTCAGTAGCCCTCAGAATTTATTTCCCCCATTTCCCATTCACAAGTCAGTCAATTGCTCAAAATTGCTGGGTAAAAGTTTTCTAGATTTCCAAATAACTACTATTAAATTGCTGTGAGATCTGCCTTTGAAGCCCTAGTTTCATCTCCAGTTCCATAGAATTTTTTAAAAAATCAGGTTTTCAGAGATTTCTAGCCTAGCTTCAGCAAGGGAGACAGAAGAGATCGATCGTTTTCTCTCTCTCTCCATCAACCTCCTTACTATTAGGAAAAACAGTGGCTTTGTTAGAAGGAGCAGGAAAAACAGCTTCCTGATGGAATTCAAGTCAATGTATGTGGAATGTTTTTGAGCATGTTACAAGTTTTCCCAGTATCACAAAAGAATGTGATTTGTTGTAAAAGGTTACTGTAACAATATAAAAAGAATATTTGAGTTATTGAAATGAAAGACAGATAACATTTAGTCTTACCTAGATTTAGTGTTCTTTATGAGCCATTCAATGGAGAAGAGTATTTCAAGCAATACAAAGTAGCAGCCATGTTTAGTGACTTATGATAGACACAGTTTATGTCCCATAACACATTTTTAATATTGACATTATGAAATTATGCAAAAATAGCCACAGAAAAGTGCATCATTCCCACTGAAAGTGCCTTGCATATCTGAATATTTAACTTGACAGTATTTATGAAAAAATTTAATCATAAATACATAAATTACATGTAGAATTGAAGTATTTTGTAAATAAAAAATGCTTCCTATTTACTTGCAATATCCAAATCAGTCTACTGGTGCCCTAGGAGACTTTATTGAGCTGCTGAAGACAAAAGTGATAAATTGCTGAGAGAAAATTAGCACTGGGTTATGAGGTAGTCATAAATGCACCTGCATGGCAACAAGTTGAGAACTTCAACAGCCTTCTGATATGTCACATAGAATGCATTTATTTCTCTCTAATAGCTAAAGTTCAAGTCATGAGTTGCCTCTTCGATTTGGAAACATTTTCATTTTCAGTATCATTTTTTTTACTAAAAAATGAAAAAGCAAAGGATAGTGACATATACCTTGGAAGAAGAAATAATTGCATTTTGTTCAAAGAACTTCCTCCAGATTTTGACAAAAAATGAGAGGAAAAAGGGGTTGCTACTTCATTCATAATTCAATCAACTTTTACTGCTGTGTTTCAACAAGTACAAATGGTTACGATAAGCATTCTCCTTGAGTGAAAAGCTTCTTTTTTATGGAGTGATCGAATATTTTCTTTCATTTTCTGGGTGAATTTTAGGACTTATGGTATGCATAAGATTAGTAGCAGTAATAGTGAAGTGAAATAATGTAACACAGAGTAGACTGAAATAGAGAGCAAAATAATTCACTCATAAATCTTGTCTGTGTTGCATTCAAGTCCCAAAGAATTGAAGAGTTTGCATGTGAAACCAAGCTCCTCGGATTCCTCCCAGAGTGTCATGCAGGGAGTGCAGCTCATCGTACTCTTGGTCGATACATCCTGAGCCAGACAGTCCTACTCTTGAGGTCAAGGCACTGATAGCTTCAGAGCTGGCTGCCATTGTCCTCCAAGGGAAATTCTAAATAAAACCAGAATGTAAGAGCTATTCAGGTTAAGATACAGGTACGACAGCTGAAGTCCCTGGCATGAATACTGCAAAGATCAATATTAGGGTCCACTTACTCTTTGCCTTTAAGTAGATGATAAAGGGAGAAAACAAAATCTTTCTCCCTGCTTGCTACTTCATCCTCCTTTTGCTGAGGAAGCAGGTAAAAAAGCAAAAAAGGATCATCTGAGGAAGCATAAATTCAGAATCTAAAAGCAGCTATTTCTATTGTATATTGAAGTTGTAATTTGAAATTTTTAAAAATGCATTTATTTCAGATTAAAAAAAATACTTTAAAAAGTCAGTTCTAACTAGAGAAGATCTAATTTAGACTAGGTGATGATTGGTCAAAAAGTAGACTCAATGGTCTTGGAGGTCTTTTCCAACCTTAATGATTCTGTGATTCTGTAATTGAGATATTACTTCATGGTAGCACTTTAGACCCCTGTTGGTGAAGGTGATTTGACTGTGCTGTGGGACTGCTTAGAAGCTCATCAGGACGCAGTCAGAAGGGCAAGAGATAGGCAGCAGGTCCAGTAGGAAATGAGTTTTGACTTGAACTTGCCTGAAAGCCTGAAAGACTGATAAAAAAGTGCTGTTCCTGAAGCTTGAAGATATTCTTGTGATTGGAATCACAAGGCACAGCAAACAAGATGTATTTAATCCTTTGATGTCAGTAATGGTCAGGACAGTCCATGCAGCCTTCTCTCCTTCTATTTCACCATAAAATAAAAAAATTGACAGGAATCTAAATCCTTTTTTTTTCCAGTGTGTACAAGAGAAGAATGCTGGAGAATGTTAGCAATTAATCCCTGTCCTCAACCAGACATAAGTTTAATAAAAAAAATGTATTGCAGCAGGATGAAATTCAAGTGTTAAACAACCCAGGGATAGAGTCAATCTCTGGAAGAAGGAATGAATTGCATGAGAGTCAGATGAAGTAGGCATCAGTTATCAGACACATCATTCATGCTGACATTTTAAAAAATCAGATAAAATTGTATTTTTGAAAACATTTTGATAGTGTTCTTATACTATTTGTTTTATATATTAAGTATATAATTGAATAAAAATTGTGAAATTAATAACAGTGCACATGAAACTGGTATCAATAGTGATGCCTGAGGCAAAATTCCTGTGTCTCAGGATATACAATTTTGCATACCAGAATTTTTGGTGAAAAATCTCAGGAGGGTAGATGGAGCAGGATACTCTGGGCAAAAGTACCAAATTCTTTTCCCAGAGTAACATTTTTCATCTTAACATTCATGGACATCATGAGAGGCAGAAGGCTTATCATACCGGATGGACGGAAGGAAGGAAGGAAGGAAGGAAGGAAGGAAGGAAGGAAGGAAGGAAGGAAGGAAGGAAGGAAGGAAGGAATGCTGTTCCTACTCTGCTGCTAAATATTAGGAAATGAATCATTCAGATGAAATACTAAATCCAAGCAAGAGAGAGTCACATAGTTTAGCTAAGTGCCAGTTAAAGACCAGGAGCTGGGCTATCTCCACACACTGAACCAGGAGCCTGTTGCTCTTTAGGTTTCTTTCTTTCTACTTGTCAGTCTCATCCTTTGTAATCTCAGTTTTACACAGCTATTTCTACCCACACGCATGGACTATACCTCTATGACTTTGTTGATAAAGAGCAAACACTGTAAAAAAAAAACAACCTGGAAAAAGAAGTGTGCATTTCACCTCACTGTGTATGGCAATTGTTGTTACAGCTCAGTTTTTCATGATTGTGATATCCCACAGCTTGGAATACATCCCTTAAGAGATGAAAGATTTTTATCTGGAGCTGGATCCAGTAAGTATTTTCACAGAGCAGTAGAATCTCATCTAGTCCTACACCTCTGCCATGGGCAGGGGCAGTTTCAGCTAAATCACTTTGTTCAGAGCTCCTTTGCACCTGACCTTGAATGAGCTCCAGGGATGGGGCATCTATCACCGCTCTGGGCAACCTGCTCCAGTGTTTCAGAATCACAGAATCACAGAATTAACTAGGTTGGAACAGACCTTTGAGAACAAGTACAACCTATGACCTAATGCCATCTCATCAACTAAACCATGGCACCGAGTGCCACACCCAGCCTTTTTTTAAACACCTCCAGGGACAGTGACTCCATCACCTCCCTGGGCAGACCTTTCCAGTGCCCAATCGCTCCTTCAGTGAAGAATTATTTTCTAATGTCTAACCTAAACTTCCCCTGGCGCAGCTTGAGGTTGTGTCCTGTCGCTGATTGTCTGGGAGAAGAGACCCACCCCCACCTGGCTACAGCCTCCTTGTCAGGCAGCTGTAAGGAGTGATAAGGTCTCCCCGAGCCTCCTTTTCTCCAGGATGAACAACCCCAACTTTCTCTGTCTTCACAGATCATCCCTCTGATCATCTTTGTCGTTCTCCTCCAGACCTACTATAACAGGTCCATATGTTTCCTGTGCTAAGAACTCCAGAGCTGGATGCAGTGCTCCAGATGGGGTCTCAGCAGAGCAGAGGGGCAGAATCCCCTCCCTGGTCCTCCAGCAGCTGGCCACGCTGCTTTGGATGCAGCCCAGGACACATTTGGCTTTCTGGCTTGTGAGTGGCTGTCACCAGGTCATGTGCAGTTTTTCAACAACCAGTTCCCTCAAGTCCTTCTTGGCAGGTCTGAATCCCTCTACCACCCAGCCTGTATTGATACTGGGGTTTGCTCCAACCCAACTCCAGGACCTTGCCCTTGGCCTTGTTCAACCTCCTGAGGTTCACATATTCTTACTTCTTGGTGGCTCAGGATGGCCTCCATCACTCTGGATGGCATCCTATTCCTCAGGCTTGTCAACAGCATCACTCAGCTTGGTGTAATCTAAAAACATGAAGAATGAAGGCTTATGACTGCAAGACTTTGCACACAAGCAATCAGACCACATTAACTCAAACGGGGTCAATATAAGGTTGGCCAAACTGCATGGCTATCTTTACGCCAGCAGATGCAGACTCTGAGGGATGTGCTACGCTGTCCAGCTTTGCAGTGTTATATTTTAGTAAAAAAATGGCTATATCTGTAAATTGTACAACTCAGAAGGTGATTCTAAGGGAAGTAGCTGAAAAAGAAAGAACCAAGGGAAATATTTTTCCACCTAGAATGGCAGCTAAACACAGAGCTCTTTAGATTGTGTTTTATCATTTGTTTGACTGGGAAGTCAAGGCACCACATGCAAATAGCTTGTTCATATTGCTGTACCCAGATGTACTCTGATGTCTGTCATTTGCATGATTTAAAAGTTTAACATGAATTTAAACCTCCATGTCCCTCTCTTTTAATTTTTGGTAAGGCTGTTTATAGTTCATTAAAATTGCTTTGCATGGGATTTGCAGTGCCATGCAAAAAGGAGTTTTTTGCAAACATTGTACTAGGCAGCTGATGTATGGCCCAACAGTACTTCCTCCAGGCATGCTTTGTCAAATCTGCGCTAGCTAGTGCTGTATCAAAAGTGCCCTCCTACACAAACCTAAGAGAGGTTGGTTAAAATGATTTACAATGAAAGCTGGTTAGAGCCCAGATCTCTTCACTTACACTTTACTACTAGCAGCTTTGGGGTGGAGGAGATGTTTCCAGAGCAGGACGGTATGGAAAATGGAACTTCTGCAGTACTGGCTTTCCTTATGCACTTTCATATAGCAGTTGAAGTGGAGATACTTGTATTATTGAGAAGAAAAGCTGAAATGATTAGTGTGAACAAATTATTGAGAATTTTTCAGTTCTTTTTGTTCTGTTCACAGGCTATTACTAGAGTATTCTGATTTAACACCCACCTCTCCCTGCTGCTGGAGCATTGCCACTGGCTTTGGAAATGTCACATTGGGTAGTTTCTCCTAAATGTTTGGTATGTAGGTGTTTACAAACAGTGACATTGCCCATCTCCCTTTCTTCACCTGTGGGTGCAGCTGATTGCCAGTGCCACTTAGCATAGACTCTGCTTCAGGATTAGAAGAGATTCTTTTTAACAATAGCAGAAGGGTGGCAGCAGTAATTTGGCCATTGCGGATGGTACAAACTTTCTTTGAACATTCTTATTAACAAGATCTTATTAGCAATATAAAAATAAAAGTAAATAAGAAAAGGCAGCAAAACTTTCTCCTACATAGCTTTTTTTGACACAAAGTGTTCAAGTACACTCTAGGTGTGCCCAACCACTCCATCCCTTTCTGTCAGTGTTGCTGAAGGCTTTCAACAGCCTTTTCAGCCAGCCAAAATAAACTGTGCCATAATGAGGGCAGACCAGTCCAGAGAACAGTAAATTCAGCAGCTCTATATTTAGCAGTCTGACACTTAATGCATGCCTCTCACCCCAACACTAAGACTGTGCGGCAGGTTGGCAGGTGCAGCAAGAACTGAACAGAGCAAGCACCTGAGCATACCTGGTCAGAGTTACTCTTTGTGTGTGTGTTTGTGCTGCTCACCTTGGGTCTGTGATATCTATTGGAACCCTATAGCTTTTATCAATCAAAGGACAACCTAAGACCTCTTAGAAATCAGTTGAGATGCTCTTATTACTTTGGAAATAATCCAAATACTGTTTTTCCACGGGTCACACAATACTGCTAATTTTCAACCAACTATAAGCTGGCTCACTTTCAATGTTTATTACATTTCATCTTCTTCAATTTTATTCCTATCCTATTCACAGGGAGGTTTGTATGTTTTTGTAACGTTCTGCACTTGTAGCATTTCATAATTTACGGCCCGCTAGTGATTCACTGCACACAGATTGATAAATTGTGAGGGATTTTTTCTGGTTGTGGATCTTTTGTTGGTGTGTGGTGGGTTTTTTTTGTTTTGTTTTTTTGGTGGTGGGGTTTTTTGTGTGTGTGTGGTTTTCTTTTTTTCTTTTGATACTCTTATGAATGTATTACTTTGGCTTTCAGAAATGTGTGGCCATCAAGATTAATAATTAAACTGTAATAGGATCCATTGTCTCTGTAGATTTCTGAATACACAATACAGAGGTATTTTGACTTGTTTCTCCTGAACCAATTCAACTGCTTTCCACCATAAGCCTTCACTGGCAAAATGCAATTCCTCTTATGTGAAAGAAACGTGGAACAAATAGGAAAATAAGTAGCATTTAATACAGAAGAATAAACTCATCTAGCAGCACAGTTACGGTCTCAGACATCAGATATCATTGTTGACTTCAAGACAATGAAGCTTATTTAATGATGCCAGGTTATGTACAGTGTAAAAGCGTACTCACTTTGCATGAAACAAACAGAACAGGCTGTTGTCAGGAAAAAATCTGGCAAAACTTAACCAGTGGAAAGCATGTAATTCTCACAGTGCAGGTACATGGTGATGTGAATAAACACATTAGCTTCATATACTGGCTGCAGCTGCTGTAAAATTGGTGACTCATGATTGTTAAAGAACTGCTGAAGAAAAATTACCTTTTTTCACCTTCTTTTTTAACATATTTCCATTTCAGAAGAACTTTGTGCAAAGACAGCAGTGCATGGGCTTGTTGTGTGTGACCCCAGGCATCTGCTGTCTGCCCCCCAGCAACTGGTGATCCCTTGTGCAGCTGCTTGGGTCAGAGGATGAACTTTTTTTTGGAAAGGCAGGTGGCCTTGGGAAGACCAGGGATTTTACATGGCTTTCAACTGTTACATTGATATGCATTGCTGTAGGCCAACAAAAATGAGAAGACGGTATTAGAAGTGTTGCAAACAGATTTAGAAATAGACATTTCTCTTGTCTTGGGTTGGGATGGTTTATTCTTATAAATTTTTTTTTTAAATAGAAACAAAAAAGTGAGCAGATATTGTCCATATGAGTTAGACTTTTCTGTAGCTGATCAGAAATGCTCAGGTCATTGCTGTAAGCCACATCAACCTGCTTGAACCGAAACAGCACTAAAAATGGCCATTTACATCCACATCTGTTGTTAGTCCTGCTAGAATTTGTATATTCAGGTACCTCATAAAATTTTAAAAAATCAGCAAATCTTGTATGAGCTCTGTGGGAGAACTAGGAACTTTTTTCCAGGCTTTGTGGCCCAGGAATTGAACAAATTTTTCACTTGAGCCTTTGTACCATAATTTCTCTGAGTGTTTACTGAAACCATGGCTTATGGAAGTAAAGCAAAGATCTGCAATCTACATATCTGATATTTAAAAACCATAAATAATTAATTTTAAAATCTCCTGTCTCAAATGTGTTCATTTATATCTACTACACCTTGTCTCCTTCAATATTTTCTATGGAATAATTAGCCTTATTCTCTTATCCCTTTGCTTCTCCTTTTTCTCTTGCCCAAATCCGTAAGAAGTCTGTTTCTTGGATGCAGACCAACAGACCAAGCTGAAGAGAAGTTTTGCAAAGCATTTAACAGGAACTGTCTGACATAACACCTGGCAAGTGCAGGCACACGTTTACTCTCCAGCTGGGAATTCTTTGCACAGCCCAACATGAATGTATTTTATTGTACACTCTATTCACAGAATCACAGAATTGGACAGGTTGGAAGGCACCACAGAGGGTTCTCTGGTACAGCCTCCCTGCTCCAGCAGGGTCATCCCAGAGCACATGGCACAGGATTATGTCCAGGCAGTTCTTGTATATCTCCAGTGAGGGAGACTCCACAGACTCTCTGGTCAAGCTGCTCCAGGGCATGGTCACCTGCACAGTAAAGAAGTTCTTCCTCATGTTCAGGTGGAACTTTCTGTGCATTAGTTTCTCCCTGTTGCCCCCCAAGATGATCTCATACATCTTCCCTCTCATTTTAACCAGCAACCTGAACTTCAACAGTTCCAAGTTTTAATAGAAGGAGAGACTTCTGAACCATGCAGTAAATTTTAGCTATATTTTGGATATAGGTATCTAGCAGACTCCTAATTATTTCTCTTTCAGAAAACTAAGGTTAGCTTTCTCCTAGTGAATCTATAAAAATTATAGATTATATAAAAATGAATTGAAGATTCTCTCGGGGTAAACAGTTATAATGCTATGGCAGCATGCTCTGTGCTATGTTTTGGTAAGCCAGCAATAAAGCATAACTGTACCTGCAGGAGAGGGACTAGATAGAAGCAAATACTACTTTAGGCTAGTGACTTTCATTTGTTTATCCATAAAGAGGAGGACACGTATATTATTATATATATTATATTTATATTATTTAAATTATATTATATTATTATATATACTGACACCTCCAATTGTATGTGTCTTAAACACCTATGCGTGCTTTAGTCATTTAGAAAAGACCTTAGCAGTAGATAGATAAGGAATCACACAATAGATGTGAATACTAAGGTCATTTTCGTTTCGTTTTGAAAGGCTGAATTCAAGGAGGGAGAGATTATGCCAAAAGAAAAACAAAAGAGGCACTTTATGTTTAGTGCAAAGGTTATAAATATAAGGATAATTTATGGTTAACAACCAATAAGTCCCAGAGGATTAAGAACATAGTACAGTAGCTTTTGAGATAAGACTAAAAATATAAAGCAGAATAATGATACATGACCTTATTTTTCCTTTTTAAAATCAGGTTGTTAGCAATCTACTCTGTGTTGCAGACATAGCATACCCCAAACCTTTATTTGCTGACAAAAATGAAGAATCACTTTGAAAATTCAGAGTTGAGGTAGAGCTTTGGTGCCTCTTGAATATTGGGTAATTATCCATGAAGGAAAGGATTTATAATTAAATGGAGGGGGAACAAGAGCAACTTTTTGTAGGTAGAAATATGTTCAAAAGGAAACAAGTATCAACATATCTTCTCAGAAATTATTCCACTAAATGAGATCTTTCTGGAAGAAAAGGGGTTGAAGAGGAAGGGACATTTGGGAAGTTCTGTCTGTCATAACTGGCTCACTTTTGATGGGTGTATACATTTCCGAGTCTAGGCTCAGTTATGAGCTAGTTGAGAGCAAATGGATGAGACATTCAAGGTGATTCAGTTAAATCCAATCCAATTCAATTCAATTCAATTCATTTAAACCATGACTGAAAAATGAACAAGTATAAATGCTAAAAATTGTTACAATAATTTTTAACCTTTCAAATATATATGTCAGTATTTTTTATTTAATTAATATATAAAATTTTTGTAAAATAATCCTCCTAAACATTATTACTTCATATAATTTATGTGGAGTTTGTTTTTTATGAAGTAATCAAAATATTTTGCTTTTAAAATCAACCAACTTATTTTACAAGGAAAATTACATATGTCTAAGCAATTCCAGTCAATCCATCTTTCAAGATTTTACATTGGAAAATATACTTCCTTTTCATCTTAGTCATGCAGCATAGGAGGTAAGTGTGCAGTATTTTCTTCCCTCATCTCCTAATAAGTTCTCAATTTTAAATGACCCAGCTCTTGAAATGGACTTTAAAACAAATAAAATCAAGAAAACATCTGCTTTCAACGTGTAGAACTAGACATTATTGTTCACAAAAACATATGATTTAGAACCTCAACAACCTGTGGCTGTAGATTGTTTGCAAGAAATTTCTGCGAGTTAGTAAGATTGAATTCTTCAAGCCTTCTTTGATTATGTTTTTAATTAGATTTAATAAGATGTAGGTGGTTTACGTCTCATAGTAGGTGGTCAATATTTTTAATTTAATCTATGAATACAATGCAGGAAGTGACATTTTCAAAGACAACAGGACACAGTAACTGGAATGTCTAACCAAAGTACCCAGTAGTTTGTCTGGAACATGACACTAAAACTCTGTAAAAAAAAATCCTTTCTATGTTCAAGGCAAAATAAGGTAATAATGAAAATCCTGCAATTCCAGTTATAAATGTGATATGCATCATTACAGCTTGTGGGACACCCAAACCAAAAGGCCTCAAGGCCTTTGGAGACTGTGTGGCTGCATGGGGCAGGAAGTAAAGAGGAAATCAGAGAGGTAGTACAGTCAGGGGAATGAAGCACTGGTTTCACTGGGACTTCAAACAAGATGTGGACATAAACACAGGAAATTAAAACTGTGCATGTAGGTGACTATATGTGACTGAGGAAAGGATAAGAAGGCAAAAAGTGGAAGAAGCAGGATCTCTGTGCACCATGGCTTTCTCACCCCAGCAGATTGAAAAGAGTTCATCGTAGGGAGGCATTTTTCTCAAGCAGCCAAAATATTTCCTTCCCAAGGTCTGTGTATTTCTCCTTGTGCCTTACTGTGTCTTGCAGATGGCAATGTCTGACTCTTGTTTAGGTTTTACAAGAGGATGAACATATTTTTCTACAAAGATATGATTTTTGGGCCACAGAGCTGGGCACCTTTCACTGACGGCACTATCCGTCCCTGTGCTGTTTGTGATTGCCAGAGCTCCTTAGAGTCTGGGCTCAGCTTTGTGCTAACAGACAGAGCCACCACCTCCTAGAGTAGAGTAATTCACTCAGTGTGCCTTGGAAGATGGTCAGGGGGAAGGTTTCTGGAGATCCCTGGTCTTGCTTCATGCATCCCACTGAGCCCAAAGGGTCACAGTCAGCTCCATGCACCTGCCCAGGAGAGACCCTGCTCCTTCCACACCACACCAGTCACCACAGACTGCACTTCTGTAGCGGGTTGAGTTCGAAACCAGGCAGAAACACCAATTAAATGTAGTGGTTTTGGTTCAAAATATTCATTACTTACTTATTTTCCTTCTGTGAGATAAGAATTAGGAGAAAAGCAAAGCAGGCACAAACCTTAAACAGTTGCAGTACAATGAAAGAGTTTTATTACTAATAGAATTAAAAGTAAAGAGAAAATAACAAAACAAAATTAAAGCAAATTCCCCCCCCCCCCCCCCCCCCCCCAGCACTTCTCTCCTTTTACCCAGCTCACACAAGGATAACAGAACATGGGATGTTAGTCAGTGTTCCAGTTCTTGAAAAGTCTCTCTCTTATGCTTAAGGGAAAAAAGGGTTTTCCTTCAGTTGCACGTGGTTCCCAAACTGCCACCAACAGCAGATCCGCCCGGAAACAAACAATCTGCTGTGTGTGGAACATCTCTCCCATGAAAAATCTCACAGTTCCTTCACACTACAAAACATGGGCCATCACATGGGGTTATTCATCTTTTTAAGGATAAGTTCTTTTGGCCTGCACACAAAAGCTTTTTCTTCGCCACAAGTCCTCTTACTACTTCTATAAAGCCTGGCATCGGCATTCTTCACAATCTTCACAGGCACACGAAGATACTCCATCCCCCCATGTTCTTCAAATGGATTAAAGAGACAAACAGTTTGTGGTATTACAGTTTCTTACCACGACATGCAAGAAGGTTTCTTTTAAGCTGCGCGCCAGAATCGCGGCACCGCCCTCTTTTCTCCCGTCGCCATTTCCAGCTCCGTCCCACGGGACTCACTTCTCTTTCTCTCTGACTCTGACGCCGCCATGCTGAAGGGTGTTCTTGTTCGGCCTTTACGGTGGGGAAAGCCTCGCTCCCTTTGTGCTGCTGGCTGCGTGGTGTCCTCTTCAGTTCAGCACGAAGTGTGCTGGCTGCAGACAGGAGGCTCTGCCGGCTCCCGTTGACTCCGCCGGCTCCGCATGGAGAGGAGAGGGACCCGCCGGTCCCCAGAAGCCGCGCTGGATGGGTTTAGCTGTGAGCAGTCCATGGCTGGTTTGAGCTGCCTGCGGCTCTGGGACAGTCCCCCCCAGCCACCCAGGGTCCGTGCCACAGCGTTGGGAAAGGGGGAAAGGGGCAGTGGCCCCGGCCCGGCCCGGCGGGGCCGGGAGGCTCAGAGCCCCCCCCCACCTTCCAGCAGGCGAGCTCCGACAAAAGGGGAAGTCCCGCCTTTCTGTGCGGTTTAAATATGTAAATTGTGAGAAGCGTAATTGGTCTTAAAGACTGTCCATCAACTCAGGGTCAACCCAATACAACTTCCTAAAGGCAACGGCTTTATGAACAGCCTGTATCTGCTATTTTAATGTTTATTCTATGAACAATAAGCAGGAAACAATTATGGTTTTAAGTTATTCAAAAGCAGAATTTTCCCAGGAGTCTGAATTGTTCTGGGCTTCTTTCAGCCCTGTCTGAATCTTCTGAAAAAACATCAGTAACTATAACTGTGAGGTCCATTTTCTAAATCACCACTTACGCAGCAGAAGCCAGACATGCATTTTTTCTGTATTTTAAACCAGTTGTTGCTCATATGGCAGACCTTCAGCTTGGATAACTAACAATTCCCTACCACTTTCCAGGCTGACTCTTCTTCCCTCACTTACTTAAGATTTTTTTTCCAATGTGTGAAGCAAGAGGAAGGATTTGAAGGCTGGTGGAGGGGAAGCATAGGAAAGGAAAGGCATAGCCCAAGTGTACAGCAACGAGTTGGGTAGTCACTGATGTTGACACTGTCCAAGAAATCTGGCCCCAGTCTGCAACACTATCCTGCAGCCTGTCCATGACCTGAGCAGTCTAGCACTGGGACAAATGCATCTGAGCCTGGCTCAATTTGGGACCTTTTTAGGACCTTCTTAAGAAAAATTCTCATGGACTGAGAAGGGTCAGAAAGGATGAAAAATGTAATCTGGCCTTGCAGAAGTCAAGGGTGCAATTGCCATGAAGATCTGTGGTGAGCGTGACTTCCCTGCCATGCACAAATTGCTGTGAAATGGGGCATGGAAAGGTAACATCAGGCAGCTGCTTTTCAGTGCTTCACTGCAGTAAGCAGTGAAGATCCTCAACAGCACCATTGCCCTGGAATGTTTTAAAGCCTCTTCTATACACTGGTGCATGATTTTTCCTCAGTCAGAAGTGAAAAGCATCCAGCTCAAAATTAGTAATGTTTTTGTTTTCTCTCTTTGAGAAGTGATCAATGAAGTATTGCTGCTGCATTGTTATGGCAGCTTTCATTTAACTGCAGCTGCAATCATTATGTTAGCAAATCAGCTCTCTGCTCTCATTGAATTTGCTCTCTACAGCCCTGTAGTTCAAGGAGAGCTGTTCCAAAATACATGTAACACTCAGAAACAAGAAGCCATTTAGAACAGAAACAGCAATAGAAAAAACACCACAGCCAGCAAAGTTCTGTATTAAATTACCAGTGATAGATCAAAGGACAACTGCACAGCTTTGAATAATGGAGCTTTGCATCTTTCTCTGACATTCAGACCAAGATTTGATTTAAAAACTGAGGTGTCCAATCCCTGCTAATGGCACCTTTGAAAAACTCCAGCTGCTTTAACTCTACAGTCCAGGGGAATAAAACACTCTTCTTTTTCCAGTGGAGGTCAGCAGTTAGTATGAGCATTTACATGGAAAATTCAAAACACTCAGTCTTAGTATTGCTGAGTATTGCAGGAAGAATGAACCCCTATTTGTTCTTTGCTAGAATAGTGAAAAATAGAAAAAATATAAAAACCCCCAGAAAATTACCATAATCAGATGTCTCAACTCTCTACCATCCAGCGTCGGGCCTTCTGTCCCCTCTCAGATGCAACAGCACAAATACTCATGCCATTCAAAGGGAGTGCTGACAAAATGGCAGTGGTTTATTTTAAAACGAAAATTCATAACACTCCCTGATTTCCACCTTCTAAATTTCACCTGAAACACATCCATCAAGGCCCTACATGAGCTACAAAGTGCTGGAAGGAGCCTGTTACACTCTTTGTGACCAGATGAAGAGTTAGGAAATTCTTGTGTCAAGGGTAGTACAGCAGTTGTTTCCCTCTAAGCCTGAGGGAGGGGAAAGATATATGGAATAGGAGAAGTTCCAATTAATGGTTTGTGAGCATATTCTGCACCCAAAAATGAATTATTTCTAAGAAAGAGTCCATTTGTGCAACCACGCCTAAAGTTCTTTCAGAAAAAGCATACAATACAAACTTGGAACAATTCTTTAACTGAAACTTGCTAGTTTTAGCTCCTCATTTTGCCTACATCAAAACCCAGAATAGATCCTTCAGCTGGTCGAATTTGGCACAGTTTCATTAGTTGCACTGGAGTTGTGACAGTTCATGACAGAGGAAGACCTGCACTCAGGACTGATAAATACTGTGATTTTTGCTGCAGGATCTGAATATTGAAGCTTCCTCCTGGCCCATCAGATGCTGAACACTGTGGAACTTAGAGATGTACCAACATCCTTCCTGAGACCCTGTCTTCTGCCTGAGAACTGAGAGATGGCCCTTGGCACCAAGTACCTTGATTGCTGTGCTCACAATACTACCTCTCAGTGAACATGTCAGCTAGGAATTTTTTATTTATATTCTAGACATTCTCCATTTCAAGAAAAATTGCAGCCATTATGGTCACAAAATCAGAGAATGGTTGAAGTTGGGAATATGAAGAATTATAAGGTAGAATTGGGCTGTGAGCTGTAAAACCTGCCTGCAGAGGCACATGGAGACACAAAGGAGCACACAGCAGCACACAGAGGCTTGTCTCCACTGGACCCTCGGGGGAGGAGGTGTCACAGGGCAGAGCCCTATGGAGAGCAGCCTGCGGGGAGCTGACAGGCGGGTGAACAGCGAGTGACCACCCCATAGAAGGACACTGAGAAAGTGTGTTGCTGGTGTGGCAACACAGTACAGGTCACACCATATAAGGAAATACTGTGCCTTAGAGAAGTGTATAAAACCAGCTCATTCCTTTGAATAAATGATTCAAATTCCCTGCCGGTCTGTGTCTGTGATTCAATCGCCAACAGGGAAGGCTGGCATTTTTAGTTATTAGAAGTAGTTTTTCTCTTGCCCACAGACAAGACCAGATTCTGAAGTAAACCTTAAGTCACTAGACAAATTCCTTTCTTGAAAGTTTTTTTTTCCCTTGGATAGTTGCAAGAAGTACAGAAAGAAAAGCTTTAAATAATATTATATTTTAGACAGTATAGGTTTACAGAATAATGCAAGGTAAATGATATTCTGGGAGTATGCATTTCAATGTATTATATACTAGAGGTGGTGGAATAGATTTATACAAAATTATCTCCATTTTCCTCTTTTTGCATAAACATATTTAAGTAAAGACAACATGCCTGTGTATACCCATATGAAGCATGCCTGAAACATTAGTTAGCTGAGTAAACAGACTTTTTTTGACCTCTGCTTCATCACTTTTAGGCAGGTAGTCCAAAACTATGAGATTAAGAGAAAAAACCCCTCTGTTACTGAAGTCTCTAAATTAAATTCCGTAGTCTTTCTTGTACTTTTCTTGTTCTTTCTTTTTGGGGTGTGTTCCTGTCAGTTATGTGTACCTCTGTATCACCGTGCATAAAGCAAGGAGGTTTTTTTCTGCTAGTGCAGGGAATTTTCCATCAGCAGCTGAAATATGTTGCTGTTTGATTACTAAGGTAGGCTTTTACTGATATGCAATTAACAGAAAAAATAAAGCTTTCCTGCACTTGAATAGTGGAGATTTTGCTACTTTTTCCAGTTTTATTTCAAAAGAAATAAGGACATTTATTCCAAAACATAACCTTTTCTCACCTTATATGCTTTAAAACTGTTTCAGGAAGAGGGAAAAGGAATTAAGCTTATTTAGGAAAACAAAATATTTGTAGAGAAATATTCAACAAACTAGACAGACATACCATAATATCTGGGTTCACAGTGCTTTCAGGAAAAGAAGTCTTACTGTGTCAAGTTCCATAGTTTTAGCCAAGTCTGGAAAGATCTAGCTTTCAAAATATGACAGATTCATCACAGACTAAACTGACCTGTCAAGGGAAATACATTAGGTAAATTTTTGAATAAGTGTTAAAGAATAAAGCTTCAAGTTTTGCTTGAAACTTTAAACAAACAAACAAACAATTTCTCAATAGCTGGATATTTTGGTATTTGCTTCTCATTTTAAGAAACCTTGGATCATAAGAAGAAGCAGACAGATCAGATAGATTAACTGTTCCAGGGGAACTAAATACCAAGAGCTATTTATTAGATATGGAGCACCAAGGCTCATATGGCTGGATGCAGAGATTTCCAGTTGTAACAAAACTCATTTCTGATCTGCTGTCTTGCTGATAAACTGTAATTGGGGGCTGATTGAATATGAGGAGACTGTCATTCTTTTCTACCCAGGCTGACCTAAGAGCCCTGGTCATTTCCTGCCAGAGACTGGAATAGGCTTTCTCAATCACCAGCAAAATGCATTTAGCTTGCTGAGAAAAAGCTCTTGAGCAGTATCTTGAAACACTTCTCATTTATTAAGCAAAATGGAATGCAGCACACAAGGGAAGCATTTGGAAGGTGGATCAGCATTTTAAACAGGGATTCAGCAGCAGATCATCCGCTAATCAGTGCCATTTATTTGATTATTTTTTCAATCTCTTGGGCAAATGCTATCTCAAAGTCCTCTGACACCATTGATGGCAGCATCCTTCACAACCATGTCTTCCACTGTCAAGACATGCCAAGCAGCTCTGTACAGGCTTCTTTTGTCATGCAAATACAGATGAAGCAAATAAACAGTAGAAAATGCAGGTTTTTCTTTGGGTTTGGTCCTGGCCCTTGCTCCCATCCTGATTTAAGGCTGATAGGGAATTTCAGCTTGCACTTGCATCTGGAGCCCCACTGGGGTTTCAGGAAGGCCTCTGTAGAGCATCACAGCTTTGCAGAAGGGTGGCCCTGGACAGGTTACCAGGCACACCACCAGTATGACTTGACAGGTAGTGGCCAGCAGCCAAGGGCAATAATGTGGTGACAGAGAGGCAGGCTCACACTGGCCACTGAACACACCACCCACGCGGATGCTGAGCTCCAAACACGGAGGTCCTGCTCTGGTTACACAGCCCGCTCTCCACCGTATCTTGAATTGAATATGTGACTGCAACTGCCTAACTTTCTTTTTGTGTCTCATGGCCACGTTTTCACTCTTCTGCCATAACATGAGATTAACACTTGTGTCCTTTGGAAGAGAAATGTGCCTGAACATATTTACAATGTTATAAACCCTGTAGGAAAGTACACAGAGTCCTGCTATGACATCCAGGTCTGGAATTTGGTAAATCCCATTCTGAGGCAATCAACTCTTTCTTCAACACAAAAACAATAGGTTGAAGACAGGAGAGGCAAGTGGCATTAGCATCTCACAACACACAACAGTGTGCACTGGCACTACCTAGAGAGGTAATTTTGGGAACCTTTGTCTACAGCTTTGGAGAACGTAGCTGACCTCAAGTTCTCCCATGCTATTTTTCAATTCCTAAGGCCTGATACATTGTCCTGGTTACAGGACAGTAGGGTGCCAGTTTAGGACTATGTGGGTGTACCACACTGTGTATTCTACTCCCCTCTGTCGTTTCTGATGAACTGCTAATGATGGGTCATTTTCAGGAGCTGTCCTGTGCACACCAGACACCTCAGGCTACAGGCTGGGTAGGCAGGGTAGTGCAAGGCAGGGTAGTGTTTCTTCTTCTTCACACCTATGACTCAGCTGTGGTAACTCCCTCCAGGAAGCACCAGCACAGTTACACCAGTCCTGAGGGGTCATTTCTGCTGATGGGCTGTAATGGACTCAATGGCACCAGCAGAATAGGCAACAACTCAGAGCATCAAGGACTTCCAAGTATCCCAAGACTCACAGGATTACATCATCCAGTGTAAAACTCCCTGCCCCAGGGGAGGTCCTGAGCATTCCCACCTGAACCTAAGCATATATAATCTTTGGGGTTTTGGGGTCTTGAGACAACACCACTTGACAGCTCCAGAGGAGGACCAGAGCTTCCACAGGACCACTGCTTTTGACAAGACTCTGACCATCACTTCAACACGATGCAACCACTTGACAGGACTGTGACCATCACTGACCAAAAGCATGCCAGTTGTACTCTGACTTTGTGGGTTTAAGCCAGTTCTCTGTGTATCATTGCATTTATTGTAATCTTTCTATTAAATTACAACTCTGACCTGAAATCTCTCTTAAGGTAAATGAATGGGGTTAATTTCTCCAACCAGTTTACTTTTAAACTACCACAGGTCTTTTTTTGCTGTCCTTTATTCAATATTACTTTATGAAGAGTATTCTTCTTGTTGGCTGACCTGATCTGCAGAAAGTCTTGGATACCAGTTTTGTGAAATTATCCCCTCTGCAGAGGGTCCTTGTTGAAATAAAGTTTTGATTGTAACAAATCTGCTGCGTCATTTTTCCACTGAGGATCACCAAAGGATCTGTCTCTCCACATAGACATGGTCAGATGACATAAGGTCTCCTGCTTCCTCTTTACTTCCCTTTATTTGCTTTTTTGAGCCCATTCTAAAAACTGGTAAACCCATGACACTACTTCTTACTTCATGTAGCTTTGCATTAAACCTTTTACGAACCTTTAACTGCTTCACTCATTACTTTCTTGCAGTTGGGGTTTCCTGCCATGTAAAACAGCCTGCTGTTCCATCAAAAGCACTCTTGAAAATCCATCTGTTTTGTAAAGAAACCCATTATCATTAAACACTGTACTTTCTTGTTTTGCCCTGTTATTAGGGACACTATTATACAAGCTTTATCCTTAAATCGAAGGGAAAGGCTTATTGTATTTGGCTTCCATTTTCCATCTACAGCAAAGCATCATGTGTACTTATTATGCCCATAAATAATATGTAATACAGTTTTCTTTAGCAGTGCCTTATAGTGACTTATTGGGAAAGTAATTACCCAAACCTAGTGAGAAGAGGTTGAGCTGTGGGAATTTATTCACATTTTTATGCATAGCAAGATAATACTTGAGCTTCCATTAGCTGCAGGAGCACAAAGAATTTCAGAAACTCAGTGTTGTGTTGTGTGTGTTGTTCACTTAGACTTGAAGCTGAGTCATAAAAACATGCATTTTGAAGAGGAGGTATCTGATTAGACCTGGAGGGATGATCTATATGTTTAATCATCTTGCCTAATTCTAATAAATATCATGTTGTAGTGTACAGTAATGTGTAAATTTTATTCAAACATGGAAGCAAGCTGGAAGAGATAAACCTAGATTCCCTTATTACTTACAGGTGTGGACTTCAGGATTAAGCATTCATTTAGATACATCAGAATAAAACAGGACAAATATTTACTGGCACTGAATAACATATGGTCTGTTTAAAGCTTAAGATCTGTAGTACGCATGGAGGGAAAAAGTTGGAGAGCAAAAAAAGAGCACTGGGTGCTTTTTCTCCTAATTTGTGTTTTAGAAATCAGACAAATCAAACTATTCCCTTGAGATATCTGATAGGAAGAACATGAACAGTTCAACAATATTCTCTTGCAATGAAGATTTGAAAACTTTGTTTTCTTAAAATCGCAAGCTTGTTTTGTTATACTTGCTAAGATGTGCAGGTTAAAAACATACCATGGTTCAAACATGACCATTAAGTCAAGAATAGAAATATATATCTCTCATTCTAAGTTATTTATGTATGCATATGACTGTTTGGCCGTTCAAGTCTGCCTGATTGTCCCGGTGCTACTCTTCCAATAATTAACACCTGATAATGCTATCTTCTGTGTGTGAATTAATTTGATAGGGAGACATGCAGGGGAAGGAAAATCAGAAGTAATTAAAATGCTCATTTTTACTATCACTAGCTCCATGGGAGATCAAGCTGCAGGTTGACCTCATCATCTCAGAGGTTCTCAGTAACTTCAATAGAAAACATGTATACTTACCCACTTCATATTAAAACACCCAAGGCTTTATCACACACACACAGACAAAATTCAGTACACAAAAGAAAAAAGAAAAAGTAATAGTCCTCATCAACACTTTGTATGGACAAAATATGAAGTTAAAAAGGGGGATAAAAAAGGTGTAGCTGTCACACAACAACTCCAGTATGCAATGAAAGAAAACTCTGAAGAGAGCAATAAAGAAAAAGGCTAGGTGTACTTGGTAACTTCAGAAGGTGGCCATGCTGAGAATTATGTGCATAAAACTAAGACTACCTCCCAAAGCAGCACAGCTATCGAAGAGAAAACACAACACCAATTAAATGAAATTGCCTGTGCAGGCAACGAAGCAAGATTAAAAGCACAGCTTTTTCTGTCTCTAGACAGGCAAGTGAATAAATATATATCTCAGAAGAGCAGGTGGTTGGATAAAACCTAGTCTCTCCTGAAGACATGCTTCCAATCCACTCTGCTCAAACCTTAAGCCTTTTTCTGAGTAGCTCCTCCCTTGTCCTGATGCCCTTTCATTTCAAGAGCATCTTTTAGCCTCCTGAATATATGTTCTAAACCTAAAAGTTGGTTTTATTCATTTTTCTTACAATGAATTGTGAGCATTGTGTTTTCATACAAAGGATGTGAGGTACCTTGCTGTTTAAAACTTTTATCTGTTTTGGCATTAAGGAATTAATTCTTGTTCTAATCTAGTTGCTTCTTGGTGGCTGACTGCCCTTTGCTGTGGTGGAACAATAGATCAAGACAGTTGCACATCTACAGTTGAATTTTTTTCATGCAAGCAGTGTCAGCTTATGAAAAATTGATACTACTGTTATTTAATGCCTCATACCCCCTCATATAAAACATACTGTGAAGCTGCCAGAATTGTGTTCTAAAACAGATTAACAACAGCACTTTTCTTGTTATGGAAACCTAACTCTGAGGTGAAGCTTTTTGGTATATGGAAAATGCCAGAAACCCAGGCCATTTTTAGGCAGTTATTTTCCATTTGGTAAAAGATGAGTGTATCATTTGTTCTATTATTTAATTATTTTTTAGCTTTTAATTTCTAAATGAAGGAGGCTTTCAGGTACACATTACCATAGCGAAAGTCACCGTTAAAACCTAGATCAACCCAAATACCAGTTATGTTACTACTGTACTGCTTAGCTGAAACCAAGATTTGGCTTGTTTATTTCCTGCTGTTGAACCTTGCTATCAAAGGAGCCTCTGGCCCATCATTCATGGGTCATGCTCATGTTTCTGCATAAGCAGTAATGTAGTGCAACAAACTACAAGCTGTTTCAGAAACATATATTGTATTTTCCTTGCTATAGCCAGCACAAGTCTAATATACTCTAATATATGTGTGATGCTTTCCCAGACTGGTTGTTGATTGTTCTCTATACCACTCACAAGAAGAAGTGAATGATAGGAAATGTTGTAGCATCAAAATGTATTAGTAAAATTGAATAATATCCATCTATCTATCTATCTATCTGTCTTAACATGTTGAACTTGTTTCACTATATACTTTTATATTTTTGTATGTACAGCATATTTTATTGTACATAATTTTTTGGGGGGTGGGAGAGTATGATGCAAAGCTCTCTGCACATTAACTGTCATTTCAGAATTACTCTAGAAAGCAATCCCTTAAATCTCCAATGATATCTTTCTTATAATCTCTGCAAATTGATGGTAAGAGCAGTGATCAAACCTGTCAGGAATTCTGGCTCTCACAGCTCTAATTTGAAGTAGCATGTAACATGCTGAAAGTAACTAGGAAGTTGCAAATAGCTTGTTAAGCACCACTGATAAAATACAGACTGTAGTGATGCACAGGTGTCTGCCAGAGCTTAACGCTGCCCATGACTGAGAAGATTAGACAATTTTGCTGCTAGGATTGCCTTGCTATCTTACCAAAATTAAAAGTCACTGCAAAAGGAATGGAGGACCTCTGTAAAAACCCAGTAATTCACGCTGCTGACCTTCCAGCCCAGACAAACTCTCTTGGTCCTACAATTTGGAGAGACAGTGACAGTGTGTTGCTGTGGGTGGGGGCTCTATTTCCTACAGAAGCTTCTCTGAACCCAAAGCTCTGCTGTGTGCTGTACTCATTGTCTCTCCAGTGGAAGCACTACACCTCAGACCTGTCCTGCTCTGGCCATAGCCATGGTCCCTGGTAGGATGCCAGTGAAGCAAGGGAACAGGAGCTGTCTTGAGAAATCCTAGATGGAGGCTACTTCACTGCACTGCATTAAATGTCTGAGCGATGCAGATGTCTTGGCATGAGACCAAGTAATTGAGACAAAATCAAATACAGAAAATCTGACAGGCTCACAGTAATCTGCCTAGATGTCGTAAGAAACCTATCCATTTACTACCTCTCTGTAAGGCTTAAAATTTAGTGGAGTCTTGAATACATTTTTAGTCCAATGTCTGGGTTCACAAGGCATTTGCTTATAAAAATGTCAGTAGGACAAAACCTAATGTCTTTTTGTAGTTCCATATAAGCATAAAGAAGGGGCAGGCTCTATTTCAGTGTGTGCTAATAACCCCAAAGGGAGTTATTGTCCGAGCCTCCACCATGGAACTTGCTCCATGTCCCTGGGTGTGGGAGTCTCATTTGGCCTCAGGCCTGGGAATGCCGTCTGTGCCTGAGCCGAGTTAGGAATGTCCATTTTTCCAACTCATCTCCTGCATGGGCCTCAGACATGCTTACAGGTAATGTGTTTCCTGAATGGACCCCAGGCATATATTGCAGCTTGTCTCCAGTCCTGCCTTTGGCCATGTTGGCAGGATGGAATTTGGACCCACATTGCAGTCTTGCCTTCAGTTGTATCTGTGGCATCATTTCTTTTGCTCCTGACTGAGCTCTGTGTTGTGTCTGGGACTGTTGATGGACCCTGTCACTAACACCTGGCTCTGCATGATGTGCACAGCCTCTGTGGGACTGTGTCTTGTGGATGAAGGTGTGTGCTGTGCTGGGGTTGCCCTTGGCCCCTTGCTTGTCTGCAGCAGCCCTTGCTGTTCCTTGCTCTGCACCTTCAAAGCTTTGTGTACAGTTTAAGTGCTGCATATGTCAGGGTTTGCACACACATCTAGTCTGATAGCATAGGCAAATTATATTCTGGCTACCCAAACAGGCAGTTAGAAATGTAAGCTGGCCATTTGAGTGCCCTTGGCTAGTCATTGTATGCAACGTTCAGTAGTTTGCAGATTTGCCAAAGTCCTTGAAACTTGAACAGTGGGGGTTGGGACTGCTATCTCTGCTGAACATGGAAGATGCAATACTTCTTTTCAGTAGTGATTTTTTTTCTCTTTGCAGTGTTTCATCCTGTAATTTCTGTGTTGGAACAGTGCAAGGCATAGTGTACTAGCTATAGTTCCCACACTACCCAGGCTCTACCCCCTCCTCATGGTGCTACTCTGATACTTGCAATTAGCAGGCACTATAACAATCAGCTGACCTCTTTGAACTAAAAAGCTTCTCATAAACAGAGTGAGTTTGTCTGCTGCTTAAGTCAGTCACAGGCTCCAGACCGTGTCAGGATTTACTCATGCAAATTAAGAGCTCGCATCACAGTGGGTGGTAGTCAACATGGGAATAGTCTCTTTAAATTTTGAAAACCAAAGCTGAGGAACCAAGGGCTGTAGATGGAAACTATTATAAGAACTATAGGAATAAAACTGTTTTATTTAGCTTTGTAAGTGTTTTACTTAATTTCAGACCAAAGTGACTTTCCCTGCTTCTTCTTGGCACTCTCACATGACAGTGCTTGAGTGTTTGGTATTTCAATAACTGAAGAAGGCATTCAAGAAATACATTGAATATCTGGAACTTCCTCTGCTCATGTGCTTTTGTAACAGAAAATTAAGTTTCTAACCATATTTTTTCCTTCTGTGAGACTGCAGTCTGGAATATTTCAGTGCCACCAATAGTTTCAACTTTCTGTTTTAAAAATGTTTCTGATGTAAGAATGTTGAAACAAAGCTCAGTTTTGAGAAAATTTTGATCTAAGTCTGAATAGTTTGCTGCAGATGATACCTCTTTGGGCTTAGTCTGTAACCCCCACTCCAACTGCAGCCTCCATCTTGGTGCGCAGGGCTCTGGACTGCCAAATTTACACAGCCTCTTCTCAGTGGTTCTTGTCTTCCTCTGTCCCCTAGTGAGCGGAGTTTCCCAGAGCCCCACCATGACGAGGTTATCTGCTGAAGCCCCATGGACCAGCTCCTGCACTGGCTTTGGAGGGAGGACAGCCCCACCTTGGTTGGGCAAAGGCAAATAGTTTGGCTGCCATCCATTGCCCAGGGCTGATCCTTCCTGGGTGCATGAGATCATGGCAACTGTTTCCATACATCCTTATAAACTTTTCATCCTGACAAGAAGTAATGGGCAAAAAAGTTAATAAGTAAATGAAATCTACTTGCTTGGAGTTTGCCTATAATTCACTAATTCCAGACACCGGGTTCAGGAAGCCTAGTTGTCTCCAATGTCCCTAGGTGTAACACCACTGAAGAACATTTTTGCTGCGGTATGTAGTGACAGATTGATATTTCAAGCAATTAGGGTTGGAAAATTTGGAGTAAGTGTTAGCTCTCTTAATCTTTTTATCCTGGCTCAACTCATGCAAATGACAGTTGCATTGCAGGCATGAGGAGTGAACTGGGAAAATCCAATTTGAGCAACCCTCAGAGCTTGATTTCAAAGGACTCATGAAACAAGCATAATCACTACTGATGAGGCATTATAACTTAACATTATAACACCGCCGTTCTCTTCCACCAAACATTTTTTTCACCAGACAGACTCCAGTACATAAGTCAGAACAGTGCTGAACCAAGTTGACAGGAAGAGGCAAGTATTCTGCAGTAATATGTTTCTTTTGTGGGGAGAAAATTCCCTTGCCATAGTACATTATTGTTTTTATCCACTCCCCTCTCTTCCTTCCCACTCCCTGCTCTTCATTCCCACTTCCCCCTCTTCTTTTCCACTTCCCTTTTGGTATTTGGAGGATTTACAAGCTTATTTTATAAAACTTCTCTTTTTGAAGGGGGAACTGAGGCACCAAGTCAAACTGAAGATGATATCAAACTGTCCGTGTTAACTCTTGGAAAGGTACTGCCTGTGTCTAGGCCACAGATTGCAAACCAGTTATGTAGGAAGCCAGTCTTACAGGAACACCAGGTCTTCAGTCCTGTAAAACTCTGAGACTACCATTGGTGTCTGCAGAGCACAGCTGACAAACACTGACATGACATGGAAAAAGGAGATAACAACTGGAAAATTATTTCTCATGCAGGTTGTACTTGGTACTGAAGAGCTATTCCACTACTGCAAATGATGTTTTGAGGGGCAAAATTAATAAATAATTAATTTCCTTAGATGCTTGCAGCAATCCTTCAGCAAGGGGATTTCTTTAGTTAGCAGTGACTGGCCTGATCTGGTGTTTGTGGTAACACTTGAGTAGTGACTGACCTTGCTGACCTTTACGGATCCTTCTCAATGTTTCAATGATATTCTGCCATCCTACACTTTTAAAAGGAATTTATTACACCTCTTCAATAGACATCAGTCCTTCACCATCCCACATCTGTCTCCCTCTCACATTTCATGCTATATGTTTTCATAGACTCATAGAATGGTTTTGGTTGGAAGTCACCTTGAAAAAATATTTAGTCAAATCACCCTGCAATGAACAGGGACATCTTCAAAATAATAGAATCACAGAATGGATAAAGTTGGGAAGTACCACAATAGGTTGTCTGGTTGACCCTCCCTGCTCAAGCAGGGTGACACTAGAGCACACAGCACAACAGTGCATCCAGATGGTTCTTGAATATCTCCAGGGAAGTAGACTCTAAAACCTCTCTCTTCCAGTGCTTGCTCACCTGCACAGTAAAGAAGTTCTTCCTCATATTCAGGTGGAACTTTCTGTGCTCCAGTTTCTGTCCATTTCCTCCTGTTCTATTGCTTGGCACCACTGAGAAGAGCCTGGCTCCATCCCCTTGACACCCTTCCTTCAGATACTCATAGGGATTGATTGGGTCCCCTTTCAGTTGTCTCTTCTTGAGGCTGAAACGGCCCATCTCTCTCAGCCTTTCCTCATAGGAGAGATGCTCCAGTCTCCTCATCATCTTTGTAGCCCTTTCCTGGGCCTACTCCAGGATCTCCATGTCTCTCTTCTCCTGAGTAGCCCAGAAGTAAGTGCCATGTCCAGTTAAATGTCTCCAGGGATGGTGACTCCATTGTCCCTGGGCAGTCCCTTTCCAATACTTAACAACTCTTCCCGTGAAAAAATTCCTTTTTGTGTCCAACATGAACTTCACCTGGTGAAGCTTGAAGCTACGTCCTCTTGTCCTGTCACTGGTTGCCTGGGAGAGGGGACCAACCCCAACCTGGCTACAGCCTCCTTTCAGGCTGTTGTAGACAGTCATAAGGTCTCCCCTGAGCCTCCTTTTCTCAAGGATAAACAGCCTCAGCTGCTCCTCACAGAACTTGTACTCCAGACCTTTCCCCAGCTCTATTGCCCTTCTCTGGACTCACTCCAGCACCTCAGTGTTCACGCCAGAAGTGAGAGGCCCAGAACTGGACGCAGCACTCAAGGTGTGGCCTCACCAGTACAGGGGGGAAAATCCCTGCCCTGGTCCTGCTGGCCACTCTATTGCTGATCCAGGCCAGGATGCCATTGGCCTTCTTGGCCACCTGGGCACACCCTGACTCATGTTCAGCCACTGTCACCAGCACCTCCAGGTCCTTTCCCACTGGGCTGCTTTCCAGTCACTCTGCCCCAGCCTGTGGTGCTGCCTGGGGTTGTTGTGATCCAAGAGCAGGACCTGGCACGTGGCCTTGTTGAACGTCATGGCCTTGGCCCATCGATCCAGCCTGTCCAGATCCCTCTGCAGAGTCTTCCTGCCCTCCAGCAGATCAATTATCCACCCAAATTCGTGTGGCCTATGACCTTTCTGAGGGTGCAGTTGATCCCCTCATCCATATCGTCAGTCAAGACAGTAAACAGGATGACCCCAATACTGAGCCCTGAGGAACACCACTAGGGGCCACAATGGCACACTGCTGGCTCATGGACAGCTTGTTGTCCACCAGGAGTGCCAGGTCATTCTCTGAAGAGCTATCAGGTTGTTCAGAGCCCAGTCCAGCCTGACCTTGAATGTTTCCAGGGATGAAGTATCTATCACCTCTCTGAGAAACCTCTTTCAAGGTTTCACTACCTTCATCATAAAAAATGTTTTCTTTTATCTAGACTGAATATGCCCTCTTTTAGTTTAAAAACATTACCCCTTGTTGTCCTATCACAACAGGTCCTGCTAAAATGTTTGTCTCCCCTCATCTTTCTTATAAGACCCCTTTAAGTAATGGAGCAATAATGTGTCCCTGGAGCCTTCTCTTTTCCAGACTTAACAACCCAAACTGCCTCAGCCTTTCCTTGTAGGAGAGGAGTTTCATATCTCTAATTATTTTTATGGTTGTCCTCTGGACCCACTCCAGCAGATCCTTGTGTTTCCTGTGCTGAAGACTTCAGAGCCGGATGCAGCACTCCAAGTGGAATCTCACCAGAGTTAAGGTGAGTGGCAGAATTCCCTCCCTTGCCCTGCTGGCCACACGGCTTTGGATGCAGCCCAGGATGGAATTGGTAGTACAGGGTGCAAGTGCCCATTGCTGGGTCATGTCCAGTTTCTCATCCACAAGTTCTTCAAGTTCTTCTCAGCAGGGCTTTTCTCAATCCCTTCAACCCCTACCCCATATTGTTACCAAGGGTTGCCCTGACCCAGGTGCAATACTTCACAGCTAACCTTGTTGGACCTCCTGAGGTTCACATGGGCCCACTTCTCTAATCTGTCTTGATCCCTCTGAATGGCATCCTGTCCCTCAGCTGTGTTAGACACAATGCTCAGTTTGGTGTTCTCTTCAAACTTGCTGAGGTTGCACTTGATCCCACTGCCTATTAAAAAGTCCTGGTCCCAGTATGGATCCCTGAGGGACAGCACTTGTCACTGATCTCCACCTGGACATTGAGCCATTGATGACTGCTCTCTGGATGTTCCGTTCAACCAATTTCTGATCCACCAAAGAGTACACCCATGAAATCTCAATTCCTCCAATTTAGAGAAAAGGAGATTGGGGGGGGGCCTATGTTAAAGGCTTTATAGAAGTCCAGATAAATGACATCTGCAATCCTTCTCTTGTCCATTGATGTATTCACTCCATCACAGAAGGCCGCTGGGTTGGTCAGGCAGGATTTCCCCTTGGTGAAGCTGTGCTGGCTGTCTCAAACCACATCCCTGTCCACCATGTGCCTTAGCACAGCTTCTAGGAGGATCTGTTCCATCATCTTCCCAGGCACAGAGGTGAGTAAGGCTGACATGCTGGTAATTTCCAGGGTCCTCATTTCTACCTTGTTTAAATATGGGTACAGTATTACCTTTTTTCCAGTCACTAGGGACTTCCTCTGATTGCCACCACTTTTTCTGCTGGTATCAAGGTGCTTGCTTACACATTGCACTAGGTGTAGTTTTGCAACCTCCTGCCTGTGGTAAAATTGCATTTATCCATGGCAATTTTACCCATGTCCTAATGTCAGCTTCATCTTCCCTCTCAAAACTCTTGTCTTCCACTTTGGTTTATCAACCTATTGACAGACATTAGTTGCCTTTTTTTCTCATCCTTCAGTCTAGCAGATCAAGTGGTCCAGACTCATTTAGTCTTATCTGCATGCTGGCAGACTTTCACAGTACCTTTCATACCCTGAGTTAATCTTCACATTCATGACAATACTGCAGGTAGAATTCAAGAAGTGCTGCAGCTAATATCTGCCACAATGGCACTAATAATTCTGTCACAAAATATTTTCTCTTGTATTCTAGGAAAGCACTTGCTTTGTTTAGTGGCTGTGTTTCACTGATGGTATTATAGAGTCTGGCATTAGCTAACATGCCTTTTTAATTTCAAAATGATATTCTGTGAGGTTATAAAAAAAGTTCTAGGACTTTCTTACATTTACATTATTTTGAACCTTGTATGAATTCATTTAATCAGCCCGAATTATCCCTTGAGGTCATGTAGCAATTTCTGCATGATATTTCAATATTTCTTTATTAATAATGACTTCTAATATTATGCCATCTGTACTTTTCATTAGCAGATCTATGCTCTCAGATGAGTTCCATAATGACCTTACATTTTCTAGTTGTTTTCACTCATTTTCTACTGAGTATTTCTTGCAAAGACTTTACTGGACACATTTTTCATTTCACTTCCAACATGTATCTTTCTCCCTTCTATTTGCAAATAAATTACTTTTATGTCCCTGTGCTGGTTGGCTACCTGGTATTCAAATGTACCCTCCAGGCAATTTCCAGTAAAGGACATAGTGCTAATAGAGGAGAAAAGTTGAAAAAGCAAGCAGCAGAATTCTTCTTGCTTCCCATTCTTGTGCTCGAACAACAGCCAAGCAAGAAGTAACTAAAATGTCAGAGTCAGATTTCTGGTCACATACTCATGTATGCTCAGAGACCATTTTGGGAAGCAAAAAGAAAGAATGGCAGAAAATAAAAAATTATACTGGTGAGCTGTTTTTCTGCTTTCCTGCTTATCTGCTGTATCACTGTCCTCCAATGCTCATTCTAAGCTATACAGTTCACAGGCTTCTTGAGATGTGAACATCTTTTACTGTTAGTGTCTGTGTTTATGTGTTTATTTAACATGGTCTTGAGAACTCTCTTGTGAAGATCCCCACCCCTCAATTCTTAAAAACCAAATTGCTTTGAGCAGGTTGCAGCGTTTGCAGTAGCTGCAGAGTGCTTGGAGCTGAAAACCTGACTTGGTTCTGGTATCTAGCCTGAGGGCAGTCCTCCAGAGTCATCAGGCCTAGAATATTGTATCAGGAGGTCCTCTCTTCTCTTTAGACCTAACTATGGTTAAGTGATGAAGAGATGAATCTATTTTAAATGTATGGGTACTCTAGGGTCCATGTTAATTAAACTATAACAGAGAGTGAATTATTTTTAATTTTATTTATTCAGTGAGATCAAGGTGACAAGTAAAACAGTAATTAAAAAGAACACCCTCTGCACTCTATCAAGTTGCTTTGGATGTTTGCTTGTTTGTCATAGAAACACTCAAGTTGCAAGGGGAAGTCCGAATGCAAAGGTTGTATTCAGTTATATACATTGTATATAACAGAACATCAAAAATGATGTAACAGAGCATCAAAAATGAATCAATTGCCTTTTACAAATGGAAATTAACTACTTGACAGAAGCTAGAAACAATGATTTTCCCCCGTTATTAGCAGACAGTATCACTGACAAACAGTAAGCTAAATCAGAATCCTTGGACAAGTCATGTGGCAATTTATGTACTTAAAGGAAACCTTTAATCCTGAAATCCTTGTAATGCTCTATTTTGGAAAATTCACAATATAAATCTTAAAAGGCTCAGTTTGTTTTCCTTAAGGATGAAATATATCCTCTTCTTCATTAGGATGGAATCTTTTGGTGCAGGGATACTTGAGGACACTAATGCTAACCTTCATGATTTTGCTCCTGTAGAAAAGAGCATCACTGATTTCAGTGGAGCTGTCACTGAGCTGTACGAAGGCAATGACATGAAAGTCAGTCCTTCTGTAAGTTTCAAACATGAGCTATCATGTTAAGAAATTCAAAAAAAAGAATATGGGTGCTATTAGACTTCTGCAGGGAGCACCTCTGTGAAACATGTCTAGTGCTATTTGAAATATTGTAGGGGGCACCTCTGCTGCTGCCCTGGAAGGAGGGGAAACCACTGACTGCTGTCCAGGGCCAGATAGACAAGACTGTGCAGGAACTCCTCTGCTCCTTACAAATGTAGACTAGTCTCCCTGCACCCTTGCTGAGCATCTGTCACCTTGGAAGTACTGCTTACTGCTTCCCCAGCAGCAGGATGGCACAGAAACATGGCTATCATTCAGCTGTACCAGCAGCTTCTACCTGCAGGAGAAAAAGGGTGTTTACTTCCACGGCACTGGCCTGTGAAAGAAATACAATGCTTTTCCTGAAGAAATACATCAGGTCTGTGCAAGCTCTCATACCTCTAGTATATTACTCACTGATTGTTGATACAGTCCTGGATCTCTAATGACACAGATGATTTTTCCTTTTTTTTCCCCTAGTTTGCTATACAGACTGAAAGCTGCAGACCTCTACCATGCTTAGCAGTATTTGTTATTAATCAACAGGACTGAATGGACTTTGAGACCATTCAGACCAGACAGCTTTGAAGTTATGCAAATCTTGCAGGATTCAACAAATTTTGTACAAATAGGGTTCTGGTGTGAAGGAGATCGACCAGCCAGAGGACTTGCAGGCAGATGTGGAGTACTATAGGGAATCATAAAAGAGCATAACATATGGGGCAGTTCTCACTGCTTCTCCTGTGGAGTCTAACGTTAGGTGTGCCTTGATTTACAAAAGAGAAAGTCTGACTGCTTCTGCCCAAGTACCTGCTGAATAAGTTTTTCCTCAAGAACTAAAGTCTGATGCTTACTGGTGAATGTTTAGGAGCGTGGACCCCATGGAGATGTCTAACTGGTGGGCTGCAGCTATGTTGATGGAGAATTCTTGAGTATATTCTTCCATTTCATTAAGTCAAGACACAGAAGAGGGATGTAACTGTTGCGATTTTCTTTAAAGAGTAGGATTATCCGAAGATGAGAGTAATTACAAGTTTTCCCTCCAGCTACTCATGTGAAGGCAATTCGGATAAAGCTTTGAAAAATGAGAAAGCAGTATAGCACAGAAGGAACAGAGAGAGGTTGTGCACATAATCACTAAACAGTTCAAATTAAAATTTCAAAGAGGCTAATGCATCTAGACAAAGTCAATACCCTCCATGTTTTCTTCTACTGCTGATGATTAGGGTGTGTTCAGAATTCAGGTGAGATGAAACTTACACTAATGTTGTAACTGAAGATGGCTTAATGGATAAAACTGCTTTGAGGAACCAATGTGTGTTTGGATGGATAATTCATACACAATAAAACTATTCATCTGACTAACAGAATTTACAACTGAAAAGATTCAGGACCTCATTCTACTTGTATTAAATCAATTATAAAGCTGTTCTGAACTTCAGTGGGAGCAGAATCAGGGCATAAGACACGAATATTGCAGTGTAAAATGAAAGATTTTTAAAACTAGTAATGAGGCCGTGCAAGGCAGGCAACAGGTACCCCATAGTCTGTGGTCTGGGCTATTACACAAGTTGCTCTGCATAGTTCCCATCCAAAGGTGACAGGCTTTGTGCTGTGAAACAGGGCTTGCACTATGCTCCATGACCAGCCTTTCTGATGGCTGAGATTTCCTCTCTGAAGTGTTAAAGAATCAGTTTAGGCCCTCACCTCAGGGGTCACTCAGCTTTTAGGAGAAAGGTGGAAGTGGGGAAAAGAGTGTCTTGCTGACTTCAGATGCAGAGGTATATACTTTGGGAAGGATTTTTTAAAATTATATGTCTCAGAGATAACATTACTTCTTCAGGGAAGAAATTGGCAACCTAAATCCAGTTACAAGAGGTGACAAACACTTGCTGCAGAAATACCCCAGTACTTCTGTCAGGGATGCAAAAAGGTGCACAAGAATGTGGGTTTGTTAAAAATGGAAAGCCTGGATTATGTATCTCTATGCTTGCTACAAAATGCCTGCAGACTTGTCCATCAGCATGAGGTTGGAAAACAAGCCTACAAACTGGCTCTTACTTGATTCTCTTGTTTTAACTGTGAGCCATTCCTTAGGGAAAGGAGGGAAGGAAAGGACTTTTATAAACCAGGAATAAAACCTCCTGTGTTTAGCAACACTTTCTCTCTGCTTCTCTAATTGTCTAACTTAAGGCCCTCCGTGGGCCAAACATGTTATCTAAAAATGTCAAATTCCCTATCAAAATAAAATTTCTCTGATGTTCAGGGCACTGTCTGAGCAGGACAATGGAAAAAGTGACAGCAGAAATAAATGTACAGTCTTGACTTTCAGACAGCTGAAGGCAAACCAGTCCCATTGGATTTTTTGTTTAAAAATATTTTCAAAAAATAATGAGAAATAGGAAAAGTGCACTGAAAGACACAGAAGTCAATTAATTTAATAGTTTTTTTCAAGCTTAGCTTACAGTAAATAGCTCTTGCATGCTAAAAACTGTTCAGAGATTGGTTACTTTAATGTTAATGTACAGGATAAATTGTCTCCAAGTCCTTTGAGTTTTAGAAGAGTGAATGCTCCAAGAGTTTACATCTCTCACCGAGGTGGACAGAGAAGGAAAAGCAATGTGGTTTTGCTTATAAACAATCTGAAACTAGAGAGGCAATTAAAAGAATAAATAGAAGCCATTGAAAATGTAATCTAAAAGTTAAACAGCCGTTCTGTGACAAGGGTTTTAAAAAATATTTTCACTAAACTAGTGCTAAAGGGAAAAGTCAATTATAGCAACAGTATAGAAGAGCAGACTATCAAAGAATAAGTTTCTAGAAAAGAAGTGACCAGAATTTGTACATTTTTTCAGGCAGGTCCCATGGACACATCATAATAGCTTAAAGCAAATGAAGCATCACTCAGCTGTAGTACTGCGGTGTATTTGAAAGCCCTCTATCTCTGAAATCCAGGAAAAAACCCACAATGGAACAAACTACCATGGCACACTTCTTCCAGAAAAATCCCCACAAGACAAGCCCTGAAGTTCAATGCAATGTATTAGGAAAACAAGACAACTTTGTGGCCCTTTTGGAGGATTTTCTGGGAGAAAGAAAAAGCTCTGAGAAAGCTCAATGCTACAATGTGCAAAAGACCCAGCTTATTTTGTTCTGTAAGAATCTCTGAAGATGGAAACATTTCAGATCTTCCCATCTGTGTTTTGTTTCGGGACAGGGATTCCCGATGCCAGGAGGGCAAGATTTGACAGAACAATGCTGGGCCCAAGTCTTCTCTCCTCCACGGCTTAGGCCCAAGGGAGGAGTTCTGGACAAAATGTAGGGGTGATGGTGCTGTGGATCCTGGTTCCCCATATGCAGCTTTTGTCCCTCCTTAAATGCCCTGTTCTATTGTTAATGCTGTAAAATTAAAACAAAATTTGAATCTAAATTGTTACTAAAATGAAAATGGGATAGGCAATACCATTCATGAATATAGATGAACATTGTCAATATACATGATTTTGAATTGGCCTCCTTAATTCACCTTAATATCTGACTGCCTCCCAGTCAGATATTAAGAGAATAGAGACACATACTCACTTTAAAAATACTTTTTGTATTAAGTAACTGTTCCATTTTTTTTCAGTGTGTATTAGTCTCTTAAATCTCTTCTGTAAATTAAGTGTCTTCGTGCAGTTGCAGGTCAAGAAGAATTAATCTCCTACATAGACATCAGAAGTCTCAGTGAAGCTCTATAATAGAAATGTTCATAGGCAGAAAGTCTAGCATGTTTTCTTTAGTGGTTTTCTGTTGCCTTTGCCTAATTTTATTACCTATTTTAACAAAAAAATTTATCCAAATATAAGATAATCAGCGGAGATCAGCTAAGTAGAACAGAGCATAAAGGCACCAATCACTTGCATATTTACCAATAAAGAAAACTGTGAGCTATAAAGACAACAAATCCTTTATGACAATTGTACTATAAAGAAAGATGGAAAACCTGATTACAGTCTTGTTTCTTCCAGTAGAATAGTAATATCCCTGAGTCTGAAAAAGGCATGAAACTAATGTAAGACCACAATCACATCCAAGGGGCTGTTCAATATACACTGGAAACAGAATCAAAAACAAGCCAGAGGAAGTAATATAAAGTGATTAACACATCAAGCAGATGATTTCGTTTTTATTCATTACCTACTTTTTTTTTTTCTGTACAAAAAGCATCAACCCAAATACTTTAATAAAAAAAGTAATAGAGATGCTGTAATTCTTCAGAACACTTCCAATGAAACTGGACACTATTTTGAGCTTTTGTATGCTGAAACTATTATGTTCCCCAGTAAATAAGTATTTTACCTCGAATATTTTCTTTTGCAGGTTGTTATCTTGGAGACCAGAAGAAGACAAAAAAGGAATCTAAAATTATATGAATGGGCTAGAAAGCACTGCTGTTAAATTCCTTGCAGAGCCTCACCCATTTCCATGACCCACATCACCCTTCTGTTGAGAAATGAGATGGCAGATGAGAACTTGGAGGTGTTTTCCTAAAAAGCAAATTTGCCATGTGGTCATCTGTGGGCATCCAGTTCCTTTCTTTTGGCTGAGCAAAACCACTCCAAAATGATACCATACAGCCTCAAATTCTCCAAAGTGTGCTCCATAAGCTCAGGAGAGGGAAAGGTGGGTGAATACATTTTTGAAGGAGGGAAAACTGGACAGGAGGAAGAGACATTTTATTACCTCATTGTAAATTAACTCTTAAAGACTTCAGGGCATAATTTTCAGGTCTCAAAGACAACTAAAAATATTTCTACTTACATTTGCTAAGGTAAAGTTGTGGTCCTTTATATTAAGACATAAGTTTTTTTGATGGATTCCTAATTACTCTGATGTTATGACTGCATGACCATTTGCATTGTAATAGTCATACAAAGAATTTTGAAATGAACAGTTGTCAGTTGGTTTCCTTTCTATTTCTGGGTAGCTAATCTAGGACCAAGACAGTAAATTTACATACAGTGTACAAGGCAAGGAGATGTATTGAAATTTATGCAAGGGGAATATCAATCAACTCAACAGTCATCAGCTTTCCATCCATCAATGCTGCTTGGATGTAATAGGGAAAAGAGTGTCCTCCTTAGGAATGAGCAAACCTGATTATTTGTGGGAGAAAGATTCAGTGCAGTGATACCACCCCCTGTATTTCCAGACTTGCATAATCTGTACAGAAATCCTTGCCCCACCCCTTTCCCTGATTTCCTCTTAAAATATTATATTGCAGGATGTGCTAATTATATGTTTCTATGGACTAGTTAAAATTTAGTTATTGAAGTCAAATTGCAATGTCCAATTGTAAATATTTTCAAGAGTTTAGGCAGGCCAGGCTGGCAGGATGCTGCTCTGTGGTGCCTGACTGTGATCTTTGTAGGCCAACAACCAAGTGACATAACAAGCTCCATAACACTGCAAACACTCTTGAAGGAGCAAGCCTATAAACATGTCCCTGAAAGGACCAGACAAGCACCTTTTGAATAACAATTGCAAATGAGAAAATTTTTCAGAGAAGAGAGGCCCCTTTTTATAATGGAAAACTCCCTTTTTACTCCTAATAATAAATAAGAAAATACCTTTCTGAGAATTTTTTTTTTAAGAAAGCATCTTTTCTTGTAACATAAAGCTTTGTTACAAGCTACAATGCCTCTCTCTTTTTCTTTTACTGCATTTCAGATTACTTAGATTTTTTTAAGTCACTGTGACTCATTTTCTGTAGAAATCAATTCTATTATGGAAGAACAAACCAATGATTTGACAGGGCTTATACAGTATTAAAATAAAAACAAAAGCTTTTGTGTAAAAAAGAAGAAGTTGACTGAAGTGAACTGGATCCTGGAGAACAGAACAAGAAAATCACCCACAAAATAAAAATAAAATGTACCTTTACCAGCTGGGTATCTCAGATTAGTTGTGCCATTTGCTGTTGCAATCAAAAGGGTTTTCCATGGTTATCTTCTGTGTCCCTCTGTGTGAGGCAGAAGCAAATGTGCACTTGCATCTTATTTCCTCCCTGAATCACAGTCTGATGTTCCAGCTCTCACCCATTTTTATCATCCGTTTAAGCTAAGAAAGCAGGCTAGGATACATATATATATTTCTTCAACTATCTCTGCTATGTGGGAAGTAACCTCTGGTAAAGGTGCAGGCCAAACAATGGGGGAGTGCGAATATCTTAAACCCTGAGAGCAAACACAGCTAGGTCTTGTCTTTCAGTGTCCTACCAGCAGCAACACTGCTAGAGAAAGACTAGCCCAACATGCAAAGCAAACTATTCAAAGATTTGTCAAATCCTTTTCAATAACAGGCTGCTTAAAGGGTTGCTTTTTGTCTTTGTGGTCAGAAACCCACAGCAGGCTGCAGAGAACACAGCACTGCCAGAGCAAGGCTCTTATTACATGACAGGAGAGAAGCAATAAAATGTGGGAAAGGAAAAAGTGAGGAAATGTTTTCCACATTTGAAATATTATTCATGTTGATTCTAGGGGTGGGGGCAATATTACGGAAAGCCTGCTTTCTGGATTGGTTTGGTCAAGATCATGAGGATGGAGACCCTGGGGTCTTGAATAGGATGATTTGAATATCCTAGAAGATGGAGAAAGGGATTGAGAAAGACCGCTCCATCCTGGTCTCTGCCTTCTTCGGGATACTGAAGTTGATCTCTGGACTGTGGCAGCAATAAGTAATACTGATTATTTTGTTTGCCACTTAGGTTCCCTTCCAGAAAGGCTACTGGAGATTTTGCTTTACGAAACCACAGTTCTCCTTGGAAAATGAATAGGATATGATCACCATTCATGGACTGCAGAAATTCAAGCTATTGCTAGGGCTAAGCCAGCTTTTCTGTCTAATTTGCTGACCAGCCCAAGAAGTTTATCTTATAGAGCACATTGCATTTTTCACTGTTTGAGAAATTCATACACTACTGTAAATAAGCCAATGCCAAGCAACTTTGGAAGACATATTCTTTAAATATTTGCCTATATCACACACTGATGAAAAGAGAGAGTTATGAAAAATTTACCAAGGAGCAAAATATAAGATTTTTTTATTAGAAATGAGGTCACAGAATCATAGAATCACAGAATGTTAAGGGTTGGAAGAGACCTTAAAGACCATCTAGTCCCAATCCCTGCTGCTGTGGGCAGGGGCACCTCTCACTTGACCAGGTCTCTCAAGGCCTTTTCCAATGCGGCCTTGAACACTCTCAGGGTTGAGGCATCCACAACCTCCCTGGGCAACCTGTTCCAGTGTCTCACCACCCTCACAGTAAAGAATTTCTTCCTAATACCTTACCTGAATTTTCCCTCTTGCAGTTTCTACCCATTACTCCTTGTCCTATCAGTACAGTTCCTGATGAAGAGCCCTTCTTGGTCCTCCCTCTAGGCCCCTTCATATACTGCAAGGTTGCTATGAGGTTTCCACACAACCCTCTCTTCTCCAGGCTCAATAGCCCTGACTTTCTCAGCCCATCTTCATAGGGGAGGTGTTTCAGTCCTCTTCTCAGCTTCATGGCCTTCTCTGGACTGACTCTGACAGGTCTGTGTCCTTCTTATGCTGGGGGCAATAGAGCTGGATGCAGTGTATCAGCTCGAGTGTCATCAGAGCAGAGGGGCAGAATCACCTCCTTTGCCCTGCTCCCCACGCTGCTTTTGATGCCGCCCAGGATTTCCTTGGCTTTCCTGGCTTTCCTTGGCTGGTTAATGTTGAGTTCTTTATCTATCATCACCCCCAAGTCTTTCACTGCAGGGCTGCTCTCAATCACTTCTCTGCCCATGCTGTTGGTGTGTTTGGGATTGCCATGACCCAGGTGTAGGACCTTGCACTTGGCTTTGTTGACCTCCATGAGGTTTGCACTGGCCCAGCTCTCAAGCCTGTCCAGGTCCCTCTGGATGCCATCCCTTCCCTGCAGCATGTCACTGCCCCACACAGCCTGGTGCTGTCAGTGAACTTGCTGAGGGTGCCCTTGATCCCTCTGTCCACATCCCTGACAAAGATGTTGAGCAGTATCGGCCCCAGCACTGACCCCTGAGGGACACCACTCGTCACTGGTCTTCACATGGACCCTGAGCCCTTGGACCACAACTCTTTGTGGGTGGCAACCCAACCAGTTCTTTATCTCCCCAGTGGTCCATCCCTCAAGTCCATGTCTCTCCAATTTAGAGACAAGGATGTTGTGTGGGGCAGTGTCAAACACTTTGCATAAGCCCGGTAGGGGATGTCAGCAGCTCTGCCCTTGTCCACCAATGCTGCCACCCCCGAGTGAAGGTCACCAGATTTGTCAGGTATGATTTGCCCTTAGTAAAGCCATGTTGGCTGTCACCAATCACCCCTTTGTTTTCCACATGCCTCAGCATAATTTCCAGGACAATGTTACATGATCCTGCCTGGCACATCAGTGAGACTGACTGGTCTGTAGTTTCCCAAATCTTAGGACATTACTAAAATCTAGCAAGACAACATCAAGACACTGCAGATTTTAACAGTAAATTAATTTAAAGAATTTTAGCTGTTACCTGCAAGTGATAGCTCTGGTAAGGAACACCATATGTAGCCTCAGGGCATTCAGATCAACTGATTAGACTATGGCCTTAATTTTTTAAGGATAAGGATTTCCCAGTGGGAATTTCCCCATGTTGTATTACCAGAAGTGTGAAAGATATTTCAAACTGCACAGGAAGAAATGCAGTGAGAGAAAACAGATATGATCAATAATGGTAACAATCACCACCTTTGGTGCTGCTGGTAGCACCATTGCTGCAATAAAAAAGGGTAAAAAAATGTGAGTCAACTTTAATGATAATACTGTCACTGTAGATACCATTTGGGCAAACACCCTGGTCTTACAACATGACTGTCAAGTAAAAAATACAGCCTTTCATATGGAGTTCCACTACATTAAGTACAGAAATGGTTTCCAAATATGTTGAAATAATTTCATTTAGAAGAAAACTTCTTTTAGCATCTCACCCCACAAAATCTTCATCTAGATGTCTCTGCCTTTGTGGTTTTTTTGTTTTTTTTTTGTTGTTGGGATTTTTTTGTTTGGTTGCTTTTTTTAATTATAGGGAGAATAGCATAAGCTTCTTACCTGCAAATAAACTGCCCTCTGTCTTCAGCCCATTAACCCTTTTCAGAACTAAAAATAAGATTTGTGAACAATTTGTTGCCAATTATTATTATTGTTGCTTTCAAAAGAATCAGGAAATAAATAACAGTACTAGTACCATCACCTTCGGTATAATTTGTGCTGAAAATAATTACTAGCTTTACAGTTCACTATTTCCAGTATCTCTAGAACAACTAGAACTTCTCTTCTTTAACTTACATTTTTGTATTAAAAGTTTTATTTTAAGTATTCATCTAGTAAACAGAGATGCTTTAGTTATACTATCATGTAGTATTCAGGCTTTTCTCTCACATTTTAAGCAACTATTTTGAAGATAATATAAAACCCAGCTTCCCCAAATTTGTGTAATATGATAGGAAAGTTGAGGCTCTGAAAGTCCTTGCATCTATATTTTCTTCCTCCATTTTTTCTAACCTTGTGTCAGTTACTGGTCCAGATCTTTGGCTGGAGAATTTTCTTCAGCAATTATGTCTTTCTTACAGCGAATTCCAGTTCCAAAACAAAATCTCACTAGTTTTTTCCCTCTCTCTGCTTCATCTGCAAAGATAACTTAATAGATACATAATTGAGCCAGCATCTATGTATTTAAGAAAAGCCATTATGAAACACTATGGAATATTTATTTCCATACTTATTATTTATAATATTTATTTTTCTGTTACAATATATTATAACTTGAAGTTAATTGTGCCTATCTAATTTACAGTCAGTGTGCCCCTCCATGCAGTACCCTTGTCTTTGTACTGCTTTTTATCTACTCACTGTGGGTTTCTTGGTCAGTCAGTTAGTCAGGTTTTTTTTTCCCCCCCAGAACTACTTGTCAGACTATGGCCTTGCAGTAAGGATTTCCAAAGTGGGAGACTGCATTCTACTGGCAGGATGTGACCCAGTGCATGAACAAGTACTATTGCTAGAAGGGCCTACATTATCTCAGTTCATGACAGCAAGTACTGAGTGAGCCTGGTCCTCTTGAATTCCGGATTCCTTACAGATTAGAGGTCTCCAGTTTTCTCCTGCAGCATAGCAGGTGTTGAGCCAGCTCACAGAGGTGCTCTTCATGTTATCTGCCAAGAAGGAGAAGGGATCTAGTTGGAGAGTACCAGACAGATAAATCAGAAGGCAGAAGTCAACTCCCACTGAGTGCTCTTCTAAGCAAGAATAGTATAAAGCTGTCCCATCACTGGCCCTTAGGCATGGTAAGCCTTCTCTGCTGGCTGAAAGCCTCCTCAAACTCAACTTCTTGACACAGGAGAGGTCAATCACCTGCTGTTCTTAGGCACCAACTCATATGAGCAAGGAAAACACGCAACAGACAGCTATTCTTCAGGGATATTTTCAGTGGTTAGATTCTCCTACTCATCCATGACAGCCAAGCTGTCAGAAATCCTCTATTCTCCCAACCCATCAGCTGCTTCTCATCATTACACCTGTTACCTGTGAGAAGGTGTTTCCCTTTATTAAGCGGCTCAGGGGAAGAGAGGGGCTCTCTCTGTTACTAGTTTGAATTTTTTTGATGATGAGTACAGGTAAAGAGAGACAGGGCTGCTGTCATGCTCCACAGTTCTCACCAATGTGAGAGGCAGAGTGAGACTGCTTTCTTCTTTTTCCAAGTGTTTAATTAACACTTTTTACTCCTATTAATCTCTAATGCCACAGTACTTAATGAGATTTTAGGAAGCTTATTTCACAATGTGCTTGTTTTCTCTCAATTATTAGGTCATTTCCAGGCAAATATTAGAAATCCCTCACCCAACACAAGACTTGATCTTAGTGGCAAACAAAGAAAAGGACAAAAGGTGAGAGGGTAGTGTTGTAGTCTCTTAAGCAAGTCAGTCTTGTTAAAAAAGTTTTGTTTCTGAAAATAATAGTCATTGTTATGTTACGGAGGCAGATGTTCTCCCTTATGGAGAAGGAAAGGGTCACCTGAAGGAAACTGCTGAACCTTTGCATGTTCTTGCATGTTCACCTGGTTTGTTTTCTCTGTCTGTGAATCAATATACTTGCATTGATTAATAATGTTCTTTTATGTCTCAAACAGCTCTCTCTGTAAAGAGTAGTTCCACTGAGTTACGTCTGAGTGTATATTAATTTGCTTATCTCTATATATTATCTTATAGCTAGTTCCTTTGTAGCTAGTATTACAAGTGTTAAATGAATGATTATTCAAGTATTTACTTTCACCCCCTCTTTCCCCACAACCATGTTCTTGTTTACAATGTAATAAAATAATGGCATAAATATTGAGGAATTATTTTTACTGAGGTTTTTTTCTGTTTACTTGATATTTTTAAATGGCTTGCCCACCTGCCTTCAGTTTATACATAGTCATTTTGGCTGATTATTTAATATACTGTACTACATTTAGAAAAACTCTTCTGTAACCATAGTAACTATTTTTGATTAGGCGCAGCTGAGTACATGAGTTCATTTTAATATAGGTGGAAAAAAATAGAAAAATTATCTTGAAAGCTCCTGAAATCATTTATGAGTTATTATTGGCTTTCATTTCAGGTTCAACAGAGAAAGAATTGCTCATAGCCTCTCTTTCTTGCTTCTAAAGATGGTTTCTTTGTTTTTTTTTTTTTCTTCTTTTTTAAACTTAGTAGGTGGGGGCTGTAAAGGACTTACATAAAAGTTTTTGGAGGTTTTCCAAGGGTAGCTTGTCTTCCTGAAGACAAAAATCTATTTATGATAAGATTTACCTAACCAGGAGTAACACTGCAACACTGCATTCTTGTCCTCTCTATTATACCAGAGGTAATGTGGCCCTCTGTAATTCAATTTCCCTTATACCCTGTGATGGCTTGGCCCCAAATCTTTACAAGCCAGTAGGAATTGGGGCTGTAATAATTCAAAGAGGGGCAAAGATAGTCAGAGAAAGGAGAAGTACTAGTCTCACTTACCTGTCCCTTTAGCTTTATGGACACTTTGAAGAATATTTCACCATGTCCAGGTATGCAAAGTGGTTTCTAGGACAGGCATATCCAGAAAGAAGTCCTGAAACATTTCCTTGGCAGATCTCTTTTTGCTGTTGATACTGTGGTACCTCGGTCATCCTGGTGATCAGAGAGAGAATTGAAAACACCTGCTTCTTTCTGAAACTATTGATTGAGCATGCAACCATGAACTGACATAATCCCATTCTGATCTGAAGTACATGAAAAACCTCTGTGGAAGAGAGAGAGCTGAATCTCACAGATCTGTGTTGTAGGAGAATAAGAGTTGTCTCCTGGTAACATCCTCAGGAGTCCTGTATGGATGTCCAGCACTCATGCAGGACAAAGCCCAGGTCTTTACAGTACAGCTCACAATCACAATTTTTTTTTTTTTTCTGTGAATCAGAAGTCACAGTGCAAGCTAATTCACATCTAGCTAACCAGAGCCTGAAGCTGTGATGGTAACTACAACAAAGTAATCTGAAATAGTCCTGGCTGGTGGTGAACCCAGTGATGAGACTGGATAGTCTCCCTTGTCAGAGAAATCAGACTTGCGTTCCCATGGGTTTCTCCTCATTAATTATGTGATACAATGATGCAAGATGTGTTGGTATCGTTACCCCAATTAGTTGGAAAACATTTTTGAAATTTGTCAATATTTCTCACTCACCAATTGATAAAGCATGTGAAATGATATGACTGCCTCTGCAGATAGTTGTATAGCACATTTTACAAATATTCTGGGGTTTTTTTCCAATTTTTTTTGGTCTGTCAGAGCATTATTTATTTAATCATTTTCAGTGTTCAAATGAATCTAGTTATTATTCCAAGTGTTAATAACAGTATCTGTTTCTTCCTGTCTGCTGCAAAGGACAGTGCTGTTTATCAGCCTCTGTGATGCCTAATGTCTAGGTTTTATATCAAAAGAAGTCTTACTATCTAGAGAAATGCACTTCCCTGCAAAAAGATGGTGTGTCAAGACAACCCAAGGCTATTTTGCCTCATGTTGTGATTAGCAGTGACCAGTTGTGGCCTCTAATCAGTAATCCCTAATTTCTACTGTCCTGTGGCCTAGGCTGCCTGTAAAGCCCCAGCTGCCTCAAATAAATCTTCCCTCTGCCTCTTGTCTTTGTAATACTTCAAATAGTTCCTCTCTTGCAAAGGTTGGGAATAAATCAACAACCCTTCAGTCATTTGTGACTGCTTTTCTTCTGCTGGGTGAAAAGTGATTGATTTCCTTCATCTCCCACTCAAAGGCAGCCACAACTTTCCTATTCATATTTTACAAAAGTAAAAGTAGAATGAAAAATGTTATGAGATGCAAATGTGAGAATAGCTGTTAATCTGCATAATTCATTGCTGAAATTGGCTGCTGCTTTAATGAGGTGGGGGGTCCTCTATGGACTGCAGGGGCACAGTTGCCACACCATGGTCTTCATCATGGGCTGCAGGGGAATCTCAGATCCAGTTCCTGGACCACCTTCACCCCTCTCCTTCTGCACTGATATGTGCAGAGTTGTTCCTCTTCTATTTCTCACTCCTTTCTTCTTTGTCTGCAACTGCTTCTGCACAATAACTTTTTCCCTATCTTAAATATGTTATCCCAGAGGTGCTACCTCCGTCGTTGATGGGTTCAGCCTTGGCCAGCAGCAGGTCTGTCTTGGAGCCAGCTGGCACTGGCTCTGTTGCTGTGGTGGTGCATTGCCTGCTCCTCTCCCTCCCACGCCACACTGTGATTGCTCACTAGACCTCGGCCTTGATGAACAACACCTGGGCCAAGCCCCTCTTGGGCTTATCAAAAACACTGTCTGCTACCAGGAACTTGTGTTGTCTAATGAGGTCCTGTTTTTAATGAACAGCCTTGGAAGGTTATTTTTCTTGCCTGAATAATAACCCAAGTTGAACGATAATTTTGTTATCACACTTTCAAAGGAAGTTATCAACCTGAATTGCAGCCAGAATGGAAAATTACTATGACTAAAACCCACTCTCTTTTGACCCTATACATAGCAGTCCAAAATGAGACCCTTTGAGCTCTCCTGGAACAGTGGCTGTGACCTGCAAACACCCCTGAGTGGGGCCTCTGAGTCTGTGAACTCTCAAGTTTGCTGTACTTAGAGGATCACTGAACAACGACACTGGATCCTGGCCCGATACCCCTGACTGCTTGGAGCCCAACCCTTTGCCCACTGAGAAGATGTAGAGGCGTCCAAATGAGTATTTCACCAAATTTGAGGGAACTTTTCACAGGTATACACCTTGTACAGATTCTGTCTGTGAGTGTGTGACTGTGAATATGCTGAAGTGAATGTACTAGGAGTATTTTCCTAGATTCTTAAGTATTTAAAATTTGTAGTAAGTCAGACCTGTGAGTTACTGTCATGACACAGTAAATTCTATATTAATCCTTTGCTAAGTTTAACTTACTGATTAAGTGTAGTTTAAGTTTAAATGTAGTTAAATGCTGTTGGACATTTAGGCATAAACTGTTGGTCAAGTCTGGGCTCAGTTTAGCACAGGGGTCTCCTTTGAACCTTGGAATTTAGCAGGAGAATATTCCATATTCCTTACTTTGCTATTGTTTTCTCTACCTTTTCTGCACCAGTTAGTTTTTGATTTGGGATTTTTTTTTTCTTTTTCTTTTTCTCTGTGTGCTTTAACCATCTAGTAAATAGCAGAGTGAACCTTGCCAAAGAACTTTGTCATAATGTCACTTTAATGTTAAACCTTTTTTGGCCAATACCCTTGTCCGTGATTCTTTAAGCAACCTTAAAACACTCATTCGCCACAGCTGCACATAGGGGAAGCTTCTTCTCAGAAGCTACCCCTGTATCTCCCCTGTTACCAAAACCTGGCCTTGCAAACCCCTTGCCTCTGTGATTCACATACTTAAGAATTATCATTAAAATCCACATTCATCACACCATCTTCACAAGATTCCTTCATCTTAACAAAACAACCAAACAAATCCACACATCAAAATAGCATCATCAATACTGAAAGAGGACAATTGGCACAGAATCCACCCCTCATCCCCTCCCCACAATTACAAAACCAGAAATTGCCCATGATCATTCCATTCTAACACTGTTCAGCCCATGTCTGTTACATCTCCCACATATCCTTATTTCAGACTCCTTGGGCACCATGTTGGGCATCAAAAAGACTGTTGGTCGTTGACCCTGACTGGATGCTAGGTGTCCAATAACCTGCTCTGTCACTCCCATCCTGAGCAGGATGGACGGAGAAAATAACTCACTAGGGTATTTTCCATCTTAAGATAAAGGTGGTTTATTAAAGCAAAAAAATCACGTGTGTGTGTATGCAAAGGAAAAACCCAAAAGCTGTTATTCTCTACTTCCTATGAGTAAGTACTGTCCAGGTACTTTCTGGGAAGCAGGGCTTCAGCTTGTGTAGCAGTTGGCCAGAAAATGAATGTTGTGAATAACAACTGCCCACTCCCCCATTCCTCCTTTCTCTTAGCTTTTATATCTGAGCAGTCATCACATGAGATAGGTCAGTTTGGGTTGGCTGCCCTGTCCATGTCCCCTCCCACAGTCTTGCCCACACACAGCCTATGGGTGTGAGGATTGACAGTTTAAGCACCAGTGCTGATGCTGTGCCAGCTCTGCCCAGCAGTGCCAAAACAGAGGTGTGTTATCAACACCTTTCCACCTACCAGTGCAAAATACAGCACTGTGAGAGCTGCTGTGGGGAAATTTAACTCCACCTCCGCCAGATCCAATACAATGTCTAAGGAGCTACTAGGGAATGCAACCTATACTGTTAGTTACTGAGCTTTGTCACCAGATATTTATTTTATGAGTGCTGAAATATGTATTCATGCTCTTTTATTAAAGACTATAACTTCATTGAAAGGACTTACAGGTTGCTTTATATTGGTCTTTAGATTCATTCCATGCATTAGCTCAAAAAGACAAGATAATTGTCAACACACTTGAGAGAAAGGAAGACCCTGTTGAAAATGGACAGGCATTGTAACAACTTATTTTTATTAAAAAGTACAGGATGAAAATGAACACTAGATTATATATATTGTATGTGCTACATATTGTGCTTTTAGGAAGTTGTATATTGCTTATTTGAATGATGCATGGTGGGCTTTTACATTATCCTTTAGTTGAACAGTTGAGTAAAGTGTTATTAGGAATATAGAGAAGAGCAAGTAGAGAGAATTTTTTGCCTGAATCTAAACAGACAAAAAAAAAGGCTTTACAGGTTGGAGTACTACTTAATCAGTTTACTACTATAGTTTATCAGAGACTGACACTGCCCATAAAAAAAGCATCAATTTTTGGGTCTTGTTTTTAATATTCTAGCACTGTCTGACTCTAAAATGGTGTGTATTTTTAAAAGAAAAAGGAGGTTGAATTTGCTAATATGATTCTAGGTATTAAGACGTAAACTAAATAAAAAAGTAAAGCCTAGCAGCAGAACTAAAGAAAGCGTATTTTTATATTCTGAAAAGAATCAAAATGAACTATAAAAAGTCAGATGCAAGTACTGTGAGATTATATTATTTTCAAGAGGACTCTAAAGAGTCAGTATACAATTTCGTGGAAAGTGAAACTTTCCAAAACAAAGCAGTGTAATTTTGTTAGAGATGATTGGACCATTCATAATTATGTACAGTGAATCAGTTACTGGAATATTTTTAGGCTTATCTTAAATAAGATAAGTGTATAATAACAAAGTGCAACTGGAGAAAGTTTCAAGTGTACTAATTTTAGGCTAAGGTTTTTCTTGTGTGATGTTCCTTTAACTTTCAGCAGTGTGTCTGTATGACCATAGCTGTTGATGGTGCAGCATTTTAAGCAGGGTGGGCTCATGCTGCAAGACAACAGGAGTTGTGTCAGGGAACTCAGAGCATAAGCATGTAGTAAGACAAGAGGTGCAAACTCTTCATCGTTTTCATGATGTTTGTCATGTTTTCCTTCACAACTGGCACATTGTTGACTGAACCAGAGAAATAGCCTTCAACACAGATTTAATGCAACAAGCAGGGTCACTAAATGCACTGTACTCCTCTGTCATTCTCTTGTGCTTTCTATTGTATAAGCAGAGATACAAGTGTTGTTCCTGTCCTTACTTGCCTTCACCTCATCTAAAATGCCTGTATCCCATGGTTAGGTTGCTCCTGCTTTCCTGAACAGAGTCTGAGGATGCTCCTGGTAGCGACCCAGAGATATGTCAGAGGCCATCCACTGCTCAGGAACAAATTGTCAGCATGGTCTTTCTGATCTCAGCCCCCTCCTAGGTCTGGCTGGGTTAAGCCCCTACCATGTATTGTTAATAGGGCCATTGACAGTCAGGCCTGACTCCCAGACTTTGCCGTGGGATGAGGGATTGGCCATGACAACGATCCTTGTATCTGCCTGATTGGTCTGTGGGGTCCTATGTAGTTTTGTGTGGTGCAGAACTTTCTTCAATTGCTACAGAAAACATTGGTTTTGTCTCCTTGATTTTAGCAGCCTGACATTTTCTGTGGGTTGGGCTGAGACAAGGACATGTTAGTTGACAGTTCTAAGTGTGCTGAAAAGAAGCTGTTCCAGCCCCAACCCCAGCAAAGAGCACCAGTGAAATGAAAGCAGACATTTTATGTGAAGGTCTTAGTGAATACCTTCTTGTGTTATTCAGTCATCAGTCGCAAAATGCAAGCAGTACAGATTGAGGGCAAGAAGGATGGCAATACAAGCCCAGCATTTGCAAGACAGTTTTACTTCCTGGTTTGGCCATGGGCTTCATCACTCCATCTTCCTTTAGAGAAACCTTCAGTTTTTGATTGCTTCTAGTCATTGGAAGGATATTGTGAGAATAAATACTCTGCAGTATTTTAAGTGGCTAAATTGGAAAGTAAAATTCACACTATAAATATTAATGCTGAAGTACATTACTATTTACTTCTGATTTGAATTATTTTTTATAATCATCATACTTATATGAGTGTTGCTGTGATTTCTAAGAAGGTGGAAAAGAATCCCATAGGAATTCAACATTTTAATAATCTATTAGTCATGGGGACTGGTTTTCAACTGTTACAATTGAGGTGTTTAGGTAGGGTTTTGGGGGGATTTGTCTTGTTAATTGCAGTGGAAACTACACTTTCAACACTCAGCTGAAAAATTTCTTAGTTCAATAGAACTCATTCCTTTGTTTATAGCAGTCACTAACAGGCCTTTGGGAAGAGATGTCAGTATTAACAAGTGCTAATACTGAAAACTTTTATTTACCAGGCATTAATTTTATGAATGTATAATGGTTATTATGAATGTGTAACGATAAATACCATCACTATGGATAGCTGGTTGTCTCAGACTGAAAATAAGCCTTGGCGGAAAAAATGCTCCTGCTCATGTCACGTGGGCTGACAGTAGCCCAGGGGATGGTATACATCATGGCAAACAAATACCTGCTGGCATTGCCCTGACTCCTCCACCTGCAGGTTCATCTGCTGAACCACACTGAACATGACAAATGAAATTAAACTTGGCTGGAATCAGCTGCTAATAACTACTGCTTTTGGCTCTTCTCCTGTTCCTTTTGAAAATTCAGTGGTTTTTAATCCTGCGGCCCCTGGAGCCTATCAGAGGAAGCATCCCTGGAACTAATGAGTCAGGGAAAAGCAATTAAAGAAAGAGTCTATTGGCATTGCCTGTGTGAGTTCCTGCCACTTGCTAAGTGATGGCCTCCAGTTGACAGGAAAACTCTAACGTTTCCACACATCAATAGATGTTAGAAATACTTTGTCAATCACTGGCAAAGCTCTCTCAGGTCAGAGGGTGTTGTGTCAGGTTCTCTTTCTGATGAGCCAGGAGATTATTTTTTTGTATTCCACAAAATTTCTTGGGCGACAAGAGAAAGCCCCTGACCATGCTCAGAGGCACAATGAGGAGCCAGATACCACCTTGTTGTGAAGTTCAGGAATGTTCCCAGATTTGGACCTGATTTTGTCCCTTTGATTCTCCTCTGCATGGGCATCTCTATTTGGTTGAGGTAACACACAAAAAATCCCTGTGTATTTAGGCACTCTGCACTAGAGGATTGGATGCCATTTAATTCAGCAAGCTAGTCTTTATTCCACTTTATGCTGTAACAGCTGGGAACATAAAACTTCTTTACCAGTGCTGCATGCATTTTATGAATATTAGTAATGAAAGTAATCCCATTATTATAAGCAAGAATAAGGGAAATAGTGTGTGAACACATAAAAAGTGGTTTTCTTCTTGAGAAGTAGTTTTTCTGAGGGCTTTTCAAATTTCCACTACTTTGTAAAGTACTGCTCAAAGGCAGCAGATTCAAGAATTGAACATTATTTATATAATAAAGTATCTTCATGTGGATATGGGACAGCTATCCATCTAATAACTTAAAAAATCATGGTTTGATAAAATTGCAGACTGGATCAGAAGAAATGAAAATTGCAGAAGTTATGATCATGAGACCATGAGTACTTGCTTTGATCATGACAGCACATACTTGTTTCAGAAGTTTTATTTTCTAGATATGGAGAAGTAGTCATTGGCAATTCCCATCAATGTCAGGTTTGAGGTTGCCTCTGTAATAAAATTCTGCTGTCTGAAGTATTGTGTTGGACCTTTTTTCTGAGTGACGAGTTACTGAACTTCCTCTCAAAAATGTTTCTTGTTCCTGCAAACACGTATCTCCAGAAGAGAACTGGCTAAGATTTTGTGTTGCATCATCAGAAAAGATATTGCTCTGCCTCAAATTTGTGCTTGGTTGAATTGTAGTTGGGATATGCTGTAAGTTCAGCAGGAAGTGACAAGAGCAGGGCCTATGAGAGAGCAATGCAGCTGAGCTGGGGCAAAGAAAAATGTTGAGGTTTTCCCAGAGAAATATGAGCGTGTGAAAAGACTGTGTTTTTTGTCTCGCAGAACTACATTTTTTTTACCCTCAAAGGCTAGCATAAGCACTTCCAGGTGAAAAAACATGTCTCCTTTGAAACATCTCATGCTGACTTTTAAGGAGAACAAAACCTTCATCTTTATTGCATATTGAAAATGCAACATTTACAATGATGAGGCTAGGAAAAGGTTATTTTTCTCTAATTGAAACATGTACATTAACAGCATGTATATAATACACTGGTACCTTATATATGCTTTAATTAAGTATACTAAATAACTAGTGATGAACACTTGATTTTAATGTAAAAGGTATTTAGAGAGTGGCATGAATTCTAACACACAGACTTTGGCCAGGTACTCTATGTGCTTTGGCAGATCAGCTTTATTATGGTAGACGTTCCAATGAATTATGTTCAGATAAATGAGTGTTGTGGTTTAAGGATGTTATTCCCCAGTTTAGTGCTCCCACTTAAACACTCTGAACCATGTGCTGCTTGCCTACTCCTCCTGCTCCCTGCAGTGAGATGAAGAAGAGAATTGAAGGCTCAAAAGGTAAAGAACATGGGTTGTGGTAAGAACAGTTTACTAGAAACGGCAGTGAAAGAAGAAATGAACGGTAACAGCAGCAAGATGAGTAACATCAGGTTATTCCCACCAGGTACTTAACAGAGGCAGATGATTCCCAGGCAAGTGCTCACCATGTGGAACCCAGCACTGCACCCCCACCTGGCCACAAGGGACCCTTCTCCCCCCACCCTCTGTGTATGGCATGGGGTAGTATAGAACAACCCCTGGGTCCTGGCTGTGCTTCTCTAGGGTACTGCCAAAATGAACCCTCTCCTGGCCTGACCAGGACAACGGGATATCTCAAATATCTTGCTCTTAAATACACTATGGATCTAGGAACTGGTAAATATTGTGTTATATTTATTGAAGTACCTTCATTTCTGAAAGTAGACCTCTTCGATCTTTGCTAAGAATAATCCTATCAAAAATCACCCTTGGTTATAGGCATCCTCACAAATATGTTTGCTTCTTTCTAAACTCTTCATATCTTATTCTTCCCTATAGGAATTCTGATCAGAGAAAAATATCTGACAGCCACAATGAATACTTCTAGGGCTTTCACAAACTTCTTTACTTCTTTAGGTTCTTAACTTAGGGGTTTTTTTCAGTTTTGTGACCGTTCTTAAATTTTAGTTATGGCAGGGCCCCAAAGGAAGGACAAGTAATTTTTTTTCTTCTATGTATTTAAATTTTTGTTTATTTAATCTTGACCCACGTTTTAGTTAAAGTACTATCTTGTACCAAGTTTACTGTGATTTTTGCACAAACAATATAGCAGGCAGAGAATATGTTTTTCTTACACAAATGTGTGCATCCCATGAGATTATTTATTTTTGTCAGATTAGCCTCAGCAAAGTAAGTTTACAGGAATACTGTCCAAAGCTTTTTCCTAATAAAAAAAAAAAAAAAATTAGGAAAAAAAAAATGATTCCAGGAAGTACAGAAAAATCAGAATTTAAATGGCAGAATTTTTAGGCATTATGTAAGAATTTCAGATTAATATACACAGAGAACTTAAAATTGCTGGAGATCTTTTTCAGGGTGATCACATAACCAGTGGCTTGTTGAGCCACTTTTTCTCCAGATTAACTGTAAATCAGGAATTTAAACTGTCCTCTGAATAGAACCTGCTTAGCAATAAGGAAGATCAGTTTTCTGCCACTGCACGTGCTGAAAAGAGGTGATTCTGGTTTTTCATCCCACAAATTAGTAGGAAAAACTGAACAGTGAAAAAAAGAAATCCTTCCTGCCAGATACTTAACGCAGCTTTGGCATCCTGCATTCCTTCAAATGAGACCTCTTTTTTACTCCAAGCTTCAAGCAAAAAATGTCTCAATTTGTTATGTAATTTTGGACTAGGCCACAGCCAATTCCCAGACAGGCTCAGAGTTCACCTGAGATATGTCTCAACTCAAAGAGTCTTGATGCATCTGAGGAGTCAAGACTATCCTGGATGGCTGGATCTGGACCTCGGTAAGCTCTGTACAACTTTTGTAACAGCAGTTCTTGCATCTATGTCAGATTTGCAAACAGCAGTGCAACAGGGGGTCTTAAAACATCTGCAAATCTTTGCTTTTCTCAGAAATTCTGTCTCGAATCTCTTGAGAGGGTGGAGAAAGAATTACTTTTCTGAAATATGTTCCAATAGACATGCTGGGAAATAATGTTAGCTGTATAGCAGGCATTTTGGAGCTACAGCAGAGAGAACATAAAGCCTCTTTGCTTTCTAACCACCTCTCTAAAAGCTCTTTTACAAGATTTTTTTTTTCCCCAGGACTTATTGTGTGCATTATGCAGACCTCAGCCTGTATTTGATGTGTTCCATCAGAAGAAAAATGATCAATGCCAAAAATGAACAATGCCAAGTTCTTCTGTGAAGTTGACTCACAATAGTGTCACACTTATTTTCTGTAAGCCTGGCTCTTATGAATGCAAAGGCTGGTTTTGGGGTGGTTGTTTTTTTTGTTCCTGTGCATGCATATACACATGCACAAAGAATAGTTTTAGAGTAACCTTCAAATACTAGCAACCACATTTCATACCAGCACCCTTGGAGTAGGAGGCAGAAGTGGCTCATGTGCTAAGGGAAACAAAAAGCTGTGAACTGGGACAGATGTTTCCAGAAAGCTTGAAAAGGAATAGTGTGGTTCCTCCTCCTTCCCAGTTCAGTGTGGGATATTCCTACAATATACCCCTCAAGGTGGGTTGGACAGAGGAGAGTGTTGACTGACTCAGTGGTGAGACTGTTGTCCCTTTCCCCCCACTTTTATATCTGGGCTCTTTTCTTACATTCAGGGAAAGTGAGAGGCAAGGGACAAAAGGAGAAGCAGCACTAGCATCCAGCTCAGATAAGCACATTACTGAAATGCTGGCAGCTTTGGTCAGTAGCACCAAGAATGAAGGCATCTGTGCTGGAGAAGACTCACAAAGGAGAAACAGACCAAAGTGCCCAGGGCAATGATCTGGAAGGAAAAAAATAGGTTGGACTAGAGGGAGGAGAGAGCATGAACAGCAGAATTCATGTCTTGTGGGATAGTTGGTGGAGGGGAATGGTAGACAGGAGTGTGACTGTGTCGGCAGGAGAAAGAGGTATGTCCTCCCATTTTAGCTTGTTTGCATCCTTCTCCAATGTCAGTCACTGATGATTTTCTGCACCTAAACACTAAAAGCTGACCAGTTAATAATGGTTTTGGTATAATCATCTCTTTTATCTAATTCATGCTTGGAGTGACTTCTTTGTATTTACTATAACATTTTCTGCAGCCTCTACTATAGACAGGCTTTAAATAATAATCTAAGTCTTTAGTGAAATAACGAACAGTACAATGCTCTGAGAACTTTAGTCACAGATGGTGCTGAAGAAATATTTCACAATGAATAATTTATCCATCAGACAAATGTAATGTTCCTGGCAGGTTCATGAACAGATCATAAAATTATTTTTTATTTAAAATTATTCTTTTTTTTTTCAGCTAGTGGTCCTCTGTATCTGGTACATAACTGGATTCTTCCAATAATTCTGATATATGTTTTTTGGTATTTTGGGAGTTTTGGAAAATCCTTACTCTTCTTTCTGATTCCAGGTAGCTGGGTGGTTTAGTAACTGCCTTGAAATATGCTGTATTGAGAACCTGTCTACGTGATAGTGCCAGCTGAGAGGAAGATTAGATGGATATGTCTACAAAGAGGAAATGAAAGAAAAATCCACAATACAAATGATGGGACTACTTCTTAACATAGGTAAGCACGATTTTTAAAACAGATTTTGTTTTCATAATGCACTATATAAGAAAAATCTACAGTCCTTGGTCTTTTCAAAATGAGGAACATTTTTGACCTAGATTGTTATTTATTAAGACAGATTACCTCAATTTCCAGAAAATTATTTGATAGGCTCAAAGTAATGCTATGCAAGTCTGGCTTCATAAGGGAAATCTATTCCGAGTTAAAGACTTATTTCAAAATAAGTCTCCCAGGAGGATGTTTGGTATACTAAGACCAATATTCTATTTCACTGATAACAATAGTAGTAATCTGTTAACCTCTGAGGCAGCACAGCAGTGAGGCCTCATAAATAAAGCTGCAAAAATTGATGAAAACATAAAAAAATAATAAAAGCCTCACAGACACTGCTTAAAAACTTCAGGAAATGGAAAGCTCTTTTCAAGGTAGGTGAAGAGGCAGATAATGAATTTTGAGGTTTTTGTATAAATGCAGAATAAAACCATGTTTTGAAAAGGAATTGGTGAAAGCTAGAAACCAAACTACCCTAAATGATGTCTGGGGCTATGCATTACTAATACATGGCAGCTTCAGTCTGCCTCAGTCACAGAATCTGTCAGATTTCTCAGCGAGATGAAAGCATGCCCATTTGCAGTGGCTTGTCATTTTAAGGATATCTTGTAGCAGCAAGGGGGGTTCAGTCTGGACCGGGCGTAGACAGACGGAGTCAGGTGGTGACGGTGAATGGTGACGGATGGAGACGGGTGGTGACGAGAGATCTCTGTAGTCAGATCTTGGAACATGCGGTTTATTGCAAAGGGCGTGGGTACAGGGGCACTGCTTAGAGCTGCAGCTGGCAGCTCTGAGCAGGCCCAAGAGAGCAAGAGAGTAAGCGGGTAAGCAAAGAGAGAATAGTAAGAGTGTATAGTAAGAGTGTATAGTAAGAGAGAGCATGAGAGTGTAGTAAAAAGTGTCTGAAGTCCTGGTTACAATACAATAAATCATCTTCTGTACTGAATATTCTAATTGTCACTAACCAATCTAATACAAGATATAAATCCTATAGCATTTACATACAGCCTATAAGAGTTCTTATATTACCATAGAGTGTTACATCTTAACTTCTAAAAACTACTCTTTGGACCCCTTCTGCTGAGCTAGTAGGGTCTGCTCTGACCCTTGGACCTGCCTGCAAGCAGAGGGTATTGTTCAATCAAGAGGGGATTACATTCAGTTGGCCATACCATTGTTTTCCAGTTGTTCAGTAACTAAGACTTGGTATCTCAAAGGTGGCTTTCATTTCGATGTCGCTTATAGTTTTCATATTCCCAAAATCTTTTGTCAGGCAATCATATTTATAAGGCTTTCCTGTTTCATCTTTCCCAACATCTCCCCCGTTCCGAAGAACAACTAAGATATTAGACACAGTCCTACTCGTCATTTTTTGCACACACTGAAGTATACAAGATACTGCTACTAGAACTATAATTATTACTACTAGTATAATCAAGCCTATTTTACAGAGTTCCCTTAGCCAAGGTGCAAAGCTCCAACCATCAAACAAACTGTCTAGCCAAGACGGGTTATCTATTGTAATTTGGTTAGCTAGGTCCCTTAGGTTTTGTAACTGTACTAAAACCTTCTGGGAAAGGCACTCTATAAGTTGAGAAAGGTTTGTCAGGGCTTGTGTCAGACAGAGAGATGGTATTGGAGCCTGCAGATTTGGCTAAAGCAACCCAAACATTTGTCTTTGGTTGATTTACAGGTAAAGCTTCACTGCAAAAACAAAAAACAAAAGGTAAAAAATAACATGCATCTACACAAATAATACTAGAACTCCATTTTTTTCTTGAGCTGTTTCTGGCAGATGATCTTCTCTCAGTGGTTCTGCCTAGTTCACATTTGGGTGACGGCTTCTCGGCTTCCACTCGCAGGGTCACTGGCTGAAGTGGAACCGACAGCAGGCTTTGATGCGTGGTACAGCTTCACCTTCTTTGCTGGAATCCACTTGGTTCCTTCACCTGTGGAGAGACATGCAAATCCCTTTCCCCACATTATGAGATTGTATGGTCTTTCTATTTTTCCTGATTCTAGAATCTTAATTAAAACTGGGGGGTGTTTTTTCAGTTTTGCTTTTTTATTGTTCAAGAAATATCTGAAAATGGGGGGATCAGGCTCTTCTGCAGAGCTGTTCAAGAAATTAAAAACATACAAGGCTTTATTCAACCTTCTTTGAGGTATAGCCTGGGCTTTTCCCCCTTTCTGTTGATTTAAAATGCGTTTTAAAGTTTGATGTGCTCCTTTTAGGGTACTTTTTAGCAGTTGTTTAAGATACGGTGAGCAAATGCCACTGTATCTTACAGCCCTTTTTAGTTCTTTAATTTCAAGAGTGGGGATGGGAGCCCACGTTTTAGGACTGTTAGGCTGTTGGCTAGCTATCACGGGCTTAGCTAATAGACTAAGACTTCCATCTTTATAGATTTGGAGTCTTATTTCATGCCAATCTGTTAATTGAGCATAATCTGAGCACTTTGGAGGATTTTTTGATTCAGAAGGTAGCGCTGACAAACTCTCAGAACTCGCTTTCTCTCTATGGGTTGCAAGACCCCCGTCGCTCGCTGGCGGGACTCTGGGACTCATTGCAAACAAATCTGGCTGCTTTTCAGAGTTAACCTGTGTTAGATTTAAAGCATCAGCTCCGGCAGAGGGGCTCTCCGTCTCCCCTGCCACTGGAGCTGCATCATTCCCATCCGTTCCCTCCCTGCTCGCGGCTTCTGAGGCGAGGCTGTGCTGCGCGGAGGGATACGGCTGGGCAGCGGAGGGATACGGCTGCACGGTGTCGGGGGACCCCGGTGGGGGCGGCTGCGGTGCGGGGATGGGGCTTGGCGGGGGCGGTGATGGCACGGCCGAGCTCGGGAGTGGCGCAGCCGATCTCAGTGGCGGCGGGCGAGGAGGCGGGGCGGAGCTGCGCGGCGGTGGGGGGGGGCGCGGCGAATAGTTCCATTAACGCTGCACAAGCCGGGATGAGTTCTGCGGTACTCTTGTCCCAGCGTGATATGGCATTAAATAATTTGATTCCCACTGAGTCCCAAAAGTCTCTGGTGTAGACTGCTGAGCGGTCAGCATTTGGGAAATTAATCAGAGTCCATTCTAAGAGGTTTTTTAGCTCATGTTTAGGTAATTGTCTTGAACCAGAGCTTAGTAAATGCTTAAGTTGCTTATAGAGATCTCTGTCATGGGCAGAGTGCGTTTGTCCCATTATCAGACCAGTATGATACTCACTTAGATGATGTCGTAGGAGCAGTGTCCTTACTTAGAGGTCCGTCGTGGGGGGCTGGCCAGGCACTTCACTCGGCGCTCAGGACGCTGCTTTTGGGTCCTTTCTCAGAGCTCCGGTTTTAGGCGTCGCTTGGCAACGGCTTTCCGTGCTCAGGACCTCACGGGTGGGTCACACTGAGAGCTCCAGTGCGGGCGGTGCTGAGCACTACTCGCCTGTGCTCGGGGCGCGCGGCAGGGTCCCTCCTTAGAGCTCCGGTCGGCACTGCTTAGCAGCGTGTCTGTGCTCGAGGGGTGCCACGGCAAACTTCCTCAAAGAGCTCCAGGGAGCCGCTGCGCAGCAGTGGCCGCCTGTGCTCGAGGACTGCCAGGCAATTCCCTCCAAGAGCTCCAGGTAATCCCCGTGCTCGAGGGCTGCCTCGGCAGAATTATAGAGCTCCGGCTTTTACGATGCTCAGCAACGGTATGCCGTGCTCACGACACGTTCTAGGTGGCTATAACTGGTCTTTTAGTTACCGTCCATGGAGAAGTCTCCCACAGATGGAGAAAGCTGAACCGAGCCTTCAATCACGTTGTGCGCCAGACTGACGGTTCTTGGGGGGTTCGGCAATCACGATGGGCGCCAGACTGTAGGAACTGGGGGGTGCTCGGTGCGGGTTCGGACGGTCGGGACGGATGGTGACGGTGAATGGTGACGGATGGAGACGGGTGGTGACGAGAGATCTCTGTAGTCAGATCTTGGAACATGCAGTTTATTGCAAAGGGCGTGGGTACAGGGGCACTGCTTAGAGCTGCAGCTGGCAGCTCTGAGCAGGCCCAAGAGAGCAAGAGAGTAAGCGGGTAAGCAAAGAGAGAATAGTAAGAGTGTATAGTAAGAGTGTATAGTAAGAGAGAGCATGAGAGTGTAGTAAAAAGTGTCTGAAGTCCTGGTTACAATACAATAAATCATCTTCTGTACTGAATATTCTAATTGTCACTAACCAATCTAATACAAGATACAAATCCTATAGCATTTACATACAGCCTATAAGAGTTCTTATATTACCATAGAGTGTTACATCTTAACTTCTAAAAACTACTCTTTGGACCCCTTCTGCTGAGCTAGTAGGGTCTGCTCTGACCCTTGGACCTGCCTGCAAGCAGAGGGTATTGTTCAATCAAGAGGGGATTACATTCAGTTGGCCATACCATTGTTTTCCAGTTGTTCAGTAACTAAGACTTGGTATCTCAAAGGTGGCTTTCATTTCGATGTCGCTTATAGTTTTCATATTCCCAAAATCTTTTGTCAGGCAATCATATTTATAAGGCTTTCCTGTTTCATCTTTCCCAACAATATCTCACTCTCTTATTTGGATGGTGCTGTAAGGAACTATATGTTCCATCATGCAAGTCCATGGGCCTGTTACACTACTATACAACTCTTGGAGCTTGTTTTACATTTTAATAACAGCTGTGAAGCCTCAAGTGCTAACTAACTCACTTTCTTGACTAGGATATCTAGATATTGCCCTTGTCCTGTAGTTCCCCTGGTTCCACTGCATGCCAAAGAACGGAGTTTGACCAGGATTGGTGGGGCTCTGCTTCACACCATTGTGGAGGCTGAGCCAAGGATGTTCTTCTGTCTCAGGGTATTGGAGTCCTCTGGATACTTCTGCACCCAGATAAGTTGTGCAATAAAAGAACATCCCTTCAAGTCAGTGTTTCTTACAGAGGATTTGTTCCACCTCTCTGTTAGAAACTGCACCCTCCTAGCTGATGCCAGAATGAGAGTCTTGTGTTTGGTTGTGGTGGTGAGCATCTAGCAGCTATTTTCCACTTCTTCAGCTGCTGTGTCCAGCTAGAAACAAGCCCTGTAAGCTGAGGAAAATCCCAGTCAAGTGGTGAGAGCATCAACAGACGCATTCATATTCAGAATGCAGAGGAAGTTGTTTAAAAGGAGAAGCACATAAGCCTCATGATGGATGATAGTCATGTCTGGCACATGGAGGGCAAATTGTTTTCTCAACTAGTTCCTAACAAAGATTTTAATAAAGTAGACTTAGGAGAGGGCTCTAAATTAGGAGAGGGCTCTAGCCAATTACTGTCTTTTCTAGCCACATTACATGAAAGATCATAATTTGTAAACTTTTCTGTGGAGAACATCTTCAAAATAAACCAGTCAATTCTGGTAATGTTTGGATTACATGAATTGAAATTTAATAGGTAAGTGCAATAAAGTTTCTTAGAAATATTTTTTTTTTAATTTATCACTTTTTAAAATAGCTGGGTCTGGGAGGTTGCATCTCTTAGCACGTCTTTTGAAATAAAGTTTTATTTCCACCCCCAACATTTTTGAAGAAAGCCTGAAAATTCTCATGAAGAAGGTCTGGTCTACCTGCTTCTTCATGCTTTAGAACATGAGTTAGTGGGCTAAATCTATTAAAAACTATTCCAGAGCAAGCATGTTTCTGAGAAATGCGAAGAAACACTAAACAGTAGACTGGGTCAGTAGATCACAGTTCAAAACATCCAAATCTGTAATTGTGTCTCATTTTAGGAGGTGATACCCTTAGGAAAAAAAAAAAGAAAAGGCAGTTCCCAAGTGGGTTGGAATTGATTTTAAAGTAGAAAACAACAGTACTGAGGACAAAATGGTCATAAATAGGGTAGAACAGAAATTATAGAGGACAACAAAAAAAAAATGGCAGCTCTAATTTGCGGGGATGAACACATGTGTTTTCCATCAGGAAGTCCATTTAAGGTTTCTTCCAAAACTGTTGAACTCTGGTCTGTTTGAAAGCCTGGCATGGAACAACCAAAAGCATGTTAGGAATAGGTTGGCATTTCATCACTGGAATGACATGGGACACAACTGTACACAAAACATAGTAGCTCTGTAGTCTTTGGCAATTTAGATCTGATTTATCTCTCTGGATGAGAACACTACGTGTGTACACATCTGGACATGCATCTGCACTCCAGGATTGGCCTAGCTGTATCCTTGTAGCCTGGTAAATGTGGAATTATCATTAATAAAGAGGCAGCAGGTTAAGTTAACCCAGCAAGGTCACAGGCTTTTTCTGAATATGGGTTGACTGTAGCTTTGCTTGAGCCTAGTTAGTTATTACTGTAATATTTTTTCCTAATGTTTGAGTGGCTAGTGCCTAATATTTACTTTTGCTTATAATCACGTGCTATAACTGTAGGTTTTAGATAGCTAGTAACAAGAAGTATTCTGTGTAGAATGAAATATTTACCATAGAATCATAGAATATCTTGTTTTTGAAGAGATATTTAAAAGTCATTGCATCAAACCCTGAAACTGACAGGGACATCTTCTCATAACTAAGTTTGCTTAGAGCCCCATCCAACCTGACCTTGAATGTTTCCAAGGACAGGATATTTGCCATCTCTCTGAACAACTTGTTCCAGTGTTTCAGCAACCCTCATAACAAAAACTTCATCCTTATATTTAGACTAACTCTACCCTCTTTTAGTCTAAAACCCTTATTGTGTCACAATAGGCCCTGCTAAAACATTTGTCTTCATCATTCCCTGGCAGGGAAGAAAACTAGCCTGTCTGAACAGGGAGCTTTTGCAGGAGAAAGAAGAGACTTTCTGGCCTTTGGAAGAAGGGGCAGACAACTCTGGAAGAGTACAAGTATGTTGTTACGTCATGTAGAGAGAAAATGAAAAAGATGAACTCTCAGCTAGAACTCAATCTTGTCACTGCTGTGAAAGATAATAAGAAGTGTTTTTACAGTAACATTAATAATAAAATGAAGGCCAAGGAAAATCTCCATCTATCATTGGATGCATGGGGGAACACTGTCACCAAGGATGAGTGTGATGCTGGCTGGGAATTACCCGAAGGGGCACAGCATCCTTTCTGCAGATGTCCCTGGGCGGGCAGCTGCAGCTTGAGCAGGCTGGCTCCTCTGCTCTAGGAGCAAACCACAACAAAGGTGACAGGAGCGTTGGCAGAGGCAAAGAAGAGGGAGAGGCTCTTTATACAGGTTCCACAAGCGAGGTTTATTCCATGCACAGCTGAAGGGTCCGGGGACAAAGAACAGTTTGAGGATAGAGTCCAGGGTTCTTTTTCTCAGTGGAATAGAGGTGGAGAGAAGGGAAACAACCAATCGGATAGCACTAAATGGGATGGACTAACAGGGAGGTATCCAATGGGAAAAACTTGGAGGAGGGAGTTATAACAATGAACCAACAGGGCATCGAACTGGGAGGAACTTTCTAGACTTAATGCGTAGTCAAACAGGAAAAATACATATGTATAAGCATACCCATAAAATTGGATGGGGAATACATGAACCAATCAGTATTAAGTATGTAAATAGTGAACACAAGAGTCTGTGGGAACTCGCCCTAACCTAAGGGAATGTGCTATACCTAAGTGCCCATCCACCAGGACGTAGGGTCCTTGCTGGCCATGGTGGCCAGAGCCACATGCACTGCAACAGATGAGGAAAAGGCTGGGGTAGTTAATGCCTTCTTTAATTCAGTCTATAAGGTAAGTCCATAAGACCAGTGATCCTCAGAGCAATCAGTCCTCTGAGCTGGTAGACAGGGACAGGGAGAAGAAAAGACTCTCTGAAACCCAGGAGGGAGTAGTTATTGACCTGCTGAGCCATTTAGACACTCATAGGTGTATGGGAGCGGTGGGATTCGTCCTTAGATGAGGATCCATCCTTCGATGGTACTGAGGGAGGTGACAGAAGAGCTTGCTGAGCTGCTCTCCATTATTTATCATCAGTCCTGATAAACCAGGGAAGTCCCAGGTGACTGCAGGTTGGCCAATGGTCACATCTACAAGAAGGGTCAGAAGGGGGATCCAGGGAAGTACAGGCCTGTCAGCCTGATCTTGGTGTTATGGAACATTGTGGAACAGATCATCTTGAGTGCCTTCACACTCGAGGCATGTAGGACAACCAAGAGATCAGGCCCAGACAGCATAGCTTTGTGAATAGTTGGTCCTTCCTGACCAACCTGATCTCCATTTATGATCAGGTGCCCTGCTTAGTGGATGATGGAAAATCTGTAAATGTAGTCTACTTGGCTTTGGCAAAGCCTTTGACACTGTCTCCCACTGTATTCTCCTGAAGAAACTGACTGGTCATGGCTTGAAGAGGTGCACCATTCACTGTGTTAAAAACTGGCTGGGTCCAGAGAGTGGTCCAGCTGGTGGCCAGTCACTGAGATTTCTCAGAGCTCAGCATTGGAGCCAGTCCCATTTAATATTTTTGTTGATGACCTGGATGAGGTGATTGAGTACACACCCAGTAAGTTGGCAGACCACATCCAGCTGGGCAGAAGTGAAGGAAGGCTCTGTGGAGGGATTTGGACATTCTGGATTGATGAGCTGAAGGCAGTGGTGTGAGGTTCAACAAGGCCCAGTGATGGGTCCTGCACTTCGGTAACAATAACCCAGGCCTGGGGCAGAGCGGCTGGAAAGCTGCCCAGTGGAAAAGGACCTGGCGGTGCTAGTGACAACAGCTCAACATGAGCCAGGGTGTGTCCAGGCAGCCAAGAAGGCCAATGGCATCGTGGTTTATATCAAAAATACTGTGGCCATTGTCCCCCCGTACTCAGCACTGGTGAGGCCCTGTGTCCCATTCTGGGTCCCTCATGACAAGAAACACACTGAGGTGTTGGAGTGAGTCCAGAGAAAGGCAACGGAGCTGGGGAAGATTCTAGAGAGTAAGTCATATGAGAAGTGGTTGAAGGAGCTGGGGTTGTTTATCCTGGAGAAAAGAAGTCTCAGGGAAGACCTCATCACCATCTACAACTGCCTGAACGAGGGTATAGCCAGGTGGGGGTCGGCCTCTTCTCCCAGGTAACAAGTGACAGGAGAAGGGGACAGAGTTTCCAGCTGTGCCAGTGGAGGTTCACAGAGCATTTCTTCATAAAAGGGTTGTCAGGCATTGGACAGTGCTCTCCAGGGAGGTGGTGGAGTCACCATCCCTGGAAATGTTCAAGGAAGGAGTGGACATGGCACTTAGTACTACAGTTTAGTTGACATGTTGGTGTTTGGTCAAAGGTTGGGCTTGATCTTGGAGATCTTTTCCAGCCTAAGTGATTTAATGATTCTGTGATTCAAGAACCCTGTTATGTACTGTAAGTCCTCAGTAAGGTCTCCCCAGAGCTTTCTCTTCTCAGGCTGAACAATGCCATGTCCATGGCATGTTGGTAACACAGAGAGAAGAACAGGTATGGTGTGATAGCAAATGCCTTGCAAGGGGCGACTCAGTGAAAACAGGCTGGGTGTGTGGGATGAAGTGATGGAATGATAACCAAGGAAGAACAACAGGCAAGTGGCAAGTCCAGACTTCTCTTTTATTTTTAGGAAATAATTAATCCTCAATAATAATAATAATAATAATAATAATAATAATAATAATAATATAACAACAACAGTAACAATAATAATAATATTTAAGTCAGTTATTCTGCTGGTAATTATATGAGAAATATATTTTTTTGTTTATTGTTTTCTTTTTGCACATGACAATAATTTGAGTGTAGTTTGGTGGTGTGGTGTTGGGGTGGTGTGGTGTTCTATGATATGCCTACATGTATCATATGTTTCAATGGTTTAACCCTGTTACTCCTTTACCCCCATTCCCAGTTGTTATACCCCAAACCCTAGCCGCTCCCCCAATGCTCCCTACATGGTTACTCTTCTCCCCTTGTTCTGGTCGGTTCCCTATCAATCACCTAAACCCCTCCCGTTATTCCAGACGGTTTGGTGTCCATCACCTAGGCCCTCCCTGATTGTCCTTATATGGTTCTTGTCAATCCCCAGAGACCCTGCCCCTTCTGATACCTCCTCCCTGGAAATCCCTGAAACCTCGACGCCCCATTGGGACATGTGATCCCTTTCCCTCTGCCCCTTAAGACCATTGGGCTGTGTGTATGTCTGTCCCTGTCCATATCCCTCGCCCAGAGATTCTTATTGGTCCCTGGTCCGACCACTCCCTTTGTGCCACCCTCCTTTATAAGTTGTTGCACAGGTTTGGTCGGGGCTTGTTCTGCTTGGACTTCCTGCTCAGAATAAGTTTGGAACTGTATCCAGAGACAAGCCTCCTAGCTGCCTTTTATCTTCTCCCTCGTTGGGGCTGCTGACAGCTGCAGCACCTGGAGCTTCAGCTCCCCTGGACAGAGCTGAACTCCGGAGGAGCAGCTTTAAATCTTGGTACATTCAGCTGCTCCCCACTCCTGCCACACACTGCAGGTGCTGGCCGGGCTGCAAAGAGTGGTCACTGCGGCAGTGTAGTAAAGTAGCTATGTGTAAACCTGAGCAGAGCTTAACTGGGCCACCACATTTAAGCCATTTTGAATTGAGATCATATGGCTCACTTAAATTGCAACCTAATACTTAATCAGAAGGGCCAAGTCCAGGCTCATTAGCTCTGCTCCACCACTTTGTTCCTTCCCTGGCAGCATTTCCAGGCTGCTGGGACTTGTGCACATTCCAGGGAGTATAGGGTAGGAAGCAGGTGTCGGGAAGGCATGGTGAAATGGTGGGCTAATGCTGGGCTCCTTGTAGACATGGATGTTGAGGTTTGAACCTTTTCTATCCCAGAAATGTAGAGAGCCTTTTTTAGTCAGCACACGGCTGATTCTAAATTTGAGGGGGTTGGAGAAGGGGGCAGGTTCATTTGAGCTCGTACATCTGTCCATGTATTAGCATGATAAAGAAGATACAAAATCTGGGTCTGTTGGGGTCTCCTCCCCCTGCCATATAGCCCTGGGAAAGGGGCCCTGGGGGGGAGACACGGGGTTTCCCTGCCCCTGCTCAGCCTCGTTCCCATGGGTTGGTTTGTGTTCCCCGGGGTGGCCAAGGACCCTGGGGTCCCGTGACCGGGGAGTTCCTGAGCTGAGCCCCGGCCATGCGGCTGGGGAAATAAACATCTCTGAAACATCTACCTCGAATCTGTCCATATCTACTTCGGTTTCCACGGGACTCCTGGTTTGAAATATACTTGTTGCAGTAATCCCCGCTGCGACATGGGTCTGCTGTCAAGCCTACACAGAACAACTTCAAGGGACTGAGTTCTTTGACTTTGTGTTAGGGAGTGTGTGTCTTCAGAGCAATGGTGAGAACACATCATTTAAACTGCGAGTGTTTAAAAAAGTAACTCTGACCAAGAAGCTACTCCCAGAAAGACTTGGCAAAACTTCCTGCAAACTTCTGTGGGTACATGGTTAAACTCAATCACCTAGCAGATGTTGATATACTAGTAACTATTTCTAGATGCATGTACCCATCCTGATTGTCTTTCTAAAAGGAATTCTTCAGGAACTACTTCAGACATGATAGTGATTCACACATTTACTGGGTGCAGTGAATTGGCTTAGCCACCTAAACACAAAAACTCTGTCATCATTGTGAGAAAATTAGTTCCCATAAGTGGGTAAGGAGAAAACAATGAAATTCAGCCCTTTGGAGGCTGGTCAGCTTACAAATGAGGAGGTTTGCCAAGGTTCGTCTTCTCAAACACTGTTGTGTCATTTGGGAGAAAACAGCTTTATGAACCTGTGAAGTGTCATGAGAACATGGTAATAGAAATAGGTTAATGCTGTCCATAGAAGCCCCTGTATTTACTTGCTATACACATGTGAGATTGGATCTGTGTTTAGATCATTGCTGTTGATTATATGTCATGAAAAATTGCTAAATAGGCAAAAGATATATGAGTCAAACCCCAAAATATTATTACCTGACCTTTAGATTTGTGTTTATAAGGCTCAATAGAAATTTTATTGTGGAAAATTCTGGAATAGAACATGCCTGGGGTAAATGAAACGGTGATTTCTCTATAGAAGAGATCAGTGATTTGTGACATGAAGTAGTTTTATTCAGTGCTTTTGCAGTGAATGTCCTCAGTTAATTTTTCACTTCCCTTATAGTAGAAAAACAAAAATATGATAGTTGACTATTTTTCTTTTTTTTTTCCCATGAAAACACTTAATTTTTAGAACCAGCAATACTTTTGTCTTTATCAAATTGGGATATAAAGCTTCAGAAATTTCAGATCCTTTATGGCCCATTTGATCTAAATATATTCTTTGGAATTTTTTTTCTTTCATTCCACAGCCATGATTCAGAATGTACACAGATGTTCCCAGGTCACTTCCCAAATTTAACAGTTTTGTAATATGTCAGAACTTCAATATCAGCTTTATGGTTGGGATCACTGATGTTGGGCAGTTGCATGTTTGCCTTTCTGAAGAAAGAGTACCACATGTGCTGTATCTGAACAGCCAAGAACTCTCATCCCATCTTGCTTTTCAACATGCAAGAGACCTTGACTGTTCATGTCTTCTGCAGCACATGGGAGGGACAAGCATCTCTTGACCTCTATAAAAACCACATTTATGTCCCTGGCTATGAAAACAGATTTTATTTATTGTTATTTTTTGCTGCCTTTAGGGTGTTTAGATAGATGGCAGATTTATCTATCACACATAAACACACTAGCATCAACAGCTATGAAGGTAAGTGATTTGAACAAACGTGAGCTTTTGAAATATCCTCACCTCATAAGTCAACCCACAGGTGTAACCTTGGCTTATCAGATGGAATGAGATTTGCCATCACTTTAAAAACCTGACAGCTCTATTTTTGGGAGAATCACTGCCTTCCAGTGGCATCCATCCAGCCATCTATCCCAGGAACACAGGGATGTCCTGCTTTGCCTGATCATCTCTTCTTCTTTGTGTGGCTCACCACAAAATGAAGGTCCTAGTCAGTGTCTCATAGATTTGTGCAGATATTGCAGGTTGTGTCTGGGGCTCCTGGATGTTTCCTGATTTTTCCATGGTTTACATGGAAAAAAGCCTTTTTCTCTTTGCCTTCACTGTGACTTTTACCTATGTCAGTGAGAGTATTCTGGCACAGCAAAGTAGTACCTGAGTACATGCAGCTTGCTTTTTCTGGGTGCACATAACTTTGGGCATAATGCTGTGTTTGTAGGGTTTACTAGGTTCTGTATGCTGAGGCCTCACCCTCAGAGGCAGAAGGAGTTTGACGGAAGAGCAAAGTGAGGAATATGCATGTCCTTTGTGGTGAGTCCAGACCCCATATGGCAAAGGGCAAAATCTTTATCAGGGCCTGATTTTCAGAACTTAGTGCTCAGTGTGTTCTGAAGGCAGCTGTTTCTTCAGTGCCTCCAAATGGGCAAGAAAAAAAATGAGGACAAGCTACTTTCATAATTGTACCCTGTCATGGTTCAGCACATCTGATCAGGGATTTGACTGTTTCACAATCTCCAGTGTTATGGCTTATGAGTTAGTGGTTTCATCTCCATGGGCACTGTACAAGTGCTTGTAAAGTGATGACAGAAGTGGATTTGTTTTTATGGCTTCCATTTCTACATCTGGACCATGGACCAACTGACAACACTAAAAATTCAGGTGGCTTTACAGCATTCACATGTGACCAGCAGACTGGGTTACAGGCAGAATCAGGTTTGGCCTCATGGACATCCATAGTTTCTTAAGAATGGGCACTGCTTCTCACCTAGACCACACATTCAGCTTTACAGGTTGATATTTATTCTATTTTGGCAATGGTTTTGAGCAACCATTCTGGAACAAGAACTTGTTTTTTGTTACACAGATAAAGAAGGCAATTCTGATTTTATTGCACCCCAAAAATTTGTAGTTGAAAAAGTAGTTGAGGTGACAGACAGAAACCAGATAGCTGTGGGTGTATAAGAAAGCAAAGAAGTAATGTAGCTAGGTATCATAATAACCTAATCATTAAAGGGGGGGTTGTATAAAAATAATGGAAAAGGGTGTATGTGTGTGAAGAAGATTAATGAGCTGATTTTGACATGTATTTATAGAAGCTTCTTCTATGTGTGTGCAGCAGTGATGGAGAAGACACGAAGGACTTCTGAAAGCATTGAACAGACACACAAAAGTGCCAGATAGGGGCTGATATTTATGGTCCCTGAGTAGAAATAAAGAGAGAGCTGACCTTATGTTATCAAAGAGGACATAGCTAGGGGGTTAACTAACCAAGAAAGGACTTGAACACAAAGCAGAAAGGCAATTCATTTGGGGGGATAAAAAAAAAAAAAAGAGGATGAGAGAGATGCAAGACAGGAAAGACACAGTCGAGGCAACTGACCATCACAACAGCGTTCAGAGTAGACATGAACAAAGCAAAGGTGCTTCTGTTTAGGTCAGAGAAAAATTTCTGCAGTACTGTGAAGGCAATCAGTATCAGCTATTAGCTTGCAACAGTTATATATTTATGGATGGCTAGGAAAGGCGTATGCAGAAATAAAACACAAGGCTTCTGGATATCTGGGAAATGAGAGAGACATGGAGAGAGGTCTGAATCAAGGAAGACACACAGCTTATGGACCTGACGACAAGCAGGACTGCAGTCTTGTCCTGAAGCGTCAGTGTAGAGTGAAAAGATATTAAAGGCTGTCCCTCGGACACATGCTGTTTAAACTGGCAGGCAGGTATCCATGAAAAGTGTCAGAGAGATCAGGATTTCAACCTCCCCTGGAGGGAATGGGTAAGGAGAAGAGAGGTAACTCTGTGAACTGTCTGTTCTTGAGATGAGAGCGTTTCTGAGATAAGCAGAGGGTAGAGAATGGTGGCAGGGACAGAAATCGTGCAGAAAGTTGAAAAGAAATGAAGAGGATGCTCTGAATAACATGTTACAGGCGTGACGGTGGAGATGAGAGGAAAACAAGAAGAGGACAGGGTTTTGAGTGCTAAGGAAAAATGGGAACTTGGAAGAGCTTGGTTGCTATTGATGCAAGCAGATGACAACTCAAGATCAATGAAGATAGAGCGTTTGTGGAGAAAGAATTCACTACAGATTTTCTATAACCTGTTAATACCTGAGTACAGAGGAAAAATGTTGACTTTGCAGCAAGCCTGGAGCTATTCCATTTACAAGTCTCAATATGTTACTTTTAACACTGAGACCAGGTGCTTTATAGGTGTATTACAAATTTTTGAGTAATTCAGAACAAGTAGCCTACTATTTTTGAAGTAGAAAGTAATTTACTGACTTCCTTGCAAATAATAGTTTCCCTCTCTGCTTTTGTAGGACATATTCCAACTTTATGCAGTGGGATTATAGCTTTTGTTTCTGACTCTACAATGATTGTATACATTCCCTATTCACCAGAGAAGAGTAATTAAAATGAATGATCTCTCCTGAAAATGTGTATAACTATTTTTTAAATAATCAGAACTTAATTAAGAAAGTTAGAGGATTAAAGGATTAAAATAAAGTTTTATGGGGTGGCTGAAGGGTAAAATTCTAAGAGTAAAATCATCTTAAGCTTTTATAGTGTTAAGGCCAGGAGGAAAAAAAGGTGGTAAAAATGAAGAAGAGAAACTAACTAAAATTAGAATGGCAGGTAACATAGAAATTACACCTGTTTATTAAACTTCTAATTTGTGTTATTTATTGGCAGATCGTAACTGCCTACTTAGGCATAGCTAAGTAGTGAGAGCAGTATTTTCAATGAGCTGCATCCATATATTTTGTGCTAGAAATCAGTTAAGATAATGCTATCTGAACTACCTTAGCACTGAAAAAGGTTTTTATAAACTTTTGCTGTTCGAAATCATGGTTATATTATGATTAGGTAGTGAGGTACATACAGAAGACTGTATAGGAAGAACACTCTATGGCCTTTGTTTAGCATGTTATCCAAGATGAACCTGTGGCTCTAATATATCAATGGCAAACCTGGCAGTCATTCACCCGGGACAAGAATTCATCCTCCAAAGATATTGTTTGAAATGTTTAGCTGCAGGTGTATGCTAAATGCCCACAACTGCTTAACATACAGTTTTCTACTGCTGCTTTAAAAAAACTAGCCTTTTGACAGCCCCTAAAGTTTAGCCCAGGGTTTGGCACTCTGTAATTCTTTCTTAAAATTCCTGAAAATACGTATTCGAGAATATGTATTCACTGAAGAGGTCAGTCAAGGAAGTGTATGGAGCAACAGGTTTTTTTATTGATACCTCCTAGAATATCAGAAAGTTTGTTTCAACTAAGGGAGCTTATCCAGAAACCTACAATTGCTCCCAGCTTGCTCCACTGCTGACAGCACAGCTCTAGAAAGGCACAACTTTGGTTATCACAATATTTCACTTTGAAAACAATCATTCTTCAATCCATAAGAGACCACCACACTGTATTTTCACTCTAATTAGCCAGCAGTTGATTAACCTGTATTTAATTTTCTTTGTGTCTTTAAAAGAAATGAGATATTGAAGCCTTATTTCCTTGCACTGAACAAACCTGATACGCTGTATTTTTTTCCATAGAAATTTTCTTCAATACTGTTTTTCACTGAAATCAGTGCCAAGGCTCTTAAAGAAACTGACACAATGCCTTTGAAGCCATGGTGCATGATTTTATGTATTACTGCTCCTCCACAGCAATTACATCTATTTTGCCTAAGCTGCCTCTTACCCCAGTGAAAATGCTACACATCAGGACTTAAGTGATATGATTGAAATTGCTCATACCATTAAATGACAGTGAAGTTTACAGGTGAACAAGGTACAGCTGTCAGGAGGTTTTAGCCTTTTTTTTTTTTGCAGCACAGCTCTATGTGAGTCAAAAGGCGATTTTTAGAGCTTAAAACCCATACAGTCAGATAAAAGCCAAGCAGTTTTCATATATTCACACCAGTGCTCCCAGAAGGGTTTTGAGGTTGGGAACTTACTGTGAACTGCTTTATTGAAAGCTGGTGGAAAAATAGCAGCGAACAAAACAACAGCGGGGCTATTGGAGCACAGAACCCTCAGCTGTACGTCCAAGGCTGCCTGCTCCTGCTGAACATGAGAAAAGTTCTAATAGCTACAGCAGTAATGTGGTTTGAATATATAACATGCAACTTTGAAGGAGCTCATATGTCTTTGACATAACAGAGGCTCCTTGAGGTAGGGAAATAGTTTCAAGTAATAACAAAGAAATAACAAAGCTTTCCCTGTTTTAGTGAACACCTATTGGGAATACTGGAAATTCAAGCCTGGAATGTTCTCCTAGTTGAAAAAAAATTCTGTGGTTTAGATTTTAAAAGCCAGATTAAAATCAGTTTGTTTAGATTGTATTTACAGTTCTTCAAAGTCAAATGCTTCCTTTAAGACTTAGAAGGAATAAGAACATGTTTTAGCTATGTCATACAGCACTTGAAACAGGGGCTCTATTTGTTCTCTCATCATTGCAAGCATGTAATTTCCATTAGTTTCAATTAGATTGATGTATTTCTACCAAAGAAAATAGTTTCTTTATAGTGTTGCCTTAAATAACATGGAAACTAAGATTAGAAGAGATATCTGATGGCTCCTTAGAAATCCATGATCAGACTCAACGCATTTCTAAGAAAGCTTGCTGAGTATGAAGGAGAACATGTCCTGACTCCGTAACATCCAGGGTAAAATACTGTGATTCTGGTAAAGAACTAATTATTTTTGAATGCATTGTTAGTGTGGACCCCTCGTTCCTTGAGTCCTGACTCCAGGGTTTTTTTGTGACACAGTTTATGTGCTGTCTGGGATCAAAACTGTTTTATCTTGTTTGCACAAGTGATGCAATCTGTTTTTGTATCAAATGAAGCAAACCACATTTCATGTAGCATGGGAAAATCTGAGTTAGATGCCATGACCACCCTTCTCTTGTTCTGCTGAGTGACTTCAACCACCCTGTCATCTGCTGGAAAAGGAGCACGGTGAGCTGTAGACAATCCAGGAGACTACTGGAATGCTTGGAGGACAACTTCTTATGCCAGGTTATAGACAGCCCTACTAACCAGAGGAATGTGACACTAGATTTGATGGTCACCTGTGTAAGTGAGCTAATCAGGGATGCCAAGACTGGAGGCAATCTGGGCTGCAGTGGTCATGCACTGGTGGAGTCTGCAGTATGTAAGAATATAGGTAATGTAAGGAGTAACATCAGGCTTCTGAACTTTAGGTAGGCAGACTTCCAGCTTCTCAGCGAGATAGTCAGTGGGATGCATGGGAGACTGCCCATGGGGACAAGGAAGCAGAACAGAGCTGGCAGATCTTTAAGGAAGTCTTCCACAGTGCACAAGAGCTAGTGATTCCCAGGAGAAAGGAATCAGGCAAGGAAGGCAAGAGATCAGTATATCTGACTAGGAAACTGCTGGTCAAACTAAGAGAAACGAAGGAAATGCACAAGCAGTGGAAACTAAAACAGGTAATGGGAAGAGTATAGAGAAGAAGTGTGGTTGTGTAGGAAGTGGGTGAGGAAGGCCAAGGCAAAACTGGAACTGAAATCAGGCAAGGGACACAAAGAATAACAGGAAAGGTGTCTACAGGTATGTTAATCAGAAAAGGAATATGAAAAAAATGTACCCTCTCCAATAAACAAGACTGGTGAACAGGTAGCAACAGACAAGGAGAAGACCTGAGGTATTCAATAATTTTTTTGCATCAGTCTTCACAGGCAGCCTCTCTTCCAGGTTCATGACCACCTGAGGAACATAAATGTGCATAGGTCTATGGGACCCGATAAGATGCATCCCAGACTCCTGACAGAATTGGCTGATGTAATTCCTAAGCCACTCTCCATGATACTTGAAAATTCATGGCAGTCAGGAGAACTCCGAGGTGACTGGATATAGGGAAACATTGTGCCCATCTTTAAAAAGGATAGAAAGGAGGATACTGTGAACTACCAGCCTGTCAGCCTCACCTCTCTGCCTGGGAAGATGATGGAACAGATATTTCTAGAAGCTGTGCTAAGGCACATGCAGGACATGGAAGTGATTTGAGACACCCAGCATGGCTTCACCAAGGGCAAGTCCTGCCTGACTAACCCAGTGGCCTTCTATGGCTGGGTGACTCCATCAGTGGACAAGGGAAGGGCTACAGATGTCATTTTTCTGGACTCTCTAAAACCTTTGACACAGTCCCCCACAACATCCTTCTCTCTGGAGAGTAATGGATTTAATGGGTGTATTGTTAGGTGGCTTAGGAATTGGTTGGATGGTTGCATCCAGAGGGTGATCAATGGCTTCGAGTTCTAATGGACATCACTGACAAGTGGTTTTCCACAGGGGTCTGTATTGGGACAACAGTTATTCAATATCTTCATCAATGACACAGACAAAGGGATCAAATGCATCCTCAGCAGATTTACAGTTGGCCCCAAGCTGAGTGGTGCAGCTGACATTCCTGAAGGATGGGATGCCATCCAGAGGGACCTGGAACAGCTGGAGAAATGGCCCATGGGAACCTCATGAGGTTTAACAAGACCAAGTGCTGGCGCTGTACCTGAGTCAGAGCAAACCCCAGTATCAATCCAGGCTGGGGATGGACAGGTCAGAGCAGCCCTGCCGAGAAGGACTTGGGGGTGCTGGTGGGTGAGAGGCTGGACATGACCCAGCCATGGGCACTCAGAGCCCAGAGAGCCAAACGTGTCCTGGGCTGCATCCAAAGCAGCGCGGCCAGCAGGGCCAGGGAGGGGATTCTGCCCCTCTGCTCTGCTCTGCTGAGACCCCACCTGCAGTGCTGCATCCAGCTCTGGGGTCCCAGCACGGGAAGGACATGTTCTTGGAGTAAGTATAGAGGAGGCCACCAAGATGATTAGAAGGATGGAGCATCTCTTCTAATAGGAAAGGCTGAGAGAATTGGGATTGTTCAGCCTGGAAATGAAGAGGTGTCAGGTGACCTAACTGGGGCATTCCAGTACCTGAGGGGAACTAACAGGAAAGATGGGGCAAGACTACTCACAAGAATGTGTAGTGACAGGATAAGGGGCAGTGGCTCCAAAATGAGAGTAGGTTTAGATCAGATAACAGGAAAAACTGTTACTGTGAAGGTAGTGAGACACTGGAACAGGTTGCTTAGAAAAACTGTGGGTGCTTCATCCTTGGAAGTGTTCAGGGCCAGGTTGGATGGGGCTTTGAGCAGCCTGGTCCAGTGGAAGTTGTCCCTGCCCATGGCATATGGGTTGGAACTAGAGGATCTTCCTCCAAACCAAGTCATTCTATGATTCTCTCCACCCCAACAACCAAGGAGATTAAAGACTCATTTCTTCTTCCAATGTATTCAGTTTTTGGATTTAACTGACAGTTACTGTGATACTTTATTTGTGGATCTGGGAAGTTCATTGGCATCTCTGGCTCCTCAATGTGAGATCAGAAGGGATTTTTTCCAGAACACAAAAAAGGCAGAATCCAAAACATAATGGATCCTTGATCAGATGTTCTTTCCTTTTATATTTAGTGAGAACTCTTGGACTCTAGGGATTTCTGGGCCAGCATCTGCACTCAAGAACATTACAGTTGACTTCCTGAAAAATTGTCTACAAAAAGACTCAGTTGAAGCTGGAGGCACTGGCACAGTCTATGCTGTGCTGTATGCAGAGGCTGTGAATCTGATTGAAGTGCTGGGTTTCTAGATTCATCATTCTAAAGAAAAAAGGAATGTTTGACACTCTATACAATGCATATTTGGAGATTGTCCCTCTGTAATTGTACTTCGGATATGGTGATTTCTGAGTTCAGTTTATTTTGGAGAGTTTTGCATCATGGGAATGAAAAAGTCTGTTCAGCTAATAACACACTGCAGAGGGCAAGAGAAACCAGAATCTGAGTTTCTCATAGTGTTGATAGGCCATAGATAGAACAAATAATGTTTTGTTCTTGGGGTCTCCCCCCCTGCCATGGAGCCCTGGGAGAGGGGCCCTGGGGGGGAGACATGGGGTTTCCCTGCTCCTGGTCAGCCTCATTCCCGATTGGTTGTTTTGTGTTCCCCTGTGTGGCCAAGGACCCTCGGGTCCCGTGACTGGGGGAGTTCCTGAGCACAGCCCCGGCCATGTGGCTGGAGAAATAAAGACCTCTGAAACATCTACCAAGAATCCGTCCATATATATTTCCTTTCCACGGGACTCCTGATTTGATATATGCGTGTTGCAGTAATCGCCGCTGCAACAAACTGGTGGAGGAATGCAGGCCGACACCAATCCCTGAGGAAAATTCGGGAGTCAAAAAAAAAAAAAACAACCCACTCTAGACCTCTCTCTTCTCATCTTGGTTTGGATATTCTCTCTGGACTATGGAAGAATCATGGGAAATGGGGCTCTCTGAGCCACAGAAAAAAATGTATCTAGAAGTAAAAGGAATCCTTGAACAACAAAACAAAAAGGTATTGGAACTGGGAGATCTAGAACATTTTTTTAACTGGCTTTTCAAAAGGTTCTCCTATATTTCTTGAGACTTACTCTTTGATATTGAACCTCCTGGATCTTGTGAGGGGTGTTTCTGGGACAAGATCTGGGATAAGGTAAGGGATCAAAGAGAAGCTTTCCGTGCATCCCTTATAATCAGTGAAACTCTTGAGGAGCATTTGTGTGGTCCCATTACCCCTAAAGCAGAAGATCATACTTGTCCCATGGCTGAGACCGCACAGCTGCCACCCCAGGAGCACACGACTGCAGCTGTGCCGGTGGAGGTGCCTGCGCTGGATGCGCCCGGCCCCCTCGGGAGCGCGCTCCTTATCGCGGACCCCATCCCTGTCTCGGGGTCCCCGGCCACGCGGCCGCGAGTGAGGGAGCGACGCCGCAGGCGCCGCGGGTGCCGTGGGCCACGAGCAGCCAGGAACCGGGCATCGGCGTGGCAGGAACGGGGCATCGGCGTGGCAGCCCGCTCTGAGAGACTGGCTCAGAGAGCCCTGTGGGGAGAGAAGCTGCGGTTTCCACAGCGACACGAGAAGCCGCGCAGCGCCGAGCCGGAACGGGGCCGCACCCAAAGCAGCGTGGAGTTCGCAGAGCAGAACCACTCACAGGGCACGGAGCCAGCGGCGATGGCAGCGCGGGGCCGCGCAGAGCCCAGACACGCCGGAGCAGCGCCGCTCGGAGAGCGCGGAGCAGCCGCAACGCGGGGGCCCGGCCGAGACGTCGGAGTCGGCGAGGCGGCGGCCATGGGGGATCAGCAGCCACGATGAACACGCAAACACGTGATAAGAGAAGTTACAGCAATGAAAATCACAGGAACTGTGAAATGGTACAATGTAAAAAACAACTATGGATTTATAACACGAGATGATACAGGGGAAGATTTATTCATCCATAGAAGTGCCATTAAAAGGAATAGCCCTAAAAATTATCTGCAAAGTGTAGGAGATGGGGAGGTTGTACAATTTGATATAGTGCAAGGAAAGAAGGGTTTACAAGCAGCGAATGTTACTGGGCCTGGAGGTATTCCCGTCAAAGGCAGCCATTATGCACAAAATTATAAACAATATCCATCCCAGCAACTTCCCTACCCACAGCCTATTTTCCCCTTTTACCCTATACCCAATATGAACCCTTTCCTAAGTTCACCCTATCCCCAGTTTATTCCTAATCCATTTTTCACCCCATGGCTTCCCTATACAATTCCCTCTCCCTACAATTCCTCTCCAATGCCAAGGGGGGGATGAAAAGGGGAGGGAAGAAATTAAACCCTCTCCTGCCTCAGTTTCCCCACAAAGCATGCTCGGAGAGTTCTGTCTCCCTTCTGTCAGCCCTAAGATGTTCCACAGAGTCTGTTTGAACATTTAAAGTCTAAGGAGGGTGGCTTGTTTTGTCTTGAAACGGTTCTTGTTATGTTTATCCAGTTGTTTTCATTCTCCTTTTATTAAAATGGGTGAGAGGTTTGTTGCAGCGGGGATTACTGTAACATGCATATTTCAAACCAGGAGTCCCATGGAAGGGAAATAAATATGGACGGATTCATGGTAGATGTTTCAGAGAGATGTTTATTTCTCCAGCCGCATGGCCAGGGCTCTGCCAAGGAACTGCTCAGTCACGGGACCCGAGGGTCCTTCTGCCCGCGCAGGGAACACAAACCAACCCATGGGAATGAGGCTGAGCAGGGGCAGGGAAACCCCGTGTCTGTGCCCTCAGGGCCCCTCTGCCAGGGCTACATGGCAGGGGAGGAGACCCCAACACCTCACCTGTTTTATTTTAATAAAAGGAGAATGAAAACAACTGGATAAACATAACAAGAACAGTTTCAAGACAAAACAAGCCACCCTCCTGAGTCTTTAAATGTCCCAACAGATTCTGTGGAACATCTTAGGGCTGACAGAAGGGAGATTTTGTCAGGGCTGTGATTGCTTATGAACCCTTCTCATGATTTGACCTGGAAACAGCATTCTGGCTGTATTTTTGCTGATGATGTTAATTTTTTAACATCAAAGCTTAGATTTGACATAACAGATTTTCTCATGGTAAATTAGCATTACAAGCTAAAGGCTTAAAAATTGTCTCATTTATTTAAATGCCTTCAGATCAGAATTATTTTGATGGAATTATTTGTGTATTTCAATGAAAAGCTGACACAAAGGAGGGAATGAAAAGATGAGTTAGTAAATTGCCTCAGAAGATACCTTCTTAGTAACTTTGGTCTGCTTTTGAAAATTAGAAAAGTGTGTATAATTTTGTCTAGTACTTCAAAATTCCTGGTTGGATGTAGTGAAATTTACCTTTAAATTTTGGAAAATATTTTAAGATATTCTTGCGAATAACTTTTCTATTAAGTAAAGCCAACAACTTTTGTATTAAGTATTTAGCAAAATTACTTTGAGCTCATTAAAATTTAAAAGAAATGAAAGAGAACACTGAGCATTTTTCAAAGCCTTGAATCTTGGTGAGTTTGTGATCTTTCATCAGAACACTAGACTGTGTCTTCTGATTTACATGTAGGTAATAAGAAAATTAGTATCTGCCCCAAAGTGCTACAGCCCTAGATTCTGAGGGTCTTCTACTGATGCCTTTTCCTGGTCTTAAAATCAAGAGTCAAACACTGTTAGAAGGGAAAAAGGGATTTTACCTTGGTATTTATTTTAAGGATCCTTAGGTGCACTACATCCAGGTTGAATGCACCAGGTGCACAATACCAAAAGATCTGGTATAACATTATAGGTTTTACTAATTAGCATATCTGTCCAAGATTCCCCAGTGAGGGGCTCGAATGAGCTCCCCTCCCCAAGGAACCTTCCCCTGGATGGTTCTATCATAGTTTACAAAATGTGTTTGGGAGAGGACCTTGGGGTCTGGGGTGCACTGATCACTAACTACGAAACTTCTAAAATGTTTAGTCTCTCAGGTTAACAGACAAGTCCAATGTAGGCAAAAGAGCACTAAGAATACAGAAGTTGTAAAGAGGTATAACAGGGGTATAAAAGAAAAAGCAAAAAATCATCATGGCATCACTGCCATGGTCATCAAATACTGTCTGATCTGAGGCTTTACACCCATACCGTTCAGGCAAATCAAAGGAGTCAGCAGAGGCAAATGCCAGGTCCTGCACCTGGGGAGGAACAAGCCCAGGCACCAGCACAGGCTGGGGCTGACCTGCTGGTAGGCAGCTCTGCAGAGAAGGACCTGCGGGTCCTGGTGGACAACAAGCTGTCCATGAACCTGCAGAGTGTCTGGTGGCCAAGAAAGCCAATCATATGCTGGGGGGCATTAGGAAGAGCATTGCCAGCAGGTGGAGGGAGGTGATCCTGTCCCTTTACTAGGTTTGGCCATGGGCACAAACTGAAACACAGAGAGTTCCACCTGTACATGAGGAAGAACTTTACTGTGGGAGTGACAGAGCACTAGAATGGGTTGCCCAGAGAGGTTATAGAGCTGATTTCTCTAGAGATATTAAAAAGCCTTGTGAAATTCCTGAGTACTGTCCTGAAGGGGGACCCTGCTTGAGCAGTACGGTAGGACTGGATGACTTCCAGTGGTCCCTTCCAAACTCACCAATGTGTGATTCTATTTTTAAGCCATCCTGGTTCAGAAGCACTCATCTGGTGGAGGCTCACAGATGACACCAGCTTCAGCCAACATCTCTAAGTCCTATTTTTAATCTAAATCACGATACGACACAACTAACTTTTTTTTCCCCCCTTAAAACGTTTTCTCTGTTCTATTGTTTGTGTATAAATATGTATAAATTTAATTCTGCTATGTTGAAGTTACGCAAACTCTTAAATGGAAGGCTTGAGAATTCAAACCTAGACCTTCTGTGGGCTTGACTAGGATTACAATATGGCATAATAATCATAGCAATTTTGCTTAGCTCAAAGCAAAACTACTCCTGATTGCCATCTAGTGAACCAGACTAGTATACTCGTATTATATTACCACTTCCTGTCTGTAAGAACCTGAAGGGATAACATATATCCCCCTCTCCGTGCAACCAACAAAATCCAGGCGTATGAATCTCAGCCTTCTCATCAGGGGATGAGGAGAAAAAGGGAGAAGAATCAGCGCGATGATCCTCTGCACTACGTACGAAAAAAGCCACAGAGAAGGACAAACATCAGCAAGCAATTCTGTAGGTATATGTGGTGTGGAACATATTTCCCCTTGTCCAGAACTGTATTTAAGGAGAACTGGCTGATGCTTTTTCACCATATGTGAACACTATTGGAGTTTAATTAATAACAGCGTTTTTATAGTTGAAAGCTCTATGACCTCTAACAGTTCCTTTTGCAGACAATTACCTTCTATTTCTTTTTGAATATGTCCCTAAGGAAAGCAGAGTTTTTCATAGAAATTTTCAGGTCAGTCTTATGCCCTCACAACTCCTTCACTGATCTTGCACACAATCATTTCCTTTCATCACTGGTTTAAGACACTGCAGAGTCTAGGAAAGAATATTCCCTCTTACGCATCCATCTCCAGGGTTTCTAATTAATTCATCGAATCATACTGTGAGCTCAGAATAATGAAGATTTAAATGCTTTTTAAAATCTTGTTTCTGTGTGACGTGGATTCCAGCCTATCATTATTGGATAGATTAGGTCACATTAGCAGTAAACAAAGAGTACAAACAGCTTTTTTTTAAAGTTGTGATTCTTAGTTTCTAAAGGAACTGAAGCCAATTCACATGCTGTGACTTGTATGCTCAGTTACCAGGTTGTCCTGAAGCACTGTACTCCAAGGTAAATTACTAGAATTAACAGACAATATTTTCTATTTTGAATAATTTTATTGTATTTTCTTTTTTACTTCTCCAACAAGATTAAACAATATAATATGCAAAACTTTGTTATAGCTTTAAGCAAAGTAACTTCTGTCTCCCAGAACCTGGTCTGATATTTGTGGCTATTTTCCAGCTTTCATTTGTCCTTCTGTACATATTTTCTACTCAAAATTCCCCCACTTATGATTTATGTGGTGTTTCTATCACTATTTTTTGTGGACTTGAATCTGAAATAGTCATGGGGCTACTCAGTCTGAATAACGGTTTCAAGGAGGGAAGCTGTGATTCATCTTATACAGTAGTGACAGTTTATAAGATAATAGAATTCATTAAGATAGGTAAACTCTGCTAGTCTGTTACTTTTTAACCTTAAATGATGGAAAAGAAATTAACATTTAAAGAAACAGAACTCTGGTCTTTTTGGAGAAGTAGGATTAGATACTGTTTTTCTGCAATTCAACAGTAACACTGTCAGTTGTGCTAAAATTACACTGACTGATAAAGGTTAAAGTTCTGGTCACAGTGCTGCAGAACTGTTCTCTCAGTAACAGGAATGAATCCAAAATCTGATTGACACCAAAATTAAGTCACCTAAATGTCTTGAAGAGAGTGTAAAAGGTAAGCAGGCAAAAACTGAGATGCAGAATGGTTAGGAATAGAGTAATAAAAGCATTGTCAAACTTGAAAATATATGGGCTTGGCCACATATAAGCACATAAGAAAAAAAAAGGTGGATGTTGTTCTGCCAGGTAGTGACAGTACAACGTGGGTCCTTGCCAGAGACCCCTGTGGATGCTTGCTGCTGTTCCTGCCACCAAAGGGAGAGAAACGAAGTGAGGCTCTGCCTATGTGTGTATTTGAGAAAGACAGCTTTGCCAGTAGCTCTGGGTAGACACAGGGTGACCGTTAAGCTCTTTCCAAAGACAGCTGAATCCTTTGAAGAGCAAGGGCTTAATTTGAATGGGTGTGGTTCATCGTGATTAGGGATGAGCCTGAAACTCTTGGGTAGATTTCAGGACACAAATAAGAAGAAACAGACATTTGATGAATCCCTAAAAATAAATTAAAAATACTTTCAGCTATGGTTGTAGGCAGGCTTAGAGAGGTGAAGGGGAATTAGTTCTAACAGCTTGTGCTGGAGGCCAGCCCCATTACATGTAATGGGCAAATGCCTTTGGGATGAGGCTGTCACTGAAATTACTCATGAACACTTCCAGAGACTGATTTAGATTATCTCCTGGCCAAAGACTTTAGACCTGCCAGGGTTATTCAGACTTGTACAGTGTTTCAGCCTCATGTACATGCCTCTAGGTGTGAACTAAGCAATTTGTGGTTTGCATTCTGATCAGAGGGAGGGAGGGCTTCGAAAAAGACACCTTGAGCAGAGGTCGCTGTTGATGTGCCCCAGCTCAAGCATAGCTGGTTTAAATATCTTTATGAGAAAGGTGAGGATCAGATGGGCAAGGTAAAGCCTGTCTTAGTCATTTACAGTGTTACAAACATAATGGCTGTTACTTGTGCCACTTGTATTTTCAACTACTAGCACCCACGCTACAGCATCCCTTTGTTACACAGAGGAAAAAAGTTGGTTACTCTGTTTCTGAGTGCAGCTTCACAGCCCAAGGACAAGAAAAAAACCGACTGTGCCTTCTAGCAAAATAGGAGAAAAGGCCTCTCAAAAATGCAAATCAGCAGGAAGCCAAATGTGCACAAGGGAAAGCACATGGAAAGGGCCTGACTGTCATTCAGCTTCTTCTGCTTGAAGCCTAGTGAAAGAAGCAGAGCTGCTCAGCAGGTATAAGCAGCATTATCCTGTTCTCTTCAGGGAAGATAGAGCCATTTTTCACAATCTCAGAGTGAAAATATGTTTGTGCTTTTCTCCTTGGCTGGTGTTTTACTTACAGTCATACCAACTTTGAGGTAGTTAGCTCTTGCTTTCCCTCACAGTAGGAGGAAAATGCCTGCTCTGGCCTTGATTCATTCATACTCACCACTGAGAGGATTCCTGGTTTCTACTATAAAATAGTAATGTTTATGTGTGTGGCAGCTTCTACTGGAGTGTAAGATGAAATGATTTTACTCGATAAAATAAAAGCAATTTGCAAAGGCTTTGAACTGATTCATGTCAGAATGGTTTGGGTAATATTTCTGCTTCTACAAATTATTGTAAGTGCCTTTGGTTTATAATATAAATGGAAGAACAACTTTATGTTAAAAATTAAAGCATTTCCTTTTCTGAAGGGAGTGCTGCAGCTTACGCAAATTAAACTTCAGTGTTTCCATTGTAGATGTGCTTTTGGAAAGTCTTAATGCAATTATGAATCTTACATTCATAACAAAGCTATGACCTGTAGTTTAAAGGCAGTAGTTTACTTTAAATGCAGTAGAGAATCACAGAAATTACTCTTGCAAATGAAATAAAATCAGATTCTGTTTCCAAGATTTGCCTAATTGGAGGAGGCACTCAGGACCTTTCAGGATTAAATGCTTTGTCAGGCCAGGCTGGATAATTTCCCTTTCTCTTTTCATGTAAGTGAAACTACTGGAAATCATAGAAAATCATGCAAATCAATTCAATGAATGAACATTTGCCCAGAATGAACTTTATTTTCCACAGATTTTTGCTTTTTGCTCCCTGATTTCCCTCTCCCAAGGGTGCCAGCTCTTCTCATATCACCTCCACCTTTTCTGTTGCAGCTCTCCTTTGTTCTCCCTGCATCCCCAACTTTATTTCTTGTTCAGTACCTTCCAGGGTCCCTTTCTTCCCACAGATCACCAACCTTCACAAATCTTGAGCTGACATAATGTCATGGAGACTTCACCTCTCTCTCTCAGATTTCAATTAAATTGGCCAACAGATTAAAAAGCTGTCGGGGAGGACTGGCAAATAATTTTATAAGTCTCATTTTCTTAGGACATCAAGCTAGAAGGTAGCAATATATCAAAGACAGATAACTGATCTATGTATGAGGATGTAACAAATTATTATGAATACTGCAAATAAATCAGCAGATAGTTATACTTCTTAAGAACTGGTGACAGTAGATGGAAACAAAATTTTATATATCCAAGCACATTTGAAGGCAAATCAAGGCAGAATCAGATGGCTACAATTAGTGGGAGAGAAACTGCTTTTAATGTATATCATTGAATGTCATCTACAATATTGTGGTTAGTGTTTTTCTCTTCTTAGAGTCAGTGCTATCAGATTAATATTAGACTTTAAGGATATCCTTTGTGAACGAAGGTTAAACACATAGAAGTTGGGCATGTAACTTTTCTAGAATGAAAAGTACTCTGAGCAATCTAAATAAGCATGAAAATGGAACTATAATAATAAAATATTGTATAAATAGTAGTAACATCTGATTCAGTAGTTCTGTTCCATAGGGCCAAATCCGCATATGATGATACAGTCAGAAAATACAGTCCTAAAATGCAAATTTTGAAGCGACTATGATCAATGTCTTCTGAATGCCTGCATAATGCTTTCACAAGTTATAAAATTTTACTCAGTAATTCCTGCAGAGAATGTAATTATTTTCCATCCTATGTATTTGAAAACTATCATATTTGATAATTTGTGGCTGAGTTGTAGCATATCATTCAGAAGGACGTTCAATTTCAAGCTCATGACTAATGAACCACATCCCTTGTGTTCCAATGACTTGTTACAGTCATCATCAAGGAGTTGGATTATATTTGCAATTTTTTTAGAACTTCAAACTTCATTTTTAGTCATGGGTTCTTATTTGTCTGCCAGTTTAAAAAGTTGTCTAAAGTTGGGCACCTGTGCAGTTACTTAGAAACTGTTCAAATAGTCTCCTGATCTTTAGGCACTGATTTCATCAAGAAGATGGTTTTATAGTCCAGGTGGTTTGAGCTGTACTTAACTGAAGATAGAAACAATTAAGCCAATAAGGGCAATTTCCTTCTTAGAGTTCCAAAGAGTCAAATTGTGCAGTTGTCCTTACATGTTAAGTTGTATGTGTCAAAAAAAAAAAGGTCCAGCTTAAAATTCAAATCAAACTGTGAGTTTTATGGCTAGTGGCTACAGTTTTCACATGAGGGCCTACCTTAGTATAGAAATGTACAACAACATGTTCACCAGTAGTATCTTATTCTTACAGAATTACTGACAAATGGGAAAATTGCTGGTAGCATTTCACTTCAATAGAATTTTAAACAAATACTAGGAAGAACTTTCTATGCCTACTTGAGACTGATTTTTTAAAAAATTCATCTACAATAGTGAATCTTACATGTTCTGCTTCTGAGAGCACTGGCATACTCAAGAAGTGCTGTACAAATACTGGAAAAAATGTGTAATTTTAAAAAAAATAAGTGTGTCAATATTTTTTGGAAGCAAACATTAACAACATTGCACTGTGAAGTTCTAGATTCAGATAGTACTGTTTAATTACAGAATTTGCTTAGGCAGTGCTGTTTAAAAAGAAAAGCATATTTGTAAGGCAACAACACAACAAAGGACAGACTACCCACTGCATTTTCATTTTATTATATACTGTAACTAGATGTTTCACCTACAACTAAACTTAAAATGAAAATAGTGATTCCAAGGCTGAGAATTGCCAGGGAGCTGGGGTAAAGGCTGTCTGTTTGGGTTTTGTTCTTGTGGAGCTAAGGATGGCATTACATTCTGCAAAGAAAGAAAAGGTGTAATTAAGATAGATCAAGTTAAGATACTTTATCCTACTTCTGATTCTATAAGCCAAAGAGTTAGTTTCTGTGTGACATATAGGGGTGGTTTTGTGTCAGTCAGTCACAGGAAACGTAAGTGCTTTTAAAAGCCATTATCAAAAATGTTGCAGATGTTTACACGTAGAGATTTGTTTTTCCAACACACAAGAACAGAGTCATTAGATTGATCAAAATACTCTTTTCTCAGATTCAATACATCCTGACCTAGTTAGGTTTCACACAGTTAATCAAAACACCTCTTTCATGCAGTGAAATAAGTTAAATGAGAAAGTTAAAAAAAAAAAATCCATCTGGGAGAATAAAGCAGCAAATCTGTACAGTTCCCATTGAAGTGGAAAGTGTGATAAAGCCAGTGAACTTCAAATCTTATAGTTTATTTTATGAAAGTATATCTGCAATATACATCTTAGTTGTGGGGGCTTTTTAGAGCACATGTTGTGACATAGATATTTTAAAAAGTGGAGGTATAATGTCTTTTGCAAAAAATACAGTTATACAGCAGACTGTTCTTTGTATAGAAAACTTATTCTCCTCTGTGAATTGCTCTGTAATTTAGAAAAAAAAAACCACTGCAGGCTAGAGTAATAGGTTCCTCCTACTCCTAAGATGTTTAATGTAATCCTAAACTTAATGTTGTCCACTTAGGGGTAAGAGCCATAAATAGACAAGCTAAAACAACAACAAAAAAAACCCCAACCAACCAACCAAAAAAAACCCCCAGAACAAACATTTGAAAGTGGAGTAAATATACTAAACCAACAATAAACCAAGAAAAAACTAGAGGCCAGTCAGTCTCACCTCTGTGCCTGGCAAGATCATAGGGCAGATTCTCCTGGAAACTCTGCTAAGGTACATGGACAACATGGAAGTGATTGGTGACAGCCAACAGGGGTTCATGAAAGGCAAATCATGCCTGGTCGCCTTGTATGGCAGAGTTACATTGGGGTGGATAAGGGAATAGCGACTGCCATCAGCCACCTGGACTTGCACAAAGTCTTTGACACTGCCCTGCATGGCAGTCTTGTCTCTAAATTGAAGAAACATGAATCTGATGGATGGGCCACTAGGTGTATAAGGAATTGGCTGAATGGTTGCACTCAAAAATTTCTATGAAATGGGAAGGTTGCACCCTCAAGGTGGTTACATTTTTTGGCATTATTTCAGGTATACTTGTATTGCTGGTATCACCTAGAAAGATACTGTGAGTGCAACAAAACTATTAATTGCTTCTAAGAGATTTGTAAAAAAATATTAATGACAACTTCTGCATCAAAATTATGTGGCATTTAATTTGATTTCTTTTTAAAGCACACTAATATAATCGATGTAATTCAACCTTGGAGTGTAGACATTGACAGTTAAAAGTAATACTCTTTTTAAGACAAATACTGTTGCTTCTCTGTTTTGTGTCATCCTAAAAAACAATAAAAAATCATTGAAATAGTTTTCTATTGTAGAATTTCCTGCAAAAATGACTATGTCAATAATTTTTTAATTAAAAAATGCTATTTTCCACAATAAAGAGTATTTTTGTCTCTGATTTTGGTTTTATAAGGAAGAAAATAGCAGAGTTCCTTAAATGTACACACCATTTTCTTTGCACTTTTTTTTCCAGTGCCTGTCTCCCATCACAGCTGTGATCTCTTCTCCAGGAAAAGCCAGCATTTGCTGAAGTTCGTGTGGGGATGATGCAGAAAGGTGTTCTGATGAGCCAGGCAATACTTATTAGTTGAGTGGCCATCAGTGCCTGCCAAGTGTGTGCCACTGCTTGTTTTACAACCTCTTCCACCCTGAAATACAGATTTGGATTTTCCTTTTTTGTGCAGGTACTGTTTTTCACAGAATAAATGTGAAGTCAGTAATTTCAGAAATCTTTCTCTACTCTCAAATTAGCTTGAAATGGTCAATTGCTGCAGAGAAGAGCAAAGAGAGAGTCAGATAAAGCCATGCAAGAAGTGTGATCACACCATCTGAATTCATTTAGAAAGCCAGACTGAAAAGCTGTACTGCCAAAGCTGTATGCTGATGGCATTGTTATTATCTTTGTACAGACTTCCATTTTTTTTCAGCTTTGATAGCATTGTATCTTAGTTGATACACAATGAGGAATTAACTTTTAGATAATTTTAATCAACTAGCTCTTATTTTTTTGTACTGTAAACTACTACTGCTTTTTAGAGCTTCATCAGTTTTCAGCTTCTAATGACATTTTCTATTGTTGTTGCAGTATTCAGAGCTGAATGCTAGAGGTTAGAATTAAACCCCAAGTACGTACATTTTCTTTTTAATTCTGGGAAAGTAAAACAATGTTTTAACTGAGTCTTTCCAGGAATTTGATTCAAAAAGTCAAGGTTAAATATATGGTAGGTAGAAACAACAGCTGCGATTCAAACTTTTTTTGTTTAAATTCACCTTTAATTTTGGAAGCACCAATTATTCCATTGTACCTGAGAAAGCGTAAGAAAACACAGCTGTAAGTACCAGTAAATTAAACTTTATTGTAAAGCATTGCATTTTAAAAACCACTCTGACGCATGGTGGTTTCTTGCAAATGTATTGCTAATTCAGTGCAGTAAGGTGGCATGAAGTTTTGAGAGAGGATTAACCCTAGTGCAGTGACCTAAAAAACACAGCAGTGTTAAAAGCAGAATTAAATATTTTTTTTATTGTATTTGATAAAGCAGTTCTCTTCTGTCTGTGCAACACAAAAAGAGAGATCCTGTGGCTACAACAGAAAACAAGGAGGGAGTTTCTAAATGAAAGACAACACTTTGGAAAACCTTTCTATTTAGTAGTATGTAGGTTTACTTTTATTTATTTTTTCAAATTCTCTGTTGTTCTATATTTCTTCGTGAAATGACTCATCCTCTGCTCTCACACAGAGAGAAACCTTTCAACTTGCTGAATAGGGTGGGTTATGTATGAAGACTGAGGTGACAGAACGACTGGGGTGACATAGTCAGCCACTTTCATGGTGTAATTCTGCATTGGTTTCTGAGTTCTGCATTCTCCCTTGCCAGTAGCACTGTATTTGTTCCAGTGCTGAGAACTATATCCTCAGTGGGGACTGAGTTTAGGAGACGATGGCATTGCATATATTAAACTCAAAACTTGGGGCTAATATCTACAAACATGCTTGTGTGTTTACAAATGTGTAGATGTGGCTGTAGGGCAGTATTTCTACAGGAAGACAGGTGGATTGTATGTAGCAGGAAACAAGGTAAGTTTGGATCCTCTGAATGGTGAACAGGGAAATGAAACTGTGTGCTTTCCTTTGCAAGTAGTTCATCTAGTTCCTATGGTTGTTTGCAAACAAGCAAGAGACTTGATGAACCAAAATTATTTAGTCCCTCTTTAGCCTTGGATACTTTTTCAAAGTGTGGACTATTTTGTTTCCCTGTATTTTGCAGCCATTCTCAATGAGTAACTGAGCCCTGGGGTGCTAAAATCATGGATGAGTGGATGAGACTGGCCCTCCTAAATTAAATTTCTTTCTGTAGGGTGGGATTATATGTGGATGAGATTTTGCAGTGGAGCTGCCACTTTCAGCAAGGTAGTTTATTAATCAACTCCTCACTGCACGTGGATTTGTCTGAGTATTGCTGCCAAACCAGCCTCTTACCCTGAGGGAAGACTTGACATGAGCAAGCCACCACTCTGCCAAGCTGCTGTGACAGATACGCTGAATCTGCCACATGCAAACACCATCTTTTCTGATTTCTTTCTCACTAAGAATAAGTGGACCATACAAAGTAGTAGTCATTGCTTAAAACACACTTGCTGATGTTCTGCATGGCTGGCTATAAACTTTGAGGAAGGAGCTATTCACACTTGGATGGTTGTTATCTAAAAACTGCAAAATGTCAAGTTGAAGCTGTAGGGACACTGCATAGGGATCAGCTGTTTGCTACAGCTTTGATCTTGTATCAGCTGGTAAAGGTTTAACATGCCCATGGTAGCTAAGTATAGGGAAGTAATTCATTAAGTTAAAGCTGTGGTACTTAGCTGCCCATGCAGTTTTGTAATTAACTGAAGAATTCTTCAGCTATCATTGTAATGGTTCTTCCCTTTTCTAATGAAGTGTCCTTTGCTGCCATGCTTTTGCTGTGAAGATCATCCAAACTGAGGTACAATACCCTGACTAGTGTAGCTAGAGCCCCAAGGGACTTAAGTCCCTGGTAGACTGTCACCTGGCCACCCCAAAGCCAGACCATGAAGAAAAAGATGCTGCCTCATACTATGCTGTCAGAAAAGATCCATGTAAACAGTTATGATACAGGTCAGGTGACAAAGTGAAGGGATCATTGCTTTCCTTGTTGCCCTTCCTTTTCTCTGGTTTGGTTCTGAATTTCAATTGCTATTCCTTTCCCTGCATCTTATAGCATCCTCATGCTTTCCTCAGCACAGTAACCCTTCAGCCATGTGGAAGTGCTGCTGTGTATGAGAGTTGCTTCTCCTCTTGGGCAGGATCACCAGTGAGCCAAACATCTTGTGTGGGTGCGTGCATGATGGGGTGGGGGAAGTATGTCACCCAGCATTTCCAGTGGAGGTTCCAGGATGCTGCCTTCCGATGGAAACGTGACAGTAAAAAAGACACTGCAGTAGAAAACCTTCTGTAGTCAAAAGCAACTTTATTAAAACCAAAATTTCTTTTCTGAAAAAAATCCAACCAACAAAACTGAATGAAAAAACCAAAATTCCCTATGAAGGTGGCAGAGACCATAAAAAGCATGGAAGTTAAGAACATTCAGCCCAGTCAGTCTGGGATACTGTAGTATGCATTTAGTAAAATTTATGGACTACATCACATTTCATTGGTATTATTTCGGGGTACACACTGATCTGAAGACAATCATTGCTTTTTCAGATTTCTCATAAAAAGAGTTACAGCCTAATTTATTCCTCAATTGATTATTGATATAGATGGAAAAAAATAGCTTTGAATGACTGTGTGAAAGACTTTTTGTGGTGAGGTCAGGTTTGTTCTCTAATCACCCTTCTATTTTTGCAGAGATTTGCCCTACAGGCTGGCTTGCTCTCCATGCTTGTGTGAGTTACCACTTAACACTGATGAGGTGCATCTCTAGTTATTTCCTGAATTGTTTATTCTTTTGGTTTTGGGCTGTTTTAACATGAAAAAGAGACATGTAAGCTTTTGATTTGAGCTGAGTCAAAATACTAATGCTCCAAGCCCAGTGTAAGCCAATCAGTCAGAATATGGTAAACAACTACAAATAACTGTTGAACATAACTTTGAGTCATTACAAAAGCAATGTGAGGAGGTGATTGATTGGTCACTATTGCCTCCAGAGGCAGTAGCTATGAAAAAAATGCTACACAGAGGCATGAAGCATAAATGTCAGTGAATATAAAAAATGTGTGTTCTTTCAAGGCCTCTTGTTTTTCTTCTAATACTGTCTAGACATCACCATGTCTGACCTGACTGAGGTCAGGAAAAAATTTCTAGACTTCACACTAATGGTGTGTCTTATAATGTTGTTTTTGATGATCCTTTTCAGAAAGATGCTCTAGCCTAATTCTGCTTGTGCAGATAGCTCTCAGCAGTTCTGTAAAGAGTATCTGTCTATGATCTTACCCTTCTGGACAAGTCTCTCGTTGTCACAGGCATTACCTGATGTAATCACTTCCAGATACTTACTTGTCCCTATTTTGATCTTCCCTTTAGCCTCTCCTCCAAGGCTTTCCACACAACAGTTTTGAAAGTTTATATAAATGCTTTCCATCGAATCCTGGTTACGTTCCAACAGTAAAACACTCTTCAACAGAAACAGTATCACAGCCCTTGTAAGGAAGTAATTTGTGATTCAGATTTCATAGTTGTACTAGGAAATGCTCTGGATCTTCATGTGCTTCATCTTTTTAAGAGTCAGCTTCAAAGCTGTTCTTGAATCAGGACTTTTTAATGAGTAAATATCTGGTGGGAATTAATGATAAGTTCATTTAAAAACATTTTATTTCTGCTACAGTACTTTGCGAATAGTTTCTGTGTCGGCATTAACACTCGTAATCAGGAAGACTGAGAACCCATCTAATCCTTGGCATTTCTTAGGCACATTTGAGTGATCAAAAGGGATTTGCAGAGATTATGGTTTCTTTGTGCCATGCAAATCATGTAAATTAAATGAATTAGGGAACACAGCAACTCAAGTAAGACTAGCAGTGAGTCTGTGGGCTTAAGATCCAGATATTTAGAAGGCCATTAGGAGAGGTGCCTGCAGCAAAAACCAGTGGTATTATGAGGAGGAGCAAGTTCCTGATCATTGATTCAGACTACTCTGGACTAGACTGTGGTCCCTGCACACCTGTAAGTCAGGACAAGCTAATATTAGTAACTCTTTGCAGCCAGGGACTTAGTCCAGTGGCCCCTGCTTGCCAGAAAAGTATGAAATAGATACTGACTTCCAGCCAGACACAAGAAGATATTGTTCTATCCCCAGAGAGGACCCAAGATAATGTCCCTACTCTGTGAGCACCATGTCCTTTAAAGATGCTTAACTGCAACCACTGTGATACAGAACATTAAAACACTGCATAATAATTTAATTTCTAATGCCTATAGAGCTGAAAAAACCCCAGTAATCCAAGTGTTAGTGGCCTTTAATTTGCCATATGAATTAATGAGCTGAGTCATGAATTCAGTTCTGGATCCAAAACCCCTTGAAATTTCTGACCTTTTGATCAGTCTTGATCACATTCTCAGCACCATAATTTGTAGCAACCTTGTAATTAATCTATGACTAATTTATTTCTCTACATTTATACCTAATCACAACCTACAGGTAGTATTTGAATAATAAAAATTAAAGTAATTAACTTGACTTTCAAAGCTTCACGCCTCAAAAGAGGCTGGAGGTGCAGGGCTGTATTACAGTAAAAAATTTGGTGGACTGCAGATTAAAGGCCTTGCTACAACAGACATGATTCTATATGGTCCTTTACATACCTTTTTGTAGGAATATCATGAAACCATTCAGGTTTCTCACCTAGAGTATGCCCATGTCCTGGTTTTGGCTGTGATAGAGTTAATTTTCTTCCTAGCAGGTAGTACAGTGGTGCATTTTGTATTTAGAATGAGAATAATATTGATAACATACTGATTCTTAGTTGTTCTAATTAGTGCTTACCCTAAATGAAGGACTTTTCAGTTTGCCATTCTGTCAGCAAGCAGGAGCACAAGATTCTTGGAAAGAGCATGGCCACTAGTGCTGACCTAAACAAGGCAAAGAGGTATTTTATACCAGAAAGAGTAATGGCCAGCATATATATTGGGGACAGTAGGCTGGGCGCTACTGATTGCTCTGGGGGTTGGGCTGGACATCAGTCAGCTGGTGGTGAGCAACTCTAATATATATCACTTATTTTTCATGGGTTTTATTCCTCTTTCCCTCTCATTCTTTCTCAATATTAATATATTACTGTATATATAGTATTAATATATTATTGTATATACATATTATTAGTCTTTCAGGAACACTGGTTCAGAGAGATACTCTGGAAAACAGTCCTTAATAAAAAAGGGGTCCAGGAAGTCTGGACATACTTTAAGAAGGGAATCCTGAGGGTGCAGGAGCAGGCCATCCCTATGTGCTAAAAGGCAAGTTGTCAGGGAATAAGACCAGACTGGCTGAATATATTTTACAGGAACTCAGGAAAAAAAAGAGGGTTTATGACCTTTGGAAGAAGGGGCAGGCAACTCCACAAGAGTACAAGGTTGTCTTTAGGTCATGTAGAGAGAAAATTAGAAAGGTGAGCTCTCAGCTAGAACTCAATCTGGTCACTGCTGTGAATGATGATGAAGTGTTTTTATAAATACTTAAGGAGAAAAGGAGGGCCAAAGAAAATCTCCATCCGTTATTGGATGCAGGGAGTATGGTGTCATCAAGGAGAAAGAAAAGGCTGAGGTCCTTAATGCCTTCTTTACCTCAGTCTATAACTGCAAGACCAGTGATCCTCAGAGCAATTGGTCCCCCGAGCTGGTAGAAAGAGACAGAGACAGGGAGCAGATTGCACTCCGCAGAGTCCTGTAGGAAGTAGCTATTGACCTGCTAAGCCATTTAGACACTCATAGGTGTATGGGACCAGATGGGATTCATCCAAGGGTACTGAGGGAGGTGACAGAAGAGCTTGCTGAGCTGCTCTCCATCATTTATCATCAGTCCTAATAAACCAGCGAGGTCCCAGGTGACTGGAGGCTGGCCAATAGTCACATCTACAAGAAGGGTCAGAAGGGGGATCCAGGGAAATACAGGCCTGTCAGCCTGATCTTGGTGCTAGAGAATGAATCCTCTTGAGTGTGATCACATGGCACATACAGGAGAATCAGGGGATCAGGCCCAGCCAACACAGGTTTGTGAACAGTCCTGGCCTTCCACCCTGATCTCCATTTATGTTCAGGTGATCTGCTTAGTGGATGATGGAAAGGCTGTGGGCATGTGCACCCTTCACTGGGTTAAAAACTGGCAGAATGGCCAGGTCCAGAGTGGTGGTGAATGGCCTTACCTCTGGTTGGTGGCCAGTCACTAGCAGGGTTTCCCAAGGTTCAGCACTGGGATCAGTCCTGTTTACTATTTGGATGAGAGGATCAAGTGGACCCTCAGAAAGTTTGCAGGCCACATGGAGCTGGGTGGGAGTGCTGATCTGCTGGAGGGCAGGAAGATTCTGCAGAAAGATCTGGACAGGCTGGATCAATGGGCCAAGGCTGATGGTGTGAGGTTCAGCAAGGCCATGTGCCAGGTCCTGCCCTTGGGTCACAACAACCCCAGGCAGTGCCACAGGCTGGGCCAGAGTGTCAGGAAAGTGCCCAGTGGAAAAGGACCTGAGGGTGCTTGTGACAGCAGCTCAACATGAGCCAGGGTGTGCCCAGGTGGCCAAGAGGGCAAATGGCATCCTAGCCTAGATCAACAGTGGTGTGGCCAGCAGGACCAGAGCAGTGATTTTCCCCCTGTACTGCACACTGGTGAGGCCACACCTTGAGTGCTGCGTCCAGTTCTGGGCCTCTCACTGCAAGAAAGACATTGAGGTGCTGGAGCGAGCCCAGAGAAGGGCAATGGAGCTGGGGAAGGGTCTGGAGGACAAGCCCTGTGAGGAGCAGCTGAGGGAGCTGGGTTTTATTATTCTTGAGAAAAGGAGGCTCAGGAGAGACCTTACCACTCTCTACACCTGTGTGAGTGTAGCAATGGGGGGGTGCTCTCCTATCTCAGGTAACCTGTGACAAACCAAGACAACATCAAGCTATGCCATGGGTGATTCAGGATGTACATCAAGAAGAATTTCTTTATGTAAGGGTGGGGGGGGGGGGCGTGGAAAGAGTGTCGCGTCTGTCTCGACAGTGTCCTTGTCGGAGCAGCTCCAGGGGACGCCGCGCAAACGCACTCAGACACACTCTGACACACCACAGTTGGTGGATACTCGCAGCCACTCACACACACACAGAGCTGGACAGCTTCTGCAGTGTCGCTGGGGACAAAGAGGTGGGAGGGGTCCTTTGTATGGAGTTCTGAGGGGTTTATTGGGGTCCCCGCTCGAAGGGATCCAGGGACAAAGAACACAGAACACTGAGGGGTCCTGGGTTTTATCCGGGGTTGCACCGGGGAAGGGCAGAACATCAGAGATCAATCTTCTGAGGGCCAAGGGGTGGAGAGGACGTGGGTTGACAGGACAGTGACCACTGAGGAAGGCAAGGGGTGAAACAAGGGACCCAGGAACGAGTGGGGTATCAAGGACAGGAGAACTATCTAGAACATGGACTTGAAAGGGGTAAAGGGGGTGGTCTTAGACCTCTGAGCCTGCCCACCAGCAGACCTCCACTGTTTTGGGGTCCTGAGGCTCCCTGGCCAATCCCATGGTGAACTCAACCACTGCAACGGAAGGGGTTGTCAAGCATTGAAACGGGCTGCTCAGAGAGGTGCTGGAGTCACCATCCCTGCAGGTGTTCAAGAAATGACTGAACATGCACTTAGTGTTGTTGTCTAGTTGACAGGATTGAGCAAAAGTCTTACAGGTTTTGAAACCTAAATGATTCTGTGACTCTATGATTATCATTAGTATTATTTTGATACTATTTAATATTTTTCTTATCTTGATCTTATCTTAAGATAAGCCAGGTTGCTGGCTGGAGTTAAAACATGACAGTCCTTTTTGGCTTCCCAGTCTGGAGGAGTATTGAAATAAAAATTAAAGTTTGTGGATTGAGATAAGAACTGTTAAATAAAAGAAAATAGTAATCACAATAAATATAATTGCAATGAAAAGGAGGGAGAGAGAAGAATAAAGCCCCAGAGAAACAAATGCTGTACAATATAAGGTCTCTCCATCTGTTGACCGATCCCCAGCCCGGCCATCAGCACGATCAGCCGCTACCTGCCAACTTCCACCAGTTTATACCCTGAGTATCCTATGCACCATACATGCTAACAACTCTCTTTCCTTTGGACATTGAGGGTGTAATTAATCCAAACCTATACAATAGAGCTATTCATCCCCATCACCCATAGGAGAAAAACAGGTATTCTTTGATATAATTTATTGCATTTTAAAGTAACATCTACTCTAAGATAAAAAACGTGGCAATGATCTAGAGCAGTAGCTCACGTGTAAATACATATATTGGCCAGAGGAATCTAAGGCCATTAGTATCATCTGCACCTCAAGTGTTTGTATTCTGAAGACACAGAGAATAATTTTAAGGAACACAATACTTATCCTTGCCTTAGTGTTATAACTTGCAATATTTTGATGGAGTTAGATATCCAACAGCATCTGGGAAACAAACCACAGAAAACTGTAGCAAGCTAGAAGAATTCTCCACGTTTTGTCAGTATGTTTGAGATGTTGAGCAGGAAACACAGCACAGCTAGGCATAAGCTAATGGATTGCATATAAGAGTGTTCAGAAGAAAGTTACAACAGTATAAAATTTGGCCAGATTGAACAGTCAAAAAGAAATAGAAAAAGACAGACAGGATACAGCAGGACATAAGAAAGCAAATACGTTAAATGGAGAGTTAAAATGTGCCCATGAGACATCAAAATGGAAATGTGCATTTGAGTTTAGTTGGGTGACACTTGTGAATATAGTAGTTACGCAAAGTGACTTAGTGACTTAGACCTAGTAAGAGATTATGCTTAAGCCACTTGTCAGTCAATTTAGCATATTGCAAAAGCTGTAAAAAAATCAATTTTAAAAAGTTCAGGTTTTTTTGTCCTTACTGATACGTTCTAAAAATCTTTCCTAATCGAATGTACAAAGAAGTTTCAAATGAAAGAATTATCTTTATTATATGAATACATATTGAATAAAATCACTAAAAACTTCAGGCACACGGAAGTTAGGAGAAAGCTTACAAAGACACAGATAATACTTTTGATGAACTTCAGTTCCTTTGATGAAAATTTGATTACATTTTTTGCATGGAAATGCTAGATCTGCTTGAGACTCCTAAAGGAGGACAGACATGGAGAATTTTTCTTCCCTTCCCCCTTTTTTTTTTTTCAGCTGAATTTAATGTATGTGAAAGGACCACACTGAAAAATCAGGTAGCAGAGATCCTTCTTAGAGAGAGAATCACGAAATGGGTAAGTCAGGAAGGGACCACTGGAGGTGAATCTAGGCTAACTTCCCTGCTCAAGCAGGGTCCCCTACAGCACAGGACTTAGGAATGACCTCTTGAGCATCTCCAGCGAAGGAAAATCCACAATCTCTCTGGGCAACCTGTTCCAGTGCTCTGTCATTCTCACAAGTAAAACTCTTCTTGATGGTCAGGTGGAACTTCCCTGTGTTTCAGTTCATGCCCACGGCCAAACCAAAAAGAGCCTGGTCTGTCCTCTGGATACCCTCCCTTCAGATACTTGTGTACACTGGTAAGATCCCCTCTCAGTGTCTTCTCAAAGCTAAGGCCCAGGTCTCTTAGCCTTTCCTTGTAAGAGAGATACTCCAGTCTCCTGATCATCTTCACAGTCAGCTGCTGGATGCACTTGTAAGGACTCAAAGAGCACAATGAACTGTCTCAAAACATTGTCAAAGAAAAAATTCCCATAAGCACAGATGACAAACAGGAAGGAGTTAATTCCAAGCCTAAATGGAGCTTTGTTTAACAGTACTGTTAAACAAAATCCATACTATTGACTTTGGCACATGGTCTCATTTTACCTTTAATTTAGGCAGAGGCATCTTAATTGGACCCTCTTCAGGCTCCAGGCTCTTCATGTCTTACTTATCCTGAGGAGCCCTGAACTGGACACAGCAGGTATCACTCACACTCCAGGTGAGGCCTCACCAGGGCTGGGTAGAGGGACAGAATCACCTCCCTCCACCTGCTGGCAGTGGTCTTCGTAATGCCCCCAGGATACCATTTTCATTCTTGGCTACAAGGCCACACTGCTGGCTCAGGGGTAGCTTCTTGTCAATTTAATAGGCAAGGGAAGTGGATTTTTTCCTGCTGTGATTATCTAATCTGCCTTTTGGTGCAGAGTTGGAAATATGTGTCAGGATATTTAGCCACCTATCATTTGGATTTCATATTAAGACTGGTGCCAAAGATGCCAGTTAGTGTGGACAGCAAGCAGATACCTAGTAGCCAAAAGATACCCTGAGATTATATCTGCTCTGATTGAAAAGAAAAAATAATAATTTAAAAATCTAGGTATAAAATGTTCCAAGTCCTATCAGCAAATCTTTTCAACAACTTTTCTTTCTGATTTGGGATGGATATAATTCATTATAAGAGATACTGAATGTGTATGGTTAAACTGGAAATGTTGGGCACCTGAATCGACAAACCAGGTGGCCTGTGTTTATCCTTCTATGTGACCTTCTATATCTTGGTTCGTAAGTTAGGCCCTGAAATTTGGGAGGTCTGAGACTAGTTTCTTTATTTTAGGGGAAATAGCTTGTGTAAATCCACAAAGCATGTTCTAGGACTTAAATAGCTTGGCCTTGCTGTTGCTAGTACAGACTGCATGTACTGCTCATCTAAAAAGCATCATAGGAGATAAAAGTGTTCAGAGGTGTAAAGAGGCAGAAATCTACATCAGTCAGCAGTCTTCCCTTTCCCTTCTTCTTTTTGTTTTTAACAAACCAGATTATTAATAGTGTTACTTTCTTTCCTCCTGACTCTGCAAGTTTCTCCTTTTCACTCTGTTCCATTTCCTTCCACCTGCCATGCACCTCTGTGCAGACACTCCACCTCTTTTTATATTTACCCATCTTATGCAGGGAAGTCTGAATGCTGACTTGGTGCAATATCAAGTTTTTATTTTGCTCTTTCCAATAGCATTCAGTGGATGTCATTCTTGGTACCCCAGGATTCATTTGCCCTTTCAAAGGGGTGCACCTTTACTGAAAGCATTCTGCTCACTGGCCGCATAGCAGGAACAGGAAGGAGCCTATTAGAATATCCTTTGACAGAAAAAAGCCTGACTAAATTAATAGCTCCAGCAGACTGGTGGCAGTTCCTGCAGAATTTCCAGCCCCATGGGACAAGGCAGTTCATGTAAAGTTCTACGTGTCTGACATTCCGCTTTTCCTCAGGGATATTCTGGCCAGCAATGATGCTGATGTTTTTTCCCGTTCGCAAGCATTGTTAAATTGGATGGTAGTTCTAGCTAGCAGTTGAAGCATATGCTCTGCAGCCTTGCAGACAGGTAGCACAATAGAAAGAAAAAAACGTTCTCATTTGGGGCCAGCAAAGGACTTGCTCCCTATGTTATAAAACAAGAACCATTGAGAATAAAGGCAACATGAAAACTCTGCTAAAAATGAGTGTGAACGGCATAAAGGTGTTGCATTTTGAAATCATCACAGAAACTGTTCACTGTCACACTCAAACTGCTATTGGAGGTTCCTGACTTATGAAAGAGACATGATTTTCCTTTCAGATAGCTGAGATATCCCAATTCTAAAGATTAGCATATTGTCAAGAAGTGGTACTATGAGGTACGGACAGAGTATTAAAATATTACAAGCTGTTTAGGGAAAGAGGAAAACTCTTGGTGGATGAGTTTATACTTGGGTAACTGATTGTCTGAACAGAAAATTAACATTTCTGCAGTACCTAGATATTTAAAGTTCCTTGGAAAGAACAGGTTGTCGCCTTGTTTCTCCTGACAGCAAATGCAGGGAGTTCAATACTTAGGTACTGGTGTACAGTGCCTCAGATTAACTTTTATGTTTTCTGCTGAAAAAGAACATGGTGCAGCAGCAGGGTAAAGACTGTGGCCAGGGATTTTTGGTCAGAATGGTCATGGTCTATTCTTCAGAAGCCAAGAAGTGAAGAGCTGAGTGAGAGCCACTCATGGATATGCAGCCAGCTGGGACCAGTATCCCCCATGTCTCCTCTATATTTGTTCCTGATATAGCAACGGCAGATCTTCAGCATCTGTGACGTTTCATCTGTTAATGTACAGCTCACAGAGCTGCTCCAAGAAGACCCTTAGCAGACCAACACAATTTTTGACAAACCAACATGTCCCTTATCCTTTACCAACAGTTCTAGGTGCTAAGTCAAGAAAGTAATAGTACCTTAGGAAACGAAATGAGATCCAGCTTACAATTTCAATCCTGTACAGTCTTACACGTGTGAATCATCCAATGTACATGGAACTAGTTGCATTTTTGATCATTTTTGTATTTGTGTTGAGAAGTAAGTGTTTCTTCAGTACACCTTTGCTAACATGTTATTTAAATGTGTGTGAGGAAACATAGTTATTGAATTCTTCTTCCCAAAACCTTTCAAAAATTGAGTTTTTCCAAATAATTTGGGTTTTTTAAGTGAATGGGAAAATAGCTGTTTCTCTTTTCCCTCTGCTTTTTTTTTTTTTTTCCTAGGGAAAAGCATTTTTTTTCTTGAGTATCATAAACTATAAGAATAAGTGAAAATATTTTTCAAGATGCCAGTAAAATTTTTTTTATGGACATGAAAGACTAGTGAGACTTTTAGAAAGTGAAAAAGTGTTTTCTTCACCTTTAAGGATTTATCTACCTTCTTGGCGTGCTGGTTTTGTCTGGGGTAGAGTTGACTTTCTTCACAGTGGCTGGTATGGGGCTGTGTTTGGAACTGTGCTGAACACAGAGTTCATAATATAGAGATGCTTTTGTTATTGCTGAGCGGAGCTTCCACAGAGCCAAGGCCTTTTCTGCTTCTCGCACTGCCACGCTGGTGAGGGGACTGGGAGTGCTTGGGAGGTTGCAAGGAGACACAGCCAGGACAGGTGGCCCCAAATGATCAAAAGGGATATTCCAGACCATCATGCTCAGTGTATAAAGTGGGGGGAAGAAGGAGGAAGCAGGGGACATTTGGAGTGATGGTGTTGGTCTTCCCAAGTCACGGCTATGTGTGATTGGGCCCTGGTCTCCTGGAGATGGCTGAACACCTGCCTGCCCATGGGAAGCAGTGAATTCATTCCTTGTTTCCCTTTGCTTGTGTGTGTGGCTTTTGCTTTCCTTTTTAAACTGTGTGTATCTCAGTCCAGGGGTTTTCCAGCTTTTACCCTTCTGATTCTTTCCCCAACTCTGTTGTTGTAGGAATGAGAGAGCAGGTGCTTGAGGCTTGGTAGCTGTGGTTAACCCTTGACACTTAGATACAAAATTTTGTTAAATATTGTAACATACTAATTTTAATTTGAAAACAACAATAATGCTTGAAGGAGAGACCTGCACAATTTTTTGGCACTTAGCTTCAGTTCACAGAATAAAGGCATAAAGAAAAAAAAACACTACAAAATGCAACAGCTGAAAGACTTCAGGGATATAAGGACACCAGATAGGCATTACAGGCACTGGTGAGGATACCACTGAAACACAAGAAACCAGATTTTGGAACTGCATTGGAATAGGTACACAGAAGTAAATAAACTATAGTGGCTCCAGGCAGATTGCAGTACTGTAACATGTGTTTATAGTACTACAAGAAGTGGCCTAAGGGTAAGGCCCCTGCTCTCAGACTAAGTGATGGGTAATGGGACAGGTCTGTATTGCTGGAAGTTGTAGACAGTGATCCTCATGTAACCTTCAGTCCAGGAAGTTCCTATGCTTCTGCTAGAATGTGTGGCAGGAGAGAATCAATGTGTGTCCTGTTATCTTGAGTCATCCTATTAGAAAATCACTATAAGTCTGAAAGGATGTGTGCATTGACTTGGAATGGTCAATTGTTATGTCCTTACACTTAGTACAGACCTATGTGTTCAATAATATGAAGAAAGTGAGTACCAAATAGAGCTTCTGGTAAGTAAGAAACACTGTCATGACCACAATACAGAGGCTGAGAGATCTGCAGAGTTCAGGAAAGAGAGAAATAAGTTAAAAAAGGATAATATTATACATTGATCACATACTGTCTCTAGAAAACAGAGGTGACATGAACAGATCTTAATGATTTGAAATGGCTGATGGATAGCTGCAGAGCTCATACTGTCTCTTTGGATATTTTGGAAGAGCTGACAACTGATAGGACTTCTTCCACTCTTGCCCGTTGGGACTAAATTTTTGACATGGGTATATTACTTAGGTAAATGTAACCATGTTTTTACTTCCCAGGTAAAGATTAGGAAAAAAAGAGCTGTGAACAATGAATATTTAATCTTAAATGGAAAGACAGACACTAGGCTAAAGATTTTTAATTTCAAAGGAAAACTGAGGAAACTTAGAACATTTAGAGCTAGAAATGCAAATGTTTTGCGGAATTTTTATGGAATCTATGAAGAAAAGATTCTAAGTTTACGTAAGAGACCACCACAGAAAGGATATTAAGATAAGCAGATTGCCTAAAAGGAATGCATTAATGGATTAGACAGTAAGAAAACACGTGTCAGAAGTATGGCAGTAGAGTGAGAATTTCATAATCCATCTCTGTTTAACCATGTGCTGTAAGCTACCCAGAGACCTAGGGAAGAAAATCTGCCCAAATTTTCTTAAATATTGACCAATGGTTCACAGTTTATGCATTATCATCTACCATTCAAAGCCTTTCATATTATTCATATTATTCATATTATTTTCACCTTTCTTTTATACTTTTCTTTGTTGGCCTTAATAATCAGTTTTTTCACCACATTATTTCAGAATGATTTTTGTTTTCGTTTGGTTTTTTGTTGGCTGTACAATTTTTGTTGTATTCCTCTTTGTTTTTCCTATGTGGCACTTCACTGAGAAAGAAAGAGTCTCTCTATAAGAGCTCCAGAAACAGGTATTGCAAAGACAAGCTGTGCAATGCATCCAGATATACTGCCTGGAACTATATTGCATTTGGACATTTGGTGTGCTGGTACAGAGATAATTTTTGCTAAGGCAATAACGTAACTGACAACAAAAACAAACCACCCCACATCGTTTACATGATTTTGGAGAACTACCCCATTTTCAAAGGAAAAAAAAATTTGTTGTCTAATAATGCCAGATTTAAGGCATAATTTCTTGTGTTTCAACCTTAACATGAAATAGTGCAGAAGATGTGGATTAAGCCATGCATATTATAAAACTACAGATATCACCCCTTTACACCCAACAAAGAAGGATAAAAATACAGTGATGTCTGTGTTTTGGATGCACCCTGGTTCTGGACAGGACAGAGTTAACTTTTGCAGTAGCATGTCTAAGTTGGTGTGGCTAGGAGGTTATTCTACACCACAGCACATCATTGCCAGGTGTAGTGGTTTGGTCCAAAATACTCATTACTGTTTATCTTCTGTGAGATAAGAATTAGGAGAAATGCAAAGCAGGCACCAAACTTGAAAGAATATAAAGAAGTTTATTAACAGACCTAAAAGAGGGAAAAAAAATTATACCATACCTTCAGAACTCCCCCCCTCCCCCCACCTTCCTCCCTTCTCCCACTGGCAATGTAAAAAGACAACCCTTAAGATGTTCAGTCTGTTTACCACTTCCATAATAACCTTGTTCAGTCCATTTAGAAAGAGAAGTCTCTTCTTGCTCGTGCTATGAAAACATTATCACAACGAGACAGCCGCCCACTTCCAAATATTGTTCAGTCCATTTAGGAAGAGGAGTCTCTGCTCGCAGGTGAGTCCCTTCCCACGACTTGCAGCTTTTCCCGCAACTGCTTTCGAGGGTCAACTCTTGAAGTTTTTGGGGTACAATTTTAAGGTTGAGCTGTTCAGAAACAAAAGTTCTCTTCACCCATCTCTGGGAGCATTTCATCTCTAAGAACAGAGGCCCTTCACCTTCCCTGGGAGCAAAGGGTCTTCCTCATCTTCATCTTTAGGACTATCTCTGGGAGCATCTCTAGGAACTGAGGTTTTCTCCTTTCCCATTTGGAGCAAAAGTCCTCATCGCTTCCATCTCTCCCTGTTCAAACTTCTCATGAAATTACAGCTGCATCAGCATCTGCCTATGTCAGCACAGGTGCTTTTGCTCACGAGTTGAACACTCCACCCCCCATATCTTCATGAAATTACAACGGGATACTCTGATACATCATAGCTTCACAACAGAATTTCAGCTTTAAGCATCTCCTCTTTCTCTTCCCTCAGGTTTTCAGCTCTTCACAGCACTAAAAGGGTTAATCTCACCTCGGCCTTGCAGCTGTGTGGCTTATGCTGTTGGTCACCTGACCTCTGCCAGACAGCAGTGCAGCTTCAGCTGAAATCTTGGCCGCAGAGGAGAGGGGGGGTGGGTTCCGAGCCGCTCTGGCTGCCCACAGCCCTGCTGGGGGGGATCATCCTGGAGCTGTGGCCTGGCCCGGCCTGTCCCAAGCAGCCTGGCCTCTGGTCCACTGGGCCCCGCTCGGGCCCCACAGCCACCTGTCCCAGCGCTGGAAACGAGAGAGAGAGAGCTGTGGGGGGTTTGTCTACTCTTAAGCGTGTATCACAGAGGTGGTCACAACTTTAAGTGGCTTAAGTAATTGTCCATATTCAAACTGGCCATCTGATAGGTTCTGTCAGGTCATAGAGGAAGCTGTAAGAAGAACATCACTTCCGAGACTCAGCTTGCTAACCTATGACACTAGGGGTGGGGGGTAAGGAACTGTCCCAGGCATCTGAGAAGGAGGGCAGGCAGCATTTGCTGTTGAGCAAATGTGAAGGAAGGGGGCAAGCCAATGTTCATTGTTGCCCTGGGTCCACGGTGAGCATTTTTGCATGTAAACCACATTCTCTTTTGTACATTTTTGTTACTAACATTGTTGCTGTTACTATTCATTTTCTTATCTCATTGCTGTTTCCAGTAAATTGTTCTTATCTCAACCCGTGATCTTCACATTTTGTGCATCCAATTCTCAACTCCATCCCGCTTCAGTGAGAAGGAGAGAGGAAGGGGAAGCAAGACAGAGGCATCTGGTTTGGGAGAGTCTTGGTGGAGGCACTGGATTGGGGAGTACCATTCCTAAACCATGACAGGGTGTCATTAACACAGCTTATATAAAGTCTATTTCCTTCAAGAAGTAACAGATACAATTAGCAGTACACAAAAGGGAAAATTGAGCTCTGAACCACTGGAACTATACTAATGTTGTGAAAGGCCTTATCTGACATATAGGGAAAGCCTGTATGTCTGCAGAGCCTGTATATTTAAAGACCAATGTTCAAAGCAAAGATGTTGTCAATGTCCCTCTGAGGAGGACTCAAGGGCAGAGATGGGACTGCATTTGATTGGCACTATAAAATACCCATCTCAATGGTGCAGAAAGCTACAGGGCATGGACATAGATTGCAACTGATATAGCAGCCAAATACCAGATGTCTGATATATAAGATAACAAAATCAGTTTTGTTATGCCTCAAATGCAGCTGTTGGCATCATATGAAGTAACTAATCAGAATGACATAGACATAATTAGACATAAATTGATTGTGGCAAATCTTTCTGCAGATAGATAATACGGGAAAGGTAAAAAGTAAGCTTCTCCTTATAAGCTTCTCTTCATCTTCCAAGAAGTCAATGGAAAAAAATCCTCAGAGTAACAGTTCCTGTGGATGTTTCTTGCGGTGAAAGGCTCTTCAAAACGCAAAGGCGCAGGAGGTAGAGCAAAGTTCTGTATCATGATCATGACTCATGTAGATTTTGGACTGATCCTCAACCTTTTGCAAACTAAGAGACTAACTTATGCAAAGAGGCTGGCATGACATGGGGAGCATTTGAAAGGCCAAGAGAGCCAAGTCCACTCCGTAGGTTTGGCAGGTTTGAAAGCTGTGCTCCCAGGAGGGGTTTCAGATCTTCAGAACTGCCAACACAACCTTTAGCCATTGATTGCTACTGTGATGAAAGGCTGCAGCAACACTGGGGCTGATTTTGAGAGGATCTGTATTTTTGATGGAGCTGTAAGAAGTGTACAATGCTGTGAACAGTTGCTGCCTGTAGAGATGAGGTTGCTAATACGGCTGCAGTGCAAACCCCGGACAATGCAATAGGCACACCAGCCATACTCTGGCAGTCACCTATTACAGCTGGTGAGGGGTCAGTAGCTCTGACTGAGGCAGAGGTGACTGGTCTGGAGGGATGGTCCCAAAAGGAATCGCCTTCCCAAGGCCCGGTGTCTTCCCTCAGCTGCTGGCTAGGAGGGCCCGTGCAGTAGCTGTCAGCTCTTTAGTGATTGTCAGCTCGTGATTTCAGCTCAGCTCTGCAGGGCAGCCTCCAGGCCAGACCAGAGAGAGACAAGAGGCTCGTGTTGCTGGTTCCGCATGAAGGTAGCTTTATTGTTGGCCCGTACACCTGGTGCGTACTCTGGCGAAGGGGAGCCAGGGACGAGCCCTCTCTGCCCTCGCAGGGGCAGAAGGCTAGCTTTTATAGGGATACAGGGGGTGGGTGTCAGAGGGTAAAGGCCAATGGGCTACAAAGGATCTGCATAGGGTCTCCCAGAGCATTCTGGGTCTGTCTTTTCTTGCTGTAACTGAAAAGTTAGCTGCCTTCCCAGGAGGGGTCCTGCTGGGAGGTTAAGCAATCTTTATCTCAGCAGACATCCCTCTAGGGCAGGGGCTGGGCATACCCTACAGTCACCCTCAGTCTTACATTCAGGGCATTAAACAACAGCAGCAATAATACACAGCTGATGATCCATGCAATATAGTGTGGGGTTTTTTTACTGAAGCACTGAACATTTTCTGGTTTTCTGTGTAAATTTGGAACTTCATTTTGGTTAGGGAAGGCCAGTATTTACCTGGTTCCAGAAATACTATCAGTTCAGCTCCCGAATACTTTTAGCCACAGGAGTTTCAAAACTCAGAGTGGATGTCACTTTCTGAATCCAGAGCTCCTGCTGTGCTTTTGAGCTCTGCTCACTCTAAAAAAATCTGAAGAGCTGTCTCTACTACAGCAAGTCATGGAGAAGTTTTTTTACAGCCTTCAACTATACTCTCGTTCAGCTGCTCTGACAGGCAAGGCAACAGACATGCATCTCTCCAGTTTCATGAAATGCAGTGCAACTGTTGCAACAGCTCTTTAAGTTTTGATATTGCCTGGGTGCTTTGGAGTCCCTCGCGCATTTTAACCAATACTTGGTGGCCGCTATGCACTTGAATGCTAATACTTCATGGGTGACTGCTTTTCAGCACTTTACCTCGGCTCTTGATGGGTGGTTTTAAGTAGTATTTGAGCTTTATTGTGGTGATGATCTTCTGACATCTGCTGCCCTCAGAAATGTGTTCTGCTCTGTCCCACTGTTTCTGTTAAGTGGTCCCTTGGCTTTGTAAAACTTGTAAAACCTGAGCCTCAGTGAGCAATGCCTACCTAGAAAGTTCATGAGCCCCATGCTGTACTGTCATGCAGTATTTTTATCTTTCCTTTCTTTATTAATAATTACTATTTGTGAAGCTCTTGGAAACTTGAAGTGAAAATGTCCTGAATGAAATACCACTACTAGATGACTGTAGGGGAAGGTATTTCTGTGAATACGCATTTAGTGTTTAGGCAAATTTGATTTATCAGTGTTCTTCCTATTTCATGTTCGTTATTGGTTAAAGTATGAAGTAAGTGACATGCATGAGAACAGATTCATACAAAACCATCTTCTTGGAAAGCAAATATTTGGCTCTTGCAAGTCAGCATTCACGGCAGAAAGGAGAGAAACCTGGATGACTTTTTCATCTACCAAGTATGACCTAAATTTCAAATGGTCTTATGTATGTCATAAACCTAAATTTATCTTCATCATTAGAGAACACAAACCAGTCAAGAGATCTATATAAAGAAATTAAATATAGTTTATTTATAGGCTAGGACTAGCTTAATAATGCTTCCATTTAGAAACTAACTATTATAAATGTACACTGTAAAAACTCGAAGCAAATTGATTATTATAGAACTAGAAGTTAAATAGCCTCAAATACAAAAGCCCAGTATGTGCTTTCTGCTATTTTCCTACTTTTTAAGAAGATAAGTAAGTAGGAAAATATCCCCCTTTACCTGAGCTTATGTTATTTTTAAGAGTGCAGAGCAATTTGGCGAAAGGCTGCAAAACTTCACTATTAAGACTTCCAGCATGGCTGACGTCAGCATTTTGCAAATGCTACTCCTTTTAGCTTTTATTTTACGCTTACGGTTTTTCCTCACACATCTTTCTGTGACAGTGAGGTTGAGCATGAGACTTGCTGTACAGCAATGATACAACAGCACGGAAAGAAGGCAGAACTCTCCCTCACATAGGCCAGGGTTGGGAATGCACCTGCTAGATGAGACAACAGTTTGCAGAACAGGGAAGCCTTCCTGATGCAGCTGGATATAATTTGGTAGAAATGGCAGCTGCACTGCCTCTGTCACCGACTCCTTATTTCCTTCTACATTGGCTGACCCAGCCCAGATCTTTGGTAGCTGTCAGCCTTTTACGGATACTCAATTCATCTTGTGGGGTCCTATCTGCAGCACATCTGATGACACCTAAACATAACTGAAAATTAAGTAATGGAGATCTTTCCATACATAGTGATTAGCACAACACAAAACTCTCACAAAATAAGGTCTCAGATATCCACAATTAGTATACTTTAAATTAGGGAAATGTTTTGACCTTAATATGCCCCTTTCTGGTCTTCATCTGTAAAATGAAGGGAGCAATATTACTTACTCTACGTACTTTATGAAATAGTAAAATGACATACAAAGATCATCCTAGCAAACATGTGGTTGCTACTTTTAATACAATTGGGTCCTAAGAAGTAGGTTCTTATGACAACTGGTAAGGGAGAGTAAAATCTACTAGTATTGTCTGGGAACACTGAATGATATAGGAATCTTATAGAAGAAAATTTTATGATTATATAATACATAGCAACAATACTAGAAAATATTTTCACAATATCCTCAACTTATAAAATGCATTGTTATCAATGTTGAAGACTTCAGAAATAATTCTTTGATCTATATGAATACTCTGAGTGTTGAAATATATCTACTTTTTTTTTCATTGGAGGTATGCGTTTTGTTACTCTCCTTCAGCTCTACTAAGATGGCACAATATTACCTTCAAAATTTTTCTTATCAGTGGAAGAATTCTTCAACTAGAGCAGTCAGAATCACCAGAACTACATACAACTGCTAGTGAAATAAGACAAACCCAGGATAATTGTACTGCTTTTAATAAAATTAAGAGTATTTTATAATTCATGATAACATTTTAGCCATTGTTTCTAGTGTGCTGATATATTCAGTTACAGGAGCATGTATTCAAGCTGATGTTTAGGTGGCATCATTATTGTGACAAACCTTCAGCAGACACTAAATGGCTAAAGCTAATGGATTATGTGTAATACTAAATGTCTTCCTGCCACAAGAATCAAACCTAATGTCTTCACTTTATTGGAATTTTTCTTACTGTGAGAAAATATTAACTTCTATTTGATTTTCTTCTTGTAGTTAGAGCAAATATTAGATATCAATTTTGACTCACATCTCAAGCTATCTGTTAAAATCTCACTTTTATCCCTAAGTTTATTTGAAGAATATAATATCTGAATTAAAAATAAGGCTCTTAGAGGTAATGACCTGTGAGTCCTCTGAAATCCTGTTACTTTTTGGAATTATTCTTTTAGACAAAAATAAAACCCTGTTGTTTGCTAGATATTCTGTTACAGTGGGGATTCTGTAACACGATGTATCAAACAAGGAGGCCCGTGGAAAAGAAATATATATATGGACTGATTCTTGGTAGATGTCTCAGAGATGTTTATTTCCCCAGCTGCATGGCCGGGGCTCTGCCCAGGAACTGCTCAGTCACGGGACCCGAGGGTCCTTCTGCCCGCGCAGGGAACACAAACCAACCCATGGGAACGAGGCTGAGCAGGGGCAGGGAAACCCCGTGTCTGTGCCCTCAGGGCCCCTCTGCCAGGGCTACATGGCAGGGGAGGGACCCCGGCAATATTCCTACTGCTGAATAAGAAAAAAATATTGTATTTTTCAGCATTTACTTTCAGGCATGTAGTCAGTTTTACCCAGAGTTAGAAAAAAGTGAAATGGCTTTTTATAGGTACACTTTTTATAGGTACACTATATACACTTTTTTATAGGTAAACAATATAACTATGTGGTTAACTTAGCAAGACAAGACTCCTAAAATACTCAAAATCAAACATGTTTATTTTGAAAGGCCATCAGACCCCAAGCTGCTGCTTTACCATATCTCTAATTATAAGTACAGGCTGTTATTTCAGCCTTGATGGGGTTGGATTCAAAATCTGAAGTAAAAGAAACACAGAATGTTAAAGAGTTGGAATGGACCTAAAAGATCATCCAGTTCCAGCATCCATGGGGAGGGACACCTCCCACTACACCATGTTACTCAAAGCCCCATCCAACCTGGCTTTGAACACTCCCAGGGTTGGGGCATCCACCACCTCCCTAGGCAACCTGTGTCAGTGTCTCACCACTCTCAAAGCAAAAAATTTCCTCCTAACACCTAATCTAAATTTCCCCTCTTGCACTTTGTACCCATTACTCCTTTTTCTAGCACTGCAGTTCCTGGTGAAGAGCCCTTCTCTGGCTTCCCTGTAGGCCCTTTCAGAAACTGGAAGGCTGTTCTGAGGTCCCCATGCAACCTTTTCTTCTCCAGGCTGAACAGACCCACCTTTCTCAGCCTGTCTTCAAAGAGAAGGTGTGTCAGTCCCCTCATCAGCTTCATGGACTCTGCTGGACTCACTGACAATCCCTTGTCCTTCTTATGCTGGGGACTCCAGAGCTGGATGCAGCACTCCAGCTGGAGTCTCAGCAGAGCAGTGTGGAGGGGCAGAATCACCTCCTTTGCCCTGCTCCCCACGCTACTTTTGATGCAGCCCAGGACACAATGGGCTTTCTGGGCTGTGAGCACACACTGATGGCAAATGCTGAATTTTCCATGAACCATCATGCCCAAGTCTTTCACCACAGGGCTGCTCGCAGTCACTTCTCTGCCCATGCTGTTGGTGTGTCTGGGATTGCCATGACCCAGGTGTAGGACCTTGCACTTGGCTTTGTTGACCTCCATGAGGTTTGCATTGGCCCAGCCCTCAAGCCTGTCCAGGTCCCTCTGGATGCCATCTTTTCCCTCCAGGGTGTCGACTGCCCCACAAAGCCTGGCATCATAAGCAAACTTGCTGAGTCAATATATGACATCTCGGAACTGCTTTCAGCTGGTCATAAATTTATTCTACTATTGCATTTCCTGTTATAATTCAAACTGCCAAATCCTTAAAAAAATACTATTTTAATGAGACAGATTTGTTAACATGAACATCTCCAGATGAATATTAAGCCCTGAAAATAAATCTTCAACTAACTGACAAACAAGTCTCATTCTATATTCTCTCTTTAGTGGCTGATTATTTTCCTGCACATAATAAAGAACCCATTAATGTATAATGAAAGAGACAGCTTCATTATTTTCTCTTTGAAAATTTTTCTCTTTGAAAAATACATATTTAACCATATGGGGCCTTTTGTACACGAGGATTTTTTCTTGCTAACAAGTTTGGTGCCAGTGGTATGATTACTTAGCCATCAGATCACTTACAGTTGAGAAATACCCTCTTGAATAGCAATAAGAAGGTCAAAGTCAAAGCTGCTTTTTTTTTCTCCTTCAAAACCAGACATCCCACAAAAATGCTGCTTCTGGCAGCAAATGGCCATATTGGCTGTGTGTGTTATTAAAAAGGCTCTTTTGTTTATGGCATGAGGCAAACTGACTGCTATAATAAAGCAGTGTAGTCTTACTCAAAATGATGCTCAACTACGGCAGAACCCTCTCCAGGTAACAGCTGAAAAATACACATCATCACATATGTATCTTAGCTGGCAAATGCATCTGGAAGGAAGCACACTGCTTCTCTGAATTGCTTGTAAACATGCCAGCTGCTGCACTCAAAGCTACAGCTGATGCTGAGTCAAAGACAGGAATGAAAAAGCAACACTTTTGCAAATCTCTTTGTGCTGACCGTCTCTCCTCATGAGAAAAACACGACTCATACGTTTTTCATTGTATTATGCAGCTAAGTTCCACCACTCTAGTGACATGTCTGTCACATCTCATGTCCTCTCTGTGGTCATGCAGGTTACCTTGTGATGTGTACCCTCTCTCTCAAGCAGGGGGATGCTTGTCCCAATAGCAGAGACTCTGGTCCGCACTGGTGGAGCATGGCACATTTCCTCTCTAGCTTGCTCAAGTCTTTTCAATCTGTCATGTATTGAGAGCATCATCCATCAGAAAACCCCTGTGTTTGTCTACATTTTGGAAATCTGACCCTTAGGCTGCTGATCCCACATTTCTTACCAAACTCAAAGCCTTGCAAAATCAAAATGAAAGACAAGGAAATAGTCTTTTCTCTTACGCAGGGGAAAGCTGTCTTACATGGATGTATTCAGTTTATCCTACTGTTACTCCTTTTCCCTGCATCATCCCTCTCCACATTGTTTGCTTAGGCATCCTTTTTTGGAGCACCAAGTTGTCATTTACTATTTTCCTGTTCCTGGCCAGTTCAGGTTAATTTTTTGCGGTGGCTGGAAGGGGACATGCCTAGACATGGAGATTATTCTATACCACCTCATGTCATTGCTGAGGCTGGGGTAAAGGGAGTGTCTTCCCAGTAGAAGGGGTTCCTTCTGGTTGAGAAAACATCACATAGGAAGCCATTTAGTACTGTCTATTATTGTCTTATTTTCTGTGTGAATCACCTCTTTTCTTATCTCCTGTGTCATTAGTATTGTTACTGTTACTGTTTGTTTTCTTATCTAATTGCTGTTTCCAGGAAAGTGTTCTTATCTCAACCGATGATCCCTTTTAGAGCCCAAATTTTCCTCTCCAGCCTGCTGTACTGGGGAGGGAAAGGGAAAATCGGGGGAGTGAGAGAGAGTGGCCATGTGGTTTGGAGAGTCTCAGAGGTGGCACTGAATTGGTAAATATTATTCCTAGATGGTCACAACTATGTATGTGAATGCTAATGATAAGGTAGGGGCTTTACAAAAAGTTTAGCCAAAGGAGTATTCTATTTAAAATCTACAACTGCCACATACAGGCTCACTTCCTAACTTCTGTGTTCTGTATTTTTGCCCTTGAAACTTTACATATACTATATATTTAACAAGGTGTTTTACTGCTCAATATAGTCCATATTTAATTTGGTTTTGTTGTATTTTTTCATAATATTTTCACTTGAGGTGCATCAAGGCCAAGTGCTGGGTCCTGTACTTTGGTCACAGCAACCTCAGGCAGTGTAAAGGCTTGGGGAAAAGTGATCGGACAGTGGCCCAGTAGAAAATGATCTGGGGGCGATGGTGACAGTTGCTGAACATGAGCCAGTATGTGCCCAGAGTTGTGGGTTGACCCAGGCCGCATGCCAGGCACCCACAAAAGCCACTCACTCAGTCCCCTCTGCAATGGAGAGTGCAGAGAAAATTTAACAAAGGGTTCATGGGTTGAGATAAGGACCTAAAGAGATCAAATACCATCAAGGGAAAAACAGGCTCAAGTTAGAGGCATGAAGTGAATTTACTACTAACAAAATCAGAGCAGGAAAATGTCTCCCATGGGAGACAATTCTCCATGAACTTCTCCAGTGTGAATCCATCTCATGAGCAACAGCTTTCTGCAAACTGCTACAAAGTGAGTCCATCCCACAGGCAACACTCCTCCCCAAACTGCTGCAGTGTGGCTCACTCTTCCACTATTGAATGAGGGCATCGGTGAATCAGTACCACGTTTATTCCACAGGGTCCCTCGTGGAGACACTTCGGCAGCACTCTGCCAGCACCCACGCGTGCACTCGATCTCAGCTTTGCAGGTGGTTGCGAGCAGCCGCTCACACACACAGTCTGTGCATGAGCTGGAGACGAACAGGTGAGAGGGGTTCTCTGCATGCGATTCCAAGGTGTTTAATGGCAACAACCTGAAGGGAACAGAAGCAAGAAAGAACAACAACCGAAAGCCTGCACTGGTTTTATCCCAAAAGCTCTCCGAGGCGGGCAGAGCATCCAAAAGCAATAGTCTGAGGGCTAGGGGGAAGAGGCAAGGTTGAATGACATAACAGGGGCCAATGGGAGAAGGGAGGGGAGGGGGGAAAGGGTCAGTGACCAGCAGAATCTAGACAAAGGGTGAAACTTCTAGCACAGCGTTGTAGGGAGAGACCACTTTTAGGGTAACTTGGGGGGGTGTAAAGTGGATTTAGCCACCACAACATTCCATGGGGTGCAGTCCTTCAAGGCTGCTCCAGCATGGGAGCTTCTCTCCACAGGTCTCCCACAGGTTGCCAGCCTCCTCTCAGGCATCCACCTGCTCCAGCGTGGGACTCCTCCACAGGCTGCAGGTGGATCTCTGCAGATGGAGCTGTGCTCCATGGGCTCAGGGGCACAGCTGCTCCACTATGGTCTTCACCACAGGCTGCAGGGGAACCTCAGCTCCAGTGCCTAGAGCACCTCCTCTCCCTCCTTCTCCACAGACCTTGGTGTCCGCAGGGTTGTTCTTCTCACATGTTCTCACTCTGCTCTTCTTTGGCTGGAATTAAAACTAAACTACAACTTTCGTTTTGATTTCTTCTTAAATCTGTTACCAAAGAGGCATTACCACCATTTCAAACTGGCCCAGCCTTGGCCAGTAGCACATCTACCTTCGAAGCCACCAAAGATTAGCTCTGCTAGACATGGTGGAAGCTTTCAGTGGCTTCTCACAGAAGCCACTTAGGGCCCCACTGCTACCAAAAACCAGTACAGCCCAGGTAGCCAAGAAAGCCAATGACATTCTGGCTTGGATCAGCAATAGTGTGGCCAGCAGGACGAGGGCAGGGGTTGTCTCCGTGTACTTGACACTGGTGAGCCCACACCTTGAGTGCTGCATCCAGTTCTGAACCTCTCACTGCAAGAAAGACATTGAGGTGCTGGAGCAGGTCAAGAAAACAAAGCTGGGGAAGGGTCTGGAGCACAAGTCCTGTGAGAAGCAGTTGAGGGAGCTGGGGGTTTTTATCCTGGAGAAAAGGAGGCTTGTAAGGGACCTTATCACACCATACAACTGCCTGAAAGGAGGCTGTAGCCAGATGGGATTCAGTCTCTTCTCCCACGCAACCAGCGAGAGGATGAGAGGACATGGCCTCAAAGCTGTGTCAGGGGAGGCTTAGGCTGGGCATCAGGAAAAATTTCTTTATGTAAAGGGTGTCAAGCATTGGAATGGGCTTCCCAGGGACGGTGTGGAGTCACCATCCCTAGAAATGTTCAAGAAATTACTGGATGTGGAACATACTGCCATGGTCTAATTGACAGGGTGATGATTGGTCAAAGGTTGTTCTCATAATCTTGGAGGTTTTTTCCAACCTAAATTATTCTGTGATTCTGTTTATAGCATCTTTTTCAGATATCTTTTATTTCTTGGGTTGGGGCAGTGGAGTCTAATCCTATTCAGTGTAAGTTATGAACACTTATATGAAACAAATTTATTTTATTCTACAACATATCAACTAGCAACAAACTGCCGAAATTGCATGTGGCATATGGAAGTGATTTAAAAGTCGAAACAGTTTTATCAGAAGGCACTGGTTCACCAGGTTGAGTTTTTCTCTAAAGCATCAGGTGTTGCACATTTTTCATTAAAAAAATCCCTTTAGGAAAGACAAATTTTTCTCTTAAAATACCTTTAAAATCTTGTTTTTACAAAATAGCAGGAATCTGTTCTTCTGTTTTCTACAGAGATGAGCAAATAGCACAAGAACATAAATATCACTTCTTGGGAAAGCAAGGTTCAAAAAAAATCAGTGTACTAGTTTTTAATTGACTTTGTTCCAAAATTTAAACAACACATCATATGTCATTTCCATAAATTTTCTGAAAATAGAAAGCTTCAAACATTTCCTTTTTTTTTTTTTTTTTTTGAGATAACTTGCTAGAGCATTTTTAAGGTTGTGATTGTCTTCATGTAATTCTGAAAGACAATAAAATTGTAAGTCTCAAATCATCTTGGACTGGTACAGTTTTTTCTTAAGCTACCTGTAGGAGAAACCACCAAGAATTTCTGTTCTGTGCTAATTCTTATACTGGCTTTAATACCACCTTTTCTGCTCTCAGGTTACATGATTTGAAATTGTATATTGTACAAGAATTTTTTCACTTAACAGAGTTTTCTCCTTGTTGTTTCATTGATTGTCATAAATTTAGATCGGGATGCCTGGTAATGGAGCTTCCCTCATTCTAGCCAAATACAAATGACTGTTCATCAAACACCAACGTCAGAGCTCACAGGACAGAACTTCCCTTCAAATGACATATTGGATTTATTCTTCTTTTAATGAGGAACCTTGAACTGTTTGTTGCTATTATGCAGTGGAAGATTACAACTTTCTCTTTTTGTTTCAGGTTTTGCTGTGGTATCGTGATTTTGTCATTTTAAGAACCTGAGACCCTGAGGTCATCCATCAAGCTGACTAGAATTCCATCAGAATGCCTATGGCTTTTGGTCTTTCTGTAACTACTTTAATTAGCAATTCTAAATTATAATTTTTACTGATTTTTATCCTTCAGGTATTTCTGGTTTCTTTCTAGAATGAAATGAAATTATGTGTTGAGACTGGAACTCTCTTTGCCTTGTTATTTGTGCCAAGATATTCCCTCAGTCCTAGGAGGCATGTCCTACTGGATTGTTATTAGTATGTTTGGCTTTTTTTCATGAGTCACATTTACTGGACTTTATTTTAAAATACATCAGGTTGCTAGTTAGTTTGGTAATTTTTACAGCAGCCAATTTCTGTTCTGAGTGAAAAAACCCCCCAATCTTAATGTTATCCAGCAATTTTATAATCTTGTTTCACTGTAATGAGCATTTATGGATACTAGTTTTAATGAAGCTTCTCCCAACCTTGCAATTGTGTGATCTCTTTTCTCCTATTACAAAGCAACCCATAATGAAGATAGTTGTTATCACTCATTCCAAGCACCAGTGAGAAATAATTTCCAAAATGCTTGATACAGTTTAACCATTTGCAGCAGAAGGGAAGGAGGGAGGTAATGTTCATAAAAGCTGTTTTAAGGTGTGCTCGTTTTGGCTGGGGTAGACTTAAAATTTTTCCCAGTGGCTGGCATGGGGCTGTGTTTGGGATTTGTGCTGAACACAGGGTTGATAATAGAGATACTTTTTTTTTATTGCTGAGCAGATCTTACACAGAGCCAAGGCCTTTTCTGCTTTTCATACTGCTGCACAGGCAGGGGAGATGGGAGTGCCTGGGAGGTTGAGAGGAGACACAGCCAGGACAGGTGATCCCAACTGACCAAAGGGATATTCCAGACCATATGGCATCATGCTCAGTATACAAAGTGGGGGGAAAAAGGAGGAAGGGGGGTGTTGCTGCCTGGGAGACATTTGGAGTGATGGTGTTGGTCTTCCCAAGTCACTGTCACACATGATGGGGCCCTGGAGATGGCTGAACACCTGCCTGCCCATAGGAAGCAGTGAATTCATTCCTTGTTTTGCTTTGTTTATGTGTGTGTCTTTTGCTTTCCCTGTTAAACTGTGTGTATCTCAACCTGCAAGTTTTCCAGCTTTTACCCTTCTGATTCTCTCTGAGATCCTACAGATACGGCAGTGAGCGAGCCATTGTGGGGGACCTGGTGGCTGGCTGGGGTTAAACATAACACAAGGTGTTCAGGTAACATTCAGAGATATGTATGTATAGTGCAACCAAAAATTGTCATAAAAACACTCTGAAAGTGGCAGTAATTTGAGTTATCTTCAATCTACGAGAATTTTAGCAGCTCAGAAGTTGTGATGGTTTCATCACATTTCAGCAGCTGAGCGGATTTTACCAGGTTGGTCTCAAATCAGTGGCAAACGTTTATGTCTGTGTTGTAAAGAAGAACTTACAAGGAACTGAGCCATAATGCTGCTCAATATTATTGTTTCCTATTTCTATTTTAAGGTGAACAAACCCCACAGGCAAAAATTATTTGAGTATAGGCACCGTGTGGTGGTGCAAGTGACTCCAGCCACTCTGTCTCCTGCGAAGACCTCAGACAACCACCTGTGGTGGTCAGCAACCCAAGTTTAGCATGTAATTTTCAGTCATGGTGAGAACCCATGATTCCCTTGTTCTGCCTTTTGCATGTTTTCTCCCAATTGGTTAATGTTTTTCCCTCCCTGTTTTATGTATAAGTTATGTATATTCATTTCTCTTCTTTAATATGTATCAGTTCTAGAAAGTTCTTTGTTCCTCGATGCCCCATTGGATCCTTCCCTAAGTCCCTCCTATGTGTTGTTCCCACGGGTTCCCTTGCTGTCAACCCCGCCTACTTGTCCCTATCCCATTGGCTGTGATCCCTTTCCCAGCCTATCTTGTAGCCAGTATAAGATCCTTGGAACCTCCTACCAATTTGGTTCTTCGTCCCAGCTTTTTCACTGGAAGAACCTGTGTGGAACACATTCAGAGAGTCCCCTCTCTTTCCTTCTTTGCTTCTGCTACTGCGCGCCTCGACCGGCTTAGAGGGAAGCCCCCTTGGGTGAGGAGCTCAACTCTGTCTACCTGCTTTACTTGTGGGTGTGTGACTGCCGTAGTGTGGACAGGACAGTGGCTAGACCTCTGGGCCCCTTTCTAGCTAGCACGCAGCTCTCCGCCAGCACCACCCACCTTATGCTTTAGAAAGCTAAACGGAAGATGCTACTATTAAAGACCTCAGAAGCTGACAAGATGTGTGGGGATGGTTGTGCCCTGGAGAAGCCCTAGTGATAAATTACTCCCTGAAATATATCCTGTGCAGTTTCAAAGCACTTTAGGATCCTTTATGATCTAGTTTTATTAAATAAGGGTGAATGTACCTCTGAAGTTTATGTCAGAATTTTTGGCAGTGCTCCAGCTTACACTGCTGCTGGCAGACATCACCTCAGTGGTCTTCTGCTGACAACAAAAAAATCCAGCCACTAAAAGCATGTCAGTCTCAAAAAGCTTTCTGTTAATTTATGTTTTTTACAGTAGCTAGGTAGAGGAGGAAAGTTAATGGCCAAGTTTCTTCCACACATACATGATGACTGCAGAGTTGACTTCTTTTTAACTGCGTCAGACAGAGCTTCTGTGTCAACTCAGGCAAAGGGCAGGAAGACAGTCTGGTTCTCACACCTTTGAGGGCCAATAGAATAAATAAAGTTGGTAAGAGGACTGGAACATCTCCGGTATGAAAACAGGCTGAGAAGTTTTGGGCTTTTCAGCCCAGAGAAGAGATGGTTGTGTGGGGACCTCACAGCAACCTTCCAGTATCTGAAAGGACCTACAGGGAAGCCAGAGAGGAACTGTTCATCAGGAATTGTAGTGATAGGTCAAGGAGTAATGGGTACAAATTGAAAGAGGGGTAATTTAGGTTAGGTATTTGCGACGCTGAGCCTCTGGGATAGCTCAGAGTGAAGGTGCAGTGTCACACAAGTGACGTCCCCTGGCAGGGCTCTGGGTCATGTTTGCTTAATAGCTGGCTCCTCACTTGGGGAAGCACACCCAAGGCTCAGGTGAAAAGCAGCGTCTGCGGCAATGAAGAAGCAGGAGAGGACACTCGGTGTAGGTCCAAAAACAGCAGTCTATTAAAGGTGGAAGTCTAGGGACGGAGTGACAAACATCTGAGGGTTACCAGGGGTTTTATACTGGGGACTGGAAAGGCGGGGAAAGGGATCACAGCCAGTGGGAATAAGGATACTGGGTGGAGTCCAGGGAAAGGGAACCAATGGGGATTATACAAAGAAGGGGCTTAGGGAAGGGACCAATGGTGTGTCGAGTAACATAGAACTTTTTAAAACTTATACATATTAATGAAGGGGAACAAATATGTAACAACCTCAGACATAAAACTAGGAGTTGAAAACACTAACCAATTGTAGAAGAACATGTAAATAACAAAACAGCGGGATTATGGGTTCTCGCTGTAACTTGGAAACATGGGATTCTGACCACCACAGCTTATTATTGGTGTCAGCTTCAGTGGTCAGGGTGGCCAGAGCCACTTGCACTGCCACATGTATTAGGAAGAAATTTTTTACTGTGAGGGTGGTAAGTGGCACAGGTTGCCCAGGGCAGTTGTGGGCACCCCATTCCTGGCAGTGTTCAAAGCCAGGTTGGATGGGGCTTTGAGCAACCTGGTCTAGTGGAAGGTGCACCTGGCTCATGGCAGGATGAGGTGGAGATAGAAGATTTTTAAGGTCCTTTTGAACTTCTTAACATTCTATGATTCTATGACTCTATTATTGTCTTTGTCTTGTCCAGAAGAAAATTTAGACCTTTAGATCTCCTTTTAGACCAGGTAATACAGCTCATGTTTTATACTTGGTATGGAAGTAACTGCAGCATCTTTTAGCTGCAAAAACTGAGAAAGCAGTAATGGCTTGCTATTAAAACTGGTGTGAAAATGCTCCTGGGGACTTGCTTCTTAGGAAACCTGACTAGAGATTTTTGGCCTTTGTCACAGAACCTGGCAGCAAGAGCCTTGGTGTTTTCAAGGGCTCTGGAAGCAGTGTAATCAATTCATTTGGGTTGACAAAACCATATAAACTGAGGATGATTTATCTCAAAAACCTGTGTAATTATGTTGTACTTCAGGCATCAAATTCAATGTAGTGATATCCAGGACTGCAAATGAAATGAATGCTCTTTCAATTTCGTATGTTTCTTTCTAATGTTACTGCACTACAATTACTAAAAATTCTAAAATTCTTTATAAGTACATTGTCCACCGATTTCTAAAAAACAACAACAAAGTGTTAGAAGTAGTTACTGTGTCAGGATAGCCACTGCTGTTCTGGGGTTAAACTTCTAGGCTAGTTTTCTTTTTAAATTAATTGCATAAATTTGCTAGTCCAATTAGTGAATCCATAAGAGAGCCACTGAGTTCAGGACTGCTTGCCCTAACCCCAACACACTTGAGGAGCACCTCATGGAGAACAGGGAACAAAAGACTTATTGCGACAAAAAGCGGGAATGGATGAGCTAACCTCCAATGGCACTGAAAAATATATGCTCTCAGTGTCTTGGAGTGATTTATGATGATGGTCTTTTCCCTGATCCTCTGCTCTATGCCCCAAAATGGCTGCTGTATCTTTAAGGTGTGTGGCTGGGGAGGGGGGAGCTTTGGGCTCTGTGGCAGGCTTTTTTCAAAGCCTCACTCCCCAGGCGTCCGGAGTGTAGTGCGGTTTCGTTTTGCTTGGCTAGCTTCGTTCTGTTGACCCAGGCAAGTTTTTCCCTTCCCTGGCCTTGGAGAAGTTGCAGCAGCAATCCTCCAGCAACTTCTTGAGGTGAGCTGGCCAGCTTGTTAGTCCGAGACCAGAGAAACGGGACCTGCGGGAGAGGGGCTGCTCCGTTCCGGCCCCAAACCCCGGAAAGCCGGACTGGGGAGGGAAAGCACACCAGGAGTCTCCAGCCCAGTTACTTGCTCTTCCATGGAGAGGAGGTTGATGCCAGAGAGTCACCAGATTTTCATATGCTGCCCGAATTGCTGGGTGAAGCTCCTGTTTGGGTTTTTACCTGACAGAGATGTCGGTGCCATCTGGTACCACGTGTCAGTCGTGAGCAGGTATTTTTCCTGGCATTTTGGGTTTTTGTTCCCGTGTGTGTGGTGGGGGGGTGTAAGGTCTGACAGTTTAATATCTAGGGGTTATTTACTTTTTTCCCCCTTGCCTTGTGAACATTCTGTTCGTTAATCAACTGTTGGGGTTTTTTTCCTCATTTTAATTCATCCTATTCGTTTCCTATTGGTGGAAAGGGATTGTTGGAACCCTTTTAGAGGAAATGACTAATTCCAGAATGTATTCTCTTAAATTTGTCTCAAAACTGAGACACTCAGGTAGTCCCTGTCGTAAATAAGAGGTTCAAAGCAGCTACAATGAGAATGAAGACAGGTTGGCACTCGGTAGATTACTTTGTGTAGGACTGGTGTTCAGAATGGAAAAGCCAGCTAGAACATTCTGCAAAGGGGGTATGTGGAGAAAGCACTGTGCTTGAGTCACTCATTAAATGCAAAAGAGGCAGAACTTAGAAAAAATTCTCTCATTTAGCTGATGGCCTAATGGCTGGACCATCCTTCCTGTCTCGATGTGTTGTGTGTGCATCCTTATTCTCCCTTTGAGGAAGCTATTTTTGGGAAACCATACACAAATACCTTTATAGTTTGCTAATAAAGAAATCCTCATCTATTATTTAAAAAACCACGTTTAGATTTTTTAGTTACAGTAAAATGCTTATCTCAGAACTGGAATTATTAATAGAAAAATATGGATGTTGCATGTTCAGTCCTGTCAGTCACAGACTGGTTTTGGTTTCTTTCCTAAACTCCTGCAGTGCTCTAATAGAGGGCTCTGACTTTATATTAATGTGTTGGAAGCAACTCAAAAATCAGTCATAAGATGCCTCAACCCTCAGTCACTAAAGTCTTCAGATGCGTGTGCTACATAGATGCAGTATAAGATAGATATAATTCCTCTGTAGCATTATGGAATTAGGTTATGAATATATTAGCTATATACTTAGGGAATTAATGCTAATGATACATAAGTACAGCCTTTAACCAATGTGAGCTGCTCTACAGCCACTAGCAGCATAGGAGTTTCTACCAGTGTTCAAGTTCCCTCTCACTGAAATTGTTGAAGCATATCTGCACTCATAGCCTCTGCTGATCACCCCCATCAGTGAATGAAAACCATCCTACCTCTCCTGCAAAAGTCTGGGCTTTTAATATCCCCGAGGCCAGGGAGGACTGAGCTTCAGCCTGTGCTTGTGGCGACCTTTGAATCTGAGAAGTCTTCACATCTTGAGTCCCTTCCACAGCTTTCCCTGCAGTGGCAGCGATGGGGGCTCAGAGGGTACTCCCCAGCCAGAGGAGCCCCACATCCCCCTCATGCCTTCTTAGCATTAACTCCCTTCTGTTGCAGATGCTGCTTAATCATTGCTGATCCTCTTTCAAACCCCTCTGTTTCTTCCTACTTAAGAAAGTTGAGATTTAACTTTAAAAATCTCATAGTATATTAATTCCTTGACAGAACTGTTGCAAGTCAGTTTCTTGACATCTATGGGCTCCTGCTGCTTTGAGCCCCAGCTGTAAAACAGCCCTGCAGCCTTGAACATCCCCTTTCCTTCCAGAAAACTCAGTTTTCTAGCTCTTTGCCTTGGACATACCTACTCCATTTCTTAACCAGAAGAGGGTAGGGAAAATAACTTTTCAGTAAACCTTAAAGATTCATTAATTGTTTTCTTCCCTCTATAAAAATATTTTCATTGAAATATTTTAAAATCTTTTATTTCTAACCATGCTACTTCCATGACCTCTACCATAGAAAGTAGCTCAAAACAGGCAATTCATTTCAAGGGTCTTGCAAAGAGATGATGTAACTTCCATTTGCATTCATCAAGTGAGTGTCTTTGGGTCTCATTTAAACTGGTAAGTATCCAGTGTACTGCAAAAATCTGATCAGTGCTTTGGAAGAAATGAATGAGTAGGAGGAGAAGGCTCAGAAGAGTGACCTCATTACAGTGTTGGTCATCTGAATACAACTAGAGTTGACAGCAGGCACTGATGAATCAAATCAGGTTCAATTCATTTGTGTCCAACAAAAACCCCAAATAATTCTTGGAATGTTTGAGAAGGTGTATTTGTAGTTTCAGGATCAAATGTTTTACAAAGTTTTAAAATTATTTATAAGAAGGCTGAATTTGATAGTGGAGAATGTTAGCCTTCCCCTTGCTGTGTGAGTCAGTGAGTTGGCAATTGGACATGTAAGGTTAGACTCAGAGAAACATTTGGCAATACCCCAGGTAAATATATATATACACATATATATGGATCATTCATTATTGCCATTTTAAAAGAAAACAGGGTCTATGATTCATCATGTGACACTGTCAGTTTGTGTCATGTGAAATGAGGGCTTCCTTGAACCCTTTGTGTTTGATCAGTCAGTCAATGCCCCAGAAAATTTTAGACCCTTGTACTCAACCATTCTGTCAGTGTCCCATTATGGTGACTCCATGTTATCAGAGCTCAGTTCAACTGACTTGTTCAGGGACTTGTGCTAACACACTATTGGAGGTGAATCCTTACTGCAATTTAGAAAGAGAGACTCTCTCTTGGATCTCCCCACTCACAATTGAGTGTGGTATCTGCTTCCAGCAACTGTTAGTGCCCTTGAAAGACTCACACTGAACAGTTTATGGAATAACACACCTTTTAAATAGAATCACTGATAATTCAAAATTGTGACAGATTAAAGTTCAAAATGATAGTTTACTGATTGCAAAAAAAAAATTCAAGCAAAATACAGATAAGCTCTAATCACCAATGAAATCTAGCTTGAGATCATAATTTAGCTCACACAGAGTAAGGTTCTTATCTCATAGCTATCCTTATGAGGGAGAAGACAGGTTCAGTCAGTCAACTGTTCTCAGAACTTCTTCCCATTTTTAACCGACTTTTATACTATTTTTTTTTTTTATTTAGTTGAATCTTGAGTGACTCTAGGCATACATACTTTGGTTACTGATTGGTGTAAAATTCACTTGCTTCGGTCTTGAAGTCAATAAAATACAGAGCATATGCTTAGAGAGGTGAAATCAGACCTTGTAATTTTGGGATTCAGGTGCATTAGCATTACAATGAAATTATAATGAAGCAAGCTTATCTGAGGGAAGGTATTTTGCCACATTTGCTGGTTCAGCAATAAGACATCTCCTATCCCTCCTGGTTGATAGGTGCTACGCAGTTTATCAGCTATGTGGTACCATTGGGTTCCTGACTGTGCAAGGATTTCAACAGCACCTGGCCATGGTGTCTTTGCTCCACCCTCTGTTTCACCCCCCTTAGCGGGTGCTTAAGGTTGCAGGCTCTGTTGTGCGGGGAACTACCATGGAATAGATTCTGTGCATGCCAACTGCATTCCATCCATGAAGTAGCAACTGTATTTCACTCTGTAATTTCCATACTGTTATAGCCTCTGTTAGAATGTGAATACAGCTTCCCAGTTTTCTCCAGTTTTGTTGCCAGTCATATCCTCCTAGTCTGGTATTTGATGTAGAGAGCCACATACACTTTTTACAGGTATCTAGGTGTCTAAAGACATGGATGTGTGCCTCAGGTTTTAGGTATCATCAGAACTGGTGAACTAGGCAACCAGAACAAAACCTGTCACTAGTTACATTTGTACTTCCAAAAGTTTAATGCATGCCTGAGATTTTGCAGTATTTAAATGCATATGTCATTAGGGCTTAAAACATCACATTGGAAAATGGACATCTGACGCGGTGATGTGGTGGATGGAATGAGTGCCGTGTCCTTCCCGAAAGCGTCCCAATGTGGATCCACTCGTGTGGTGCTACGCAAGCACACAGAACACACCCAAACACACAGTGCAGGTGGGAATGCGCAGCCACACACGTACACAAACAGGATAGCTCCTTTAGCATCGCCGGAGATGAAGAGGCAGGAGGGATCCTTTGTATGGAATTCCGAGAGGTTTATTCACCGGAGGGATCCAGGGACAAAGGACCAAGAACACAGAGGGGTCCAGGGTTTTATACGGGGGTGGTACAAGGGGCAGGCAAAGCATCAGGTCCAATTATCTGAGGGCCAAGGGGTTGAGAGAACATGGGGTGACATAACAGTAACCAATGGGGAAAGCGATGGGTGGAACAAAGGAACCAAGAACCCATGGGTACCGAATAAGGGACAACTTTCCAGAACACAGGACTTACAAGGGGTAAAAGGGGTGGTAGGCCAACAGGCCAACCAAAGGAGAATAATTTACATAGGGGAGGAAAGGACTGCGGGATCTCGCTGTAAGGGGGTATTCCCAGGCCTTGGTGCCAGCTCACCAGTGAATCTCAACTGTCTTGGGGCCCTGTGGCTCCTTGGTCACTCCTGTGGTGGTCTCAACCACCGCAACAGACATCTCTTTAGATGATGACTGAGGTCTGCTGTGTTTAGCATTGTTCTGTTGATGGGAGAAACAAGCCAATGTTATTTATGTCTATTACAGGAAGAGGAACTTTGAAGAAAGTATTGGCTGGCTTGGCTCATCCATGTTATACAGTTGCTACTGTGTTAAAGACTTTACAGATACAGCATTCCCAATATCGACTGTTTAGAGAAAAAAAGTGATTTCACTGTTAATAAACTTAAATTGAAGAATGTTGTCTAATCCTTTAATAAGATGCTCAACTAGAAATCTAGATGATTTCTCAAGTGTCTGAAAATCTGTGGATTTCACAGAAAAAAAATCTCTTACAAAGTTACAAGCCTTGGTTAACATGGTTTCATGTTTTGAGTAACACTTCCTGTATCTAGTGCAGCTTGTCTCCAGCTCTTAAGTTTCCTGAAGTTTTTACAGCAGCCTTAACTACTTCGCATCTTCATAATGAATTCTTGAGTACTGTTTGGCTGCCTGAGATTGGAGGCAGTTCTTGGCATTTCTGGTTTTATTCTTCTATTTTGCAGTACGTTTCTGGTCAAAGGAGACATAACTTGCTCAGAGAAAGCATGCCAGCAAAAAACATGTGGCTGAAAGCTGAGAAATGGTGAGTCCTAGATGTTCATAGTACAGGAAGAGCTCAGACAATGCTGGTAGGGGTTTCAGAGGATCCCTGCATTGTGAATCACATTCTGGTATTGTCACAGTTTGAGGAACAGCTTTTGTTGAAGCTGATTAATAGATAAATGTGTACACCAAAGGCACAAGTAAATAAAAGCATGGCAAGGCAGGGAATTGCTTACAAAGAAAGAGCAGCTGGCTGAAATACAGTGGGAATTCATGTATATTCCTGGAGAGCAGTACAGAGATGTGTCTGTGGGTCCTTCTCAGTAAAGATAGTATTAGGAAGACCTTTGACTGTGCTTGGAGATACTGGGTTGGAGCACTGATGGGTGTGAGGAATAAGATAACTCTTGGTTCTTAATTAAAATAATTAAGAACAATATACTGAAAGAACAATCAGCAAAAAAAAATTGCAAGTACGAAAGAATTATAAAGCCAAAAAAACCCCCAGGTCTGTAGTGATTAGAGGCCTTGTTGGCCGAACCGGCTCAAAAGTCCCAAAGCAGAGACCTTACAATGCTGGGGTGACTTCAGCTAGCCCAAAGTCAGAATGATTAAATTGCCTTTTGAAAGAGATAGAGGCCTGTGCTCCCAGCATGAGGCTTCACCAGCAGCTAATCTGACTTGAAAATGGCACCTCTGAGCTGGTGCCCAGCAGTTTTATAAAGTCTGGGTCCCACCCATGACCACCCACTGTCCAGCCTCCATGGTCCTGGATGATTGGTGGTGTCCTGAGGTGAGGTAATCTCAGTCTGCCAATGGCTCGCTGTTGTCTCGGGGAAAAATCGTCATCAGCTCCAAGGGCGGGAAAAGTTCTCATTAATATTCCAGGTTGCCAGGGTGCTGGGTTGCAGGCCAACAGCCAGGTTCTAAAAATAGCTCCCTGTCAGTTAGAAGGTCTCCTTTTTGGCAAATCTTAAAACTCATTCAAAACTTACAAAGGTTAAGAACACTTGGTAAAAGGTTTAAAACTGGGCTATAAGTATTTCAGAGAACTCTTAAAAACAGGGTAATTAACTTGGACACATACAGGAATTAAGACATTGTGAGTTTTTACACTTTTTATGGACTAAAGAGGGGAACAAACTTGTGGAACTTTATTAACAAGGGATTTTTAACGAGGAATTATGTAAAACACTTTAATCAACTAATCAGGGGAATAACTTTGGAACTTAATAACTCAACTAGGTTGATGGGTAATTTGAATAAGCAATAATTAAACAATTAACAATTAATAGTTGAAAACACTTAATACACAAAGGCCAACACTCCATTTCATATATGACATAGGGGTATGCTGTCCCTTACACCTTCTATGCAAATTAAGTGTTGCTGCACCATTTCAGAGTCTTGAAGGATCTGAAAATTGAATCTTCTGAGCTGGACTTCCCACAGCCATGCTAAGGGTCATGTCGTGTCTACCAAGAGAGAAGTCTACGTGGGCAGAACAAGCAGAATCAGTTGCGTTAGTCAAAGACAAGGCGTTGAAATGACTGCATGAATTAATAATGAGGGAGCACTGAATTTACAGAAGCCCTTTATAAGTCATAACAAAATATTTTCTCTGGTTATAGTAAAATTTGCATTTATTATAGAAAAAGAGATCTGTCTAATGACTGTTCACAAATCTAATCCCTGTGTGGTAAAAAGGCTCATCCATACGGCAGTGTCACAGCAGTGCATTCATGTTCACGGATAAAAATTGAACTGCTTGCTGCATGTGGAATCGCTGAATTTACTAATACCATAACCTCTCACAATAATGGGTAGATGTATGCATCCAGTCCTCAGGCAAGGCAGATTGGGCCTCTATACTTTGAAAGACTTCCTGTTCAAGTTAATTAAAATGCGAAGTCTATATTAACTACTGAATTTTCTATGGTAGCTAATGCAAGAAGTTACATTGCCTCCAGTTAATTGAGAGAAAAAAACACGTTTCTTCAATCTCATTCCGAATCTTTTATAAATGTCAAACACTGCATTATTGCTAGGGATAATTCCTTGTTTATCCACAAGTATATGTGGATATGCCACAACAGACCTTTTGATCATTCTTCAAATTACCTTGTCTCTCTTCAACTCTTTTTTCAGTATTCAATTGCTAGTTCAAACATCCTAAATGCTTTTGCTAACTAACTCTTCAAAGGTTCCTGATTGCATTAACCAAAAATTGAGTGCCATAAAAATCTTGGGATGGATATCAGGGAGATTTAAACCCTATCTCATTTGCCAATCACAGTTAATAGATTTATTAAGCATGAACTGTGCCTTTCAGAGTTTCACCTGCATTGATTTCTCAGACAATGAAAATTCTATTTAAAGTCTTTGATTAGACAGAAGCAGAAACATCTATACTGCTGTTTATTCTGAATGACTGGAAATATTGAAAAGTAAGCATGCAGAGAAAATGTTGGACCAAATACATTTGCTGTGATATTAGTGGGTTTTGTCAGAAAGAACTCAGATTTGAGACTCTTTTGTTACCTAATACCTTAAAGCAGTTTATGCAGTGTTTAGGCCCAACTACCTGATGTTTCAGGGAACAAGTGAATCACAGAAAGTGATGGGTGTCCTAGCTCTAGTCCTCTGAAAAGTGCCCCCTTACGTGGTAGTTCCAATTTAGTGGTGAGTCAGTGGTAGTTCTGGATTTCCCTTGCATGTTTCCAGAGACATTACTGAGCTAGGAGGAACTGCTGTGATTTGTATGTGTGGAGGCTACAAAAAGCAAAGAGAGCTTAGAAGGGAGGGGCTACCTAACTAAAAGAGATGTGCACTCTCAAAATGTGTTTTCTCTTTGAAAATGTCACCTTCTCGCTATTTAGTCCCTGGTGGATCCATTTATTACACTCCAGTCTAGTTCATTAGAGTTGGTATTACAGGCAGAAGAGTTTGAAAAGCATGAATGACACTAGTACCAAGAGGGATGGAAGGGTGATTTGATCATTGACATAAAGGACTGTCAGCAAAAGGAAAAAATAATGTCTTAATGCTTAGCCCATTAAAACCAAAAGCTGTGCTTAAAATTTAAACTAGACCCCTACAACATTGTTCAGAGAAAGTATATTTTCATGTCAGAACTACATTCCTTATTCTGCCCCCTGTTATTATATGACTAACAATAAAACCTTTTACTGTAACACCCCCTGAAATTACTTCCACGGGATTTATTCCCCATTTCTTCAAGCTGTATTGAAAAGAGGTGGCCACAGTTCTGGGAATATACCAGGAAAAAAAAAAGAAAAACAAGCAAGCAGTCATTTCCATTGTGTTCTTTTTAGAAATCATGAAGAAAAGAAAGATACAGGATATTCTAGGAGAGATTAACCTTTTAAAGGAGCAGGAAACAATTTCATACAAAGCACATAACCCCATTTCATTTGCCTAGCCCTGCTACAGTTCCATTCACAGCAGCTCTCTCTATGCTGAGTTAGGGCAGCCTTAAGGTAGATGTAAGCCCCAAGTGGCTGACCAGATGTATTTTTTAGGGAACTGGGGCAGAGACATTCTCTCTTATTTTAGCAATCCCTTTCACCTGCTGTGCTGCCATGGGAGAGTTCTTGTCTGGCATCCTGCCACTGAGATGCCCTTTTCCTTGGCATGATGTTGTTAGGGCTGCCTTTTGGGGAAGAATGGCAGTGTGTTTGCAAGAGTTATACTGTGTTGGAAAATCCAGCCCATAAATTAATTTTGCACCCCTGCTCTCTTAGTGTAGCCTGAGATGTGGATCTCATCTACAGACCATGTTCAGTTTGCTCTATATGAGCCCTGCTTCTTTTACTATAGATTTTGTCTTGCTGGAAAACCTGTCAAACAATTTCTTTGTGCAGCAACAATTTTATTCTAGTTAAGTTGGTGTAATTCTGAAGTAATACAGTTGATTTCAGTGTAGGTCATCCAGATGTACACCACTACAACAATGATAACAATTTGGTCCAGAGTTAGAAAAAGCTACATAAAGCCTCACCCTATTTGTTAATTGATTTGCATGGTAGATGAAGGGTGAACAACCCATGGTAATGGCATATCATTATATAATTCATAACTATCATAAAATACAAAACATGTAACCTGGCATTATTCATCTATGAAATTAAATCACTGTCCCCCATCTTCATTCTTTGAAAGCATATTCATAAACAACATAGAGAATAATGGGGAACAAGTCAAGGTTGTTCCTTTTGTTTTAGGCAATAAATATTCATATGTATTTAAGAAGTTGAAATGCCTTAATGGCTTTAAAGCTATAGAAACAGGGTGATAATCTTAAGAGTAATTTTTCTGGAGTTTTTGTATTTTTTACTTTTGGAACATGAATTTTAATTACTTTTGTCATCCTTAGATTTCTCGTTTTGAAGGCTGATTGGTAATAATCTCTGGAGTATCCAACATACATGAATCATTTTTCATATGAGGGTAAATGTAATTAGACACTGTCACTGTCACCTCTTCTATGACATCTATCCACATGGGCGGAAAAAATCATAGAATTATAGAATTATAGCATCACAGAATGGTTTTGGTTTAGAAGGGACCTTTAAAGGTCATCTATCTCGACCTTCCTGAAATGTGCAGGGGCATCTTCAACTACATCATGTTTCTCAGTCCTGTCCTCACCTTGAAGGTTTTCAGGGATGGGCATCTAACACCTTTCTGGGCAATCTGTTCTGGTGTTTCACCACACTGATCATAAAACTCTTTTCCTTATACCTAGTTTTCAGTCAGTCTTCTTTTGTCCTCTCATGGAGTTGCTGCACCACAGAAGCCCACTAGATTGGTCAGGCAGGACTTGCCCTTGGTGAAGCCATGGTGGCTGTCTCAAACCACATCCCTGTTCTCCATGTGCCTTAGCACAGCTTCTTGAAGGATCTCATTCATCATCTTCCCAGGCACAGAGCTGAGACTGACAAGTTGGTAGTTTCCAAGGTTATCCTTTTAAGAAATGGTTGTAGTGTTTCCCCTTTTCTAGACATCAGGGACTTTTGACTGTCATGTCTTTTCAAATATCATGAAGAGTGGCTTGGCAGCTACATCAGCTGGTTCCCTCAGGACTGTGGGATGAATCTTGCCAGTTCCCATAGACTTACATACATTCACTTTCCTCAGGGGATCTCAAACCTAAGCATTTCTTACAGTGGAAGGGGCTTTGCTCCCTCATTCTGTCTCTTGTGGTCTATCCTATTGAGAGGTGTGGAAAGTGGCTGACAGAGAAGATTAAGACAAAAAAGTTGTTGAGTACCTCCACCTTCTCCTGCACTCTTTTATCAGTTTTCCTGTTGTGCTCATGAGAGGAACTTCATTCTTTTTAACCTTCCTTTTCTGGATGACACATCTGTAGAAGCCCTTCTTATTCTCTGTGTCCCTTGCCAGCTTCATCTGCAGCCACATCTTGGACTTCCTGACCCCATCCCTACAGAACGAGGTAGCATCCATATACTCTTCCCAGGATACAGGCTTTCACTGCCTGTGTGTTTGCTTCTTGCTTTTAAGTGTTATTCAAAACAGGTAACAGAAGCATTAGTTACCTCTCCTCAGGGGAAGACAGTAAAGTCCTTGACAATTTGCTTGGCATTCACTGATTTATAAATGCCGCACAGTGCACTAGTCTATTCAAAAATATTGCTGGTAGGGCCCTTTTAAAAAAGGTTTTATAAAGGCCATTCTTAAATCTACTGTTTCTTAAGCTTAGTTTATAAATGAATGCAAATCCTTTTTTTTTTCCTGTGATTCAGTAGGATGAAAATATACCAGAAAATGCTAAGCTGTGTTAAGAGGTAAGTATCCTGAAATGCTTTCCAGTTAAGAGTCACCTTGTAATTTATCAAGAATCATTTATGAACATGCTTTAGTAACCATACAGGGATACACACACTAAATAAGAGAGATTACACAACAAATGCTTACAAGAATAAATAGTGACAACACAGCATGCTTTCAAGTGTCTCATGGGCAAAATGTGGCGTCTTTAACTGTGAGAGAAAAAATTTAGAAGTTAAAAATAACAGAATCTTAGAATTTCTTCGATTGGAAAAAACCCTTAAGATCATTGAGTGACACTGTAAACCTGCTGCCAGTTCCATGACTAAACCATGCCCATGGTGCCATTGATGCCATGAAGGTTTTTTGCCTTTTCTTTTATACCCCTGTTATACCTTTTTTACAACTTCTGTATTCCTAGTGCTTTTTGCCTACATTCTTGGACTTGTCTGTCAAGTTGAGAGACTAAACATTTTAGAAGCTTCGTAGCCAGGGATCAGTGTGCCCCAGACCCCAAGGTCCTCTCCAGAACACATTCTGTAAACCAAGATAGAACCATCCAGGGGAAGGTTACTTGGGGACGGGGGCTCACTTGAGCCTCTCACTGGGGAATCTTGGATAGATATGCTAATTAGTAAAACATATAATGTTATACCAGATCTTTTGGGGGTGTGCATTGCAGTGTGCATTTTGGTGCATTTGACCTGGATGTGTGCACCTAAAGATCCTTAAAATAAATACCAAGGTAAAATCCCTTTTCCCCTTCCCACCGTGTTTGACTCTTGATTTAAGACCAGGAAAAGGCGTCACCATGTCTACATATCTTTTAAATAACTCAAGTGATAGGGACTGTAGCACTTCCCTGGGCAGCCTGTTACAATGCTTGACAACCTTTTCAGTGTATAATTTTTTCCTAATACTCAATCTAAGCCTCCCCTGGCACAACTGGAGGCTGTTTCCTCTTGTCCTATCACTTGTTACCTGGGAGAAGAAGCCAACCCCACTTGACTGCAACCTCCTTTCAGCAGTTGTAGAGAATGATAAGATCTCCTCTGCCTCTCCTTTTGTCCAGTCTAAGCAAGCCCTCCCTCAGCAGCTCCCTCAGCTGCTCCCCATGACTCACTCTCCAGACCCTTCACCACCTTCTTTGCTCTTCTCTGGACACTCTCCAGTACCCCAGTGTCTTGTATTATCAAAGATTCAGCGCCATTCGTGATGAACTCCTCATGGAGTTAGCAGTAAAAAAACTGCAGAAGTCACCTAAAGCAGACAGAGAGCCAGGGACCTCCTGATCTGCTTCTTGGCGTGGAGAGGAAGTTGTTAATGAAACAGTGTAAGGCAGCAAGCTCTCCTGTCTGGGGAACTATTAAAAGGCTCCAATTTCTGGTTTATTCTGGTGTATGATAGAAGACCATTCCATAACACTAGGGTTTCAAGATGTCCTGCAGAGCCAGCAAGATGTTTCATTTATCACATATTCCAGATACTTGGTGTTTCTATGGCTGTTCAGCTTATATCCAGTTCCTTTTGTAGAGCAAAATTCACTGCTTTCATTTTGATGCTTGTAAAAACAACCAGCTCATACTGTGTTACCGTGGATATAGCAAACCAGTTCATACTGTGTTACTGTGGATATAGATAAGTGCTACATTGTACAGGATGGCAACCGAATTCTTTTTTTTTCCTTGAGGCAGAAAGTTTTACAGCTTATAAAAATCCTCCTTTTGTTTGTATTGACCTCAGTGGATCCCAAAACACAAGCCTTCAGAGTCATCTATGAGCATTTTGTTTAAAAGGCTGGTTGGCTGGGATCTCTCATTGCCTTTCAAATGGGTCTGCTTCCTCTTTGTTATTGAGCTTTCTGTTGCCATTATGTGCACAAGTGCTGTAACTTGCTTTAGCAGGCTGCCTCTTGAGCCTTAGGTGAATTTGTGAATACTCAGATTTACACATGTGAAAGGTGCATAGTTGCTGAGTTGAATCAGTTCTGCATATGTCCAGAAGATACAACAATGATCAAGATAACAACAGAACAGTTATTACCCTTTGTTTTCTAGAATGATGTAGAAAGATCAAGAGGTTTGAGTTAAGGTAAGTCACTCAACATTATATCCATCTGTGCTGCACCAGACATTCAGCTACTGTTTGTATTTAATTGTCACTGGATAGTTGTCAATTGCTGCATAGAATGCCAAGAAACTACTTGCTTCATAATTTGAGAACAATTAATGAATTCTGTAGTTGGCCCATGCTCTGGGGAGTTATGATTTCATTTCATATGATAATCCAGTTCTATTTTATTCACTCACAAAGTAGATATTTTTGTGAACGCCACTATGCGCAGGGTGAGAAACTTCTGGCCATAGTATATATGTTAGTCACAAGATATCAACTTTAACCACCAAATCCAGTCAGTGGTCAGTAAGATGTTTAAATTATGAGTTCATTACCTTCCATGTAGCATTACACATAATGGGGATGTACAATATTTTTTATAACTTTGAATGCTGACCTCAAAGTTGGCTTATACTATTTGACACCAGAACGTAAAATAGGAAAAGAAAGGTTTCTGGTGACCATATGCATCTTGTTAAATTCAATATATTTTGCTTCTATTTGTATAAAACTAGTATGTATGCACCATTGATCTGATGGACACTCTTTCCTGATGCAACCATAACATGCAGATGATTGCCTAGAGCTTGAATTTTTCTTCAGTCTTCCTGTATGGATAAATTCTTTTCTGAATTTTTACTGTGGCTATCAGCAAGCTGCACAATTTAGCTTCTTTAAATGTGTGCTCTAGGCTTTTTGTACCTTGATTTCCTAGAGAAATTGAGGGTTGAGCTAGATGTTGGACACCTATTTCTGTATTATGTTAATATGGCCGACTTAACTGTATCTTCTTAGCGCAATGCTTTCACTCACAGACCTCTGGCTAGAACACTGATTGAAGTAGTTCCAAACCAGTGTCTTTAAGCCAAAACATTATTTATTTATGTCTTTTCCCAACTAAAAAAGTTTGTAATGCAAACTGTGGTTCAAAAAAGCATTATCTGGGTCTTTCATTTGTCTTTCCCAGAAACAAGAGGTGAAAGTAAACTTTTGGTAATGGTTAGTAGAGACCATCTGCACCAAGCTTATTATTTCCTTTGCCATCCAAGGCACATGAGATCTTCAAAATTTGTGCATCCATGTGCCTATTACCCAGGGACAGAAAAATGAAGGAATCTAGTTTGCATATTTTCCCACACCCTACATAATGTTACTCCATGGTGATACTGTGCCTTAAAGTATGCATATAAAAATTGTGATCCCAAAACCATAAAAGAAAGGAAATCTCCTGTTGTACATACGTAAGATGAAAGAAAATAAAACTGAAGTTGTTGTGATTTAACCAAAGTCTTTTCTTCCTCAGTATTTCTTCTGATTAAAATAACTGCAAAAGCAGCTCTTGTTACTGAAAACATCAGTTTACAGGAAGTGGCACTGTTTGGCCTACCTCTCCCTGCTTCCAAATCATGGTGTTAAGATTAAATTGTTAAAATTACTAGAGAGATACCTCTGCCTGAATTAAGATGCAAACAAAACCATATGCTGAAGTCAATAGTACAGATTATTAGTTACAGTAAATGTGATGAGAAAGAGAACAAAATAGGGAAAAAGAAGAGAAGGAATAACAGTAGAAGGAAGAAGAGTCACCACCCAGGGGATCTTGTGACAAGACTTCATCGTTGCAATTCCACTGTCTGTTCGTTGAAGTGGTGGTCACTGTCTTGATCCATCAGGGATGGGGGAAGCCCATTAAGCACCGAAGTTCCATGAGTTATAGATGCTCAGGTTCAGGTGGGAAGGCCCAGGTATCTCTCCAGGAGTGGGGAGTTTTACATTGAATGATGTAATGCTGTAGATCACAGGACACTTCAGGAGTCTCTGATGGTCCAGGACACCTCTCAAAATGTCGCAGCTGCCTCTCAGGTAAGAGCAGTTTAGTCAATTATAGCCCATCAGAAGGGATGAATACCTTCAGGCTATGTGTGAATATCCCCAAACTGGAGGGGAGTTTTCACACCTGAGCCATTACATAAAAGGAAGGCATTGGCATGGTAAAAAAGCACTATCCCACCTCCTATGATTTGCCTCTTATCATCCTCTTCCCTTATCAATTAAGTGGTCATTGTTTGAGTCATTAGCCAGTCCAGTCTCTCACACATGGTCAGGTGGCATTATTTTTCTTGAGCTAAGACTGCCATTGTTGCAAACCAAAAAGGTTTTCACATGTAAGTATATGGCTGCGTTTGTCTCTGAAAGATGGAATTTATGATTGTATTTATTTCCACCTACTTGATCACCATTGAAATGGACAGAATTTCTCAGTCTCATCCTTTAAATCAAAGACAAAAAATAGTCTGCTCATTTATAATCCATGCTTTCAACTAGCGGACAGGTGAAATACCGTTCTAAGATAAATTATCATATTTCAGTTTGAGAATTCAAACTGGAGATCACAAAATTATGGCCTACAATGGCAAATTTAGAGTATCTTTATTTTTTGAATGCTGCAACTTGCAGTCTGTCTTTTATCCTGTATGCAAAGACAAAGGAAAAAGAAAAAGTTGAGGCCTTCTTTTAATCCTGTTTGTTTAAGCTGCTTCTTCAGTTCCCTTGGCACGGGGCCCAGATGACGCCAGTCACCCACCCCTGGGCAGCTGGATTGCTAAATTCCAATCTATGCCCTTTAACCACTGAGATTTCAAAATAAATTTGAGTATGCCATAATAATGAATGAATTAGTTCAGATCAGACCTCTGTTCCATGGAAAATGTGGGGCCAGAATGCTTTGGAAAATATGAAAATCAGGAAATTGTAGGATATCAGGAAATTATAGGATCTCTTTGGTTCTGTTCCTTCTTATGGCAGCTACCACGACACAGATGCCCATAGCGTCTGCTAATAACCAGCAGGGCTTATTTCTTTGGGCACAGGGATTTCTGTGTTGACTGTGAGTTGTGTTTGCAAAGCCAGCTCAAGTTAAATGGTGCTGTGCTTCGAGCAAGACAAATGAGATCAGGAGTGCACCAGAGATGCTCACAAAGTTGTTAAGACATCAGGGGAGCCCTTGGAAAAAGGGACCATGGCCAAGAGCTGAAAATGTCTATGCAGAATCACTCAGGCAAATGCAGGTTCACGTATTTTTGGGCTGGCTAGATGTTTCTATTTGCCTCAGCTAATCATCTCCCTGGTGCCTGAACTGGCTTTGCTCTCAGGGAAAGTGTGGTGTCATTGCTGCACCCTAGCTCTCAGTGATTTCAAACCAAGTGCTCTGCATGCAAAATATGGACAATCAACTGCATTTAAACAATTCAGATCAAATTACTATGAAGGCATCTATGAGAGAAGTGACATCCCTGATGTGTTTCACCTCTGATGCCCTTCATCAGTAAGAGGTTAGGAATCCAAATCCTGTGTTGATAACAATTACAAACCCAGACCAAATTTATGTTCTGAGCTCTGCCAAGCTTTGACACACTTCAAACGCAATACAGACTTTTTCTCTGTAACACTCGTGTCCTTTTGATTGCTGGCAAAATTAAGTTTCCTTTCCTGGTTTTACTGTCTTGGTTGTGCAAGACGACTTGCTAAATACTTCCTATTTTCTACAGCTGTCTTATAAGAAGAAGCATATTTATTACTGGCCAGTAATATGCATAAATAGAGAGATCTTGATGGCATTAAAATGCTGGTGGATTTAGGACAAGTGGTATGCACTTTCCCTTCATGATGATAGAAGGTCAGTCTTTCCTTTGTTCCTGGGCCCTTGTTCTTCTTGCTCTTTATAGAGTCGAAGAGTGGGAGCACATAATTTTATGATCTCTGTTTCTTTTTAAAAAGCACCTTGGCACTTTTGACATCTTGAAATTGAAATGTCCACATGTCTTGGGCACCCCTTTGATCATAACACCTCTTTCTGTCCTGTTCACAGGGGAAAGTTACTGCTGCTGTAACTGTAGATTATGACAAACTTGAAGTGCAAGCTGACTCAGACTCTTTGCACTGTTTTTGCTTTGCAGTGAAGATGTTTCAGGTGACTTTTGTTACAGGGATTTGTAAGAGGGGTGTCCTCAGAAGGCTTTTACTACATTCATTACATCCATTTTCAGCTGCCTTACCTCTCCTTTCCAACAGAAATGGCCTGCATATATTGTCATGGAAAAGAAATGGGGGGTGAACCTGCAGAAGTACTCTCTGAGATACATGGTTACCTGTCCAGAATCCCACTCAGTAATTGCTGGACAAAGTATGAGTCTGGCTTTATTGAAGCAAAGTGAATGGAACTATGAGAACTAGTTCTACAGTATAGCTCAGATATTAGAAAATAATAGCTCATTCAAACCATTTCAAGCAATCTATGCCACGTATTTCTGTGAGGGCTCCTGATAGTATGTTAGTGCACATACAAATGAGTATGACTGTGATGTTAAGTCTAAGGGATTATATTTCTTTAGTAATAAAAGAACAAAACAAGTTTCCAGTGTTGACGCTGCCACAACACCAAATGCTGTTCTAAGAGCCCTTCCCTCTGTATTTAGATCATTCTTGTCTTCCCCTCTGGATGGAATTTTCAAAGCATATTATGTGAGTGGACACATTTCCTCTTAAATTACTGGCAAAACTCCCACATACTTCAGGGGAAAGAAGATAAGATGCTATTTGTAAGATAGTGACTTTTTCCTATTACAAATATCCCCTGTGATGTTCTGCCAATCATTGCATTACAGATACACGGAGCTTTTGAGTAGAGAGTGAGTCACCAAAACTTATCAAACCAAACCAGAACAACACATAGAATTTATACTGTAGTTTTCATTATAGTTCTCAAAGTGCTTTGTAAGCATAGATTAGTTTATCCTCTCTCTATTACACAAAATGTGGTCCAAAGTCAAATAACCAAAGCAAGTATTAAGATCATAGCAGGAACTAACATGAAGTAGGCTGAGTTCTTAGCTGCCTTAGCTCCTTATCTTTCACAGGGTATGAAGATATTATTCCATGTTATCCATAGCTAGGCATTAGCTATGTCTTGGTGCTTTTTCTTCCATTTAAGTTCAGTTAGATGGAGAAGTAAATAGAAAAAAAAAAAGAAGAAACAGACTGTCTCTGTGTTTTTCAGTCAAACCCAGTATATTCAGGCCAGATGCTGAACAGAAGCAAAGATTTTTAAAGTAATGAGCCAGTTGGAGTTTTGCCTACGTATAGAGCATGAGACAGTCACTTCTACCAGGCTTGCAATAGCTTTTCAGTTGGAATTAATTTGACAAAATCTTTTTTATAACCAAAGTAATCAGAACAAAAAGAAGTTCTGCAAGTGCTCCCCTCTGTGCTCACTCACTTGAATATAAACCCCTGTTGTCATAAAAAGTACACCAAGGATACAGAAATATTTATTAATGAACTAGTTCTTGTGGCAGCATGAAATCTGGGATTACATATACAGTGCTATTAGTCTTATTTGTGTCTATCTGGTCAGTCTTGTGTTACTTTTATCATAAATTTTTCATAAATGTTTAAGCTGGTAATATAAATCATTCTTCTTGTACCCTGTAGTGCTCTGAGAAGAAGAAGAAGAAAAAAAATCTTAACATCCGACACTGATTTGCAATCAAGCTCCACCGTTTCAAATTGCATCATGTGATTCTGCCTAATGGTGATAAAGAGCTCCAGGAATGGGATAATGTTGAAGATTGTTGGTGACAGTGATCAGCTGCTGGGAAAGGCTTTAAATAGTGATAAATATGTTGGTGTGATTTACTAGGGAAGATACCAGTTTTCTAACATGTGTTTCTGGTATCCTGTGTTATATCTGGTCTTATTTTTTTTTCATTATACTCTCTGAGCAAAGCTTAGAAGACAGGATGGTGTTTTAAAAGACATAAGGTGAAAGGAACCTGTACAGGGTCAGATCAACGCCTTGGTTACAGTAATTCTCACCCCAAAACAGTACTGCACACACCCCTGCTAAGTGAATGTATGATCTGTATGTAAAAGATCTTTGACTTAGATTTTTTTGAGCTATATTTATGTGGGATAGAGTACTGTGTCATTTTTAGAATTAGGCAGTGCAATGAAGGGCTTTACAGAACTAATATTATTCCTCACAAGTTGTGCACAGACTTAAAGGGTAATGTTCGTGGAAACCCTTGGGCTTCATCCAGATTCAGTTTTATAAGACTGTTTTGGACTGATTTTGTGAGTATAATTTAATTTCTAGCTGTTGTCTTTTTTTTTTCCAGTCCAAATTAACATGCAGCACTACCGCTACCTGCTTACATTTCGAGCTTTCAGCACTAAGTCCCTAGAATATTTGGTTTTAAAAAATTCAAAACAACATCAATATTTCTTTAATGCTCTTTAAAGATGACCAGATGTGTTTTCTGACCAGAAACCATTACACTGCCTGTTATGTGAAATATTTGTTGTCAAATTTCCCTAGCACTTAGGCTAGTGAGGACCAGGAGTTGTTTTGATGCATTTTTTTTGGTGATCCCTGTAGGATCATGTTGTGACATTAATGAGGAAGCATAGTTCAGTCCTCTTTGATCCATGCCAAATGTAGAACAAGCAGCAATACCTTTTGATAAAATCTGAAAAATCCCCTAAGAACACAAATGGATATTTTCCCCAGTATTGTCACAGGCTTTCTTAAATTCTGATTTTGATCTGATCAATATAATTTGCAAGCATCTTTTCCTGACTGTGGCTTTTCCAAACATTCCTTAAGTAGAGGTACAGAACATAATTACCACTGCCAGACTGCTGTTCTGTCTTTCACAAAGCTGTGCTAGTGATGTTTCCTCAAGGATTTTGAATCAGGTGCTTGCTCAGTCAAATACAAGATTACATTACTCCCTCTGGACTCTTCTTCTCCCAGGCCAACTGCCTGGCAGACTTTCATCTGGAAATTCTTGTCATTGCTTTTCTAAATCCTGCCTCTGACTACAAAGATTTAAGATACCGTCTCATCAGTATGCAGATGTACTTCACCAGTTTCGTTTGGATATTTTCTAAACACTGACTAATTAATTTGCTGTTTAAACACACCTGATCAGAACGTGCAACTGAAAAACAAAAATCTGAAAAATGTGTTGGTTGCCAACTTCTTGCTTTCCAAGAAAACAGAAGGGATGTATTTTGCAACCATTTCTGAATTCCATTTCACCTTTACATCTGATGTTCCAGATGTCACTTTCAAACTTAGCACTTCTTGTAGCTAATAGCCAGCTGTCCTACCCATTTTACATGGGACTGTGTGATGGGGGAGAGGGAGGGAAGGGAGGGAAGGGAGGGAAGGGAGGGAGGGAAGGGAGGGAGGGAGGGAGGGAGGGAGGGAGGAAGGGAGGAATTCGGAAGGAAGGAAGGAAGGAAGGAAGGAAGGGAGGGAGGAAGGGAGGAATTCGGAAGGAAGGGAGGGAGGGAGGGAGGGAGGGAGGGTCCTCTGCTTCTTGTGTTCTGGTTTCTAGAAAAGTCCCACTGCTATTGGAATTTCTCCAACAGGCCTCCCATACATGGTGAGATCACCATGTCATTCCAATATGGTGTGTATAGAAGAAAGAGAAGATTTTCAAAGGCATAGAAATTAAGGAAAGTGAAATAAAGCTGGAAAAGGGAAGTAGCAATTTCAGAAATGTCAAAGATCCCTCAAATTTAATGAGAGGAGTTACCATTCCATGAGCTGTGTAAGGCTTCTTTTCAGGGCAGAGCACCGTGACTTGCACTGCCTCTGTAGACCAACAGCTACATAGACCCAACACCCATCAGCTCTTGTGAGTGTTTTCCATTTTTAACCATGCTTGACAGCTAACATTTCTTCATTAATAACATTACAGAAGTTTCCATTTAAGGATTTTTTTCTTAGTAGGATTACTGTAGAATGTGAGCTGGGCACTGATGAATAATCTGTGAAGGATTTTTCATAATGTTTGCCAGAGCTGAGCAGTGTGAGTGCCATGAGGAAGCTCAAAGGAACATCTCTTAGAACCATTTGCTTCTTGCCAAGAAAGTTGTAGCTGTTAGTTACCCAACTGGAAGCGAGCAGATTTTGCTATACTAGGAAAGGGAGGACTGGGTGCAAGAAGACATATTATTAAAAGGCATACAAACTGCATGTGCATGTGAACTTGACATCATCTGACCTCAGTTTTCTCATGCACAACATTACCTACCACAATACCATTTCAAAGAGCTACATAACTATATCTTGGTACCTAAAAATACATTTCCTATAGCAGTCACTGCCTCCACGTGCAGTTTCTCTCCTTTTCTCCACCCCAAAACAAGGGCCTTAGGAACAGCAAAAAAAATATTTTCTTCTTGTTATCTTCAGGATAGCAGTGAAGAAAGCAGGTTTAGGCATCTGGGGTGAATATAAAACTGAAACTCTTTGTAGAACCCACCTAATATAATCACTACTTCCAAATCACTGAAAGAAAAAAAGTAATTCCTTGATAAAGTCTTTTGGGTTCTGACTGGTCAGTGCCCTTAAAAAAGGGTTCAGGAAATACATATACTGATTTTTCAATCCATATATCTCACAAAGACAAAGGTACAGATTAATTCCACTTATTTGATAGCATTGCTGCATTTTTACAGAATAAGCATCTCACTTTGATGCTTTAGGGTACGAGAGTGCTGACCAGACCGCTTTGCAATAACTGTCTCTTTTAACATCAGGCTTCCAGATTGCTAGTGTTGCATTGCATGCCAAACTATGCAACACTTTTCTGTGGGTAAGCTACCCAAAAGAGCCCTCTGATATGATTTTTGCAGACAGTCTGTCATTCTGCAGCAAGAGGAGAAATGGTGGGACATGAGGCATGAAAACAGTGTGTGTGCTACATCAAGCAAACTCATAAGCCTGGAGACACTGCAATAAAAGGTGGAGAACATTTGTGGTAAAAGATCCACTTTAACCAGCCCAGGAGGAAACTTTTGCTCCTGCATGGATGAACTTTCTTATGTGCCCAAGGGATGGAAATGTTTACTGAGCTCCCTCCCTGGACTTTGCAGCAATGTTTGAGGCTTTGTAGCCCAGGTCACTGAACAGATGGAAGATAAAATTGATGAGCCATGGGAAACACAAAATAGAGTAGGGATGCAGTGATGCATTGAGCACAGGCAAAACCAAGGATCAACAGTATTTGGTGACATGCAAGAACAGTGAGATCAAGCAACAAACAACTGGAACATTGCTGACTTACCTTGCCATGCTGACATCAACTTCATCATGAGAGGGTTATGTCTCAGACACCTCCACCTTATCTAACCCTCAGCATTTGATGGGAAAAGGTACTGGCCTGTTTATAAATGTTGTACAGTGGAAACATCTTGACTGAAATCCTTTCAACAGTTCTTCCTGTGTCTCATTCACTTATTGTGAAGGACAGTTACCATGAAGGACTGTGACCAATCATTTAAAAAGCTGCTGACAGATGCAAGGAAATCCATGTGGGCACTGGGAAACTTTATGCTGGTAAAAAATGAGTTGGTGTATAAGGCCAATTCAGTCTCTGTATCATCCTCACATTTATAGCTTGATTGAAAGGAACAGATAAACAAGGATTTCAGCATGAAACCAGAACTGCCCTAGTATAATATTCTTAGTCTTTCTCTGCAAAAGAGAGATTTGATACAGGATGATAATTGGTTGACAGGCCTTGTCAAACACTGTAAGGAATTCTGAAATACTTAGAAGACTTTAAATCATGTGGATTTTATATGGTTTTATTTGCAAGCATGGGATTTTTTACTGCTGTCATTCTTCACACAGCTCAGCTGAAAATTACATGCGGTCTGTGATTGTTCCGTATGATTCTTTATGTGAGTAACGAAGGTAGAATTTGGTCCTTCTGATGCATACATATCTAGTCATAGGATTTGCTTCAAAGAAGCCATTGAGTGAGGAGAGGAAGAGCAGCACACATTTCTGGAAACAGCTTTGAAGCTCTGGTTATAGTGTATTTATCAGGACTTGCAAGAACCTCGCTTCTGCTGTTCATTAATGCCAGCAACACTAATGTATTGTCAAAAGAGATTACTGGACTTATGTTGCTTGAATAATTGATATCTGTAGCCAGTCCAAATTTTAGTCAAAACATTAGGTACTAAAATATTTCCTTAATTGAAATCTACATAGGTTTTTTTTAGAACAGTCCAGTTCTTCTAAAGTAAGTGGTTGGGGTTTTTTTCTTTCATTTATACATACCTACATAACTTCTTTCTTAATGATATGAGTAGTGTAGTATACCCTGATCTTTACCTGATCATGGTATATCATATGAAGGGTGAGATATTCAGTCCATTCTATTCCCACTAACAACATCATCATCATCATTGTCATACTCATCATCATCACGATCATCATCATCTCAATAATAATGTTCCTTTTAAAATCATTAATAGTAGTGGCTACTTAGTAATGTCATACCACTTATTTGTAGGAAATATACTCAGTCGTATGGGGTTTTTGGATCAGTTTATGCGATACCGAGCCTGCTGGCAACAAATGGGGTCCATCCATCTGAAAGGGGAAAATGGATCTTAGCTGGGGGGTTAGCAGGGCTTGCTGAGAGACCTTTAAACCAGATTTGATATGGGATCAGGACATAGCCAGGCTGAAAGAGATGAGGTGTGGGAAGGGGAGAACTACAGTTACCACCCCAGTAGCAAAAGGAGTCTTAAGACGAAATACCTCATTCAAGCACAAGCAGCCAAAGATGTAACACAACAGAACTATGGGGAATCCTTTTGCAATCCTACTGGGATATTGACACAATCAAATGTAAGCCAACACATGCAGTATGGGGAACAAATAGGAGGAACTATAGATCTACGTGCAGTCACAGGATTTTGATCTCAGTGCCCTTACAGAGATATGGGATAGCTCACATGACTGGAAGATTGTCAAGAAGGACTACACCTGCTGCTTAGGAAAGACAGACCAGGAAGGCGCTGCAATGGAGTTGACCTTTCTGTGAGACAACACTCAGATTGCATTGAGCTCTCTCTTTGTGAGGATGATGAGCGAGTTGAGAAGCTCATGTGTTAGGATGAAAGGACAACTAATAAGGGTGACACTGCTGTGGGTGTTTGCTACAGGACACCTGATCAGGAGGAGGAAGTGGATGAGGTCTTAAACAGGCAGCTGGAAGCAGCCTCACAGTCACAGGACCTGGTTCTTGTGGGGGCCTTTACCCTGACATCTGCTAGAGAAGCAACACAACAAAGGACAAAGAATCCAGGAGGTTCTTGGAAAGGATTGATGACAACTTCCTGTCACAGGTAGTGGAGGATCCCACAAGGAATGGTGTTCTGATTGTCTTTACACTAACAAACAGGGAAGACCTTGTTGGAAATGTAGAAGTTGGGGGCAGCCGTGGCTGCAGTGACCATGACATTGCAGAGTTCAGTATCAGATGAGGAGGAAGTAGGGCAGCAAATAAGACTGCAACTGTGGACTTAAGGAGAGCTAACTTCAGCCTCTTAGGGATCTTCTTGAAAGAATCTCATGGGAACATCTCTGCAGAGAAGAGGGGTCCAAGAGAGTTGCTTGGTATTCAAGGATCACTTCCTCTAGGCTCAAAAACAGTTCATTCCAAAGAAGAAGAAATTAGGCAAAAGGGGCAAGGACAAATAAAGAACTGTCATTATTCAGGTGTAGGCAGGAATTACACAGAAGATGAAGGCAGAGTCAGGCCACTTGGAATGAATATTGAGAGATTGTGAGTAAGTAGAAATAAGACAAGAAAAGCCAAGATCCATCTAGAATTAAATCTGGCCAACAATGCCAAGGACACCAAGAAGGGTTTCTTCAAATTGATAACCAAAGGAAAACAAAGGATAATATGGGCTCATTAGTAAATGAAGAGGGGACTCACGTAAGAGAGGAAGCAGAGAAGCCTTTGCATCAATCTTCACTGACAAGACCAGGCCTTAAGGATCCCTGAGCCAGGTGACCAAGGTGAAGAAACAAAAAGAAGACTTCCCCATGTTGCTGTTATACCGAGGACGGCATAATTCCCTTGGTCAGGGAGGATTTGGTCTGAAAACACCTGGGAAAACTTAACATTCTCAAGTCCAGTAGCCCTGATGAGATAAGTGCTGAGCCCATGAGTGCTGAGAGAGCTGGTGCACACCATAGCGAGGCTGCTCATGATCACCTTTGAAAGGTCATGAAGATCAGGAGAGGTGCTGACAACTGGAAGAAAGCAAATGTCACCCCAGTTTTCAAAATAGGCAAGAAAGAGGAGCCAGGGAACTGTGGGCCAGTCAGCTTCATTTTGATCCCTGGGAAGGTGATGCAGCACCTCATTCTGGATGCCATCTCTGTCCATGTGGAAGACAAGAAGGTGATCAGGAGCAGTCAGCATGGATTCACTAAAGGTAGTCAGGTGTTTGGCCAACCTGATTGCCTTCTACAATGAAACAGCTGTCTGGATGGATGGGAGGACAGCAGTGGATATTGTCTACCTCAACTTCAGCAAGGCTTTTGACACTGTCACATCATCTTCATAGGCAAACTCAGGAGGTGTGGACTGGATGAGTGGCTAATGGGATGGATTGACAACTGGCTGAATGGCAGATCCCAGAAGACTGTAAACAGTGGCACAGGGTTTAGTTGGAGGCCTGTCACTAGCAGCATCCCTCAAGGTTTGATATTAGGCCCAGTATAGTTTAACTTACTTGCTGAGGACACAAAGCTGGGAGCAGTGGCTGATACCCCAGAGTGCTGTGCTTCAGAAGGACCTTGAGGAGGTCTTCAGAAGGACCTCAACAGGCTGGAGAGATGGGCAGAGAGGAACTGTCTGAAACTCAACAAAGGCAAGTGCAGGGTCCTGCACCTGGGAAGGACTAACCCAATGCAACTGTACAGGCTTGGGGCCGACCCACACATTTTCCTCTACAGGATGTTATGCTTGCTCTATGGTAGCTTTAAGTTGCTCTAGGATAATGCAGATGGATAGGAAATTATTATCTGGAAAACATAAGTGAAAATTTTTTTCTTTCCCACATCAGGAAGCCAGCACAGTATTTTCTTGATGAATTATTTATTGCCATTTGAGGAAGGTTTCCTGGTATAGAAACAACTGCTTTAATCCAGTTGAAGGACTGGATGGTTATTATAAACTTCATTGGTTAACTGTCATCAACAAAAGGTTCTCCAAGCCTCATTTTGCTGGAAATCAACTAAAGGGAACTTAAACCACAAAATAAGTGCAGGGATGTGACAGGATGTGCTGACTTACTCATGGAAGTCTTTTGTTGAGCAGTGAAATGACACGGTTGGAAATACTTGCAGATCTGCACAATATAAAAGGTAGTAGTCAACTTCCAGAAAAACTTTGGTTCAGATTTCCTGTTAAAGACAACCAGCAAAAAACCAGACTGTGGTCACAGAAACACTATAAAGTACACCACAGCTAACTAACCAGTTCTCCACAGTGCATGCACTCTCTGAGTTACAGAATTATTTACAACTCTAGGACATTGTATGGAAAGTTAAGAGACTGGGATGATTGACAGACACTGTATATGGTAAATTTTCAAGTCCACAGCAATCCTTCAGAATATTATGAAATTACTTCTTGAGTTTTTAAGGTATGAACCTCATGCTCCTTAACATCTAAGCTCCAAGTGACCTCAGTGTCCTTCTTTCTAAATTTATGTCTACATCACATACTTGAGAGCGCCTTGAAAGGTTTCCTATCCTAAATAGTCATTTCTGCTTGAAAACATTAGTTGTCACCAGAACGGGGATTTTATTAAGTAAAACTTAGTCACAGAAAGGATTTTTATTGGATATGGAAAGAGGATGTGTGTGCAACTTATGTTGGTGTTTGTTAGTGTCTCCCCTGTCCCACCTTTTTATCCTTCTGGCAACGAAAAAAAATGCTATCACCAAAATGTCCTGCAGTAGCTTCTGAATATGAAAGGCCATAGTAATCTTTCCACATAGTTTTCAGATGAAGAAAACTGCTCATTACCGAGTTAGATTGTAGTCTTCAAAAGTGCTTTCTGAAGTCTCTACCAGGAAACATAATTAAAAATTCAGTACACAGCTCACTCATCTCATTTGTCCCCAAGTGTGCTGTGCATCTGCTGCTCTGGATAAATTAAAGTATTTCAATTCTTCAAAGAATGAACTTTGAAAAACACAGAACCTGTTGGTCAAAACTGGAAATACTGCTTTAGTTTAAAGAGATTAAGGGGTAAAAACCTGATTTTTCTTTAAGTAGCTTAGCTTCAAATGATGGTGAGACTCTACAGGGTGCATGCAAATATAAGAGGATAGTAAAACTACCATCAGGAAAATTATGTTCCTTTTCATATGCAGATTCCTATCCTTAACGTGGCCTTTTAATTAGCTTGATTATAGTGGTGCTTACTTGTTAGTGCCTCAGTGCTTTAATTTAAGAAACTGACTGTGTATTAATTATAAATTCCTATTTTGAAAGATTTATAAATAAAGCTGAGCAGCAGCAACCACAACAGAAATGAAAGATAAATTGGCAAGTATGATGACAGAAATATCACTTGGGGATATTTCCAAACACCTTCAGCTCAAACTTGACTTCAGCTTGGCACAGTTAAGAATTGTGCACGTTACGGATTAATTCTTCTAGCTTTAAAGTGTAAAGGTTTTTATAGCATTTCAGTTGTTCAGAATATGAAATAGTTAATCAAGGCATAACACCAATGTATAGAAACAATATAATTGGTGTAAGTTAAAAGGCCGTTTGTGAACCAGAGCCTGCTTGTTGAGAGAGTTGGAGAAGAACTGGTGTGCTGGTTTAGAAGTAAACTGGTTGGAGAAATGAACCCCATTCGTTTACCTTAAGAGAGATTTCAGGTCAGAGTTACAATTTAATAGAAAGATTACAATAAATGCAATGATACACAGAGAACTGGCTTAAACCTACAAAGTCAGAGTACAACTGGCATGCTGTTGGTCAGTGATGGTCACAGTCCTGTCAAGTGGTTGCATCGTGTTGAAGTGATGGTCAGAGTCTTGTCAAAAGCAGTGGTCCTGTGGAAGCTCTGGTCCTCCTCTGGAGCTGTCAAGTGGTGTTGTCTCAAGACCCCAAAACCCCAAAGATTATATATGCTTAGGTTCAGGTGGGAATGCTCAGGACCTCCCCTGGGGCAGGGAGTTTTACACTGGATGATGTAATCCTGTCAGTCTTGGGATACTTGGAAGTCCTTGATGCTCTGAGTTGTTGCCTATTCTGCTGGTGCCATTGAGTCCATTACAGCCCATCAGCAGAAATGACCCCTCAGGATTGGTGTAACTGTGCTGGTGCTTCCTGGAGGGAGTTACCACAGCTGAGTCATAGGTGTGAAGAAGAAGAAACACTACCCTGCCTTGCACTACCCTGCCTACCCAGCCTGTAGCCTGAGGTGTCTGGTGTGCACAGGACAGCTCCTGAAAATGACCCATCATTAGCAGTTCATCAGAAATGACAGAGGGGAATAGAACACACAGTGTGGTACACCCACATAGTCCTAAACTGGCACCCTACTGTCCTGTAACCAGGACAACTGGTAAACATTTTATAATTGCTGTTTTTAGGAAAATATTGTTTTGTATTTGAGGATTTTCAGTCTGTTACGCAGAAATTATTGCCAGAAGTTTTAATGCCAGTGTTTTAATAAATTCACATACCATAATCTTTTGAACACTTGAGAATCTATATATGTACAATTAATACAGGTGAAAAAAACATCAGGGTTGGCTCAATGGCAGAACTCAGTTTTGCAGTGACAGCAGAAGGGATTTGAGTGGCAGGATTGGAAAGTCTTCAGGAGTCTCAGAAGGTAAAGATGAGTAAGGAAGGCTGGCAGAGATAAAGCAGATTTTCAGCTTTGTCATGGTTTAACCCCATTTGGCAGCAAAGCCCTGCAGAGCTGCTCACTCACCCCAGTGGGGAGGTGGAAAGAATCCGAAAAGTACAAGTGGAGATGAGGATAATTTAATAGGTAAAAGCTGTGCTTGCAAGCTGTACATGCAAACAAATCAAACCAAACCGAGATACTCATTCACCACTTCCAATGGGCAGGCAGATACTCAGCCATCTCCAGGAAAGCAGGGCTCTATTACATGAGGTAGTGAATTGGGAAGACAAAGGCAGGAAATCTTTTTGTCCACCTTTCCTTCTTCTGCTCACATACTTTTAGGCCCTGAGAGGAGCCGTGCCACTTCCCACACATCAGCCCCCTCTCACCTTGCAACTGCTTTCTGGGAGAGGAAGCAGGAATACTACCAAGCTCATTGCCATGAGGAAAGAGAGGAATCAGAGGAGAGTGCCTAAATGACTGGAGCTTCTGCTTCTCTAGTTGTCAGGACAGGAGTTTGTCCTTTGGCTCCTACAACTTCTCTCAGCAACAGCCAATGGCTAGGTAGAGGTAGAGATGAGGTGTTAAGTCAGATCAGCTAAACCTTGTCAGCTCCAGCCCTCTACCCTCTGCCTATGGTCTTGAGCCAGCTCAGCTGAGGTCAAAGAAGTGAAGAGCTGTCTGTGTTAAATGACTGCATGACTGCGGCTTTAGATATGCATGTTGGGGAGCTACGTGGTTTCCTTAAAAGCTCATTTTGCAGTATTCCATGGAGAGAGAAGAATCAGACCATGTAATTTAATGGACCATTCAAGTCACCAGCAAGCTGCCACAGATTGGACAGCTGTGATGGCTTATACCAGAGGCACAGTGGTTTGCCTCATCACATCATATTCATGTAGCTTTCTAAAACCTTTTCTAAATTATTTCAGTCAAATGTATTCTTTAAACAGAGAAACACTACTGAATCCAAGACACTCAAAGAGAAAACAAGGTTGTTATGCTGACAAAAAGAAGCTTAATTTGCTTCTTAAGATAAAGCTGACTCTTCAAGTGCTGTGACTTTGCAGAGGTGCAGTCCGACAACTATTCAGTGTTCACCAACAAATTTCAGGGTTTTTAAGATCAATTGAGGAAGTCCATCTGGCAGTGAGGATGCTCCTCCAGGATATTTTTGGTCCAAAGGGAAGGCTGATTTCACTTACACAGAAAGGAGTACTGGTGTTTTAACTTACCACTAGCAATAACCCCAAACTCCTGGATTTGATCTTTACAACTGTGCAAATTAACTTTTGCAGAATCTGGATCTGAATATGATTTGGTGCCTTGTACTTTGATAGTGGTACCCTGATTTTCACTTTTTAGAGAGGTTTCAGTGTAGACCTTCGAACTTCCTCCCAACCTTGAAAGAACTGGCTAAAACTTCAGATTCCAAAGACAAATAATGAAAGAAGCCTTGGAGCCTAATACACGTTGGCTTCGACATGATGAGAGAGGGCTTGAAAACAGAGAAGACAGCTTTGATAGAATGGCTTCCATCCACAGCTGTCAGCTGCAGTCACCAGAGGGCACATTCTTGTCCCTGCATAAAACAGAGAGGAAAATGGATGAGTGCCCTTTGAGAGCCAATTTGTGTTTTAAAGGTATTATGTATTTCCAGGTGAACTATACATAACGTAGAGAATGTAGCTTTTGAAGTGCACACCTCCTGAATATTTCATACTAGCCATTCTTTCAGGTTGAACAAGATGTATGGAAATGGTTACCAAACTGATTTTTGACAGGAAGGGCAAAAGCTCTATGTCACGAGCACTAATCACAAGGAGGCCTCCTACAGTGTAAGATCCCACTGCTTTCCCAACAACTCCTATTTTCTCTCCAGATTTTATCAGCAGTGTGACAGACAAACAGGCTGCTAATAATTTGTTCTTCCACCCCCTCCTCCTCCTGTCAACTATTTTTAAATGGAGTGTGTAATTTCACAGTATTGGATGCTTAATATTATCTGTGCACAACATGAATTGCATCTTCTTCCTACCTGCTGGAAGACATTCATTTAACTGAAAGCTGTTGTAAGACTTAAGAGAAACAAGGGCAGAGGAAAGAAACAATTGAACAATTGAAGTTGTGTACCACAAAGGAAGAAAATAAATTAACTTTTGATTGATGGACAGAAATATGCTGGTTATATGACAGAAATTAAACATTTCCTTCCCCTAATATTCTGCTACATCCCTCCTCTGACTTTAAAATTCAGTACAAATAAGCAGGATATAACCACAAAGCATTCACAAAAACTACTTTCTGAGTCAAGATGGAACTATTAAGTACTTTTGAATGCAAAATCTGGAGAAGGCATGGAAAAGGGATAGCTCCTGTAAGCTAATGTAATGTTTTTAAGAGAAGTTTCATGGTCATGTACACTACTAATGCATGGACAGGAATAAAACTGCTATGCCAGTGTGGGCACAAGCAAGAAGCAGAGTATGAGAGCCCCAAGACAGAGCACTGTTGTAACCTTGCTGCATCTGTGGAGTGAGGAGGATGTGTAAGTCCACTTTGTCCTGTGTGATCAAGAAGCACACAGGAAAGGCCAAATACTCAGCTGCCAGATCAGGTATTTGCTGGCATGAATGCCAGATTTTTTGGTTACAAACAGATGAAATTGTAACCTGTATCTAGATATTGGGAACAGGGGCAAGAGAGTGGCAACATGGGTTTGTTTGAATGCTTTCTCTGTGTATACAAACAAAATGCAAAGCAGAATATTTAGAATGTCTTTGGAAAACCTAAAAGACTCTTGAAATTACTAAACATCCACAGCAGCAGAATCTGAAGATGTACAAAGAGTCACTAATATGGACAATCAATTTTAAATTTTTCTCAGCATAAGAGCAGAAGCTGAACAGGAAAAACTTTAATATAGAGGTCTGTAAGTTCAAGTTACACAGGGTTGTTTAAAAGGTCTCAGCTGCAAGAAATAACCACTACAACAAGTGTTTACTGCTGAGTTTGCTATAAAGAAAGAAACATTCCAGATATTTGTAAAGAAATAGAACAATATCCACATGCCTTTTTTCAATATAAAGCTAGGTTTTATTTTCATCTGGAAAAAAAACACGGACTAGACTCAAAATCATGATTTACCTGGTGGCTTTTAAGAGCTGTGCATGCTGACAAGACATAAAGATGAGACGTTAAAAGAGCCTTTGGCAATGCCAAGTGGAGAGCTCAGCAAAGACCTGGCAGAGACCTCAGGAGGTGGTTGTCTTAGGGTTCAGGGTGCTGATGCCTTTCTGACAGCAGTTCCAAAAACCAAAGTTGGATTACACAAGCAAATTTTGAAGCACCAGATGTACACTGAGATTTTTTCTTGTACTTGGTGGTTGTCTGGAAAAGCATGAAGAAGGTAAGGCCAAGACTGCTCTTCCCTAGCTTCCCTAGAAGGAAACAGGCTACTGGAGATTGTGAGGAGACAGTCTGAGAAATGGCACCTTGTATTTGTTTTGCATAACCTGGTTTTAGTAGCGGTGGAGCCACAGAGGTGGCTTCTGTGAGAAGCCGCTGAAAGCTTCCACCATGTCTAGCAGAGCCAAAGGCTCCAAAGATGGATGTGCTGCTGGGCAAAGCTGGGCCAATTAGAGAGGGTGGTAATGCCTCTGTGATAACGTATTTAAGAAGAAATCAAACCAGAAGTTTTTGCACAGTTTTATTTCAGCCAGAGAAGAGCAGAGTGAGTATATATGAGAAGAACAACTGCAGACACCAAGGTCTGTGGAGAAGGAGGGAGAGGAGGTGCTCTAGGCACTGGAGCTGAGGTTCCCCTGCAGCCTGTGGTGAAGACCATAGTGGAGCAGCTGTGCCCCTGAGCCCATGGAGCACAGCTCCATCTGCAGAGATCCACCTGCAGCCTGTGGAGGAGTCCCACGCTGGAGCAGGTGGATGCCTGAGAGGAGGCTGGCAACCTGTGGGAGACCTGTGGAGAGAAGCTCCCATGCTGGAGCAGCCTTGAAGGACTGCACCCTGTGGGAGAGTGAGCCACACTGCAGCAGTTTGGGGAGGAGTGTTGCCTGTGGGATGGACTCACTTTGTAGCAGTTTGCAGAAAGCTGTTGCTCATGAGATGGATTCACACTGGAGAAGTTCATGGAGAATTGTCTCCCATGGGAGACATTTTCCTGCTCTGATTTTGTTAGTAGTAAATTCACTTCATGCCTCTAACTTGAGCCTGTTTTTCCCTTGATGGTATTTGATCTCTTTAGGTCCTTATCTCAACCCATGAACCTTTGTTAAATTTTCTCTGCACTCTCCATTGCAGAGGGGACTGAGTGAGTGGCTTTTGTGGGTGCCTGGCATGCGGCCTGGGTCAACCCATGACATACTTGCAAGGTCATTCTTTTGGTCCGAGATTTTAGCTAGTCCTGGTAATCCAGGGTCAAGACTTAAAGGAATATGAAATAAGTTTGCTGACAACACTAAATTGGGAAGAGCTGTCAACTCCTATGAGGACAGGGAGGCTGTCCTTCAGGAGGAAACACTCCAGAATGAGTGTTCCTCCACTTTTTTTCCTCCGTCAATGAGACAAACAGGTCACAAGGAGTGAAAGTGGGAAAAAGAAACCAAACTGTTCATTAAGACCAAACAAAACAGGGTAGAACAGGATAAAAAACCCCCTCAAAATACAAGAAATTTCCAGAGAGGGAACAGACACCAGGACTCGGACCAGCCGGGGCCACCCCGTGGGCCTGCTGGACTGGTGAGAAGGGAAGGGAGGCAGTGAGGCAAGGGGAAGGGAAAAAAGAACAGGAAAAAACCCAGCAGAACCTTTTCTCAGCTAGCTGGAACACAAAGGAATCCCAGAAAAACAGCACAGCGCTCCTGACGCACTCCCTCCCAAGCCCCGCCGAACCCCAGAGCCCCTGAGCTGTTGGCCTCAGCCGTTCAACTGCCCCGTGCCCGGATCCCGTGGCCCCGTCCCCCGGGTCCATCTTAGAGAAACAGCGTCCTTGGGCATTGAGTGGATCGTTAAGGAATAAAGCAGCTTCATAATGTCACCCCAGGATATTCCACCCCTTATTCCATACCATCCGCTCAATGCCCACATTAATACATTTCAGCTTTAAACACGTTTATCCGTATATACATACCTACATACAAACAGCAGCAGCGACATTCAACAAACATATACATACAGCCTGTCATGTGGGGCTCCATACAGCTGCTTTCCACTTCTGGTTCATCCCTACGATGTGACAGGAACCGTCAGTGAAAAGAGAGTAGAGTGTTTCTTCTGCTGGCAGTTGGTTGTACAGTGGAGCTTCCTCAGCATGTGTCACTTGTTCCTCTTCATCAGTGAGACCAAAGCTTTCACCTTCAGGCCAATTCATGATTATTTCTTAGATCCCAGGGCAATTCAGGTTTCCAATACGGGGGGGTGTTGTGTTATGAGGGTGTACTAGTTTGAAAACAAACCAGTGGGAGGCACCAAGTCAGAATAACAATTTAATGGGAAGTTAAAAAAAGAAAAAAAACTAAAAGAAAACACTGGTTCAAACTGACAGAGTCAAGATACAACCTGAGTCCCTGTTAGGCAGGGTGGTGGTAGCAGTCTGATAGAATGGTGGCTGCAGTCCTCTGAAGCGGTGATCCTGTAGAAAAAAGGGTCTACTCTTCCTCAGAAGATCCAGTGGTGGCTGTGTAGCTCCTGTCCTCTGGAAATCCAGTGGAAAGGTGTTGTCGCTGGTGTTCAGTCTCAGCTTATATCCATGATGGGATGCTTGGTTCCTCCCTCTGGGTGGAGCATCTCACAATGGGGTAATGAGTCATGAGGCCAAGTGTTGATTAGGCTCATTAACAGAAGATAGTCTGGAGGGAGTTATCTCTGAGTCATGTGGCAGGACAATGATGGGCCATTAACAGAAAGATAGTCTGGGGGGAGGAGACAAGGAAACACTGCCCCACCTGGTTTCAACAGCTCATGAGGATGGTAATGGATCACTGCAACCCAGGACAGAGGGCAATCCACTTTCTCCATGTGGCATGGGTGGCATGGTAGGTAAGAGGGAACCTTTCCTTTGAACATCTACCCCAGCACCGGTAGTTGGGGTGCCAGGAGGAGTTGTGCTTCAGTGCCAATGACCTCTGAGGCAGCTTGGATTCCTTCACAGGTTGCCAGGATTTCTTTCTCTGTTGGAGTCAGAGAACCCTCTGTAGCTCCGGCTGCAGAATCCCTCTGGCCGACCCCGAGTCTCACCAGGCACCTTCTTCCAAAGGGTCCAGGACAGACCCTTGTTTCTGGCTGCAGAGTAGAGCACATTTTTCACCTCTGGTCCTGTCCTGACTGGGCCCAGGGCTGCGGCATGAGCGATTTCCTGTTTGATCTGGGTGAAGGGTTGCTGCTGTTCAGGGCCCCAGTGGAAATCGTTCTTCTTGCGGGTAACCAGGTAGAGAGGACTCACAATCTGGCTGTACTCAGGAATGTGCATTCTCCAGAAACCTATGGCAGCTAGGAAAGCTTGTGTTTCCTTCTTGTTGGTCGGTGGAGACATTGCTGTGATCTTACTGATGACCTCGGTGGGAATCTGACGCCGTCCATCTTGCCACTTTACTCCCAGGAATTGGATCTCTTGAGCAGGTCCCTTGACTTTGCTCCTTTTGATGGCAAAGCCAGCTTCCAGGAGAATCTGAATGATTTTCTCTCCTTTCCCAAATACCTCCAATGCTGTGTTCCCCTACACAATGGTATCATCAATGTACTGGAGGTGTTCTGGAGCCTCATCCTTTTCTAGTGCAGTCTGGATTAGTCCATGACAGATGGTGGGACTGTGCTTCCACCCCTGGCGCAGTCAGTTCCAGGTATACTGCACACCCCTCCAGGTAAGGTAAACTGAGGCCTGCACTCTGCTGCCAGAGGAATGGAGAAAAACATATTAGTGATGTCAATAGTGGCGTACCACTCCACTAATTTGGACTCCAACTCGTACTGGAGTTCCAACATGTCTGGCACAGCAGCGCTCAGCGGTGGAGTTACTTCATTCAAGCCACGATGTCCACAGTCAATCTCCATTCCCCTTCCGACTTGCTTACAGGCCAAATGGGGCCGTTGAAGGGTGAATGGGTCTTACTGACCACCCCTTGGCTCTCCAGCTCGCGAGTCATTGTGTGGATGGAAATCACAGCATCTCAATTTGTCCGGTACTGCCAGTGATGCACTGTCGAGGTGGCAATTGGCACTTGCTGCTCTTCTCCCTTCAGGAGCCCAACTGCAGAAGGATTCTCGGTCAGCCCAGGCAAGGTGTTCAATTGCCGAATGCCCTCTGCCTCCACAGCAGCTATTCCAAAGGCCCATCTGAGTCCCTTCAGGTCTTTGAAATACCCACTCTGGAGAAAGTCTATGCCCAGAATACACGGGGCCCCTGGGTCAGTCACAATAGGATGTTTCTTCCACTCTTGTCCAGTTAGGCTCACATCGGCTTCAGGCAGGGTCAACTGCTGCGATCCCCCATCACTCCAGGAATAGAAACCGGTTCTGCCCCCACGTATCTCGATGGAATCAAGGTGCACTGCGTGCCCGTGTCAACCAAGGCTTCATATTTTTGTTGTTCTGGTGTGCCAGGCCATCAAACCCACACTGTCCAAAAGATGCGATTTTCCCTGGCCTCTACCTGGCTAGAGGCGGGGCCCCTCTAGTCCTGGTTATCCTTCAAAACTCTAGCTACTTCCCTTCTGATGGAACTCCCTCTCTCAGCATTACCATCCTTCATTTCACGCACCCATGCTGCCAGGACAGAAGTTGGTTTTCCATCCCACCTCCTCATGTCTTCCCCACTGTCACACAGAAAGAACCACAGTTCAGCTCTTGGTGTGTACCCTCTCTCCCTAGCCGTGGGACATCTGCTTCTGGTGACAGGGCCTCTGGTCTGCACTGATGTGATTTGGAGAAGGCCCTCTTTCAGCTCCTTCCTGAGTTTCTGATGAGTCTTGTCCATCCTATCTTCCATCTTCTGTATGGTCTCTGACAGACTCTTTTCCACATCTGCAATTCTTGCTTGTGTTGGGCCGTGCAGAGTGCCTGCATACGCTTAGAGCCTCCTCACCATAGAACTCACTGTCTCATCCCCGCGTTCCATGTCATCATTGCTAAAGCAGGAGCGTATTCTGGTGGCGTGTGTTGAGCAAGTTTCAGCCACATCACCGGTGTGCATTTTACCATGTCAGGGCTCCTAATTGCTTGGTCATCTGAGAATATGATCTCTATCACTGCCAGTTCTCTCAGGCATTGAATCCCTTGTTCCATGTTTTTTTAGGGGTTTAGCTGCAGATGGAGATCTTCTCGGCACAGGTATCTTTCCTTCACACTTCTTAAAAGCTGTGACCAGAGGCTGAGAGCTTCAGGCCCCCTTGTCATCCCTTGGCCAATACTTAAATCACATGACAGGGATCCCAAATGCCTTGCTTCAGTGCCATCCAGAATTGTACCATCGCCTGCAGGGTCCCAGATTCGGACCATCCAACTTAATATAATTTCATCAGGCCATCGGGTGTAATCCTTTGTCAGGCTACAAAGGCTTTCTGTGGATGGGGGCTCGGTAATGACTTCGGGTTCCAATTCCTCTGCTGGCTGTGAAGGTCCTGGCTGCCCATCATCATCCACTGGGCGAATGGATTTGGCTCTATGTTTCTGTCTCTGGACAGGGGCAATTGTTATTGGTTTAGGCTCCCCATCTGCTTTAGCTGCAGCGATTGGGGTGTCTGCTGGCTTATTCTCCTGCCCCTCTGGCTGTATCTTCTGCCCTACAGTATCCAGCAGCGTGCAGTAAGCATTAGCCAGGACCCAGCACATGACAATGAGCTTTTCCTTTTCATCAGTGTTGTTATTGCAGTTTTCCTTCAGATGCTTCCCCACCTCAGCTGGATTCTGAATTTGTTCAGAGGGGAAGTTCCAGACTACTAGGTCAGAAAACTGCTTCAGGGTCTGGCCTGTGTCCTCCCACACCCCACACCATATAGGATTTTCTACAATTGGGGCAGGTGTTTGGGAAACCCCTCTGGAAATCTCAGCCCTTGCTTTAGACAAGCTGGAGACCACATAGAGAAACCCTGCTAGATAACATAATAAGAAGGTGGTATCTTTGACATCCAGGGGAAACTGGACACTTTCAAAAGGTGACGTGCCAGATCTGAAGGGGAAGAAGGAGATGAAGGGCTGGGAATTATCATCCCCTGCTTTTCCCCTAACAAACTGGGTGTAATTGCTAATACATTCCAAAAGGAAACTACCAAGGCCAGAATGGAAAAACAACATGACATACACATTCTCAATGGTTTCCATTACTTCCGTCAAACTTCGAGAGATCACTAACACCAGGCATATCAAAATGGCAGTCCTGATTATTAAATCAAAAATTAAAATTATTAAATGAAACAGGATGGTCTTCCTGCTGTAGTTCAATACAAAGTGATTCAAAGCAAAATGTTGTTGTTTTTTTGGGTTTTTTTCCACTTTCACGTGCCCCACATTGGTTTTTGAGACAAAACTTCAGGAGGAAGCACTCCAGAATGAGTGTTCCTCCCCTTTTCCTCCGTCAATGAGACAAACGGGTCACAAGGAGTGAAAGTGGGAAAAAGAAACCAAACTGTTCATTAACACCAAACAAAACAGGGTAGAACAGGATAAAAAAACCCCCTCAAAATACAACAAATTCACGGAGGGGGAACAGACACGCGGACTCGGACCAGCCAGGGGCATCCCACAGGCCCATGGGACTGGCGAGGAGGGAAGGGAGGCAGTGAAGCAAGGGGAAGGAAAGGGGAAAAAGAACAGGAAAAAAACCCCAACCTTTTCCGAGCTAGCTGGAACACAAAGGAATCCCAGAAAAACAGCACAGCACTCCTGACGCACTCCCTCCCGAGTCCCGCCGAACCCCAGAGCCCCTGAGCTGTTGGCCTCAGCCGTTCAACTGCCCCGTGCCCGGATCCCGTGGCCCCGTCCCCCGGGTCCATCTTAAAGAAACAGCATCCTTGGGCACTGAGCAGATGGTTAAGGAATAAAGCAGCTTCATAACATCACCCCAGGACAGAGGACCTAGACAAATGAGAAAGACAGGCAATCACCAAATGTATGGCGTTTAACAATGGCAAATGCCAGATTCTGCACCTGGTATGTGGCAACTGCTTTTATAGACCGGGGAATGAGAGGCTGGAAGGTAGTGCCATGGAAAGGGATCTGGGTGTCTTGGTAAATGGCAAGTTGAATATGAGTCAGCAGTGCCCTGGCAGCCAGGATGGACATCTGTGTCCTGGGGGGCATCAGGCACAGCATTGCCAGCCAGGCAAGGGAGAGGATTGTCCCCTCTGCTCTGCATTGGCATGGCCTCACCTCAAGTGCTGGGGGAAGTTTTGGGTGCCACAATATAAAATAGATATTAAGCTACTAGAGAGCATTCAAACTAGGGCCATAAGAACGGTGGAGGGTCTGGAGGGGAAACCATATAAGGAGAGGCTGAGGTTGCTTGGTTTTTCACCTTGGAGGAGACTGAGGGGAGACCTATTGCAGTCTACAACTTCCTTGTGAGGGGAAGTGGAGGGGCAGGTACTGATCCCTTCACTCCTGTGACCCATCACAACACTCAAGGAAATGGCATGAAAACGCGCTGGGGGAGGTTTAAATTGAATATCTGGAAGAAGTTTTTCACCCAGAGGGCGGTTGAGCACTGGGACAGGCTCCCTGGGGAAGCGGTCACAGCACCAAGCCTGATGGAACTCAAGTGTCTGGGCAATGCACTCAGGAACATGGTGTGACTCTTGGGGTGTCCTGCACAGGGCCAGGAGTTGGATTTGATGATCTGAAAGGGTGTCTTGCAACTCAACATATTCTATGATTCTGTGACTCCGTGTTTAAATTTGGAGGCACCTTATTTTTGGAATGGCAAGGCACTTGGGCTGTATCCACTGATTCTTATAGCCAGCTCACGATCATGAACTTCAATAGTGATATGTGATTTAAATACTGATACACAATTGAGAAGAGGTCATGCCATGATATTTTACATACATTTTACCCTGGCAAAAACTCTCTGCTTATTCAACACGAAAATATGCTTTTATTACCATCTCCTCGTATTGTCTTCATTAGAGTGAACAACATCCAGAAATATAAATAACCATTGAAGATACAGAATGGGATGTGTAGAAGTAAGGGATTATAAAAAAATATCCAGGTATTACACCACCTGTGAAGCCTAAATGTACACAAGAGTTAAGCCATAAGTTAAATTATTGCAAATGTTGGCAGTAAATCAATATGTGTTTTTACAGCCCCTATCCAAGAGCCATAGATTGTTACCCAGTGAAATGATGAAATTTTTCCAACATGTCTGTTGTTTTGTTTACAGTAGAAAGGAATAAATTAAATGCAGTGCATTTAAATAAATACCCAGTATATGCAAAGCTTGATATGGAAAAAAACCCCCAACCACTTGATTTACAAAATACACAGTGTTCCAAACTCAAGCCATGCAAAATGGAAAGCCTGTCTAAATGAGTTACAGTAATGACTGCAGTTAGGAGGATTAACTTCTGATGATATGTGTGTAATGTGGGAAGGCAAACAGTGGACGTTATTTCTGTAACACCATCAAGAAAGATGGCTTTAAAGTTCATCATTTGCAAATTGAGATGGAGGTAAAACTCCAGTTTTTACTACAGTAGAACTACAGTTGTAGTTTGTTAAACTACAGCTTTTTAAGGAGCTTTTTCTCAGTAGCTGAGAAGCCAGAACAGGTCATGGAAGCAGTTGTAAGACTGAACCGGGAAGACTGAGATTCATCCAAAAACAGCACCAGAGAGATCACAAGAGCTGCAAGTTGGTTTGGGTCAACAGGAGCAAGTGAAGGTCCATGCAGAAGTCTGGTAAGTGAGCAGTGACTGGAGCTTCACAAGACAGGATGTGAATAGTGACAGACTTGGAAGTGAGGTACTGCAATTTCCATCTAAGTATTATCTTCACTACAGATATTCTGTGTAAAGCAAGTGATAAAGAAATTGAATAACTTTAGATATAATAAATATAACTGAATAACTTTCACAGGCAAGGAATGGATAAAAATAAGTCTTCAGAAACAAAACTGAAAAGGCTGGGTTAGAAAACTTGAAAGAACCAATCTGTATTGCTAATAATTGGTTATTGGTTTGGTTTTCAAGCTAAACTTTGACCTCTTAGGAAGAAAGCTTGAGAAGAAAATACAGCTAATGAGGACATGGTAGGACACAAGAAGAATACCAAAACCAGTGCTATGTTACCCCTTGAGATGGACTGCACAGATATGAATGTGATAGTTCAACCAAGTTATTTACCAAATGCAAATAAAATACTGTGTGCAGTTAAGTGACAAGAAATAATCAAAGATACAGAAAGCACTCCTCTGGGAAACTGAGAGGATTAGATTTGTTTGCCTTGCAGAGGAGATTAATTACTGTTACTGAACATAATAAATGCAAAAGAGGAAGTAGATGAGAAAAGTATGTTTGCCAACTCTTACAGCAAAAGAATAAAATGACATCCAGTAAAAAATTAAAGGCAAGAACTGTAAGACTAATTGCAGGACATCTTTAATGATAACATAAAATTAGCCTCTTGAATTGATTGCCACAATATGTGAGCTCAGTAAGGTTTGGAAAGGGGAATATATATAGCTAATGAGGCTCTTTGCAGCACAGTAGTGCAAACTGAGAATAACTGGAGATATAAACCAAGGACATAATGGACAACTGGAACATTACACATGTAGTCAATCAAGACTCGCATTTCCGTTGTCTTCCTGAATACCAGAAATATTCAAGTATTCAAGTATGCAGGAAAGCACAAATCACAGTGCTGTGTTCTATAAGAAGAGGCAGTCTCTGTCCTGGAACATGTATAAGGGATATACAAATATTGTTGCACTGGTGAGTCCAAGGCACTTTGAAAGCCAAAAGAAATTTTGCTAGTGAATGCTAAATGTCAGCCAACAGTGACAAATTAAGTTTGTACTCCTAGACTAAAACAGTGACAGCAAGCAAAGTTTGTCAGGTGGCTTTTCTCAGTCTTGCTCCGTGTCTGTTACTCATTTGAAAGGCAGAGATTCCCCAGTGCTCTCCAGACAGCTAGTGTTGACAAGACATAAATCAGACAACAACTGAAAACTCCACTAAGCACCTCTTTTATTTAGGAATGAACACTTTGGGATCAGTTACATATGCCAAATGTAAAAATAGTAATGAAAGTGTGTCTAGTTTCTGAAAAACAAACAAACAAACAACCCCCCCAGCTTCTTAACTGTGAGCTGTAATTTGGTTTGAAAAAACCTTCTCGCTAAGGATTTCAATTATCTTAGACAAAAAGTCAGATTTTGAACTTTATCAAAAACTCATGCAAAGCATCTCAGTAGAGAAAACACAAAAGTTCATTGCTGAATTTTAAAATACATTTTATATCTAATTATTTAAGAAGGTGGAAATGTTATTTTAGGACACAGAAACCAAACAGCGAGTGCTTTTTGGTTTCCATTATTGTATGTAAGAACATCATGATCCATTAATAGTTGTTCCTCATGACAACTGACACTTTGAAGTAAGAAGGGTGAATTGAAATTCAATACTTATGTTTAAGGATAGAATTTAATGAAGTGTGTAAGACAACCATTACTTGACATTATTGATAGAAATGGGTCAAATTCAGTGCTATTGGAAACACAAAAAAAAGTCTGAGATTTGCCAGTTCATCCATCTCAAAATCTTTTGTGAGTATTTCTAAGATGACTGATAGTCTTCCCCAAGTTCTATGTAAATGATTGAGAACCATTGTGTGTGCTCTTTCACTTGTGAATCAAATGCAGCCAAATGCCTGGGATCTATGAGAGCAGATCAAAGACATTTCCTAGCATCATGGCAGGAAATTAAAGAGGAGATATTACAAAGTTTTGAAAATTATTACAATGTTTTCTGCATAGTTGGCTGCCCTGTGAACATGACCCACAAAGTCTTGCATGTAGTATAAAGCAAATAAACAAAAAAAAGAAGGCTTTTAAAAAGAAATAATTAATCTTTAATAATTTTCTAGCACGGATTGATAAAATGTCTCATTTTTTTGCGTATTACTACACAAACTTACATGAAAATTAAGCAAATCATCATCTAGAACAGATCATGAAGAGCTTTTTTTGTAAATATTGCAATGAAAAATTTTTTCTAAAATGTAAAATCTTTAGTGACCTAATTCAATAGTATTAAGAAAAAGGAGTACCTGTCATAAGCAGAACATAGTAAGAAAAGGCTTTCAGAAATAAACATAATGGTTATTTCTTGAAAAGTGGTTTTATATAGATTATTAAATAGGAATTTTTCAGAAGTATTGTTCACACTGCTGTTCACACTATAGATGTGTCCTTATTCAGCATGCCCAGGGGTGTTTTTGCATTTGCAGTATCAGGGGGAAATGTCCTAGACAGATCACAAAGGGGTATCTTTTCTGGTTAGCTTAGGAGATGGAGAGGATCTCTATTACCACAGGCCTGGGCCCTAGGATATATCACCGTGTCCCGCAGCCGTTGGGAGGAAGAGGAGAGAAGATCCAGCAGGCAGGAATTGTGCAGCAAGATTGATTTATGTAATTATTTTACAAACTCTTTTATAGACTTTTTTCTTCATAGTCTAATTGGACAAAGGATCAGCCACCCCTTGGGGTGATTGGCTAAAATCCTAAAACATCCATTGTCAAAATATTTTTCTACTGTACCATAAACAAGACTTTTTAAGGCTGCAGGTGTTTGGTTGTTTACATACTCTGCTACCTCTTCTGTGAGAGAGAAAAGTCTCTCACGGACTTGGAATATAGCAAGAAAATCCTTGCTAGCAGCATTTTTGTATCTACAGATCTCAGCAGATTTTAGCCTGGCATATGAGAGCACCTCTTACCTCTTGCCTTCTGCCTGAGAAGGCTCATCTGGTGATACAACACTGTGTTCTAAACCTTAAAGAATTAGGTACTACTAGTAGTTGAGTTTGATATTGCATACAAGAGTCCTAAAAGATGAACTGCTTCCCAACAAAGTGGAAAGGTTGTTCTACTCCCTTAGTTTTCAGTGTAAGGTGTTGGCATGGTTCTGGTCACCACTGCTTCAACTACTAGCCATTAAGGCACAGGAGAAATGTCTGGTACATGCTTCACAGAAGTCAGGTTTTTCCAGCACATTAATGCTGTACTTGGCCTCCTTGGGAAATCAGGGAGCCTGAGGCTGTCCATGTGAAACAGAAGTATGAAGCACGTTTGACAACAGATATGGAAAACAACTTTACTTTTGGAAGTAAAAAGAGACTTCTCTTGCATGTATCGAGAAGCAGAAATGTCCAGGAGATGGATGTCTATCACCAGTCCTGGCATGGGATATCTCTCTGAATGTGCTCCCTTTGCAGCATATGATCACCACTGGCGTGGCTAGGTAAGATCTAACATACGATGGGATGAAACCGCTTCAGATTTTTGCAGAGGTTTATCAAGCAGTTTTAAGAGGTCCTGGGGACATAATATATGAAGAAACCAAATCCAGAATGCCTGCAATGAGCTACTCCAGGACTAAGGTGTGTGCATACTTGGCCATTAGACTCAGAAACTTCAAAATCCATCAAACAGTGTGGAGAACTACTTGAAGTCTGGTTGTGTGAAGTCCTTCACAAAAGGGAAGGGAAGCCACTTCATCTGAGAAGTAGCAACCACCACAAAGTCTTTTCTGAAGAGCCTGAAGGCCATGCAAAGCCTGAATAAGCAAGCTTTGTACTAATAATGATTCAGGCTTGTAATGAACTAGGGTTATTGCCTGTGTAATGACTGAATGAACAAGGCAAAAATAAGCATCTTGAAGTCTGAGACTTACCAGTTTTGCTTTTAGAAACAGTGTTACGATTTCAGAAACGGTCATGGCCCTGAACTTGAAAAGACAGTTTGTGGGACCAAGAAGGGTCTGGGATGAGTATTTTTGTGAAAAAGATTTTCAAAAGTAGGTAAATGTACCTGGGGAAAGTCCATGTCTCTTGGCATGCTCTCAGTGACAGGATTTAAAGAGCAGAGCAATGAGCAGCATTTGGTCTCTTTCTGTGTCCTTCAAAGGGAGAGTATTGCTACACAAGGCTGCTTTTTCACACGGAGGATGAGGATCTCAGTGCAGAGCAGGTTTCCTCTAACTGAATCTGCAAAGCTTTGCAAGTTGCTCTCAGATTGGATAAACAGGCAAGTGCTTCATTTTAACTTGTTCCCCAAAGCTCTGTGCCCCTCAAAAGACAAGCCTTCTGCTGCACAGGGTAAATCTTCAGACTACTACTTCCATCTACTACCAAGTCTGAAACATCCCTCTTCTAGAGCGACTGAGGCTGTGCACACCATAGGAATACAGATAGGGAAGAGACAAAATTTGTGGTGCCTCTCCCAGTTTGCTTTTTATGGGATGAGCCTATACCTTTCTGTACCATAGAGGTGCCATCTAATTCTGAGTGATTTTAAAATATTCATTAAATTTTACAATTTCATAGATACTTTTCCCTTCAGTTTCCAAAAATAACAGGAAAATGGCTGTGATTTTTTATGACCGTACCCTCTGTACGGCCCTTTCCTTTGTTAGCTTTTCTAGGGAATCATTGAGTTCAAGCTAGAACTCATTCTGTCACTCTTGAAAACAAAACCAGAAACTACTCTAAATGTTTTGCCAGAGTCATGCTTTTGCACAGCAAAACATTGTCAACAAGATAAAAATTATTTTAAAATAAATGTCATGATTCAAAGATCTCACTAGCAATAAACTTCTTATTGCAAACTTGTGAAATTGGACAAGAAGCAATGTCTTGGGTAAACAGTCTGGTTAGTAAGACACCTGATTATTGATGCTAATGACAAACATTCAATGGCACCCATAATACTTTCACTTAAGCTGATTCCAGAAATAATGCCAGCATTACTAGCACTCATAATTCTTCTGTACGAAATTCATTAGAAAGGCTCCCAAGCCTTATGACTGGAAAGATCTCCATAGGAATTTTGTCTGCTGTTGGTATACATAGAGAACTTCAGCCCCAGAAATTGCTGTGATTTAGCTGGAGTGTAGTGTAGTCACACAAGAGGGAAAATTGGGCTGCCTGGAACCATATTTCAGGCATCTCACAAGTCTTCAATATTTGGCTATGCAACCAAAATGGTATTTTAAGAAGTGTTTTTTATGTTTGGCATTACATATGTGTGTACATATGTGAGTAAATGATTTTAAAATCTGTTTTAAAAGATTTTAAAATAAAATGGATGTCATTAAAATTTTGGAAATCAGTGCAACGTGATATGCCAATCTGTCTGTGCAGTGTTTTGTAGTTTGTCTTGTAACAGAATATATCCTCTAATTGCATAATGATATGCCTAACTTTTGGTGCTTACTGGCCTGTATTCCGTTATCTCCCCATGAATTCCTTGTGCAATTTCCCTGCTTTCCTCCTCTCCTGCATCTTTATTCTTATCAGATCAACCATACATTGCCAAATAAATGCCAGTTCCAGTAAGGATTTTGGAAATGTTGAGACAAGAGGAGAAGATTTCATTTGGAGAATTCAGAAAACATGAACTAAACATTAACTCATACAGTCTGAGACTTAACAGCAGGAACAGTGGGAGAAGACTCACAAGTCTGCTCTCTGTATATATATCACACCTCTGAGTATTGCATTTTCAGATATATTCCTTGGTACGGTAGCCCAGTTTTTTTCCATAGCATAAAGTTCTTAGCAAATAAAATTCCTTTACAAATACTTCTGCTAGTTTATTTGTCTTTATAGACTAATTATCCTGCATTGTCAGAAAAATATTCATAGTGATAGAAGGCTGTAAGTATCTCAACTGGCACCTTTTTGAAGTTAGAAAAGCTTAGAAGAGAAAAAATATAAGTCTAATCCTGTCCCACTTGAAAGCTCAAGAAAACCTAAGAATGCTCTGTGCTTGCTTGCTCCCTCCTGGGGGTTTCTGTTTATTCTTATTTATATTTTGATATGAAAATTAGGTTGCATGAGAGATTTTTACAAGTGTTTAACCAAAATACAGTTTCTTAAAAAATCCCACAAAAATGAGGGACAAAATGAACACTGCACTTAAAGTTAAATTTTGTGGTTTGGATTGCAAGTGTTGAATTTAATATCTCAGATGTGAGTACAATGAGCAGGCATGGGATACAAATGAATTAATTCACAAGATACTGAAGTACAACTGAAGAAAAAATATATAGCAGCATAAAGCAGTAGGGCACAGGGAAAAGCAAACAAGACACTTTGTAAAGATGGTTTGCATTTACATGAATGAGGTATAGTCATATTGACTGTAAACTCTTCAACAAGGTCCTCATCTTACAAAAATGCCACAGAGTCTGTATGTAAATTTATTCTATGATTGGAAAAAGCCTAATCTCAGATAATTTGATTGAAGCAGCTTTGATCTGATGAACAGCAAAGCCAGCACAGCATGGGCATCAGTCATTTGTTGTGTACCACAGCACTTTGGGGACGGCATGATCTCATGATCTTCAGCCTGTATTTCTGTTGGTACCTGAGCTAAATAAACTAGGTCTTGTGGACTACAAGTCCTCCCTTCTCAGTTACAATGCTGTCATTTTAAACTCTATACGTAGCTTTTGATCTCAGTTCTTCATCTCAGTCAAAGACTAGCTCCAGTACTTCAGTACCAGTTCTGGTATCTTCAGAAGCACAATGACAGGGCACTCATTTATATCAGTGCAGAAGGAAAAATGCCACCTACTGAGTTATGCTAAGATTTTTTCAGCAATCTCGTAGTTTCAACTGGTATTTCCATTTCAATAGTGAACACGTACTATTCTACAGATCCTGAAAACTGGGATCAGCAAAATGTTTCCTATTCCCCCCAGCTGGACCTTGAATTTAAATGAGATGAGAAGCAAGCTATAAACTTTGCAATGGTTGATTTACAACAGAGGACAGCAATGAGTCATGAATCAGAGACTGTTTTAATTGATTTTGCATACATCATAAACTACAGAAAAGCTGATTAAATGGCTTGTAGAAGGCTTTATGAGTGATTTCCATTCCAGAGTTTTCAAGTCTTTATTCAGGGGCACAAAAATATACAAAAGTGCATGTGGGATTGTTTTTTAAATTAAAAAACAAAACAAAACAAAACAAAACAAAACAAAAAATTGGAGGTCTTACAGATAGCAGGAATCTAAAAGTCATCCGGGATGCAAGATAAGGGAGCATGAAAACTAGAGAAAACCATTAATTCTGGCTCAGAGTACTCTGGCAGAGGGAATCTTAGATAGTATTGAAATTAATTTCAGTTGCTTGTTATTAAGATATCCAAGCACACTTGAATATGTCATTCTTATGACTTTCTCTTCAATCTTTTTATTTCTCCTGGCTATTTCCTGTTTCATTTCTCCTCTGACCTCAGGACAGGTGTATGAGCCCAATGCAATCAAAGAATGGTAGAGATACATATCTGAACTCATTTGAGGCTTTAATAGCAGTTGGCAGTAGTGGCAGCTGATACCTCTGCCACTTACAAGGTGCAACAAAGCTGAAAATTAGTCTTAATCCTGGGAAAATAAAAGTTTCACACAATACTACAAAATATTCTTTAAAAAGGACGTTCTGTAGGATCTTTGTCTTCCTGGTAAGAAGTGTAGAGCTTCTACCTCATCCCCTGCTGAAGGTCTGGATCCACAGGTTCATCAGTTTTGAGTACATCTGCTCCTGGTAATTACTATTTTATTATTTGTGAGAGAATAATCTTTCATTTCAGATGTATTTTAATTGTGCTGAATGACACTGTTTAAAAACATGTTAAATCACAGAGCAAATGTCACAAGTTCTTGAAAGTGAAAGGAGCATCCTGAGATATCACAGTCTGTCTTCTACCACAATGTGCATTGCTATTTAGAAATGTTATCAAGCTAACCTTAAAACCGTATTTCTTATTCTGTACAACTTGTGTCAGAAGACTGCTTTCAAATCATAACCTAAAAAATTTCAAACTCTCTTGTATTTCCCGGTCTAAAATATATTCTTGATTATTTTAATTCCAAATGCTGTTGTAACATTATAATTTTTTTTTAAAGGATGCTTTCCAGAGAGATGGAGACTGTGCAACTGGCCTTGTTTTTGAATTGCTGGAATCTTTCAAGAAAGTGTGATGGTGGTCAGGGAACTGTCTCAGAGACAGCAGGCACCTGTGAGGCCTGTAAAGAGGTAAAAAGCTTGCAGAAGTGAGAGACTCCTGCCACCACAGCAGGACAGAGGAAACTCAGCCCTTTTTCACTGTGTTGGGTAGAAGCCTGTTGGCATATCTGCGTTAAACCTAAGATGCTGCTTTTTCTCCACATGCCAGCAAGAGGGTATATAAAGCATGTGCAGGGGACTGCAAGGTACTGGTGGGAGACGTGGACCATGGGAGAGAAAAGAAGGGATGAGGAGGCAGGAGGAGGTAGACATTGCAGAAGGAGTCTCAGCAGATGTGATAGGAGAGAAAATTGAGGGAATATAGCAAGTGTGATAGTGGGTACTGTGAAAAGGAAATGGAAGAAAACAAACCTAGAGTGGATGGATCCTTTCAACAGGTCCTTTAATCTTGTGGAAAATGTGCATCTTGAGCAGTTTTCCAAAATTACCTAATCAATATAAGCAATCATGTCTATCCCTAGCTTTCATCCCTCTAGGCTCAATGCAGAATGCCTTTTCCTTATTTAATAGTTGTCTTTTGGCAATTGTGAGACTTTCTTGTTTATGGTACACTTCCGTATGTTTTATGGTGGAGCAGGGGAGGTGGCATATTTCCTTCCTTTGGAGGGAGTATTATACTAATACCTTGAGTTGGGAAAGAGAGCAGCCTTAAATCAAGCAGGGATATCTCGAAAGCAGGGATATATTTCAGATACATAGTTGACACCAAAAAAATGAGGGCAGATTATGTATAATGAGAGCGTATCCATAATCTCCTTATATTTTTAATTAGTACGTGCAAACAACAAAGTACCTGTGGGAGAATTCTCATGCTCAAATGAGGTCCCTGTGTCCTGGATATGTCCAAAAGTCCCCTTGCACACCACTTCTTTGAGATCTAATTAACATTCCTGTTTTCTGACATGAAGTAGAGCATTTTTCCCTACTCATTCCTCATGTTTCCTGTCAGTATCAGAAGAGTTCCTTAACTGCTCAGGCTGGAATTTCTTGTGAGAAGTGCACCAAAAAAGTTACATTCTTGTTACAACAATCTTGTTGATCTAGTGGAAATGGTAGCATAGTTTTGGGCTAAAACTGTACAACCAGTTACAACCATTATTACCTTTTTGATATTAGGTATTTATTTCTTATTCTAGCTATTGGGTTTTATTCAGGGCTATAGCAGCTTTTTACAGTAAGACCTTATAGTAAATATTCACACCAAGCAAGTGAAGGTTCCTCAGCTGAATCTATTTATCTGTTTATCTAAATTTCAGGTGATTCCTCTTAATTGATAAGTGAAAGTCATATTTTTGTAGCTGAAATGAAAACTACTACAGATCAAAGTGGGTTCCTTTTAAAGTTTTTTTCCCTACAGTGAAAGAGATTAGCATTAATTTGCATTAATTGGAAATAATCATCAAATTTCTTTTCCTACGAAGATGACATAATCAAAGCTAAATTTAATCTCATTCTTCATGGAATAAAACAGTGTTCTAAGGCCAAATTTGTGTTGAAATCTGTTAAGTAAATAAAAATACAAAAAAATAGCCCTAGCAAAAGGAGTAGGAAACAAAGAAGTCAGCCTTGGACAGTGTTAACCCAAATAGTTAATCTGCTCTAGCCATTTGAAATTCACTTAGTAGGTTTACCAGAGATGACTATTAGCACAAGTGAAGGGACCATGTTTGCAAGTTGATACAGGTACCCTTTCTCGTGGGCCAAATACATGATCTGGACATTTAATTAAATAATTCTTCTCCCGAACTCAAAAAGCCTGGTTTCGTTTGATTACACATATGAGACCAGTTATTCAAGGACTTTGAACTCAGACCTGAAAATGAAATTAAGCCAGTTAGAGAGATTCTCACTGAAATAGATATGCACATGTCTCTGGCAGTGCAGGCCTGTTCTCAGTCAGCAACAAAAGGGCACTTAAGGGAATATGGAATGTTCTGCACGGTGTGATTTAACAACACAATCCCTATTAACTTTAATGAGAGTTGCACAATTAAATCTTCACACAATGTGCTAAAAATTACTCTTTCAATTTAAAGCATAAACTAATAGGTCCACTTTAAAATGTGAGAGGATAAGGTAGGTGAATAATTTTTGGAAAAAATCAAGCCTTAGGTTGATTAGACACTTAAGAAGAGGGGACAAGTTAAGTATATAGTATGAATCTTGTTGAACTAGACATTAGATTTAGTGTTGTATATATAATGTGAGTCTTGCAATAGATAAGCAGAAGGTATGAAAGGTTTGTATTCTTCACTGTGAACTTGGTAAATAACTAGGTTGTCTCCATTTCAACAGCTTGTGTAGAAGGATGTCTAATTAAGGCTTTAAGCATGCTTCCACCAATTAAAAATACAATACACAAACCTTAAGAAACGGAGAAGCCCCATTTATGTGCAGCCAACAAGACACACTGTAGTCCAAAAAAAAAAAAAGGGAGCTTCTCTTCCTCCTTGTTTTTTGGACAAGTTGTAGAGGAGGAGTGAATTCCCATAGTGATAAATCATCAGTAAGAATTTTGTGTACTGCTCTCAAATACAGTGGAAAGTCAAAACAGGCTGTGGACCACTAGTAATTTTGACTCAAAATACAATATTCTGTCCTACCAATATACTAATACATTATGTGGAAACCTTTAACTTCCGACTGGGCTTCAGGTACAAGGAGTAATTACACTGATTTTTTTTTAGTGTAGCTCTATACTATATGTAATTATGTATCAGGCTTCGAGGGTTTATTGACAGTACACATATATTGTATTTACAGACACACTGTATTTTTATATATACAACCATATCCTTGTATAACTAAGAGGTCTTACTGGTGCATTTATTCATGGTCAAACTTCACATCCAAATCCTTTTCTCCTGAGGATGTGTTTGGAGAACAATGACAAAACCATACAAACTGCCCATACAATTGAACATCTAACACATTTTTTCCCATAAAGTTTGTGCTTGTTCACTATCAAGAAATTTATGAAAGAAAATTTAACACTCCTCTAGTTCTTCAGTGTTAAAATTTGACCACACTTTATATGATTATATGAAGGGATGAAGTCTTGCCCATTCCTCTCAAAACCTGAGCTGAATAGGGAAGTAGAGAACTCCTAGAAGTTAAAGGCTTAGACATGATCTTCATAATGAGGTCTTCATAATGAAAATACCTGTACTTTCACATTTGGTGTTCTACAAGACAAGGTGAAATTTGTTCTCTGCTCCCTCTCTTGACCATCACTCCTTACAGTCTTCCTATTTCATAGCAATTCTCCTCAGAAACAGGTATCTTGTCGACCTGTGAGAAAATACTACTTTTTCATTGATGTAATATATTCAAAGTTGCACTCTTGAGTGGAGTGTACAGTTAACTGTCTTGGTAAGCTGCAAGTCAATAGATAAATACTCCTCCCTGGTGTATGGAGTGGAACCTGAATGTCACCTATTGCAATGGGATTTTCTGGATGCCTGTACAAAGATAACCCTTTCCAACAGCATCAGCTGTGACTTTAACACTTTGGCTTGCAAATGGTGTTAAATGAGGCTGAGAAGTGATTAACAGGCATCAGAGATGGATGGTTTTACTGAATTCATGATCTCCTGTGAACTTCTTGAGCTGGCATACAGCAAGTAAAAACTGCCACTGTGCATTTTACAGTCAATCTCTCACACTAGGAGATAAGAAACAGTGCATGAGTTTTTTCATCCTGATTTTTCCCTAAGTATTCCAATTTTTGCAATAGAGAACAGTATTATGAATTGAGTCTGAGTGAGGGTAGGTGGCCAAGAAGCAGACAGCAGAGGTGATCTTCAGGAAACAAAATAAAGTAATAATAATAAATTACTATAAAATAAAAATGGGGCCACTGCAGATGTCTGATGAGAACTGAGGACAGAATCAGTACAAAGGATTTTCTCAGAACATTTTCTGATGCCAAGTATAAATAAGAAATAGACAAACTGAATGCCAAAAATCCATAGTTGATTTATTTCAGAAGAGGATTTGGGATTCTGAGATGACTGTATATTTATCTGTGATAGGAAAACTGATAAACTAATCGGAATGGAAAGCAAGAATTTTAAGTGACATTTAAAATTTAAATGATAGAAAAGCTTTTGCTTAACTTTGGTAACTTTTGTACTACAAATATGTGTTCTGAAATGGAGCACCCTCTTGTGCTCTGAAGCTCTTGCTGCTAGTCTAAATCATTGTCCTTTGGGAATGAAGTCAAAGCTCAGGTGAAAATTCAGGTGCAGAACCTGAGCTGTCAACTGGGACAGTCCCCTAAGATACTAGAAATGGGATCTCTAGCTGGAAAGTTCTGGAAGCCCAATTAAAAAAATGCTTATTCTCAGGAAAACTCTGCCTGTGAGTATTACTTATCCTGAGTGGATCACTCAGGATAGAGTTTAATGAAATACTCAGTTGTGAAAGGAAACTATACCCTTTAAACACATATCTGTAGGACATTGGTCATGCCTCCTAGTCTTTATCATTGACTTCATAAAAGACAGAAAAGCCAATTATAAACTGCTGATAAGATATGGTATAGGACATACTAAAACAAGGAAAACTTTAATTTGGGATTTTTTTGGTTGGTTGGGGTTTTTTTATAACATGAGGACTGGTCTGAGGAACCACTTTGAATTAACAACTGTTTGGATTGTCATGTCATGACTAAGTGGCTGATTGTATAACTTCAGCAAAATTGCAGAGCAGAAGTTATATTTAGTGTTCTATGTCTCCTCAGGCTCCTGGTTTTGGATCATCCTTAAAACCTGGTGATTTTGTGATTATGTTAATTCTGAAAGGCATGGAGATTTGACTAGTTCTTGTGGCACTATAAACTTTGTTTATGAGCTATATTACATATCAATATTCTAAATTAATGTAGAAAATACAGCTAAAGAACTCATTTTTAATCTAATGGTTACTGAACTACTTTAATCAGTCTTCCCTGAGTGCACCAATGTAGATATATGCCTTTTGTGCTGCATGGCACTTTCTCCTCTTTTTCCCATGGTATCAAAAAGAGGATACAGTGTTCACAGGTATATCACAGGCCTTGCAACTCTTGCTGGCATAGGGGTAACAGTAATGATGAGATTTGGAACAAGTCAGTGTCCTAGTGTACTCTCCAAGCCTGTTAGAATTTGGAACAGAAGCCACAACACAAAAACAAATAGAAGAAAAAAACTCGTGGTATTTTGCTGGCAGACTATTGCCACTTCTGTATTTGGAATAAACAGTCATGTTCTCCAGCAGCGCTTTCCCAGATGATTCATCAGTTATGTCAATATCATGTGGTGCTAGGAGAATGACTCTCTATGCCTGGCCATACATGCACACACATGCCCATACTCATACATTCCCTCCTAAAATGTTGTGTTCCATTGCTCACCTCCACTGCATGGAGCAAACATCAGTGTGATCTAGCTGTGCAGAGACTTGCACCTGAGCCAGTATCACCACTGTTGGTCACTCAGGTGAACTCTGCAGTGGAGATGCACAGTGAGCTGCCTGTTGTGATCCTGCCTTGGGCCATCAATGCCCCATCTGACACTGCAACTCAGAGAGGTTTTCTAAAAAAACAAAACATTATTAATTTTTTTTTTTTATTTCAGAAAGTCTTTCTATTTCCAATTCTGTGCTGGGGCCCTCATAAGAGATTTGTGTAAAAACCTATTTGTGAGGATGTGTATTACGTGAAGGAAACCCAAATCAGTAATCCATTTTTCCCACTGAAGCCATCTTTACTGAAATGCCTCTGAGCTGGCCACAAATCTCCTACAAAACAGTGCAAGTTACCTGTTTCTTTAATAAATGAAGCATTTATAATGATTTCCATAGAACATTTTTCTTAATCTTTTATCATATTCTCCTTAGCAAGTAACTCTTTGGGACCATTTCTCAGGTATAGAATAGATCTATCTCACATTTCATGTAGGGTTATTAAGAGTATTACTTTTCTTAGACATTGGTTTATTGATGTTCTAAAGGCTCCTCCTCAGCACATCTTCTAGATGCTCAATTCAAGTAGAAGATCTGTCTTTTGCACAGCCTGAAAATGTTTTGGGACTTAGTTTAATGCTGTCTGCTGCTTCTGCCACAATATTTCTGATCCAGTCACCTATTTCTTTTTCCAGTGGGGAAAAAGTATTTTGAAAACCTCTCAGGTTGAAGAACTAAGTCTTCACTAACGTTCATAATTCCTTTTTTTGTTGGTTTTTTTTTTTTTCATATAGAAGTTCACTGTGTAATTTGCAATTTGCTTCATATTTTTAGGGTTAGGCTAAGTAAAGGTTGATACTTGTTACCATGAGGGGGTTGACAACAGTATGTAGAGAAAAAACCCCTGTAAATCAGATCATGTACAACTTTCCATTCAGACCCTTAATTCTGAATAGCAGTAATTGCTTTTTGTCTCACTACCCTGGTTTCTCCTAAGGAGACATTTGCAATCACACTGAAGTTGAGCTGAACTATCTATACCCATTAACAGTTAAGGGAGATAAACCTGAATCCAAAATTTAGCCTGACTGAATACAAATAAATTGTAAAGTTTCCTGCTGGAAGGCAGCTGATGGTTGCATCATCTTTTCTGAACTACCTTTTCTGGGTGAACTAATAAGATAATTTAGATGGCAAATAATTGTAATAAAATAATTGAAAGAGAAATAGCCCAAAGTTAATGAGAAATGTGTAAGGTACTAACTTACTTTCTTCAGAAAGTCTTTAAAAGAAATATGCCTCTGCTGTCAAAATAAATAGCTACATACAACAATTAAGAAAAAAAAGAGAATATACTAAAAGTAATTCTGGAATTAAATATATTGAAATATCTTTTTCCATGCTGTTGTTGACAAATCTATTGCTGACAGTCCTACAGCTTTTCCTCTGAATTGATAATCTGCTGGTGTAGGAACTGCAAAGATTATTGGCAATAATATTTTATTTGTAGATGATATGCTGCACTGAAGAAGTCTACTGATAATAAAGGTTTATTCCTTGCAGAAGGGAACAATTTATACTAGCAATATTATATATTTTTGAAGAAGTAATTAGTTTAAGAAAGGATTTAAGAGAACATGATCTTCTTGTTTTATAAGAAGTAATAAAATGTCTATTATCTATATTCAGAGGGCAACATTCTGTAACCAACCAGTTTTCCAGACAAGGGAACTCTATCATTATGATCAGCTTTTAAGAACAACTATTTCAGCTTCCTGGCTTTCAACATTTCAGCACATTTTCCTCCCCTAATTCTCTCTGCATTCTTGCCAGTCTTACCAACTAACCTGTCTCCTTTATGCTAGTGATGAAATCTCTGTGTATCTGGGATGCTGGATTCAGCTTCCAGAAACTGGAAAGATCTTGTAGGAAGAAGAAAAATTACCTCAAGATTAAAATCAGAGTAACCAAGGACCCAGATGACAGAATTTGACTGGCCAACAAATGAAGCCATTTTTTCAGACCAAGATATGTAGGAGCAAAGTGACACCTGCCCAACAGGAAGTTGAGGTTGATGCTGAGAAGAAAATGAAAACAAGTAGCAAAGGTTGTACTGTCATCTTAAAAAGAAAAGGTAGCAATATGGAGGAGTGTAGCTACAAGGATGGTGGGGTACACATTAGAAAGAGGATACATATGATGCCAAGATCAAACATATATTTTGCACCAGTTTTCAGCAAATGCAGCGATCCCGTGACAACAAAGTAGGCTGGTAAATGTAAATGAGGGCATGGTGTTGGATTTTATCTTAGCTTAGAGAAGGAACCAAAACTTAAAGGAGATGATGCATTTGAGAGTTTTGGATTTTAAAAAGGATCACGCTTGAATCACAGGCACAGAAAAAAAGTGTTTACAAGAGGCTACTGAGAAGAGTGCAACAATGTTTGATTGCAAAATGGTAATGTTCCTGGCTGTATTACAGGAAAGGAAAAATATTAAAAAAAGAGATCCAAATAACCGCTATTCTTTTGGCCTGATCTGAATAATGTGCAAAGCATTATGATATACTGAGAAGAATAATGGTTAAAGATACATAAAATAACATAAAATACATATGGGTTGTCAAAGATAGACTATGTCAGCATTCATCTTTCATAAGGAAATTAAAGATTTTTCACAGAAAAGCAGCCTCTCTCTGAATTTCAGTAAGATTCTGATATGAAGGCACATAGAAATTATTAGTCAAACTAGAGGAAACAGGGGTGAGAACTCAATGAAAATAAAGGGGTATTGCTGTGAAGTAGAGCAAATTATCCTGAATTAGGCTCTAAGCTGCTTTGGTTTGGCTGTTTCTCGTACCAGAGCTAACTCACAATTTGAATTTACACACTTGCCTGCAGGATGCAGTCAGCTAAAACATTCCCAGAGGTGCCTGCCTATTTGGTTTAGTAAGGCAAAAGATAGAAGCACACAAGTAAATACACCAGGGCAGCAAGGGTGTATAGGGAAAATAATTATTTAGTCTGAATGAAAATATTTCATTTCAGGCAAAGAACCCCTGAGAATGAACTGGCCATGGCTAGATATAAACTGGTCAGTAAATGTTTCTAACTGGGAAAAAAGTGGCATCCTAGTCAAATCCCCCATAACAAAATGCTAGCTAATTTTAGGACATGATAGAGGTGTGTGCGGGAGGGAATCTTACTGCTTTTATCTGCTACTATATATGCCAAACAGTTTGTTACACCATCAAGCCACAGCCTGTAAATCCTGTCACAACAGACTCCTTCACTCTAGCTTTTTCTTGCAGTAACACCAATGTAGAATCAAAGCCTCAGAAAGATTTGGATTGGAAGGGACCTTCAAAGGTCACCTAGTCCAACCCACCTTCAGTAAACAGGGTCACCTTACACTGGATAAGGCTGCTCAGAGCCCTGTCTAATCTGACCTTAATGTTTCCATCTACCACCTCCCTGGGCAACCTGTTCCAATGGTTTACCACTCTCATTATAAACAAATTTGTTACTTATATCTAGAATAACATTCAGTCATTCTTTTGATGCGATGTTTTGTCTTGTGCAAGCACACTACACCAGAACATTAGCTACACTACCCACCCCACCACAACAGAGAGATACGGCAGAGTATTCCTGCCCTGCAAATGACCATCTGTGGGTTATAAAGGCAAGCATGATAATGTCTTCTTCTGTGTGTGACACATGCAACTCCCACTGATTTCTAGTTGAATGATAGCAGTGGGAGTGTTGCATAGCAGGCAAACACTGATAAACACAGTACAAGTTTCTGCCCAGTACGGAACACAGGGATGTATTTTTAAATGAGAATTTCAGCTCTTCATCTGAATTTGCCTCTGTGCTTTGAATGCAACTGTTTCAATGTGTTGTTCTCTACCATGATATGTTCACACAAAAATGACAGAAATCAAGTGGAAGACTAGTAGGTGGATATTTTATTGTGTAAGCCTCACCAAATGTGGCTTTTGATTAAAGCTGAATTATTTACACTACAACTGAGGCAAATTAGTGTTTGCCACAGATAGTCTTCTGCTGTGATAAGAATGGTGAGAGTAAACAGCTATATATCATTCTTTCCATGATAATATTATCTAATTACGTTGTTGTGAAACTAAAATAACTGAGATCAGTAAGACACTGTGCAGGTTAAAAAGTGTTCCCTTTTAAAAAATCTTTGTCTCTCAAGAATATGTACAGCACATGCTACACATGCTCACAAGTTCTGGATTGGGGCTGTTTCATCAAGGACCTGTGTTTAGGAGCAATTACTATGTTCCTGGTGAGATTGTTCCAATGAAAGATTGTTCTTCCTGTAAAAAATTACTTTCCTATATCAAGATGAAAACTCACTCAGATAATCCAGGAAATTTAATTTTTGTAGCAGACTACAGCACAAAGAATTGGTAAAGGTAGATGAGATGGCTCAGAGGTTTCTTTTTTGTAATGCAGGCATCAAAGCTTATCTAAAATATTTTGCTTTGGAGGGTGAGTTTTATTTTGTGGGACACCAAATTTTCCCTTAAACCATGCAATAATTCCTGATTTAGGTCTAGTTCAGTTTAGTTTAAAAAGGGGGTTTTGGTATGGTTTAGCATATTTAAATGTACAATATGCTAAATACACATGAAAACTTAGAGATGGTGAAATAACAAGTACTTTTGAATTCCTCAAAAATTAAGGAAAAATGAAGATACGTTTTTTCTGACTGACATTGAAATACAACAGTGAAGTTTGTTAAAATTAGCTGGGTTTTTGAATTCTTTTGTCCACTTGAATGTTCTTCCCAGTTGACTAGTCCAAGTACCTCTGATGAGTATTAGGAGCAACTGTAGCTTTTCAGAAAGATCTTCCATCTATTCCACTGTCTAAATTAATCTTTCTGATTAACCAGCTCTTCTTTTTCACACCCATAATCAAAGCCCTTTGATTTTTTTTAATATTAAAATTCATAGCTATGCTATAGCTCATATCAAGACAAGAGCCTTGCTCATAGCAAGACAAGAGCCTGTCTTGCTTAGTTTTCTGTCTCCAGTGGTTAAGTGGATGCCCATGCAACTGGCATCAATGATATTTTCCAAAAGATTTTTTCGGTCTCTCTATTTTTCAATATAATGAATTTTCTTAATCTATTTTTTTTTCATTATTCATTAACTCTCAGTCACTCTCTCTTCCAGTACTTTCTCTGTCCTCATTTGTCCTGAGATGGCATCCCCAACATCTTGCAGCAAGGATCCATCAATCTGCCACCCATTCTGTGAAATTCCATCTCCTTGTGTTGGTGTCAAGTCCAGTTTTGTATGACAGCTACCATTTCTTGCCTTGACAGAGACCCGTTGTATTTTTCACTCTGTGTTCTAGCTTCATTTCTCGTTGTTGAATTTGGTATCTCACTTATCTGTGCTATTCTTTTTTTCCCTCTTCATCTGTGGGCCTGAATCATATTTCTCCCCAAACAGTCTTGATTTCACAATGAGGATTCCCAGCCTACTGGACTGGGTTTTGCATGGCAGCTATCCTGTGCCTCTAGCTGCCCTTGTTGTTCTTCCCTGATTTTTTTCCATATATGCCCACTCTACTTGAGACAGTGATGAGCCTCTAAGTTGTGCAGCAGTACACTGATTTCTGTTTTGTTTCCTATGCTTTCTAATTGTAATTCATAGCATTTTGTTTTTTCTATGACTGCTTTCAGCTGCTGAGATGATGTTTTCATAGAATTATCATAACCCCAAGTTCGTTTTCCTGAAATGTGAGGCCACATGTCATGGGTTAGCATAGCTACGGAAGTGGTTCTCTTGCAAAGAGGTGCTTACAGCTTCCTCTGTGACCTAACAGAACCTATCAACTGGCTAGTTTGAATACTGACAACTTTTTAAGCCACTTAAGGAGCTTGACACGCCTCTGTGGTCCACATTTAAGAATGGACAAACCCTGGGAAAGCTACCTCTTGCTTCCGGCCTTGGGACAGGTAACTAGGGGGGCCCATGCCGCCCAGCGGGGCTGGGATGGACCCTGCTTGGCCTGGTCTGGGCCGGGACACAGCCATCCTGGAGCCGTGCAGCCCTGTTCCACCCGCAGCCCCTGCAGCCCTGCTCCGTGCAGGCAGCGGCCCGGTTCACACCCCCCCCTCCAGTAAGGCTGAAGATCCAGCTGAAGCTGCACTGCTGCCCGGCAAAGATCTTGTGACCAACAGCAATAAGCAAAATTCCAGCTGCAAGGCCTGGGTGAGATTAACCCTTTTAGTGCTGCAAGTTTCCTCCAGAACAGATGAAGCCTGCAGACTTTAATCCTCTTCCGAGTCTGAGGAAGAGGGAAGGTGAAGAAAACACCATAGAGACACCAAAGTCAGTGAGGAAGGAACAGCTGAAATCCTGAGGGAGGAGAAAGAGGAGATGCTTAGAAGCTGAAATTCTGTTGTAAAGCTATGGTGGTGATGGACTATGATATATCAGAGGACCCGTTGTAATTTCATGAAAGCATGGGGGGTGCAGCGTCCAAATTGCAATTGTGAGTAAAAGTACTTGTGATAAAACAAGCAAATGACAGTAGCTGTAATTTGATGAGGCCCTTTTGCTCCCAGGGGAGGAGGAGAGCCTCTATTCCTAGAGATGAAGATGATGAGGACCCTTTTTCTCCCAGGGAAGGGGGAGAGCCTCTATTCCTAGAGATGAAGATGATCTCAGAGATAGGTGAAAAGAACCTTTGTTTCTGAACCAGCTCATCCTTAAGATGGTACCCCAGTAGCTCAAGATTGGACCCTCGAAAGCAGTTGTGAGGAAAGCTGCAAGTCGGGGGAAGGGACTCTCACATGTGAGCAGAGAACCAACCTGGGCAGCTGTCTCGCTGTGACACTGAAGCCATGAGAGAACTGTTTCTTGTGGAGATGTCTCCATAGCATGAGCAAGAGAGATTCGTCTCCCTAAGTGAACTGAAAAAGATTATTATAGAGGTGGTAAACTGACTGAAAATCTCCAGGGTTGTCTTTTTACGTTGTCAGTGGGAGAAGGTGGGGGGAGAAGTGTTCTGAAGCTTTGGTCTGATTTTTTTTTCCTTTCTTTTAGGTCTGTTAATAAACTTCTCTATATTCTTTTAAGTTTTGTCCTGCTTTGCTTTCTCCTAATTCTTATCTCACAGAAGCAAAATAAGTAAGTAATGAGTATTGTGGACCTAACCACTACACCACACTAGAAACCACAATTTAAAAAAAAAAAAAAAAATTATTTTGCTCCACTTCAGAAGATGGTTTTATTTGGAAATATCCTCATTTCTTCCACCATGAAAAAAAAACCCATTTCTTCCACTGCAAAAAAGAACTTGGTCAGTTTTTCTGCAGAGGTCTCACAGAGTAAGATTTTTCTGCCTGTTCTAGTAGAATCTACATTCATAGCAAGTCTTCTGCTTAGGTAGTTATCAGTTAAAGAAACAGTACCTCAAACTATGTACATATACCTGTGAACAATCTGGATGTAGACCACTGAATAGAATAAAAAGATATTATATATTATATAAGTGCAGTACAGAAAGAACATGTCATCCTTTAATAAGCTTATAGCTGTAAACACTGGAAAAGAGGCAGCAGAAAAATACAATTGCTAAATTTGGAACGGGAGTGTTTATGGCCTTTTGAAAAGGCCATAAAGTCTCAGGAACACATTATCAAAACATTACTACTAATCTTAGTTGAAAAAAAAATCATTGTTTCAAGCCACTCATGTTATGAGATGTCATTTTCTTCCTTTATTGGTGACACGTTTAAGCAAATTAATGACAGAATTAGAATGAGCTCGTTGTGCTTCCACCTTGAGCTTTTAAAAGCACCTATCTGCCAAGTGAATACACCCTGGTGAATAAGGAGAAGGAAGAACAGGATCTCTAACACAAATTCGCAAATGTGAAGTGAGTTTCTATGGGAAAAAGTACTTTGATTTTGTATATTTGTGACTAATCCATGTCTCATGATGTCAAGAGAAAATTGAAAATGCTCAAAGTTATAAAAGGTACTGGACTGGATTAACTTTACAGAGTAACACATTGTCAGGGTCCCTTCCCCCCTGCCACGGAGCCCTGGCAGAGGGGCCCTGAGGGCACAGGCACGGGGTTTCCCTGCCCCTGCTCAGCCTCGTTCCCATGGGTTGGTTTGTGTTCCCTGCGCGGGCAGAAGGACCCTCGGGTCCCGGGACTGAGCAGTTCCTCGGCAGAGCCCCGGCCATGCAGCTGGGGAAATAAACATCTCTGAAACATCTATCAAGAATCGGTCCATGTATATTTCTTTTCCACGGCCTCGTTGATTGATACGTGTGTTGCAGTTTCCCCACTGTAACAACAAATGCCATGGATTTAGACAGTGCCCTGTGTAGTAAGTCATATTTTCTGATTTAGAGCAGAGAGTTTTACCTGTGGAAATGGATTTCTAGTATGTAATGAGTAATCGACTAGAAAACCCTCATATAACCCGTTTTTTGTATCAATTTCCTATCTGGAAACACTTTATTGCTTCATGTGAGGGATGAGAATGTGGCATAAACTCCTCTGCTATGTACCTGACACTGACCACCATTTGGCTGAGGGACCTTTCACAAAGCAATGCTCTAGCCCGCTGAAAACTATGTGTTCCACTACAAACATAAATGGGAATGGCACACACACCAACATGAGATACTTCTACATGCTTTATCATGCTTACATTGGTAATAATTTGACAGCAAATGTTCCTAATTTACACATAAAAAGGATTTTCTGAGGGAGAAGAGAATTTAAATCTGTTTTATCTGAGAGAACATATTCCATATTACATTCAGATTTCTGAGGAGTCTTGCCTACTTACAGATCTAGTCAGAAGATAAAAGGGCCATGCCTATTTAGTCTGGTTTTACCCTTTTATTAAAAAGAAGAAAAAAAAGTCCACTTGAACTGTGTGCATCTTTTTCTAGTTACTATTTAAACTAAAAGTATCTCGTATTAACAACAGTATGCTAGGCATTCCTTAACTGATATTAAATATAGCCAATATCTGTAGAGCTAATGCATGTATAAGCAATTGTAAATGATGTGAATCTTGAACAAATGCATGTAAGCCTACTGAAGCTTAGTTTTCCTTCTGAGCATGACAGTTATGAACACCCAGAGGACCAAAAGTAGCCATGAGCACCTAAGGCATGCTTCATGGCTTTTCTTGCCTAATAATTAATGTCACATTTTGCTTCATGTTAGCCTTGTAATGCAAAACAAGGAAATGTCCAAAAGATGGCAAAGTAAGTGGTAAGCACCACTGCTAGGACCCAGTCTTTTGTATATCAAAGCTCAAGGGTATCTAGGCTTGTGCAAAAATGTAAAGAGGTGGAATGGGGAGGCTGAGAACTTGTTATTCTAGAGCATGAAAGGACTCTGGCAGCTAGCCTGGGAGGTGCAAAAACAGTTGGGAGGGCTATTAGGCTAGATATCCACTGAGATAATGGGAAGCATGAGGAGAAATGAAGCTCAAGCAATAATTTTGAAAGCAGGATTTAGTTCTGAAACATCCATGACAATTTTCCTTAGGTGAGCAGAGATCTTCTAAGAATTGCCATAATGTCCATGGCTGTTAACACAGGAATAGCTTGATTTCAGGGTTCAAAACCTTTGCTGAGTGCTCTGGAGAGGAAGTGTTATTCTGCCTGAAGGAATGCTTCTGTGGTTTACATATGTTTCATGTGTCTTCTCCAGAGGCTTCAGCTCCAACATTCTGGTGTGGGGACAGCATTTTTAAACAGCAGATAGGGTGGAAGGATACACAATGGTGTAATTTTCTTTGCTGATGAAGCTTGTTGCCAGCTGACCTGTGTTGGCAGATGGCTATCTTGTTGCACTCAGTCAGAAAGAAACCCTACCAAACAGATACATGTGAGAAGTTCAGCCATTCCACTGTTTCAAGGAAACTAACAGATATGACTTTTTAAAAAATCTTTAGGCATTGGTTGAAGTATAAAAAACCTACTGTGCATCTAGTTTAATTTGAAATGTGTCCAGAAGCACGTCTTAAAATTCTAAAACCCCTTAAAACCCATTATATACTTTCCATTTACTTCTTATTCACTATATGCATTTTAGTGCTACTGAAATAAAACTGCCTAAAAAGGCGTGCAGAAGAGTGTGTAGCACAAACATGCAAGCTTAACGACATCATTTATAAGATGAACAAAGCCTGCCACTGCTAGGAAGAAGTGACTTTTTAGGTACTTATCTAGATACTGTAGTAAAAGGTACTCCGCTTTGCCATGTTTTTCGCATTTTGCCCCTTTAGCTGTTGTCTACTGATTGCTAGGTCAGAAACTTCCTGAATTTGGCTAATGGGACTCACATGAGGACTTCGGCAATGTACTACCCCTAAGAAAAATGAAGTTGCCCTTCCTCAGCTCCTAGCAATTGCCATGATGCATTATTTTGCTCACTTGTGGCCCAGAACTGCTACTGCCTGGTGGCTCCTGTGGCCTCCCAGATGCTTCAGCTTGCTGCTGAATGAATGCTGTTCAATCTCCTCTAAATCTGTGAATTCTTATGGATTTTTCCATAGCAAATTGATTTTGCATGCTGTGGGTCTCTGTACGTGAGTACTGCAATATATTTCAGTTTCAGTTTCAGGTAAGTACTGTTTAGGAAACTCCATTTATACGCCTCTTCTTTTGGAAGTTTTCATTTTGTGTGTAAACTTTTGTGTGATGTTTTCTGATCCTCAGCATATATGGCATTTTCATCTTTTCACTACTGCAACTGTTACATTCCTGCAGCAAATGTTTCACACTTGATCCATGTGCAAAATGCAGTTCACACTGAGAATTCAGAAAAGACCATCTACTCAGAGTTTGTCAAGTCTACTTAACTTACATTCTTTTTCAAGGCTGAACATAAATGGGTTTGAAACAGTTTGCCCAGAAACATTCATATAAATTAATAATGAAATTGAAATAAACATATCATATGCTTCTCATAAATAACAGTCATAATTTTCAACTGATTGGAGAATGGGTATGAAAGATGATTCCTGGACTTACTTGTCCCATTGCTCATTAAGAATTCATAGCCCCAGTGCTGATTGCTGCATACCAGAGGTGAAACGCAACAGGAATCTATACTCTCCAGAATGTAGCAACTCAATGCAAAATCCCAACCTCTGCCCTGATAGATTAGTTCACCTCAGCAGCCCTGTTGTGCCTGCCCATTACACATGTTTGCTGTGGCACTCCATGCAACTCACAAGGTGACAAACCCTTCTTTTACTCAAATTAACTGGTTAGAAATGGAAGCTTCTGCAAGGGAATGGATGGAAGGCAGTTTGGCACCTTGGTGACTTGCTTGTGTCCTTAAGGACCGCACATGTTGGTCTTAGGGTTAATGAGTTAATTCAGCATGTTGGCATATATTGCACCTTTCTTTTCTGGAAACACGCTCATACTTCAGTTTCATTACCTCATTTTGAGAAACTCCATCTTGATCTATAAGGTGGACTAAGAGTTGAGAAAGATTGATAAAAGACAACAGAAGCAGGAGACAGAATCAAGAGTCCATTTGCAAGAAGTCCAGAGCTGTAATGGATTAACAGCTATGAGAAAAAAGGTAATTTGATCTACAGCTTCAGAATCCTGGCTTTACTGGGGATGTGACAAGCTAGTGCCTCTAATCTTTCTTTCCATGAAACACCCATGCATTATAGTGCAAACTCTAATGAAATACTAATTTTATCGTACATCTGAGTTTCTTCACAGGGCTCATAGATATGACAGATATATGGGAGTTTTGCACCATGCTAAAAAAGCAGTCAGAGGCTAGGCAGTATGTCCTGAAGATCCTAAAAATCTGTTATGTGCCATGAGAACAAATCTGTGGCTGACAGATGCAAAACCAAATCTTATGAGGGGCAGCTGAGGGAGCTGGGATTGTTTAGTTTGGAGAAGAGGAGGCTCAGAGGGAACAACATTGCTCTCTACAATTACCTGGAAGGAGGGGGTAGTGAGGTGGGGATTGTCCTCTTCTGCTATGATTAAAGTGAAAGTGTGGAAATGACCTTAATTTGCACCAGGTGAGGTTCATGTGAGATACTAGAAAAAAAAACCCCAATCACTGAAAGAGTAGTTAGGCATTGAAATATGTTCCCAGGGACATGGTGGAGTCACCATCTTTGAAAGTGTTCAAGAGGCATCTGCATGTGGCACCTGGAGATATGGATTAGATTTTTTGCCAAACAGCTCCCTAAATAAAAACAGCTCCTGAGTCATCATGTCTAGTGACTATCTTTCAGAAGCATCAAATTACATAAACTGATTAAATGCTTATGCCAGAAGGCAATGTGAATGCAGTGTGAAATGCTGATACACAGACTGAGAGTTGGTAGATTCTAATTGCTTGTTAATTAAGCTACAACAACACATTCAACTGCATTGATAGAACAATTTTACTGTATTAGACAAACTGTCTATGTCATAAGGGTATAAAACACACTAGAAAAAAAAAACGGGCACATGTGCTGGTTTTGGCTGGGGTGGACATAATTTTCTTCATAGTAGCTATCTTGGACTATGTTTTGGATTTTTGCTGAAACCAGTGTTGATAGCACAACCTATTTTAGCTATTTTTAAGCAGGACTTACACACAGTCAAGGCCTTTTCTGGTCCTTAGCCCACCCCACCAGCCAGGAGACTGGCAGGGCAAAGGAAGTTGAGAGGGGACACAGCCAGAGCAGCTGAGCCCCACTGACTACCAGGATATCCCATCCTATATGGCATTATGTTTAGCATATAAACCTGGAGGGAGGAGGAAGCAGGACATTCTGAGTGACAACATTTGTCTTCCCAAGTCAGCATTACATGTGATGGAGCCTTGCTCTCCTGGGAATGGATGAACGGCTAACACCTGCCTGCCAAAGGGAAGTAGTGAATTAATTCCTTGTTTGACTTTTCCTCTGTGTGCAGCTTTTGCTTTACCTATTAAACTGTCTGTATCTCAATCCACAGGTTTTCTTGCTTTTACTCTTCACATTCTCTTCTGATCCTACCAGGAAGTAAGCGAGTGGCTGGGGGGGGTTCAGTTGCCCTCTGGCATAAACCACAACAGCAGAGTAGTCCCTGAAATAACTGTGGTAGTTGCTGTATGCAACTTAGTGTACAGCTTAGTGGCAATCAATTTATGATGTGCAGGTAAAATGGAGAGGTTCTTTATTTTCAATTTGAGAACAGGTTAAATATAAGACAAAAATATCAAGGCTGACTGAGCATGTAATGGAAAAATAGAAGAACCAGACCCAATATAGTTTCTAGACTTCAAGATTTTTTGAGTTTTAAACAAATAAACTGTTCCTTAGACCTTTTCTGAAAACACACTCACTAAGAGCTCAGGGTTTCCAGTGATCTCTCTAGCAGACAGAAAACATTTCTGTCTATTATTCTTTTCTTCCTTGGTCTCTGTAACCTTTCCAAGTCAAAGAAGGTCCTTCTTTACTGGGAATAATTTTGGCCTCTGTGCAGTGTTTCCTTGTATGTGAACACAACTTCTAGCTGTGAGTGCCCTCTCACTCTCACTAGGTAGAGATCACTATGAGTAACTGCACTAGAGCATGTAACTTTCACCATTATCCCGTTAACAGAAATCTGGTTTAAGAAAAGAGCTAGGCTCTATCTATAAAATATGAAAACCTAGTCTTGAGAAATGAAGCCTGGAATTTTGGTATCACGGTTCAGTTACGGACTTCTGCAAACGCTATGCTTATCTTTAGCAGATACACCATAGGAGTGGAGGCTTTCCTCAGCTGATGTACAGAGTCAAGAACATGGTGGGAGAAGGCTTATTTTCTGCAAAGCTGATTTATTGGTGAGATAGGTGTTTTCCAACGCACCTGCATTGCACTTGGCAGCGGATATGGACTAAGAAATACTTTTTGCCTGCAGGCATGTTGGCAACTTTAGAACTGCTTTCCCTTTTGCTCTCTGATGCTTTCTGCTTTCCTTTCTGACCTCTGGTAGAGGTGATCCAAACAAGTTATTTGCTGTTGTGGAGAGTTACAATAAAAGCAAGTCCTATAATTCCTTCTGTGATGCATGGCTATGATTCTGGCTTTTGAGGTTTCACCTCAGGCCTTTTGACTACTATGAAGCCCTGGGAAGTTTTGTAGCCTGTGAGGCACAGGAGCACATGTATTGTTTGCCCAGAACTAGTATCTTCCATCACTGCTTCCAGTCACAGAATATGGAGCTTATTGAACACTATAGATTTTTCCAGTTTCATTACTAGTTGTTAGCAATCACCTTACATATTGCTATGGCCTGCAGCCCGGCTTGAAATGAGGAACTTTGGCAGCCTTGATCTTGCAGTAAGGTTTTAAGAGACACAATCCTTAATATTCTTTAGCACATGCCTGAAAGGCAAATGCTGCTTCCACCAAAGAGTTATTGTTCCAACAGCAGCACGCTCCTGCATGAAAAAACATGACATTAATCAAAGCTTACAAGAGAAACAGATTATACCTGCATGAGTGCAGCCTCCTTGTGCCATAATATGAAAATTAGTCATTTCTCCCCAGTCATAAGGGGAGGTATAACTCTTACCCAAAATAACTTTCTCAGCACTATTAATTTTATCTAAAACTGAACAATGAATAATTCCCACTGTTACAGTCAGCCACAAATGATCAAGCACAACCTCCTTCTATAATGTGACCAGCTCCTTCTTTGGGACTAATGCTATCTGATGGTATTTTTTGCCTCACCTTCCAAGTCAGTCACTACACCTAGATATGACTGCTTCTAACTGTGGTATAAACAAAGAGGAATATTCTCCCTCCAGAAAGAGGAAGAGTAAAATTAAAAAGAGATTTTAAGTCAAAGAAATTGCAAGAATCCCTTAAGAAAATGTTTAGATGTGACTTTTCCAGTCTGTGAAAGTTTCAGAAGACCATAAAAAATTATACCACCTGAAGTTTCACAACAGAGCACATACCATTTCAGAGGCTGTGTATCATGACAATACATGCCCATTTTCAGAATATAGTATATTAGTCACTGTAAACTCAGCAGTTTTGCTGATGGGTTTTTTTTCAATATCTGACTTTTTCTCATTACAAAGCTTTTAGTTTAAATACATTATTTTGTCCTATTAAAACAGGCAATCACCTCTGATGCAAGTGCAAGGGCACACACCCTTGGAAATTTGATTTGTGCAGTGGCCACTGGTTGCAGAGAAACTTTTGGAAAGTTTTGAAAACTTCAGAAGCCTGTCTTGAAAGATCTTATTTGGTCCAATGTTTTATGTCTCCCTTAGGACCACTTTCCAGACAGAACACATTAGCTGGGTATGTTTGTTTTGGATAGCCAGGATTCGTGGGTCACTAGGAGAGTGTCTCCTACTCAAATGAGGTTTACAGGGTTCCATCTCAATCCTACTGAACATTAGAATTGGAACAAAGTGTTACTGACAACAAACTTCAACAAAATAAAACATGAAACAACATTAAATGCCTTAAGGAACAAGATATATATTGTAAAAATTAATCAGATTAAATGCACACATTCTGCATAAAGAAAATGTCATTAGCTGTATTTTACAGAACAGATACAATAAACAAAAGGTGCTGAATAAATAGAACAATGCTGTGCATTTAGTGTACCAGTAAGTAATGAGCTTCCGCTGTAGTAAGGTCTTCAGTGCTGTCATCTGCAACCACTAGTACTTGTTGTTTGCACTGAAATATAAAGGTCAGAATATACTTTCAAAACATTCTACTAAAAATGGAAATCTATTGATTTGATATGGTGTAAAACAACATTATCACTGACAGTGGTTCTTATTCTTTTGGGTTAATTTTAAGTCCTGGATTATTCAAAAACTTTTTTGGTTGGTTTACTATTGGTTGAGATATTTTAAATGGGTTATGGTAATTTGAAAACCTGATGCATCAGTTAAGTGGCTTCATATTGAACATATCATTAACCTCCCATTATTTGTGAGGTTACCTCTAGGTGATTGGTGCACTTGGAAAAGACCATCATCAGACTCCTGGTTGTAAACCCTGTAACTCCTACAGTCTTACCTAAAATAAAAAACAAATTATGTCAGATAAATACTAATTAATCTCAAATAGTAAATAGATGAATTAACTTGTGTCCCTTGTTTTTTTCTCAGGCACTGAGTATTTATAAACCTGGCTAACTTGTCATTTAAACTGAGTTTATGAGTGGTTGCATAAGTGAAATAGCAGTAAACATATAGGATGTATTGATGAATGTTCATTTAAGGCTTTGCAGAGGTTTATTCTTTTCACTTATACCAAGATTTCTTCATTAATTTAACTCTACTAATTTTGTCAGAATTACTCTTTGCTGACGTAAATCTAAAATACTGGGTGTCTGACAGGGATAGGTATGACTGAGGAATTTGTCTGGCTTTTACACCCATCTGGCTATATGACTACTACAGTGAAGGAGACGGATAAAGAAGACAAAAGCAGTGAAGTAGAAGCAGAGCTAGGAAATGGGTACCCAGACCCTGGGCCTGCAGTAATGCCCACCACTTATGGGTTAAATTACAATACTACCCATCCCACAAACTCATTGTCATACTACTTGCTAGCACATAGTTTCATTGCTGACAACAAACTATCTAGTCAGTGAACTGTGGCTATCTAGAGAAATTTGTAGGTAGGTCAGGACCTGAGGTGTTTTCATAATCTCTGCATCTTGTCTCAGATGACCTGTGCTATATCTGTCCCTCAGCACAGCCCTGTATGACTGGAAGGGTAAAGAAGGCTGAATGAAGCCACTTTTTGGGGTTTTTTTACCTCTGTAGATGGCTACAAAGACAATCATCACAGGGTCTTCAAAGTGCAGACAACATAGGGCAGAATAACCCCTGAACAGTTTGTGACATACCAAGAATCCTGACATAAGTTTCCACAAATCAGAGTTAAATTTTGCACTGCAATTTACCTCAAGTGAGATTAAGACTTTTTGGTATTCTATTTATACTGCTTTATCTTGGACTCAGAGTGGGCACTGGAGCGAGAATGGACACTGGGGAGCCATGAAAACACATTTCTAATAATCCCAGCTCTCTGAGGAGTGTTATTCCCGCTTCAAATAACCCACCTACAGAATGAAGATAACAGTAAATACTGCCCTGTCCTGTGTGGACATGAGTTATGAGGCTTTGCTCCATAGTATTTCCAACATACAAATTTATATAGTTATTTACAATAAAAATAAGGCATTCAATGCTGAGTAGAGAAAAGGCATTACGTTATTATCTCCAGTTTTAAATATTTTTGTTGAAGTTATATTTTCCCACTGTGGAGATTTCTTAAAAATAGTAGAACTCAGGTTTAACTTAAAGAAGTTATTGCAGAGGTGTCCATTTTTATCAGTGAGACTTTGTTGAACACAGAAATTTCGTTTTTTTTCTCATTTAACTCATGCATGTACATGATTTCTGTGTACACTATGATCTTCTTCTTTACCATGTGGTAGTTAAAACCCATTGATTCTGTTCTAGCACAACCAAGACTACAGTTCATGTAGTTTTCACTGTCTTGGGCTAAGAAAGTCTTGGTCTGCTTTGAGGCTTATAGTGGGAGTCTTGCAATTTTTTTTCTTTTATTGTTTCTTAAAACAGCCTACTTCTAGGGAAAAATGACCTTGTTAGAAAAGAAGTACTGGGGAAATCTGGAAAAATTACTCAAGTGAATCCTGGTGGCTCAAAAATGGAAGGTAATGAAAATACACTTTCTGTAAGTTTTCTTTACAGAACTCCATGAGGTAACCAGAATACTGACTGCCCAGTACTGGAAGCTTTGTCCTGTTCTGTGACCCCTCCCTGGAAACCATCATGTTTTCCAGACAGATGTGCCATATGACGTCCCAAATCGCAAGAGAAACTCTACCAGTGCATGTGTAGGAGGAAGACACACACATTAAGAGGTTGATATCTTTGATAGTTGAAACTTTTAGGGCCCAAATGGATTTTCCTTGCTATCACTATATTTAACCTAGTGGATCTGAAAGCATGCCCAGGCTTCTTGACCCAAGCATGTACCTTCTCGCATCTGCACTATGATGAAATGAGAGACAGGAGTTCCTCTGGAATTGGTTTCTTCAGAAGAAACTTGGGTATGCAAGTCAGAAGGCAGCCATACTACTTTTCTAACAGATTCCTCACCTGACAATCAAATGACCCTGGTATACGTTACTGACTGCACTCATACCTTAGTATATTTGAAGATTAATCGGAAGTGGATTTTTTTCCTTTTTTTACTCTGGCAGCTCATCCAGATGATAGGTATTTTTCCTCATTTTGAGCAAAAGATCTGTCATTAACTGAGCTGCAACAGTATTTTCCCTAACACCTCTCCCTTTATCACAGACCTTAGGAAGTTTGCTGTTGTTTTGAAAAGAATACATGGACATTTAAAAACATATACCAGTGGCCTATTACCAGAAGATATCAAAACCGAATTTGAGGATTAAAAATCTTTTTAGCAAAAAGAAAGAGCAAATAGTTGCCATAATGACAGTCTTCATAACCATTCCTTTTGTGATACTTGGATTCCGAGGCCTGAGTAATTTTTCTACCTTGTAATTTTGAGAAGATTAAAACTTCAGCACTGCAGCTGTTTTCTTCAAGAAAATCTATGGCTGTGGAATTATAATACATATGGTAATGCTACATTAGTGTAGTATTATTCACATCACTATAGTTAAACTTGGGTCAGCACTTCCTTTTAGACTCTGTGAAGTTAGGGTTTGTCCATGCACATTTCCTTTTAGCTGACTTGGAACATGATGGCTCAGCCTTACAACTATATTTGCTTATTTTTTTGCAAAGCTGTTTGAAAAAGCTTTGATCGAAAGCTCTTAATCTTATGGCTAAGTGTTACTATCTCTCATTTCAAAATATGTGGCATATTTAATTGTCACCGAAACCCTTTCCTGATTTGTAACTTTAGAGACAATATGTTACTGGAATTAAAGTCTTAATGTAAGGATTTTTTCACTTAAATTACTCTCCATTGGCTTAGCTGCCCCTACAAATGCATCTTGTTAACATTCAAAGTGCTGAGAGAAGGCGAGGTACTCTGGTTTTCCTCTTAATCAGCTTTATTCTATTTAACAGCCTTCAAATCGAAACCCTTTGAACAGGGAAAATGCAAATATTCAGTTATTGAAACCTTTAAAGTAAATTTATCCATTGGAGTCTATCATACTTGTCATGGTTTAACCCCAGCCAGCAACCAAGCCCCAGGCAGCTGCTCTCTCACTGCCCCATCAGCAGGATCAGGGAGAGAATCAGAAGGGTAAAAGCTCACAGGCTAAAATACACACAGTTTCATAGAGAAAGCAAAAGCCCCACACAAAAGCAAAATGAAAGAAGGAATGAATTCACTGCTTCCCATGGGCAGGCAGGTGTTCAGCCATCTCCAGTGGAGCAGGGCCCAATCACACATAGCCGTGACTTGGGAAGACCAACACCATCACTCCAAATGTCTCCCCTTCCCTTCTTCTTCCCCCCACTTTATACACTGAGCATGATGTCACGTGGTCTGGAATATCCCTTTGGTCAGTTGGGGTCACCTGTCCTGGCTGTGTCTCCTCCCAGCCTCCCAAGCACTCCCATCTCCCTTGCCAGCATGGCAGTACGAGAAGCAGAAAAGGCCTTGACTCTGTGTAAGCTCTGCTCGGCAGTAACAAAAACATCTCTGTATTATGAACTCCGTGTTCAGCACAAATAGCAAACATATCCCCATGCCAGCCACTGTGAAAAAATTGGCTCTACCTCTGCCAAAGCCAGTAAAATACTTCATGACACTTCTGAAATTCCAGAGAGTGGAAACATAAGACAGTGTTTATAAAAATTCTCTTCTTCAAACACTTCCAGCTTCATTCAGTAAAATCGTGATTTGTTTAGATAGCACTCCCTGGTTTCACACCTTTCTACTTTTGAACTCACTGATATATTTTTCTGTCATAATGAGGTGTTGATATTTTCTTAATCATTACTCTAGGGACCAGGAAGGGGAACCAGAGAAAGATAGCCAATGAATGAGAGAAAGGAGAAAACATGCCCTTCACAAGCTGTTTATTTGGGCCCCATAAGCATTGTCTATGCTTCCTCCTCAGCAGAAAATTTCTGTTCCTCTCTACTTATCACTCCCAGCTGGAATGACTTTAGTAACCTGGTTTGGCAATGCACTATATTCCAATGACCCCAAAGTATGCCCTATGGTTGGGCTTAATAGAAAAGTACCTTGGAGATGACACATGAACACTTTTGTAAAATGGTTTTCTTGAGAAATATGATTAATTTGTCCTGCTTCTTAGATTCTAGGCAATTTTAATCTAGCCAGTAAAAAAAGGAAGCTATATAACAAGCACATGTCCCTTTTTTCCCCTCTTATGTCTAGACTGTACTCCCTCCTCTTTTCCTACAAGCAGCAGAATGGTAAGGGGTGTTTCTAAACACCTAAGATGTCAAATATGGTGATTCATATGGTCAGTGTACAGTAATTAACTCCTAGTTTGTATTAATGGATATCTTCCTTTGGCCAATCTGCATTGTCCAGTGATATGACCCTCCTCTACTTACCTTTACTTGTGCCAGGTAGTTGCAAAATCTGCCAAAATTTTTCCAGTCACATAAACATTATACATAGAGTACAGGGACGTCCATTTCTACCTGTTAAAAGTACAGCATACACACTAGTCACACAGAGGAATTTAGATTTCTGTGTTTTTTATAAAATGCCTTGTTTTTAAATCCCATTTTACCTAACGTGGAAAGATGCTTTATTCTCAGATGTTTTAGCATACCTTTTTATTCCTAGTTAAAATGAAGTTGAGCTCTCTTTCCTGCCATGTCCCTTAAGACTAGAGACTGCTGGTGGTGTTTCCACTTTGTAATCTGCAGTCATTCAGAAGATGTCACGCTATTTCTTAAGCTTGGCTGCATCTGACAATTGGTCCAGCTAATACCTAAATGGAGAAAAAACTGTGCAGACAGTGCAATAGCTGCAGAGCAGCAGGACTGGGAGAACTTGGCATAAAAAATGCTTTCCAAGCAAGAATTCTTTGTTCTTTATTTTTCTGAGGGATGAAACCCTGGGGTTTTTTTACCAACCTCAGGAGCTTCTCATAAATTTTATGCTTCCTCTGACAGGCAGTTGGCTGCAGCTTCCATCAGCACACACTGGACATCAGTTGAAGAGTTTCTTGAGTATAGTTTTAATCATGTTTGTTATCAAGAGTGCTATAGATAAATATATCACTTTCAGTTCAAGCAGAGCTCCATGTAAGCTCCACTATTGTCCATGTAAGATACAGACAAACTTAGTGTGTGTTTGTGAGTGTGTAATCCATAGTATTTCCTACTGTCCCTTATGTGCTCTTTTTCTCACATCCTTTTCAACTTGTTCAGGTTTTTTTCCCCAAACCTGACATCTTTGAAATCACTAATGTAGTTGAAAAGTGGGTATATCATATATTGTAATAATTCTGTATAATATGTAGTAGGATTTTCTTTGTACTTAACACAAGGGTTTAATTTTACATCCACTCTGCACAGTTGCAAAGACTACAGCAAGTCCAAGGCAGTAGCTATACTTCTGTCCCTTTATCTTGGACATTAATTTGTTAAACAGCATGTCTGTCTTCACATGAATTACTGTGATATGCTGCCCGGCCTCCCACACCGAGTTCTTCTTACTGCCTTTTTTGCCTTCTATTTTTGATTTGTTTTCAATAAGTGATGTCTTTCTTATACAGTTTAGCCTGCAAGGATTTGTATCTGCTAGGACTTGCTGTGGCTTCCATAACAAAATCCATGGTCTGAATTTCATAGGTAGGGTCTACAATGCATGTGTGGAGAACTGAGTGAGAGCTACAGACAAGGACAATTGTCAGCGGAATACCCAAGCCTTCATATAAAACTCTGCCTTTTCACAGCTTAGATACCCTACTCATCAGGGAGGCACCTGCTCCTGCTCAATATTTAGAGCTCTTAACCCTCTCATGAAGTCATGCATCTAAGTTATGCAAACAAAGTCTATGTCATTCTTTCCTTCAAAAACCTGTCTGGAAGTGACATTACTCTCATCCAGATAAAATACCTTATCAGAGACATTTTGCACTAAATTGTTTAGAGTTGACCATATTTTCCACATAAATTAAATAGCCATTTGACCAAACATACAAATAAACATTGGAAAACAGATTATCTCCCTGTTTCCTATGTGCAGATGAGTCCTTTTTGTACCAAGATATACAACAGCATTCAGACTTTGTTCCTTTCTGGATCCCAAATAATCTTGTTCTTTTGAGCACAGGGAAAGACCCTCACGAGAAAGCTCAGAGGTGGCAGTACCTTGGGGCCTTATTGATAATGGTTAGAGCAGTGTCTGGAAGTTGATCTGGAATGCAGTGATTGGCCCCTTAGTTAAATGATTCTAATCTTTTTGACTGAGGTGATACTTTATTTTCTTGTCTTTGCTGGGGTCAAAGATAGGAAGATAGAAAAGATAGGAACCTCCAGCCTTGGTTTTTTCTCACTGGCGTCTTCCAGTGCAGTGTTTTATGTGTGCAGCTGCATTAACAGTAAAGCCTTCTAAACAGAGGACTCTGCCCTGTCCTCAGCCCCTGAAAACAGGCTTATATGGGATTTCTGTTCACAGCCAATGTGCAGAACACCCACAGGAGGTCCCTCCTATTGCTAGGAAATGTTGTATGTGGCACACAGGGTACACACACATGTTCATCAGTTCAATTTAATTTAGTATAACTTTTGTAGGCTTAACAATCCACCTTACATGTGTGCTGAAGCTAAACACAGTAGTAATTTTTAAACTTCTCTTCTGTAGGAAGATTCAGTGTTAATAATAGTAGCTCCCAGATGATATAGATGTATTTCTGTAATTTCTGAAATAGAGATATGCCAGTAATGTTTGCAAACTTCTGTTAACTGTTTAGAAGAAGAGAAAAAAATGCCTTTGCATTTAACAGAGAATTAATTCTTGCCACTGCTCCCAAAGCAAAAGATGTTTTTCACTTCACTTTTTAGGACATATTTTCAAAGGGAATAGAACATTACCTTCTTGTGATGGTTCCCCAGAGGTGACAACAGCATATTTTCAAAGGAGTAAGATTTGGGGAGGGACTTATAACTGTACCTCAGTGACTAATAATATTTTAATTTTTATAACATTTTTCTTACCCTTTCTCTGCAGGTCAGGGCAAAGGTGCAAGGACCTCCCAGTGCCTTGAGGACCACTGTCTTACCTGGAGGTCTCACAAACCCTTTGAATGGGTTGAGATCTCTACTGTTCTGTACTTCAGGTGTTCAGTACTCCTGTGTGAATTTGTATACTGTGCTGCTACCTTCCAGAAACTGACATTTCACTCCCATGTTGCAGAGCTGAAAGATGCTGAATGAAATCAGTGAGACTCCTGCAAGTAGGAGGGGAAGGCAATGTAGTGGATTGTATTCATTTAGTACTTTAGCATAAAGCCTCTGGTACATAGTACACAATGAGTACAGATATATGTACACAGACAGATAGATATATAGGTAGGTAGGTGTGTCATAAAACTAAATAAAACAGGACAGGTGGAAGGGCTGTATCACCCATCTATCGTTTGTCCCCAGCAAAGTCACTGAGGCTGCTGCAGCTCTCTCAGACGTTGTCTAAGCCCAGTCTGAAAACAGCATGTGCCAGGGATTCTTCCTAGCAGACAGTTTGGCTGCTGCCCTTTGGAGAACATGCAGCTGTCCAAGAACAGACTGGTCATGCCATGTGGCCTCAGGGCACAAAATAAATGTCATAACCCTTACTCTGATATGGACTCATTCTGAGATATTCAACTTGGAAACCTTAAATTTAGGAGAGCCTAGAGAGTCTCATCCACCTTGACAACATACAGATTTTGGTATGAAAATATAAAAATTAAACAACCAACTGCTTTTTTTGTTTTCTTTTCAGGTAATTGCAATGGCTTAGGTGCAGACTGGTTGGTTCATAAATGGATCATGGTCAGCTGGAAGATGTTTAATGCTCATTCTGCTGGGTGCCTGCAGTCTTCACTATCATCTTCATCCTATTCCAACTTCTAGCTCCAGGCTTAACATTTCACCTGAAAAATATTACTTACTGAGGTTTCATCATCAATAGAACTCCAGCACTTTGGTTTTCAAAACACTTGACATCACCACTTATGATCCTATCAGGATTATCTGGGTGTTGAACTGTGGTGCAGCTTCAGAAGGTAATGTACCTCTGTTCCTTCTGTCTGTGCAGAGGAACAGAGGTACATGCCTTTAGGGTAGCCAGAAACAGGTCAGCTTCTGAATAAGGAGACATCAAATAAGCAAGAAACTAACTTGTTAGCAGGTACCTTCAAATGGCATTATGGAAAAAAAAAAAAATTCAAAGGTTTATTCCACATGGAAATAAACATAATGTATACTAAAAAAAATTTTTTTGACTGGCCTTTTTGACCTTTATCCCACAGGGAAAAGTAACAGTAAAAGAGAATGCTATTACCTCAGTTAAAAAAAAAAAAAATCATCATTACTCTTGCCTTTGTTCTCCACTTTTATTACACGAAGCTACTTACCAGATTAAAAAAAATATATAAAAAGAAAGCAAAACTCATTCTTTTTCTGATTCAAATCACTTCACTGTGGTTTATAAACCTATGATATACAAAATCAGCAAATTCACACCTTCATAACATATTGATTGCCTCAGAAAGAACATTTTAACAAGAAACATTTAGAGATGCCCTTCAAGGGGCAGAACAGAACCAATGCTAAAGTGCAGTTATTTGGTAGCTCAAGTCCAGTGACTGACAGGCAGTACCTGCTGCTTTCAGCCTTCAGGCATCACATCAAGCCAGACAAACCACAGCGGAAGTTATTACCTAGACTTGATGCAGTATTTAATCCTTTTTCTGCAAATGGAGATAACAGTTGATGTAATCGCTCATGAAATAAGCTAAATTACTATTCTATGAGCCAGGTATGCTACAAACAATTCTATCTGCTTTGTGTTTAAATGATGAAGCAAGGAAACAATGTTGTACAGTAGTTAATACTTATTATCTTCTGTAACAGGACTTAATAACCATGAAAATATGATCTACCACTGAACTCAACCTCCATTTTAATCATTCTACTCTCCATTAAAAAGACATGACTTTCATTTTGCAACACCAAGTTTCTTTCACATTAAATTCTCTCAAAACTTGTATTTTGAGACCACAAGGACAGAGCTTAAAGCATAGATACTTTAGTGCATGTATACATATTTACCAAAATATAGAACCTGTTTATGCTGACCTGTCTTGTGAGGGAAGCCCACCTTTGGCCATACAAAACCATTTTATTTTTCCAGCACTCAATACAGAGCTACCTGACACTCTGATAGTTAAAGTTGTAGAACTTTATGCTGTTGCAAGGTTAGTATTTTTTAAATTATTCTGCTTATTAACAGAACCAAATGTTCTTCATTCTCTATGAACCAAAGAGAAGATATTAGATATACTAATAAAAGATATTTCCATTCCAAATGCTCCTTGCATTTTTTCCCAGTTCTTTAAGATGCTGTGGACCAGTTCCTGCCAGGGCGTTAGGCCCATGGCTTCTGTGCACCTCTGCCCTGTGCAGTGCTATAGAAATGTCACACTTTGGGGCTAGTTGCTCCAAAAGACTTCCAGAAGCCATCTGCTTGGCACAGTGGAAAGGTTTGGGTCCTTGGCTCTTGGGTAGTCCATGTAGAGGAATTCACCTAAAACCACAAAGCATCTGAATCCCAACAGAGGCTATAAGCCTTCTCTCCTCTCCACTGCAGGGCTTCTGGTCTATTTTCTAGGCATCTGATTTCTTAGGCCTGTGGTGAGATGTGATCCAGAAAGACTAGAGCAATCTTGCTCTAACCAAACATGTGCCTCTAACGTGTGCCTTAGTATCACCTGAAGTGCTGAGGTTTCAACCCTCTCTGGTAGAAATTTGACCTGCCAGGTGCTTCAGACTCCTAATCTTGTGGCAAAAAAACTCTGGCTCTCATATTTGCCATAGAAAATTTGGTATTACAGAGCTTCAGAATAACTTTCAAGGTTCCTAGAATATTCTGGACTCAGCAAGATTTTGTGTAGCTGAAATTTTGTGAAGCTGAAATTTTGTGACTAATCTTTTCAATATTTCATTTTTAATGGGGCAATTTTAAGCCCATTCCTCCTAATTTTTTTATCAACAGAAATGGAGGCCTCTGCTATCTGAGTGATGGCTGGAGAAACAGAGCTTCTGGTGAGCATGGCCCTGGGGATGGTCTCAGTATGTCACAGGGTGAGGTCACCGGCAGCAGTACTGCTTCTTCTAAGGGTGCAACTGCCCCCTTGGTCTTCCAAAGGACAGACTTTGTCCTGTTTGGGAACCTTGTTAACAGAGTCCCTTGGAGGGCAGTCCTGAAGGGCAAATGAGTCCAGGAAGGCTGGACATTCTTCAAGTAGGAAATCCTAGAGGCACAGAAGCAGACTGTCCCCATGTGCCAAAAGATCAGACATTGGGAAAGAAAGCTGGCCTGGCTGAATGGAGAGCCTTGGTTGGAACTCAGAGGGGAAAAAATAGAGATTATGATCTTTAGAAGAAGGGGTAGACAACTCCAGAGGACTACGAGGATACCATGAGGTTATGCAGGGTGAAGATTAGAAGGGCCAAAGGTCATCTAGAACTGGCTACTACTAGTAAAGAATAAACAAATGTTTCTATTAAATACATCAGCAAACAAATCAAGGCTTAAGGAGAATCTTCATCATGTACTGATACAAAGGGAAACATAGTGACAGAGAATGAGGAAAAGGCTGAGGTACTGAATGCCTTCTTTGCCTCAGTCTTTAATAGTAAGACCAGTCTGCTGAGCTGGAAGACAGCAAAGGGGAGCAGAAATAAACCCCTATAATCCAAGGAAAAAAGGTCAGTGACCTGATAGACCACTTACACAAGCACAAGTTTATGGACCTGGATGGGATCCACCCAAGGGTACTGAAGGAGATGATGACAGTGCTCACCAAGCCACTTTTTATCAATACTGGAGGCCTCAGTTGGATGGAGGTTCACAAATGCGATGCCAATCTTCAAGAAGAGCTGGACGGCAGATGTGGGAACCTACAGACCCGTCAGCCTGACCTCAATGCTGGGGAAGGTTATGGGACTGATTATCTTGAGAGTGATGACATGGTTTATACAGGAAACCCAGGTGATCAGGCCCAGCCAGCATTGGTTTGTAAAAGGCAGGCCCTGCCTGACCAACCTGATTTCTTTCTATGACAAAGTGTCCCGCCTAGTGAATGATGGAGAGGCTGTTGATGATGTTCTACCTGGACATTAGTAAAGCTTTTGACAGCATTTCCCACACCCTTCATCTGGAGAAATCAGCTGCTTGTGACTTGGATGGATGCACAGTTCACTGGGTTAAAAACTATCTGGATGGCCTGCCACAGGTTGGTGGCAGAGTGACTGGAAAGCTACCCAGTGGAAAAGGACCTGGAGGTGCTGGTGACAGCAGCTGAACATGAGCCTGGATGTTCCCACGTGGCCAAGAGGGCCAATGGCATCTTGGCCTGTATCAGCAATGGTGTGGCCAGCAGGACCAGGACAGGGATTGTCCCCTGTACTGGGCACTGGTGAGGCTGCACCTTGATTCCTGTGTCCAGTGTTGGGCTTCCCATAGCAAGAAGGACATTGAAGTTCTGATGTGTGTCCAGACAAGGGCAGCAGAGCTGTTGAGGGGTCTGGAACACAAGTCCCATCACTGGGAGGAGTATGCACTGGTTTAAATTGGGAGCAGACTGTTAATCCCCTGCCTGCTTCTTTGGGCCAAGAGTGCCTTGGTTTCCATGTATCCTATTGACAATAGCAGGACTGTTATTAAGAAAGGTTAAAGCCACAAAGACACTCTGCTTTTGATTCCTCAGGTAACTGAGAAAGGGTTCCCTCCAGTAGCAATAAACTTAAATGAGAACATGTTCCTTTCACTGTCCAGTTCCAGAGTATGTATTGAGACTTTGGGCTATTTACCCAAAAACTTGTTAAAAATCTCCAATATCATGAGCTTTATGAAATGCTATCAGGGCATTCCCCCATTCCCACTCCCCAAAGAGCAAAATCCAAAGATCAGAACAAAATACTTGAAGGAGAAGAATGCAGTCTCAGCTGTCTTATTTGTCCATTCTGCCAGGGCCCACTCTGAAAAGCTCTTTTGTTTTCCAAATTTCCTTTTATTCAGATCTTCAGAAGGTAACACAGGTATCTTCCGGGGCAGAGCAAGGGAGCTTGTGATGACACCCTCTAGTCTGTACCTTGACTGGAGGTGGCGTGCTTCATCTGCCCCTAGTCAGGAGGTGGAGATCACCTGCAGGATCATTTTCATTTGTAGGATTTCCAGCTACTCCTTTCACCACTGCTTTTCCTCAGCCAAAAAAGACCTGGTGACATGATGAGCATCTGAAGAATGAAAGGGAGAAAACTCATGTGTTAAGAAAAAGACAGTTCGATAGGGAAAACAAAAGTTGTGCGTGCAAGCAAAGCAAAACAAAACATAAGGAATTCGTTCACCACTTCCTGTGGGCAGGTAGGTTTTCAGCCACCCCCAGTAAAGCACAGCTCTATCACATAAAACAGTGACTTGGAAACAAAAATGCCATCACTCCAAAGGTCCCCACTTTCTCCTTTTTGGAGTGGGAATGGGGTATCTCTGTGGTCAATTGGGGTCATCTGCCCCTGGATGTGTCTCTTCCCAACTTCTTGTGCACCCCTAGCCTTCTCACTGGAGGGCGAGATGAGGAGCAGAAAAGGCCTCGGTGCTGTGTAAGCCCTGATTGACAATAGCTAAAACACTTTTCAAACAAATTCAAAACATAGTCCCATGATAGCTACCATGAAGAAAGCTAACTCCACTCCAGCCAAACCCAGCACAATGCCTCCTGGGTCATGACAATGGAGCACGTTTAAAGGGTGATGACTAAGTATTGCTAGAAAGAAGTGGAATTTTCCTAGCTGTCTTGGGGTGACCTTATGATGTGTATCCCATATCGCTGCCTATTCCCAGAAATTAATTTTTGTGCCTTTCTATGCCTCTAAACTGAGCCTGAGAGGGGGAAGGAAAAAACTGAGCAAAACTTTCTCAAAGCAGTTTGCAGCTTGTTCAAGGTCACATAAAGATAGCAGGTTTTTTCCCCCCAGCTGCGGCAGGGGAGCAAGGAAGCACCTGGCTTGCGGCTTTCCAGTCAGCTTTTGGCCAGTTGTTTCAGTTTCTTGTTCTCCGGAGAGAGACTGAGAGTTGGACCTTGCTTTTCCTTCTCTGGAATTACGGATTTTCTCCCTTTTCTACTGGACTGCCTGATTGTTGTAACATCAGAGCACATCAGGAGGACTCTCCACTGGGCACAGAGGGCCTGGCCCCGGCCCAAGCCCCAGCTCTGAGGAGACCAAAGGGAGGACTCTAACGCTTTCCCAGGTTTTTCCTCTGCAGCGAAAGATTTTACCATTTAACGTTATTTTCCTTTCCCGTGTGTTTGTTAAATAAATAGTTTTATCTCCTTCACTTTCCTTTGAGGAAAATTTATTTTTTTCCCGAATCTTGTGGGGGAGGGGTGGTTGTGTCTTCTCTCAGAGGATATATTTCTAAATTTGGCCAAACCAGAACACTAGCTTATCAAATATTCAGTTCAGGCCCGAGCATATAGGGCAGTGATGGCATTCTGTTGCTGAATAGCAATGTCTGTTGGAGAGGTGGAATCCCTCCCGGGAAGAGCTACTGGTTGGCTGTAATCCTAGCTCGTACTCACGATAGACAGGAGTTTTACTATGTACACACACTTAGAGCAAACTCAAACCCGTGAGAACTTGCCAAAACATGTTGGCCACCATGTAGACAGTTCCACAATCTGCTCCATAGTTATTATTGGAATTTGAGTCCTGGAAAGTTTCCACTTCCTTACCTGCACTAAAACTTGTAAAACTTAAAACTGCAGGGTGACTGTATAGCACTGATGTAACAAATGTGTGTGTGTTTTAACTAAACTGAGAAGTATTCAGGTTAAAATGCATGATACAACAAGAGGTCATCTTAATGAGAGACAAGAGGTACCAGCTTTCATTAAAGAATTTACTTATTAACATTTTTCAGATTGAAAAGGATTTATCAAATGGCATTAAGTTTATGTTTGTTTGGTAATTTTGCTTTAGAAAAATTATTTTTTCAGTGAAGATCATGTGAAATTTTTGATGCATTTTCCAATAAAGAAGTGTTTAAGATAAAACTGAGCTGCTTAATTAGAGAAAATTGCCTATTAGAGACATCAATCCAGGTTAATATCATTTGATTACTTCATCCAGAGAAATTATAAAAAAATTAAAACAGTACATTTCAATTCTCTCTCTAACTGGTAATAAGATCTCACTTACCTATATGATCCAGAAACTCTCTTCTGTAGTAACAGAGGTTTCTTGAACTTGCTGAAAATATGTACACTTGCAGCAAACTTAGGAAGACTGATTCTTCACTGACTCAAACTAGCATAAATCAGAAGTAACTCTGTTGAGATCAATGGATCAATGGACTTTAAATAATGGTAGCCAGTACATAGAGCTCTTGCCTGTCAGATCTCATATTGCTTTAACACCTAAGTGACTATATGAATGGCCCTGCAAAAACCCAGTGAAGTATTAAAATTGCCTAGAGCCACAGCAACCCTACTGCTCAAATAATGGAGAACTGGAGCTGTGTCATGTCCGTGTCCTCTCTATCAGTCCAAACATCAGAGAGTTATGTTTTTCAGAGACTGAAAGGACTTTTTTTTCCTGTGCAAATATAGACAACTAAGTTTATTGAAGAAATATTTTTTGAAAAAAAGATAAATTTAATTCTAGATTGTTTTGTATTAAATTTTGTTTAACTGCACTTAATACTTTATTTCAAATTCTGTACCAAAAAGGAGAAACAATACCATCTGACACTGGAAGAAACTGTCAGTCCATTGCTTCTTCAGAGGAAATTTTAGATGAAAATATAGTCATAGATTTGGTTTTCTCTGGCATTCATTTTAGTTAGATTGTTGCAGATCATCATGAAGACCTACAATATTTTCAGGCACTTTTTACTACCTCGCATAATTGTCAACCTGTAAACATTAATTTATGAATGGCATAAAAATGATATAAGGACTGTTATGTGTTGAAATTATAAGAGTTTGGAGCATGTGGAATGATATCAAACAATCAAATTTCCACAGAGTTGTAGAAACCCTTGTTAAAATACATTTGGAGTAAATCCAACTAGGAATCCTGTGAGGCCTGGGTCATTGGAGACTTCAGTGACCTTGGCAATATTTCTGCAATTGATGCCTTTAAGACCGTTGAACTTTCTGGGTTTTAACAAATCAAAAAAGATAAACAGATTTCAAAGATATTTTTATTTAACAGAATTCATTCACAGTTACCACCTGGCCCTGTTTGAATGGAAATGCTCCTACAATTAAATTTCTTCAACAAAAAATCCTAGGCATTCTGTTCGCCAGATACTCTGAATCCAAGGTATTCCTGAACATCTGAATCAAGGAACAAAGGGCTATATCCCACACTAATCAAGACTGTACCATGTGTTCTAACATTTTATAGCCTTCTGGCACATACCTTCTAGTATCAACTCCATCCTTCTATGTTCAGTTTTAAACAACTGCTCTTCTCTCCTCATTTAACATTGTCCCAGAATCCCTGAAGTCTAGCTGGTTTGTATGACTGCATATGAATTTCTTAAGCCACTTACGTTGCTTTTCCCTTCTCTATAAAAAGCAAACATACTTGCTTACTTTATAAAGCACTTAAATGTCTGTGAATTGTTTTTCTATTTGTTACAGCTGGGAGCAAGAGGAAGAGATTAAATATTTGTCCACATTTGTGGGGTTATTAAATCAAATTCCATCCCCATCTGGTCTGAGGCAGACTATGGAGTTATTAATTTGGGGATTTTATTTCCTCCTATAAAATGAGACAAAGACCTTGTCTTCAGTCCCTGGATCATTTCTCTCTGTTCACTTCTGATGTTTCTCTCCCATCTTCAAGTTCAGACACTAGTTCTTACTTTTGGAGTGTTCTCTTTATTAGGTATTTCCTAGGTTTTCTTTATATGTCATTAAAAATATATACTTCCAAAAATAAAAATGTCTGGAAACCTGACCAGTGAAAGAAGTGCTTCAATTGAATCAGCTGACAACCAGAATGAAATATTTGCAGTGTCAGTTCTCACCGGTACTGCAATTCAGCCTATTCTTGACTATGCCGGAATGATCTCAGAAAGATTAAAGGTTTTAGTCCTGGTAGGAGGTAGTTCCATTGCAGCAGAATTGCAATGTAAGGAGGTTATTTTCTACTTCTCAGGTAGTATTTACTGTATTTCTTGATTATTTCTTCTATTACTTCTAAGGAATCACATGAAAAATTCTGACCTTTTTAACAAGTGTCTTCAGTTTTCCTTCTCACCTTCAGAGTAAGTGGTGATCAGCACTTTTCTGAATGTAACCACTGAAGTTTAAAATCAGTTTACAGCAGATTATTTCTGAGAATTAAAGATAATATGACATCCTTGTTGATACATGATTTTCACTTATAATCAGCTTCAGATATAGTAATAGAAATGATAGATCTTATACGACTGCATAACAAGCACAGTTGATTCAATCTTGTCAAAAATTCATAAACTTTTAGCTTTTTCTCTTACATTGGGATATTATATTGCAAGATGATAACATTAACTTTAAAAAAATTGTCCTCCTTGTAAAAGAATCAGTGAAATAAAAAAAAAATCAGTTAAAATTTTAGAGACAATTCAGTATAATCAAGGTACAATTCAGTATAATCTAGTACCATCAGTACTAGATAAACAAGGATTACCTGGGCACACAAACAGCAGTTTGGACTATGTTAGAAAGAAAGCTGCCATTTGAGCTGGATAAGTTAATTTCAGTCACTGGAAAGCATCCTGGGAATAAAGTGGTCACTCTCTTCTGCTGCTAAGAAGGCAAGTAATCAGGACAGAATAAAAGTAGACACCAAGTAGGAGTAGAGTGTCGTGTAACGAATGAAAGGAATCCAAAAGAGCGCTGACAGAAAGCAGCTTGGGAACCACCTTCTCAGAGCTTCTCAGAGTCTCCCATGGTGATGATCATGTTCCATTTAAGCTGTGTTCCCTACAGTTTCTCAGGACCTAAATTTAAGCATTCTGCATTTTTCCTCAGAAGAAGAAAAGGAGCTTTTATACCTGAAAATGGTGCCTTTTTGGAATGCCAAAATGTCTAGTCAAAGCATATCGTTTGCACTTTGTGAGTTGGTTATATTAATTCCCTCTTCTCTGTTCCCCTCACCTGCCCCAGCCCTGAATTTTAGCAAAATTTCCTCACAAGAAAGAAAACCCTCCTGGAACTGCATACAGTATTAATGAAGACTTCTTATCTAGTTACTTGAGGACTGCTTGAAGCAGGAGTCTGATTTGTAAAACATTATTTGCTGATATTGGTAGGCTCTAAGCTCTGTCATTCTTCACAAAATTATCTGCAATTCTAATGTTGGAAACGGTGGTAGACTACAGTCTGTAATAATTTTTTTGCAGTTAAATGATGTCAATCCTTAAACGGATTAATTTACAAATAATAAATTCTGGCATGATTCCAAATTTCAGGGAGTTTCCTTTATTGATTTGAATACTTGATTGAGTGGATGAATATAGGATACAATCCCTGCTGTTGCATGATTTGTCTTAATACACTCTTTTATCTGGACATATAGCTGACCATCAACACTGGAACATGTCTTGAATGCTAGACTAAATATTTGGGAGGGTTTGCTGTTTGGTTTTGGTTTCTTTTCCCTAGCTGGAACCAGAACTCATGTTATAGACCTTCTACTGCATTAGCAACATAGCATTGCCTTTCTTCAGCCTGCTTATAGGCTTCAGCTTAATATGTATTTCCCCCATCAGAGATGAAGAGATTGCCTCTTCCCTTGGGAAAAGAAAAATGAATGAGTTTAAATCCTAAATCTCCTTATTCTGGGCTAGCGTATTGCATACTCTCTGAAAGTTCCAGGAAATCAGAGATTACACTGTGGGGTGATGGTGTTGAACTTTGGGTGCAGCTTGTAGAAGCCAAAAGGCTGCTGCACATGTCATGTCTCAGAGCAATGTGTGATACCTCTCAGTCTAGATGTTAGACTTGAATGAGGCTGGAGTGAACAAGGTGACAAAACAATAATCTGTAGCTTCCAGTCCAGCAATTAGAAGCCTGATTCTGCTCTGTTGAATAATTCTTACTTTGTGCTTACTCGTGAGCCCAGTCAAACCTTGGGGTACCTGCTTGCATCAAAGGATTGTCTGCACGAATTGACTTGTGCTGGTCCTCCTGTCTTTGCTACTATCCCAAAATTTAAAGTCATGTTTATGTCTTGGTCTACAGTGCAGGGTTCAAACAGCAGAATCTATCTTCTGGGCTTCCCTCTAGGGCCCATTTTTAAACCTGAATGCCTCTGTTTGCTCCAGTTCTTTATCTAATCTGCTCGATTATGGAATGCTGAAACCACTGACTTCCAGTTTTTGAAGTACATCAATGATGACATGTTTCTAATATTGCTGTTGATAATTTAAATTCACAAGCTTTAGGGTGTTTTCTATATACGAAACAAGCTAACCACACATGGAATTTGTTCCTCCCTTCAGTATGAGAGCTTTCAGGTAGTTGTGTCAGTGTAGTGACCAATTTGGGGAACTCCGTCTCTTTATTTTGTGTAGGAAGTTAAGGTCTGATATGCTCAGCCTGAGAACCCAAAATGTTACAGTATGTATGTTGTCAGAAAAGGGCATATGTTATCAGACGTATGTATAAAATTTTAATTAAAAATTTTAAATTTAAAAATGTGTCATTTAAAAATTTATCAAGGCTCTGACAGATATACTTTTTCTGAATATCAGTACAATTGAGGAAGACTATTTCCTTGTTCTTCTTAAACCACTGTTGGACATGAAGTAAGAGGATAAATTGGGAATATCCTATGTTTTGGCTTAAATTGCACAATTGACCCCTCCCAGCCCTTTTATCTTATATTCATCTCTCTGAATGTAGTACTCTGTTTCAAGTTCCATTATTGCTGTTGGAGGACAGAAAATTATTGACACATGTTTGGAAAGTCCAATTTTTTGGGAATAATTTAAATCACAAACCTGCTTACAGTTACTATAAAGCAGGGAGATATTTTAAAGTCAGTATCTTAAAACTGAAAGATATACTTTCCCAAATTTCTTTCCATATAGCTGTTTCTGATAGAAACTAGGTTTCATGCAAGTGGATTTTTCAGTGTCAGCACTTAGCAGTAGATAATGTATGTTTCAATGGCAAATCAATGATAATGTCAATGCTTTGTTCATAGTTCTCTAGATTCATGCGTGAAGAAGAAAGATAATGGCTTGGGAAACATTTCTAAAAGCAGTTCACCATTTCTTGTCCATTCATATTAATTTAGAATCTGCTTTAATGATACAGTCAGTTACAGTGCAGGTTAATATACTTAATCTGAAAAGATCTTTTGAAATGCTTGAGAAAGTAAAGCAGCAGTCATTTTCTATCTGCTATAACATTCTTCAAACTAATTTCAGACTGTAGGTTATCTTCAACTGTATGTTATTTGTTGAATGGCACATATTTCTTTTGTTCTGGACTTCTGCAGCAAGTTTGTCTTTATCTTTAAAAGAAAAACAAACTCCTCAAAAGAAAACACCCTATTCTCTTTCCTTTTGTGAGTGGCCTCTATTTGAAATTCACTGAACACAGCAGTTTATGGGATTCCATCTGTTATGTCTTTTTGTAAACAGCTCTGGTGAGATTTTCAAAAGCCCTTACCAATGTTCTACTCGTGTTCCATGGATCCTTCAATTGGCTTCAGACATCAAATATGAACATGACGGATTTCTCCTGTCCCATGTTTTGGTCCTCTTCCTGAAAATAGTTCCCAAGTGTTTTGAGATTAAAGCCTTGCATGGAAACTACTAATTTAAATGGAAAATACCACTGTGGTTCTAATGGGCTGATCCTCTAAAATCAAAGATTAGAGAGTCAGGTACTTTTGTGTGAAACTCAGATCTTCACAACTTTTGCCACCTCCTAGAGTAAATCCCTCTGGAACATCTGCTTGTGTCAGTCCCCCTCCCCCAATCCTTCCAAAGGGCCCAAATGTCTACAGCTTTTTAACTACCCAGTGATTTCATTATTATCTCATACCTAATATCTACCCATCACAGCTAATTACAGTATGGCTGAAATTTTCTCTCTATGCATCACTGGGTATACATCTGAGCAGGATGCTCAAAGCTCCTGAGCTCAAGTGAATTAGAGGAAAAGCCAATCTCCCTGCCTTCAGTCCTACTTACTCAGCAGATTGTGCTTGGAGAAATGACCTGACACAGGATGTTCATAGTTCAAATCCTCTCTCTCTTCCTGAAAAGAGCAAACCTTTGACAAAAGGTTTCTTGTTTTAGAACCATTCCATACAGCTAATTGTGCTTGGATCAGAAGGATCATGTTTATCTGCTATGGAACCTGCTCCATTTTGCCCACACTAAAACCCATGGGGATACTGCTAGCTTTCACACTCATTTAGCTTTTTTTTTCCTGCCCTGAAGATCAGTTTTTACTCAACCTTTGTAAGGATTGGCCTCTCTGGGGTAAGAAAAGAAAACAGAAAACTGCACGGTTTATGCTTGAGTTGAAAGTCCTTCCCAAAAGATTTCTGTACAATAAGAGGGTTTGAAACCTTCATTTTTCATCCTTTTCCTCCAAGGGTTCTCATGTTTAAGTCAACCCCAAGCAAAGGAAGTTGCTTTCCCTGCCTCGGTAGTATTTTTGGTCTAAGGAATGGGTGGCAGGGATAGACTGTAACTAAATGCCAGACACCACACAGGTTTATATTTAGAGCTGTTTTAAATGGTATCTGACTCCTCCCTCACCAAAAGCACCCAAAAAAATGTTGATATAGTTTTAAAAAAACCACTGAAGTTCATATCTGACACTTGGGAGAAAATCAGTAATAAACTTATAAAAGCTCAATAGCTTTTACTGAATTGTGCTTATTATATCCATGACAAAACCATTTTGTCTTTCAGTTTTCTGGCCAAGAATACCACAAACGTCAAATGAGCTTTTCACATTACCCCTCTGTAACTACATTATGTAATAAAAAAATGACTGACCAAAATGTAATTTGATTTCAGTATGTGTTAAGAATACAAATCATAGGAGAATATATTTACTGTATCAGAATATCTTCAATTGTTTGTTTGAAATTGTCACTGCTGTATCTATGCAGTTTTAATATCAAGAAAATGAGAAGATTCCAAACAGTTAAGTATATAGAGGTGTGGCAGCTGGAAAAATGTATTAATGCATTGTTTAGCAAAAAAATACTATTCCATTGGTCCGTCTTTCTCCATACAGATCATTGTCTTTAAAACTTGTCCCTCAGAACTCAGAGAACATATTACAGAGTAGCTGAATGTAAATGAAAGTATATACGTTTTGTTGTTTTTTTTTTTTTTTTACTGCAGAATGCTTGCCAATCCTTAGGTCTTATTTTTGCAGAATTTTGGCCAGACATAGCAGTCCTATTAAACGTGAGCTATAAATTAGGTAAACCAAGCTGAATAACAGCTATTTGCTCCTTTGTTTGTGTGAATTGTTCCTTAGTCTTTCAGAAGATCTCTTCTCTGTCTTTAATCAATGTTGAAGTAGTAGAAATTTAAATATTAAGGGCCTGTTTTTCATCAGATTAATCAGCAATGAGGTCTAGACTTGTAATTATTTTTTTCTTTTGACTGATAGTAAATGGCTTAATGGAATTGAATTAATGCATTTTTATAGTAGAAAAAGGATTCAGAAATATCATGCATGGGGTTTTTGGTTTTTGTTTTTTGGTTTTTTTTGGATAAATAGTTGTTTTATATTTTCTGGAGCTTAGAACAGACTTTTTGTTTCTCAGACTACTCACCAACAGTTTTGATTTTACCAGTGCCCAAACAGTGTGATTGCCCAGTTGTTTTGATTTCATAAGTTTCATACTCCTTTTGTACAAGTCAAAACTGTGCTAAGTACCTTCCTTCTGCCTAAATCCTAGCCATGGTCTCTCTGTGTCAGTGACATGAGATTAATTTTTTGTTCCAGTATAGTTTTTGTCTTAACAAAAATGCAAATTGGTCTTTTTACATCTAGTCTCCATTCTTTGACACTAATATCTCTGTCAGACTAAAGAGAAAATACCATTCCTCTCATCTGTGAGCTGACATCTGACATTCTGGCAGTAGTAGAAGATACCTATTTTATCATTATATTCCTATCTGAAAGTAGGAGACTTAAGTGCCTGCTGGGACACAAACACAACATACAAGAGGATCCCATCACATTATGGCTTCAGTTATTTATTCTTTGGTGGTAATCATGTGCTTGTTTATGCTGTCATTTGTTCACTCTTCTGGTACCCCTATTTTAAAATCATAACAGTTTTCTATAAGGAGCTATGAAAAGACTTTTTGAAGATCAATGTTTGTGGGAGTGTGTTTGTTTGGTTCAGTCCGGGTCTCCCCTTTGGGTTTTTGTACCGTTGGAATATCCCAGTTTTGTACCCTCCCAGTTCTATGTTAATTGTCTTGCCTTCCCTCTTTGTCTCCTCCCTGGCCCCTGCCAATCACTCCGGCACCCCTCCCAGGCTTCTGGAAAGTTCTGGCCGGAGCGTCGGGTGATTGGCCAGGGGAAAAGGGTCCCTCCCTTCTCCCATGATTGGTTCTCTTATGCGTCCTTTATCCTGTTCACCACACCCTCCCCTCTTCCGATTGGTTGTTCCTAGGATCCCTCCCTTGTTACCACCCGCCCATAAAACTTCCTGTAAGAGCTTTCCAAGCTCGCTCGGAGCTGGGCACCCCTGGGAGGTGTGACCGCGTGCTCGAGGGCGCGATAAACTTCCCAGATTTTACCCAGATCTGAGCCTGCCTCCTCCTTCCACCACCTGCCTCCATCATCGCAGTCCTGTGGAAGAACCCACTAGCCAGACCTCTGGTCTCCTGGAGTCCGGAGGCTGGCCCCCGCAGCCAACTGCGTCCTGAGCTGACCGGGCTGAGTGGGATCCGCTCCAAGGGGACGCAGAGGCAAGTGTTTACTTTTAAGGCAATTATGATGCATGGTCTCTGCCATTCTAGACTCTGCAGAACTGCGATGATCACCCCCACGTATCAAGAAAGTCCTCTGTCAGTGTGAAGTTTCTACGCCATAAAAGAAGAAAATACATCACAGCAGTGCATTAACACTGGGCACTAGTATCTCTCATGCAAAACAGTTACTATATCTACATATTAAAATAAATCTTCAATAAAGCTGCTGAGAAGCTAGGAAAATCCAACTGTCTTATGCCTGTGTTCTTATTCTAGTTTTTTGTAGTGGCTCAAGAAGTGAACAGAACTAGAATTTCCTGCAATACTTCAAGACTCCTGGAGATATTTGGAATTTCAATTTACTGCATCTTTCTATGAATTACACATCAAGGAACTACACATCTGTGACATGTGAATGACTCCACGTTGACAGTACATGTAACATGTTAATGGGTTACACAGGTCAACAGCAAGACTTCATTTAAAAAAAAGCAAGTCATCAAAAGAGGTTATGTATTCACAGTGTAAAGAGCAAAAAGAAATTAAATTAGAAATACTGCTGGCATGTATGTCTCAGTAAGAAAATCTGTGCTTTAATTTTTCGTATTATTTTAAGTTTACCATGTGATTTAATGCACCTAAGTTTAAACACTAGAGTCATCTTTCTTATTATTTTTGTTAATTCTGGTGATTATGGCTGTCCTTTGATTTATCTCAGGTATTAAACCATAACAGAGATGTTGGATTATTAACAGGTATTGGAGAGGGTACAATCTGGCTATATGAGTGATTGATTAAACATACATTCAAACTATGTGACAACAGATACTTTCTTGATAACTTTATTTAGATCAGGATGGATTTCTCCACTAGTGCCCTTAATAATAATTTTTAAAAATAATAACATTCCTGATGAAGCAGGAGCATGCAATTTTCTTTTCTAATTAATTTTATATTAAAGTAAATCCTGATAACAGAAGCACCAATAAAAACATAAACTGTCTTTGACAGGAGATTTAAAAAGTCATTGAAGCAGAATGAAATAAGATAGAGCTGGGCTGCTTATGCTGTACACTCAGTACAGGAGCTGAATCAGTAAAGAATAGAAAGTTATTAACACATGTTAATATGATTTAAATGGAAGTACCCTTTGAAATGGAAATACAAAGTACAAGAAAAAATGCTAAAATATGCAGTAAGAAGCAGTTTGTTCTAATGCTATGTTCAGATAGTGATCACTAATCAGATGCTGTATGTTATTTAATATTCTTTGTACCTACCACAGTATACAAAAAATCATCATAATAAAATGAAAGTAAGATTCTAGTTGAAAGAAGCATATCTATCTTGCAGTACTTATATTTCTGTTCCCTTTCTCAGAGTGAAATTGAATTTATTAAATTTCAAACACTGCCTTAAGGTTTGATAAAAACTAGCTAAAAAGCAAGCTTTATATCTCATCAAAAATATGACTTTGGCATTTAGCTTGTAATTCTAATACAAAGTGTGAAGAATGAAAAGTGGCAAAATGGTCAACAACAACAACAACAACAAAATATATAAAAATGTCTTAATCATTAAATATTCTGGGGCTGAGTTTTGTTGAAGCAGATATATTCCAATAAAGTATCCAGACTTAGCAACCTGAATTTTCCCATGGTAAAAAAACCTCATTGAAAAGTTTCCGATTCCTTCAATTTCTTATTAAGGAGTATACTAGTTTTAGTGAATCTTGGGCATCTGATTGACAATTACAGGGAAATTTACATTTAGTTCTGAGCAATTGGTACAATTTTTGAAAGTAGTATTGCAAAACATGGAATTGATTTTTAGTTAACAAATATTCTACAAGCAGTTTTTCTTGAATATGTAGCATTCCTATAAGCACTGATACCAGTAGTTCTGGTCATTTGAAATGTGCTGAAAGAAACAGAGGAGTTTTATCAATACCTGGAGCACTATGAAATACTTAGCTCTGTTTACATTCTTCCTGTCATAGGTACTTGTGGGAAAAATGGAGGATGAGACCACTTCTTCACAGGTGCCTAGAGGAAAGGTAAAGGGACTGTAGTCCCAGTGCAGTGTTGTCAGGTAACAGCTTGAAGGCTGTTTGAGGAAGAAGGTAGGATCCTGCCTTCTGAAGTCTCTTAAAACTTCCCAATCCCCACTCTCATTTTCTCTCTCTGTAATGTATCCCATTTCCACTACTTTGCCTTCAATATTCTTCAGAGAAGGAAGAGCCCATGCTAGGTTATTTTTCATTATGAAGAATATTCTGAGCTAGTACAAGACAGTGAGATATCTCCCTAGTGTAGGAGGCCTGGTAGCACAGCAAGGATGAGTAGATTTTTTACTACAGGCAATCTGTAAGTGTCTGTATAGAGAAGCGGAACTGACTCAGGAGCAAGACCGTCTAGGGCAGGAAGGACTTTGCTGACATGAAGCCAGCAGTCACCTATATGGGCCTATCTGGAAGATGAGATGGGAATGAATAACACATATGAACCTTAATCTTGAATCCCAGATTTTTGTTGTTGGAATAGAAGGACCAATTCCTTTGAAAACTCCCTCATTAAACAGTTGTTCATATACGAAAAAAAAAAAAGCTTCCCATTTTACCTGTTATGATCAATTGTTTTACTTAGTATTTTGCTGAAGCCGTATCAGGTGGAGAAAAATCTGAAAGAAAGGATAGTGATCCACTAATGGTACTGATCCAGACTGAAGTGGCAAGATTATCCCACTTCTTTTTCAGCTCTAAATCTCTTAAATCTAAAACTCTCAACATCTGTGTTGTGTAGTGCCACATCTCCCAATATCATTGATTATACATGCCATGCTTGAAAATACTCTTGTGAAAGAGCTATCCATGAAGGATGGTTAATCCCAGACAGGAGCTATGTAAATTGGAACATAGGAGTTTTGACTACTATGTGCCTACCATTTTAGCATCTCATGTTAGCTGCTAACCAGCATATCAGCCTTGCTGGACAGTCAGAAAGACAATGTAGTTGAAAAGAAGAAAAACCTATTCCTCTGAAGGGGTCAGAGACACGAAACAAGACATCCTGCTTTATCCATTCTCTGGGGCATGGGTATTCAGAAAAAAACCAACACAAAACCTGAAACCCATAACTGTTTCTAGAGGCTTTTATTTTTTGATGGCCCTGAAACAGTCCAATATTTCTCAAATGCTAGCAGTAGGAAACACTATGCTTTTGTAGCCTCTGAAGAAAACGCAGACAACAGCGTCTCTTATGTAACATTTTCTAGGGCGTGATGAGAAATTACTATCTAGACATTATGTAATGATCATGAAAAGGTAAGTAACCACAGAACGTCATTGCACTAAACGTGTCTTGCAAATGAAGACTCATCACACAGACAATTCAGCCCAAATCAGGACAAGAAAGGGGGTTGGAAAAAAATCCAATGCTGAGAGATTTTTCATCATTATATTAACATCTACTCATGGCATCATGATTCTAAGCCATTCCTTGTTTGAGGAATTTAGCACAAAACACCTTCGATAAACAAGTGGTAGAAATGTCAAGGGCTCCTTCCTCCATTGAACTCAGAAACTCCCACTAGAGTTCAGCAGCAAGATGTTCAACTGAAGTGGATAAATTTTAGTGCCAGGTTTGATGCTGCCTGAGGAGTCTGGATTCTGCTTGTTTATAATCAGATCTCAGGTCCTGAGCAACTTGATCTAACTTGCTTTGACCACACAGCAGGACAAAGAAAAAAAACCATGTAGACAGTTGTCATGGTTTGCATAGTTTGTTTTTTTACTAAAGAAGGCTCCATCAGCCACAGAAGTGATTCTCTTGCAAAGAGATGCTTACAGCTTCCTCTGTGACCTAACAGAACCTATCAACTGGCTAGTTTGAATACTGGCAAATTTTTAAGCCACTTAAGAAGCTTGACACACCGCTGTGATCCACATTTAAGAACGAACAGAGCCCGGGAAAGCTCTCTTGTCTTCCCACTTTAAGACAGGTAGCGGGGGAGGCCTGCAGGTGGCCCAGTGGGGCAGGGCTGGGCCAGGTCGGCCATAGGGTGGTCCTGTTCCATCCACGCCCCCCCCTCCACAGCCCTGCTCCGTGCAGGCAGCACGGCCCAGCTCCCCATCCCCCCTCCAGTGCAGCCAAAGATTCATCTGAGGATGCCCTGATACCCAGCAAAGATCATGTAACCAACAGCGATAAGCAAACTCCAGCTGCAAGGTCTGGGTGAGATTAACCCTTTTAGTGCTGTAAGTTTCCTTCAGAACAGATGAAGCCTGCAGACATCAATCCTCTCCCGAGTCAGAGGAAGAGGAAAGGTGAAGGCATGTGAAGAAAATGCCATAAAGACACCAAAGTCAGTGAAGCAGGAAGAGCTGAAACCCTGAGGGAGGAGAAAGAGGAGATGCTTAGAAGCTGAAATGCTGTTGTAAAGCTATGGTGAGGGACTACGATACATCAGAGTACCCGTTGTAATTTCATGAAAGCATGGGGGGCAAAAGTACCTGTGCTGAAACAAGCAAATGACAGTAGCTGTAATTTGATGAGGACCCTTGCTCCTAGGGAAGGAGAAGGACTCTATTCCTAGAGATGAAAGTGATGAAGACCCTTGCTGCCAGGGGAGGAGGAGAGCCTCTATTCCTAGAGATGAAGATGATCTCAGAGATAGGTGAAGAGAACCTTTTTTTCTGAACAGCTCATCCTTAAAATGGTACCCCAGTAGCTCAAGATTGGACCCTCGAAAGCAGTTGTGAGGAAAGCTGTAAGTCAGGGGAAGGGACTCTCACATGCGAGCAGAGAACCAACCTGGGCGGCTGTCTCGTTGTGATACTGAAGCCATGAGAGAACTTCTTGTGGAGATGTCTCCATAGCATGAGCAAGAGAGATTCGTCTCCCTAAGTGAACTGAAAAAAGAGATTATTATAGAGGTGGTAAACTGACTAAAAATTTCAAGGTTTGTCTTTCTACATTGTCAGTGGGAGAAGGGAGAAAGGTGTGGGGGGGGTGAAGAAGTGTTCTGAAGGTTTAGTCTGATTTTTTGTTCTTCCTTTTAGGTCTGTTAATAAACTTCTTTACATTCTTTTAAGTTTTGTGCCTGCTTTGCTTTCTCCTAATTCTTATCTCACAGAAGCAAAATAAGTAAGTAATGGATATTTTGAACCAAACCACTACAACAGTTTATTGCCCTACAGAGAGATTAGGAAATATTGTTTCACATAGAAGTTATAATACAAGCTGAGTCATAAAAGCTGATGATAACATGTTGAGATTTTATTCTTTAACTCTGTAACACATGTAAAATAAGTTACAAAAATTATTCATACTATACTTTTATATAAATTGTTTTATATTTCATATGCATAAAATATTTTCAATAGACAAATATATAGCAAAGAAGATGATCAAACATTTCATTAAAAATAAGAGTTTGGCAAGCAGCAGAATTCTAGGAAAATGTATAATCTTTTTTTGCATTGTTTTGGGGAAAAGGTAGCACTGCAAGTAAGAAGAATTCTGAACCCTGCAAAGTATTAACATTCTCCAATTGAAGCAGTTAATTTTACTAATCTGAGGAAAGATTTGTAGCCCCTTCAAATGGGCTTTAACATGAAGTTTAAAATACATGGGTATTATCTTATGCAAAATGATGTTTCTTTCTACTTGAAATAATTTTCAAATTTATTTTGTTGAATATTTTTGATTGACCTAAAATATTCCTTTTGAAACTGCAAGAAAAATCAATCAGTTCAAGAGGAGAAACTTAAACATACTTTAATCAAAACTTCATTAATCTTGCTCTTAGACCAAGACAAAACAAGCAGTGATGTGGCAATCTGCTAACCCATTGCTTTTTCCTATCCCAGATTGTCCCCTGCTCTGTTCCTTGCCCCTAGCCCTGGCCACTCCCTCAGGCTCTCCCTGCTGGTTCCTGTACCCCAATCCTGCCCATGGACCACCCCTGAGACCCTGAGAAAAGCTCCCCGTGCCCAGATCACGAGGTCTCTCTGCCTCTGACGGTCGCCAGGATAAGATGTGATTAAAGTCTTCTCAAACCCTCATGGGTGACCCTTCTCACCTCCTTCGCCATCACTGGTTGTAACGCTGATAGCTGGCCTGAGCAAGACCGTGGGGTTGTCCGAAATGGACTACAGTTTGCAACCTGGACGCATTGCCCTAAGCAGCCCCGCTGAGCTCTCAGAAGCCAGAGCCTGCTTAGCTAAATCTAGTGATTACAACACAGTGAAATGCTCTTTGATTTGCAGACTTAACAGTTAGAAGTGTACATTCTGTATCTAACAGATTCATACTAAATAGCTGAATTAACCATGAAAAATTCAATCAAATATAGAACTTGCAGGAGCTATAATCTCAGAATCACCCCTCAATATTTAAGGTTTCTGCTTTCTCTTGATTCCAGTATCTCAAGGAGATAATAATACTGAGCCTTGTCTGAACACATCCAGCTTTCTCAGAAACTAATATCTTAGCCCTATCCAAAAGAAAATTTCCCTTTTATTCATGTTTGAGATTTATGAGCAATGAAAAATGCTCAGGGAAATATATCCAAAGGAAAAAACAAATGCAACTGAGAGAATTTCATATTTCTATCAAGGAACAAAAGCATGCCGGCCATCTTTTCCACTTTATTATTCTTCACCAATGAGTTTCCTTTTCAAAACTTCCCCAAATATTTATTTTGCACAATATACACATCTCTCTTCTTTTAATAGAAACAACACCCAAAAATCAGAAGCATGAGTTTCACAGATCAGTGCAACTGCTAAATGAGTGAGGAATGAAATAGCAGTTAAAAAAAAAATTAACCACAGCCTGGTTCAGGGTGCGGTAACAAAAGAAGCTGAACTTGTTCAGCTGAGGGGTCAGCAAGGAGGTGGAAAGTACAACAGGAAAACATAGAATTAGATTTCTAATCACTAATCAATGGTTCCCACTAGTAAGCATTGAGAGGAAAAGTATCATGAAAATCAAGAGAAGAGATTTTTTCCTTGTCACATCTCAATTCTCCCACAGAAGATATAAAAATAATGAACTGAAGCAAGGGTTTCTGCACTGCACACTCAAAAATGTATGGTTGATTAAATAAACAAAATGTGATTATCATGGAATGTCAAGTCATACCTGCCAGGGAAATGGTAAGTGACACAGAACTGGGTCCAGTGACACAAAAAGCTTATAGACATGGGTCCAATGACACAAAAAGAGAGGTATTACACAGCAGAGTAATATTTCAAGAGTAGAACAACAGTACTAAAAAATGAAAGTAGAAGAGCTACTTCACAAAACATAAACTAAGTTTTAACATGAAAGATAGATGTGAAATGCCACAGTACAGTAATGAAATCACATGGTTAATATTTGATGACTTCCATTTATCAAGAAATCTTTCCGTATTTTGTAATTTTGAAATGAGAACAAAATTTCTCAGATATGATTGTGTATTTACATTCATTTTACTGGATTTGCTTGACAGACAAAAACATGCCTTTCAACGTCAGAGAGAACATACAAGTTTTCAAAACATTACTTGACAGCTAAGGTTATAATATTTGGTTTTCTGTCAACTTTTAAGACTAAAAATCTTAAGCACCGGATGAAAAAGCGCAAGTGCAAGATGGTCAATTTATTTCCTTTTGCAAGTTAGAGGCGGCATTTAGCTTTAGAGCCTCAGGAGCAACCCACAGAGGAACACAGGTAAAAAGAGTAAGCAGTGTAAAGAGGAGAAACCAGCATCACCAACAAGTAATGTAGCTCGTACTATCCCTTTCCAGATGCATAACTTTCTTTTTGTGTTTTATACAGGTCCTCTGTATCAATTTGTCCATGTGCAACCATCACTATTGCCCCATACACTACATCTAATTTTTTGACTTGTCAAGGCAATGTTTATGGTAAAGGCAATATATTTTTTCAATTAAAATCTCAGTGACTTGGATTTTTACCAAAGAAATTTCTGTCACGAATTTCTAAAACAGCTGGGCAGAGGAATGAAGAAACAAATATTCTTCTACAGTTAACTTAATAAACTCAGTCACAGATTCCTCTCTTGCTCTGTTCTTCAAAGTTCTAAAAAAATAATTTTTAAAAAGGCACATGTTGTGAATGCTGAGAAATCATTTATCTAGGGTTACGAAACAAGAATCCTCCATGCACTAAATACCAATTATCTTACTTCTAATATATTATCTTTCATCTTAAATGAAACAGATATGACTTTTTGGAAGTTCTAATAACTCAACAATAATTCAAGTCTAACTATTAAAATGATTGGAAATGCTCTCAAGCAACTGTTTTGCATCTCTCCTTCTCATGTAGTGATGCATCTGATAGAACAGCCCAAATTTAAGCTCCAAGCACACAAATCCCATTGAGCTAAAGAAAACCCCACAATTTTTTCTCTGTCAGAGACAGAGCATATAAGAGTGGTTGGGACTGCAGCATGAGGAGAATGATAAACATCAGTATTTTAGTCCACATTGCAAAGTCAAGATTTCCTCAAAGAGACTATCTTGCTGGCAGATTACTTCTGATTGCTCACGTTCATCCTCTTGAACCTATTATCCAACATCAAAATGGAACAATACCATATAAAGAAATACAATTTCCCAAATAAACCATTTTTAAGCAATTTAGGCAGGTTAGAAATTATACTTCCACCTCTCTGCAAAAGTCAGTGGAAACAAAAACTCACTTTAGTTTTCCAATACAGTATATAAACTCTTTGAAGCAGATATAATTTTTTACTACATTTAGGTTTTCAATGCCTTCTAGGACACAGGGGTATTTTGAGAAGAGCTCAGTCATACACAGATTTCACTGGGATACAATACAGACTGTCGGAGTGCTGTTAGAAAGCTTATACAGAAACAATAACGTATCTTTTAAAATGCTAGTACATCACACTGATCAGAATTATTCTTCCATCAGCTGCATATACTCTTTGCACAAAGAGTCTCACACATTTACTTTGTAAACATATTTTACTATCTACACAAAGATACAAATAATCCTTTTGCACATTAGAAGTAAACTTGATGGAATAGTAGCTCATATTAAAATCATCTTTCTGTTTGTAGATACAAAACTTTTTTGCTCTAGGGATAGCTGAAGCAGAAAGACTGTACAATGCATATGTGAGGAAACCCTGCATTTTCAGCTCTGATAAAGGGAAGTCCGCTACTACACTAGCAGCATGCATAGCCCTGAACACACTTTGTCCTACTATAAATCTGTTTGTGATGGCTCCTTGCACTAATAGAGACATGTTAGCTGAGGTCGATAGTTACCTTGGGCTGCACTTGAAACTGTAAAGCATTGCAGTGGTTTGGTCCAAAATACTCATTACTGTTTATCTTCTGTGAGATAAGAATTAGGAGAAATGCAAAGCAGGCACCAAACATGAAAGAATATAAAGAAGTTTATTAACAGACCTAAAAGAGGGAAAAAAAATTATACCATACCTTCAGAACTCTTCTCCTCCCCCCACCTTCCTCCCTTCTCCCACTGACAATGTAAAAAGACAACCCTTAAGATGTTCAGTCTGTTTACCACTTCCATAATAACCTTGTTCAGTCCATTTAGAAAGAGAAGTCTCTTCTTGCTCATGCTCTGAAAACATTATCACAACGAGACAGCCGCCCACTTCCAAATATTGTTCAGCCCATTTAGGAAGAGGAGTCTCTCTGCCAGCATGTGAGTCCCTTCCCCCGACTTGCAGCTTTTCCCGCAACTGCTTTCGAGGGTCCACTCTTGAAGGTTTTTGGGGTACAATTTTAAGGTTGAGCCGTTCAGAAACAAAAGTTCTCTTCACCCATCTCTGGGAGCATTTCATCTCTAGGAACAGAGGCCCTTCTCCTTCCCTGGGAGCGCAAAGGGTCTTCCTCATCTTCATCTTTAGGACTATCTCTGGGAGCATCTCTAGGAACTGAGGTTTTCTCCTTTCCCATTTGGAGCAAAAGTCCTCATCGCTTCCATCTCTCCCTGTTCAAACTTCTCATCAAATTACAGCTGCGTCAGCATCTGCCTATCTCAGTGCGGGTGCTTTTGCTCGCGAGTTGAACACTCCACCCCCCATATCTTCATGAAATTACAACACGTTCTCTGATATATCAAAGCTTCACAACAGAATTTCAGCTTTAAGCATCTCCTCTTTCTCTTCCCTCAGGTTTTCAGCTCTTCACAGCACTAAAAGGGTTAATCTCACCTCGGCCTTGCAGCTGGAATGTGGCTTATCGCAGTGGAGAGGGGGGAGAGCCAAGCCACTCTGGCTGCCCACAGCAAGGCAGTGGGGGGGTTCCATGGATGGAACAAGCCCATGGCTCCATGATGGCTGTGGCCTGGCCTGGCCCGGCCCGAGCAGGGCCTGGCTGGGCCCGCTGGCCCCCACATGGGACTGCAGCCACCTGTGCCAGCGCCGGAAACGAGAGAGAGCTGGGGGGGGTTGTCTGTTCTTAAGCGTGTATCACAGAGGTGGTCACAACTTTAAGTGGCTTAAAGAATTGTCCATATTCAAACTGGCCATCTGATAGGTTCTATCAGGTCATAGAGGAAGCTGTAAGGAGAATATCACTTCCGAGACTCAGCTTGCTAACCTATGACAAGCATCCTGAGAATGACTGCTGTAAAGCAGGTTCCTATTCTCTAAAGGTCATAGAATTACTGTCTAAGTAAAAGGCTTAGCAGGATAACCAGTAATTTTTCCAAGCTCACACCTGGTTTACAAATGAGCTAATAGGAATGAAATGTTCCTCTGCCTGCTTCTATTCTCAGTTTGTTTACCAAACATTTGTCATGAAAGTAATTCTGTTGATTTGAAGTACCAGATTGATGTACTGGCGGCTAAAATTTGCACAGAAAAGCTTATTGCCTTCGTGCCAGGATGCTGTGAAATTTTACTTTGTGAGAAGCAAGTTGGCTGCATTGCTTGCAGAACTCACTGTCAATGCAGATGAGATGATGTCTCAAATAGGCTTGTCAGTTTTAAGGACGAAATTTCTTCCTGCAACTGTTCCAAATTTTTCAGAATGGCCATGCAGGGCTTTCAAAGCCATTTTCTATGCAATATGTTCCTTTTCTTACCATTTACACAAAAATATCTTCACAATAGAACTCCTACTTTTGACTTTTAAATTTGTTTGCTTATACTGATGCCTTAGGTTTTGACTTTTATATTTTTCAAATCCTGTACTGCCTAGTGTGTAACGCTGAAGTTTTGTGTGGCCTGTTAGCTGCTGTTCTCTCACGCTGGTTAGACATAACAAACCTCTCTAGGTTTGCACTTCAAGGACACCAGGACCCAAAATGTGTAAACTAAAGCCTAGAGAAGGAGGGGCAAACTTGGGGTAATTACATCATGAACTGAGGTTATAATTGGAGAATTAACCTGATATGCAAATGAACCAAACTTATAAAAGTGTGAAGAACTCATGACCCAGAGGTCCATCTTGGGTGTAGCCTTTTGACTGCCCAGGATGTACCTTTGAAGGCCCTTCAAATAAATACCTCCTATTATTCTCTTATTCTTGTCTAGTCTCTGTGTTTTAGGTGGCCACCTCAAGGCATCAATATTATTTCATACGAAAGCATTTTAAAATAGACACTTGGGTATCGATAACAGGATTTTCTATGGATAAGGAAATAAACATTTAGAAGTGGGAAAAAATATTGTACTGCTTTTACTCAAGTCACAGTTAAGGTAAGTGCTAAACATACATCAAGCTTCTGGGAACCTGTTGGAGTCTCTTTTGTTCAGTGTTGATGTAATCCTTTTCCAAGTAGAACCTATTAGCCTGAGCTCTGGCCTGCATCAACCATGTCTGCATGATTTCCAGTCACTTGGAAACACAATTAGAGTTGTCTGTCTGTCTGCAGTAGAGGTAAATGTACCTTCAGTATATGCACATTCATTAGATCTTAAACGGAACAATATATGAAAATCTCCTTATGGACATTGTCTGGCAGTAAAGGAGTTGCCTGATAGGACTACTTCTTGAATCTCAAACACAAAACCTGCCTCTCTATTAAATGCAAGTGCCCATACATCTCAGAAAAAGGCAGACAGCTCAGAATGAAAGTTTTGTGCTGGGTGATCAGCAGAGCCCTGTTGGAACCCTGGGTTCTGAGAATTTCAGCCTGTCAGTGCGGAGAGGCAGTGACCCTCAGAAGTACACTGTATTCAATCCAAAACCCTGGGAAAAGCTTCCTAAATTATGTGATAACACTGAGATTGTTGCTGTGTAATTAAAAGTTATATCACTGGGTGGAATATGTAGAAATGTAGAAAATTAGGTTTAAGGGATATAGGTAATAATAGGTATAGTGGTTTGGTCCAAAATACTCATTACTGTTTACCTTCTGTGAGATAAGAATTAGGAGAAATGCAAAGCAGGCACCAAACATGAAAGAATATAAAGAAGTTTATTAACAGACCTAAAAGAAGGAAAAAAAATCATACCACACCTTCAGAACACTTCTCCTTTCCCCCCCCCCCCACCTTTCTCCCTTCTCCCACTGACAATGTAGAAAGACAACCCTTGAAATGTTCAGTCTGTTTACCACTTCCATAATAACCTTGTTCAATCCATTTAGGAAGAGGAGTCTCTCTTGCCAAAGCTATGAAAACATTATCACAATGAGACAGCCGCCCAGGTTGGTTCTCTGCTCGCATGTGAGTCCCTTCCCCCCACTTGCAGCTTTTCCCACAACTGCTTTCCAGGGTCCACTCTTGAATTACTGGGGTATAAATTTAAGGTTGAGCCATTCAGAAACAAAAGTTCTCTTCACCCATCTCTGGGAGCATTTCATCTCTAAGAACAGAGGCCCTCCTCCTTCCCTGGGTGTTGGGGTCTCCTCCCCTGCCATGTAGCCCTGGCAGAGGGGCCCTGAGGGCACAGACACGGGGTTTCCCTGCCCCTGCTCAGCCTCGTTCCCATGGGTTGGTTTGTGTTCCCTGCACGGGCAGAAGGACCCTCGGGTCCCGGGACTGAGCAGTTCCTCGGCAGAGCCCCGGCCATGGGGCTGGGGAAATAAACATCTCTGAGACATCTATCAAGAATCTGTCTGTCCATATATATTTCCTTTCCACGGGACTCCTGGTTTGATGCATGTATCCCCACTGCGACACCTGGGAGCAAAGGGTCCTCCTCATCTTCATCTCTAGGACTATCTCTGGGAGTATCTCTAGGAACTGAGGTCTTCTCCTTTCTCATTTGGAGCAAAAGTTCTCATCGCTTCCATCTCTCCCTGTTCAAATTTCTCATTAAATTACAGCTGTGTCAGCATCTGCCTATCTCAGCACAGGTGATTTTGCTCACAAGTACAAGTTGAACACTCCACCCCCCATGCCTTCATGAAATTACAACGGGTACTCTGATACATCATAGCTTTACAACAGAATTTCAGCTTTAAGTATCTCCTCTTTCTCTTCCCTCAGGTTTTCAGCTCTTCACAGCACTAAAAGGGTTAATCTCACCTCGGCCTTGCAGCTGGAATGTTGCTTATCGCTGTTGGTCACATGATCTGTGCTGGACAGCGGTGCAGCTTCAGCTGAATCTTGGCTGCACTGGAGAGGGGGAGCCGGGCCGCTCCGGCTGCCCACAGCAGGACTGTGCGGGGGGGGGGAGGGGGGTGGTTCCACGGGAACAGGTCCATGGCTCCAGGATGGCCGTAGCCCGGCCCGGCCTGGCCCGAGCAGGGCCTGGGCCCGGCCCACTGGCCCCCGCACGGGGCCTGCAGCCACCTGTCCCAGCACCAGAAACGAGAGAGAGGTGTGGGAGGGGTTTGCCTATTCTTAAAAGTGGATCACAGAGGTGGTCACAATTTTAAGTGGCTCAAAGAATTGTCCATATTCAAACTGGCCAGCTGATAGGTTCTATTAGGTCACAGAGGAAGCTGTAAGCACCCCTTTGCAAGAACATCACTTCCGGAACTATGCTTGCTAACCCATGACAATAGGTTACAATATGGAGGAATTTGGGTGTGGATCTTCTTCTTCCTTTCTTCTTTCTCCTTCTTCTTCACAAATCTAGGGGTTATGGTATTGGTTCAAAAAACCCACACTGCGGGTCATGAACAGATAGTTATTGGATTAAGTAAAAACATATTACTTGGTATTTCATAATTGGTTAATTTAGACTTTAAAAAGCCTTGGAAGTTAGAACTCAGGGCCATTTCCCACCCTGTTACCTTGGAGGCACATCCCATGCAGCTGTATTATAGGTAAGATATAATAAACAACTAAGTCCGAACATGAATTCTCGATCTCCTGCATTTTAATTCAAACTCTGTGTAAAAGAACTCATGGAACAGCAAAAAGAGAAAAACAAAAAATGGGAGAGTTAATAGAGCCCCTTCACATTTCAGAAGCTGAGTGGATGCTACTGCTTGGTGCAGTGCTCAGCTGGGAGCCACTTCAGTGAGCACACTTTCCTGCTCCTCTTTCTTTGTGCCCACAGGAAGACTTGTTGCATCACATTCAGAGTCTCCTGTTCCTATTAATGCATATGCCTTTTCAAATTAATTTAATGATTCCAAATCAAATTTATTTAATCTGAAGCAGCTGATGCCAAATGAGGTTTTGATTTAGTATCAACAGAGGCAGTATCAAATTCCTCTCTTGAACACAGCATTTGAACAGGCACATAGAAGGGCAAATACAGTTTTTAGAAAGAATTCTGCTGTAAATCCACGACAGAATAGTGCAGTTCCTAGACCACCATAGCAGGATATGTTCTTTCTTGATGGTTGTCATCAGTGATGAAAATGGATGTCTGCATATTCTGGAACACAAACACTGACTATTCATTATTGAACAGTTTATAATCTTTGAAAGCCTGATTTCTTCAGCTCTCTTGTAGACACAGGGCTTCTCACTTTAATCTAGTAGTTCTGTAGAGCTGGTTTTGAGGAAGCCTTACTGTGAATGCAAAGACCTGCACCTTGTATCTGCAGGTGTCAACTTCGTGCTACTGAGACACCTCTTGGAGCCAGGCTTGCGTATCCAGCCCTGCATAATCAGTTCACAGTAGGCATTAAAAAATTGTGCCTTCCCTGTGTTAGGAGGAGTTTTCCTGTTACGTCAGAGAAGATAACCTATGCTCTGACACTCACAGATACCAAGATCAATAGTAGGACAAATGAAAAAAATGCATTTGAGCTCAGAAGGAGTTTTACACAACGTGAAAACTTTGAGGCCATAGGTTAATTCATCCAGACTAAGAATTAGAATACATCCTTAGGATGTACACCAAACCTGCTGGGGAGGAGAGAATACTCTAGCTGTGAATTCATTTTTTTTCAGAAAAAACTCTAAAATTTCATTGTGCAGAAATCAGGTGGCAGTCAGTAGAGTTGATAGTTTCTCTTAAACAAAAATAAAAGACTTTTGTGGTAAAACCATTATTCCCCCTCAATTGTTTCTATGGGAACCAGCTTCAAATAAGTTTTGTAGCCATTTATTTAGACAAAAATACTTCATAACTGAGGCACAGAATTGCACATTATAAATGGCAAGCAGTTCTGAAGTGAAAAGAGAAATTATACTTCAGAGTCACAACCTGAAGTTTCAATTAAATAAAGCTATACTTTTTAGCTGGCTTAAAATGTGTTTGATCCTGCAGAAGCGTGGCCATTTATACACTTTTTCAGTGTATTAGAATTCAAAAGCTTGGTGTTAAATAACTATTAAATAACTCAGCATTAACAAATCTGTATGAAAATAATCAGTAGTAATTACTAAATTAAAATCGGACAAAAGCCACTCAGTATTACAGAGAACAGTGAGGAACACAAGGTCTAGTGCACAATTATTTCCTTTTTTATTTTTCTATAACAAAGCAAACCCTCTAAAACCAACCCTTTTTTTAAACTAACTCTAAATTCTCTATTAGTTGGAAAAGTACTGTGTGTCTCTCTAACAATTAAACTGCACCCCAGAGCACAGAAAAACCACAAAAATATCCCAGATTTTTTCAGCATCCTGAGAGAATTCTGAAAATACAAAATTATATTTTTTTGTCATTGTATATCAAACCAAATAATCCAGATTGTACAAAGTCACTTGCTGTTCTGTTATTTAAATTTAATTATCACCGTCACCTGTTTTAGTTTTCAGTGAACTACTGTTTTAGGACCTGACAACTTACTGGAAAACCACAATTAAGACTGGAGAGTGCTTTCTTATTTCCAGAATAAAGATTTAAACATAGTCCAAGATTTGAAAAGAAAAAAAAAAAAACCTGAAGAACATATTCCCTTAACCTCGACCTTGCTGAGCTGTGAGTTGCAAGTAGGAGTGCCTCATCTGTAAGGAATTCAGCTGTGTTCATGTGCTTGTGACATAAAAATCTTTGGAATTCTCTGTGATGAAAAGGCTGGTGCTGGCAAGGTCATGAACTAGAACTTGGTTTAATTTAACAGCACAGTTGTAAATCCCCGGAAAATTGTGCAAGTACACGTGAGCAGTACAATAGTTTTGGTGAATATAGGGAAGAAGTAGAAATCTTGCTTCAGAAGTGCATCTTGCTTCAGCAGGATCTCACCTCTGTACATTGGGAAGAAACCATTGTTACATTGGTTCAAACCACTCACATTCAAACCATTTACAAAGGTAGGGTCTCCAGGAAACTAAAATTAAGTCTAATTTTGTACCTTGACATATGTTGTCAAACTCAAATCTTCTACCATGTGTTTACTTGCAAATTCTTTCTGTAGTCAAGTATTTTTAATAGATGTGGTAGAGAGCTGAAAGTCAGTTGTATAGGCTCAGACAGCAATATTTAATATTCACAACTATTTAAAACAGTGCTTGTACACAAAATTGTGCGCACAGGCAGGCATGCACAGATACGAGCTGAGTAAGAGTGAGCCATGCTTTCTTCCTCACCCACTGCACGATTTTCTGACCATCCACTGTATGAGACTATGTATAGTTGGACTTGATGCCTCACCAGTACTAGTTGATATCAACTAATAACTTCTTGTTTCAGTTGACAAGCTTGTACAAACTCTGGAAGGTATTCAGCATACTCAGGGCAAAACAGTCCCAATTCTCAGAAAATCTCTACAATTTTTACCTGACTTTTCAAGACACTCTAATTAAAAACAAGCAGAATTTTTATGTAGGTTGGGGAGATAGGACAGATAGCAATTTGAAATAAATGAGGATTGAAATTGAAAGGGTGAAGTTAGTGGTCTGAAATATGGTCGAATTTTATTTGAGGAATTTAAACAGCAAATTCATGACTCTAGATCATGAACTAACTTTTACTTACATGTATTCCTTGATCTTACTTTTCTGTGGCTTAACTTTGAGAATGTTCTCACAATAATTAAAATATCTGACACAAAGCAGAAACCCAAAATTTTAAAGGTGTTTCAACATCCAACACTGTGTAACTAGACTCAAATGTGTTTCAAAAATGAATCATTCTGACCTCTTCCTACAGATTTTAAAGTTGCAGGTAAGGAATTCAGTGTTTAATCCTGACTTCCTGTGTTAATAAAGCTATTTAAATCTGCTCTAGATCTAATAAGCTTTAAAGCAGTTCATATTGCTTTCAAATCGCCTCACAGTACCTCTGAAATAAACTCTCATGTCTAAAGGAATAAATATTATAATGACTTATGCTGCTTTTACTTATCAGAATTTAGTAACAGGTAGTTCAGTCATCACCAACCAAGGATTTAAAAATTTGCTACTAAATTAAAATATTAGCAGTTACTCTGATTAGTAGAACTGTTTTGACTCAACAGCATCATTACTGTTCTATGGCTGAGAAAGAGGAGGAAATTTGGGGCTGTGGAGGGAGTTAGACAATGGCAGAGGGAAGAGAATGCACAAGGAGAAAGAACACAATCCAGCAGGCAAACAGGCTTTCCCAGCTGTGCCTTCCATTATGACTGTCCTTGCTAAACTGACCATTCTGTGTGCCCTCCAGACCCGTGCCCAGGAAGGAGACAGTGCCACCCGCAAGAGACAGGAGTGTGACCTGTTCATTTCTGGGTCAGCCTGAGTGAAGAACAGCCAGGAACTTGGAAACAGAGGCTCTGTACAGGACAAGGAGTGGCAAAGAAGCAAAGAAGCAAAATTAGCTGCAGTCCAGGTTGCCCGTTTGCTATCTGCCCCTTCAGTATAGCACGATGTGCTGAATGGGCAATATTTGAACTTTCATGAATAAGAGTTTCCCAGTCTCTTGTTGCCCCTCAGAAGGAAGTGAAAGTAGCATGACCACCTAAAATGAAAGGAAGCTGACCTTTTGAATTAACTGAACACCTTCTGATAACAGATGTCTGCTTACTGGCTGTGCAAATTTTTTGTATCTTCAAATATAGAAAAAAGCCTCGAAATAGATAAAAATGGTTTAACAAAACATTTTCTTATAGGCTTGCTAACACCAGTGTTAAAAATATATGCTTCCAAGCTTTGGTGACATTTAATGAGATGTTTTCCTATTAATATAAATTGAAATTCAAGCCTAGCAACATCTGACTATTTCCCACATAGAAAAGTCCCAGATTCCACTTGCCTTGCCCAGAGTCTGAGGGGATCCACTCTGCTGTGGGTTGGGTGTCTGGGCCCCAGGGCAGGTCAGAGCTCCCAGCCTGCTGCAGATATTGGCCAGTATCCATCCCCAGAGGACAGCAACGTAGGGTGGACGGCTCTCCACTACATGCTGATATATTAAATGCAAGGACAGGAGACATACTTAATCTTTATGATTTATACCTTATGTTTTATATAATAAATATGATATGTAGCCTTTCTAGTTCTGTGCTAAAGGCAGATGCAACAATAAGACTAAACTTAATTTTTGCCTAGCAAAATCTACAACTAATATGAGAGAAGTATTTGGTTCTCAAAGATTTTTTCTGAACAAAATAGTTTTTTTAAGGGAATATGTAGCTGGCTAAATTTTTTTTCAAAATGAAAAAGAACCCCTGCACGTACACCCACACAAATGTATATATACAGAAAAAAGTACATTATTTGTACATATTTTCTCAATTATTGAGCTGAAAGTCCTTAGCACTTCTATTGTTTGAAAACGTATTTGTTATTTGGACTTTGTGATGCTGAATTATGTGAGCTCATTTTTTTTAAGTGAATGTTGAGAAGGGTAATGGTGGCAGCTAAAAGATAAAACATTAATGATCAGTAAGCATTTGCACAAATGCCTAGTAAGCACTCTCTTCATCAAGCAGTAAAGAAATGACCCGATAATTACAATAAGCACTGCCCTGCTTTATGTAAAAGTACTATTTGTTTTAGTTATTCAGCTGTATTTTTGTTTCCTCAGCATTAGGGCTGTTATTAATGAAAATTTGTATATGTGCAGCTGTTGCATGGAAGAGAGACTAGAAATTATAGGGGTGAGAAAAAAAAGACAAAATTCAGTTCAGAACATAAACACACCAGAGGAGTTAGGATGATTAATTACATGGGGGTTTTTATTTGATTATGAATGCACTTATGTTAATTAAAGATTAAAGTACTATGTAAAACACCATTGGTACATGCAATCCAAAGATTCATAACCTTGATAACTACAAGTATTTCCACAGTTTAAAATTTATCTAATAGATAAGTTTAAAAATTATCTAATAGGTAAGTTTAAAAATACACACATATACACATGCATTTACTTGGAGTCACTTTCTTTATTTCAGAGGTCTCTGAGGGACACCACCACTCATTCATAAGTGTCAGATGATTTTCCTACCTGTCCCAGTGTGGCCTGTTTTGGAAATGTCACTAAACAAAAAATCCTGGAAGTGAAAAGCAGGTTTAGTTTCTCTTTTGAGAATATGAGCAGCCCCACTGAGGCCAAGTATGATTTAGTACACCAAACTTTATGTGGTCCGACCACTGAGATACATACTCATTTGCCTGAGGTATACAGCTTTGTGAAGAGTAAATTCTGGTCAGTAAAGTCTGACAGCTTATATTACAAGTGTTCATTGACATGACATTTTGCCACAGTTTGCTTTGTGTTTCATCATTGAAGCTGCATACAAGTTTCTGGGAAAGCAACTGTCCTTATAAAGCATACATAACCCGTAAAAACATCCTGACCTTGCTCCTAGGTCAGTCATTATTAATACAGACCTTATCTTAACAGATACATAATATTATTTATCTGTATCCAGATGAATGTACAGCTAAGATCCATCAGTTCTCTTAGCTTTACATTGCTGCATGAATAGAAAAGGCACTAATGCCTCATTTAAACAGAAACTAATCTACAGTTGTGTGGTGACACTGGAGCAACACAGTGTCCAGATAACTCACAGTATGTACCCCAGGTACCACCTTTGTTTAGTAAGTCTGCCCAAAATACCTTCTGAAAGACTTCTTTAAACTGTGTATAATTTGGGAAAAAAATCTCAATGCTTTTTGTGTTCAAATAGGACTTTATCGGCTGTAGTACAGTCTTTTACTCGGGGAAAACTATGCCATCAAGCACTGATGAAGAGGAGATCCCTTTTCTGTTGAAATACTAGTGGCTGGCCAATAAGAGATCAATGACACTGCAAACAGGAGTTGGGATACTGGAGGTGGCCCAGCTGGGAGCTGACGTGGGAAGAATCACAGACTAGAATCCCTGAATCAGTTAGGTTGGAGAAGACCCTTAAGACCATCTACTCCAGCCATAAGCATAACACTGCTGGCCCACAGCTAATCAATGTTCCCAAGAGCCAGGCAGGAGAAGTAGGGTGACTTGCTATAGGGCTGTCGCCAAGGTCAGGGAGGGTAGTAGAATACTGAAAAAAAGGAATTGAGGTAAGCAATGCGAAAAGGAACAAGGCATTAAAAAGACCAGAATCAGATTAAAAAGAACAGGCTGAGGACAAGAGTAGGAACAGGACAAGACAGGAATCCCAGGTCCCTTCAGTGAAAATCTGAGAGGAAAGTGCTCACTTTTTAAGTGGTAGAGAATAACCTACCATTGACTTCAGTTATGGTAGTAACTCAGCTGGCAGGCATCTACAGATAACAGATGGCTTTCAATATGAGCATAAAATTTGCATTAAATTTGTAGCATTTTTTCAGCTTTCTTTTTAAAAAAGAAACAGGAAGTGAAACACAAAACATGTTAAAGAGAACACAGTATTGCAAATTTAAGTGCTTAGAATCTGGAAAATGAAAGAAGTGAGGATTTTTGTGTAATCTTAGTTTGCCTCCTCTGTGTAAACATATTATTTTACCATCCTCATGCACCTGATAACAAAACTCTCACAGATTGATCCCACCAACATTCAAGATGGAGCAACTTGACAGGCAGCTGTTTTGTTCCTCTTGATAAAAGTAATTTATGAACCTTATCTTCCTTGTTAAGGAATCTGGAAAGTCTAGAAATGCAAAGAAGACCTGTGCTAAAATGGATATGCCTGTAACTAATCTACCTTCTACTATAGACTACAAATGAACATTGAGAAGTTTCTCTTTACCAAGTATAAATGAATTTATATTCCAGAATAAGAACATTATCTGGCTTTAATAAATGTCAAAACTTGTCAAAACTTTGAAGTTTTAATCCTCAGAAAAAGGGGAGATACATATTTTATTTTATTTTGTTTCAACTTAAATTTGTACCTTGCCCATTCATATTTGTTTTAAATTCCACATGAGTTTAATGCAAGGCATTAACACAACTTAATAATTAATAATAATTTCAAATACAATAATAATTTCAGTATATTTGTATAGAAATTGCTCAGAAAGGGTGTGTCTCAAAGAAGACAAATTAAAACTAGTACATTTGTGATGTGAGCTCTAGAGAAATACATGACTTTTACATGTCCACATGTAAAACAGAGCTGCATTGAGTTAATTAAAAATGCATCATGCTACACTCAGACTATACTTTTTTAGTAGGAGTGGGTGAACAAATAGCGTGGAGTAAAGGTTGACAAAGAGAAAAATAGTCAGCTGCAAACCAAATATTTGATGTTGCCAGATTTGGAGGAACAAGAACACTGAGAAAAATAAAAAACAGCAGGCAAATTGTGAGTAAGGATAAGAATACGAGTTGTCAGAAGTTTGTTCCTGAGAAGAGCTGCTAAAGTGCTGAACAATCTGGCACTCCATCACAACTCCTTACCCCATCCTCTGAGCTTTTTGACTTTATTAGCCACTATCCACACCCTTACATGTAGAAGTATGCAGAAAGAGAGAGAGTGAAGCACAATCAGGTATTTCTGCTGATTAAGTTCTTCTTCTCTACTTTACCTTCAAAATAGACTCAGAAATTGGTCTAGAGATTAGTCTAGTACCTGTCATCACTGTGATAGCAAGAACAAACTTAAAACAGACCGTATTAGAGCAACATCTCAGAGTTAATCATACTACTATGAATAGTTCAGAACTAGAAATTAATCTCTATGAGTGTTCATGTTGTCTTTTCATACTTTGGTCAAGTTTGCACCATAAAAAAAGTGTAAGTTTTTAAAAGCGTCAGCAGCAGTTCATTATTCCTCACTATCATAACAGTAAAGAAAATTAGTGAATGCTTTTGAAAATGTTTTTATGGTGCTTGATACAGAAAGAAATCATACATAGGTAAATACCAATCTCTTCTCAAATATATTAATAATTACTATTTTTATCAAACTGTGAGAGTCTGAAATTGTTATTGGCTCAAGCATTGTAAAAATCACCATAAGACTTTCCCCATTGTAGCAAACGGTGCAAAGAAGCAACAGCTTGTCTGCAACCACCAAAGGCCCCCTCAAATATGCCTCCTGAACACAATATAAGATAAAGGTGACACTATTGCCAATTATCTCAGGTCTAAGGAGGAGTAAACAAGGCTGGAGAAGAACAATGTGTCCACAAGAAAGCCAAACCCAGCAGATGTCCTGAAAACCATCTCTGGCTGGGTCAGGCAGGGGGAGGCCATAACCCGAAGGCCCATTTGCTGAGGCCAGGTTTTACACTCTTCCTCCCAAACTGAGGAGCAGGAGAGGTTTTGGGGGTGTGATGGTGAATGTCTGGTACAGAAGGGGTGAACGCCCACCACCTGAGGCTACAAACCAGACAAGCATAGACCCTGCCAAGAGTCCTCCCTTACACAAACTGGCTCAGCTCTGAAACTGCCCCCCACACCTCTCCCTGGAAGGTCACATCCAAATGGACATATGCATGAGAGGCATCTGTCATGTTCTAGAAGGTGTCGTAAGTCATCAGAGAGCCCTGAAGTGCCCCAGAGCTGTTGTAGTGCGAGTGGCTGTGGCCACTATGACCCCAAAGCGAACAACAACATCTCAGTCCTGGCAGTCAAGTACCAACGTCTAAGATCACCTGCATGGTGATGGCGAGCTCCCAGAGTCCTTAGGTTCCTTAATTTGCTTATTACAAGTTGGTTGGTCTCTGTTCTCCCCTCCCAGTTTTATGTAAAAGATCATAAATATTTATCCCTTTAGAATATGCATCAGTTCTGGAAAGTTCCGTGTTCCTCGGTGCCCCATTAGTTACTCCCTGTTACCCTTTCTACAGGTGTTTCCCATTGGTTAATTCCACATGGACTCCTCCCCTCTCACCCTTCCCTATTGGCTATTGCCTTTTTTCTCCGCCCCAATTCCTCTGAGTATAAAGCCCCTGGACTGTCCTGTGTTATATGCTCTTTGTCCCTGGATCCTTCACCTGCAATAAAACTGCTGATGGAATCCATACGGAGAGTCCCTCCTTCCTCTTTGCCTTCACCTGCATGCCTAAGCAGCTTAGCTTGGGGCTACCTCCCTCGGGTGAGGAGCTCGCTCTCTGAGAGTCGCTGTCGGTGAGGCGCCAGCCAGACCCTCCGGGCTTTCCCCTGGCTCAGCATGCCCTCACAGAGCCATTCCTGAGGCCCTGTACCAGAGGACTGCAAGTGATCCAGTGCTTCAATAGAGTCTGTTACAAAAGACAGTGTAAAACTTCCCCCCCAGTGCAGGTACCACAGATACCTGAATGCATATTAACCCATTGAAATCTGTGTTTGGTGGGACCCCACCCACAGAGAAGACCAGAAGAAGAGGATCTATGGGATGCTGCTGGATCCATAGGGGTAGTGATTATTTATCTCTGTCTTACTCTCCTTCTCTCCCCCTTTCCCCAGTTCCACTCTTTTCTACTTCTTCCTATCTTTCTCTCTCCCTCACATTTACTGTTAAATAAAATACTTTCTATTAACTTTGGCATATGGTCTCAGTTGCACCTCAATTCAGGCAGAGGCATCTCTAATAATCAGATCATAACACAAATGTATGTGAATGCGATATTAAATCAACTATTTAGTTAGGGTATACAAATCAGCTTAGAGGTTTATTGCAGTTTTTTAATTCCACGTATGGGGTACCACATAAATATCTACAAAATTAATTTCTGCCAATATGAGATCAAGCTATATCTCACTAAATAAAATCAGTGCTAAAACATTCCTCTGGATTCATTGCAGTCTCTCAGCACAAAGCAACAGAGAGGCCTTCTACTTAACCAGGTTATAGAAAACTTATAAAGCCGTATCAACAATGTCAAGTGCATTAGGTATTTTACTAAAGATGTTCTACCTAGGGGTGTTGAAAATAAATGGATTTACTACAGTACTAAAGTGCATCAGGAAATAAATTGCATATGAATGTGTATAATATGCTTGTGTTAGTCCTGGCTAAGAACACTCTAATATGTGTCACCCAATAGTCTATCATAATAATATCTTTTTAAATAAGTAAGTGTCTTGGTTTCGAAAGACAGGTGTCTGCTAAGGAAGGCAGAAGCTCCCCTTGAAGTGGCAGATATAACCCCTTTCCCTCTGAGTTATTATATTTTGAAATCAAGGGCCTTTAGGCAAAGATGTGGGAAATAGGAATAACAGTTCTTTACTATTATATATCTATATGTGTATAACCAGTCAAACAAACAGCAATAACTATGGCAGTAACAGCAAACAATCCCAAACCCAGTGCCAGCCTTCTCGGCTGTCGGGCCCTTTCCCCTCGGGTGCAGTTCCGCTCGCAGCCGGCAGGGGCGCTGGCGGCTCCCGGTGAGCAGGGCAGGTGCGATGGTTCCCCCGCGGCTGCAGGGGGCGCTCCGGAGCGAGCTCGGGGAGCACGCGGCACTGGCGGCCTGGGATCCCGGGAAGGGATGGGACAAAGGCTTCACAAACCCCTGGGCAGCCGATCCCGGACTCTCAGGAACAGCAGGCTGGAACGGCAGGCTGGAGCGGCAGGCTGGAGCGGCAGGGACGAACACAAATCCCGGGTGGCGGGCGAGATGTATCCAAAAGGGGAACCCCCCGGAGGTCCACGCAGGCAGGGAGAGCACGGCTACAACGCAGCGAAAGCTCGAAGCAGCAGTGGGGCAGGGCAGCCACAGCTCGGCCTCCAGCAGGGCAGGGAAAACGGCTTTGGGATCCCGGTGTTGTTTCCAGCAGAAAAAGAAAAAAACAGCCAAGACGAGGAAACCGCAGCTCCTTTCTCTGCAGCTTCTCTCTCCGGACGCTCAGAGTGAACTGACCCCACACCCAGGTGTAGACAAAGGAGTAGCCAGGCCCCCCCACCCCCCTTTTTGTCTTTCTTAAGTACAGCTATTTGTCCCCTAGCAACATGCCTATGGGAGAAAATTCCTTTAACAGGAAAAAAACTAAAACTAAACTAAAACCCCAACAGTAAGTAATATTATTTAATGTAATTTAAGGTAGGCGGATTTGGAGTGTTTGCTAGTGTTTGCTAACAAGAGCTTTGAAATGAAACCAAAAAGCATTATGACCTAACTCTTGATAAATAGGCCATCACAGAGAGACAAAAAGTGCTATGTTCCTGATTCATGCCCTCAATATGTATTTTGACTTCTAAGCCCAATTCACTTTTAAATATTGGTTTGAAAGACTTTAATTTTTAAGAAAAGCAGGCAGTAATTCCAGCTTATTGCCAAAGTAGGATCAGTTTGTGTGTCTGAACCAACTTGCAAGCAGCATAGCTATTTGACAAGCAACAATTTTACCAGACTCAAAACCAGAAAAATTCACATTTTATACTTTATGTCACGACTAATATTGTTGTGACCAGAGGCAAAGTAAAAAATTCTCTTAGCATTTAATAAAAATGGGTTAGTATTGTGGGTGATAGGCATTTTATTACTTACAAGTCTGTGAACTATTGGGCTATGTAAACTAGTAGTTTAATTTAGAATTTGATTTTTACATCATTTTAATTGAATTCTGAGGTTACTCAAAAAGCTAGTTCTGTGCTCTTCTAGGGCAGTGTGACCTCACTGTAACACGTTTTTGTATTACATCACTGTGTGGCAGCAGTACTAGGTGTTAGCAATGATAAATACTTTTGTGGCCCTGTCCTATATATATCTGGGACTGCCTAATTTAGATTTTTCCAAGGAAATGAGATTTTAGTCTACATACAGATTTGAATGTAGCTTTCAGGTTTACCTCTGTGTGCCTAGAAAGGAGCATGTTATTGCAATTCTTTTCTTTGTAAAAGAAAAGGTAAGCAATGGCAGCAGCAAGATGAAACTGTTGCTAGATGCTGGCCTTTCTCTCAAGCCACCTTACCAGCAAAATGAATGATTTAAGACTATGAAGAAGATTGATGATTTAGCATTTCATCATTGTAGGCTCTCTTTATACTATGAGAAGTCTGTAAAAGTCTCACTTTTAATCTTGACTGTGCTTTAATAATATTAAAGTTTAATTTATATTGCAAGCTAAGATCATGAGTCTTAGTAGTCTTCCTCCTTTCCACAAGCGGTTTAACAAACCCAGAAACTCATCTGGGTCAGCAGGGAACATTGGTCTTCCTCAAGTCCACAGATGATGGGACTGTCTTTCTGAGAAGCAAAACAAGCTGAAATATCCTCATCACTGTATAGGCCTCTTCTGAAAATTTCCCCACTTTGGTGTTGCAATTCCTATATATCCCAAGGTTACAGAAAGTCACATGAATTTGGTCCTTGCTTCATGAAATTGCCAGATGATTGTTGGAGAAATTTAAAATCGTTTCTCTAACACTTGATGTTCTGTACTGCCTTGTACCTGAGAACACAGGTGCAACTTTACCCTAGCCGAGTTTGCAGATGGGGTAAAACTCTTAGGAATAAGCAGATTCTTGCAGGTTACTTCATTGCTACCTGCCTCAGATTTTGCTATGCACCTTCTCTTTCAATGCCATGTCTGCAGTGCCATTTTGGATGGAGAGAAGTGACTAGATAAGGTTTTGAGCTCTGACCTGGCTCTTGCTTTGATGCTAGCAGACTCCAGGAACATACAGTTGTAAATAGAGACTATATTCCCCCAAGACAGGAGCCAGATGAAAAAAACAATATGTGGAAATACTAAATCACCGAAACCCAGAGATCATAGAGGCTGTTCAAATACTCTAGCAAACAACAAAACCTCTCTTTGCATTCAAGGCATTAATTTTAGCTTTCCTAAATTAAACAAGACATTTAAGACACATAGTACCTATTGTTACACATGTACAACCTTATTTACCTCAGTGGTATAAAATACTACAGCAGAACTTTTGTGCGTCTTTAAAGAGCCACAGAGCAAGCCTGCATATCTAATAATGAGTATACTTCCTTGAGTATCTCTGGGAAACAAAAGATTTAGTGTAGGGATGTTTGTGCTCCTGCTTTTACATTGCAACATGAAATGCTCAGGTATAAATAATACAATGCCCTCATTTTGCATAACCTATTTATGATTGCTGTAACCACAACTACTTGCAGTATAGCAATATCCTGTGTTCCCAATGTGAACTGCTGCATACTGCAGTCAGCATCACAGTGCTTTGTGGAAAGTCACTAATTGAAATGCAAATCATATCTTAAGCCAACTTCTTTGGATCTGGTATGTCACCTCATCTTCGGCGTGACTCCATAAAAACACAATGCAGGACAAAAGGATGACTTGTTTCACTCCTGCAGGAAGGATGCCACAAATGCAGTGTGCAGAGCTTTCTGCTTTGCTGTTCTCTAAAAAGCAATCTGAAACATCTGAGAATAAAATAATTTCAAATGTTACTAGTAAGTTTATGTGCCATTTTAATAAATTTACCTGTCTCAAATGAAATAACTATAGACTATTTATGGGTAAAATGCAAATTATTTTAACAACTCTTAGTTGGAATTGCAGAGAAAGGCACATTCTGTGCACTATTCTAAATACGATATATTATGCATTTGGAATGTTCAGCTAGATCAAAAGATGTTAGTCTCTGTATCAAAGTCAGGATTTAAATAAAGTTTGCAATGTTGTAGGTCCTGTTCATTACTACAAATACAATGAAGATGTTTACTCGGACTGTTAGCCTGTACAAAAATCCATTTTATTCAAGGACTGCCTGAGAAGACATAATGGGCCAGAGAGACACAAACAGCAGGAAACTGAGTTATTTTCAACACATTTTAAATTAACACTTAAACCAAAAGTTTGTGACAAGTAACTGAATTCACTCTGTTTGTCGAGAAGAAAACCTGTCCTTTGTTTTTCGATTGTACATCCTTTTAGCACACACTTATTTTTCACACAGAAGGAATCAGCATGAGTGCATAGAATACACTTCCAGAATGATACGTAAATTACACAGAAGACTAGCATACGGTACTCGCATGATAGTGGAGAATTAGAGTGAAGGCCAATGTTGTGCCCATTTCAATAAGGAAAAGAACTCTGATGTAAACTGTAGGGGTTTTAAGTCTAACATCTGTACCAAAATGTTTTAGCACCTTTTTTCAAAGAGATGAACTGCTTAGCTTTTAAAGCACACATTTCAGGAGTGTGATAACCCAAAGGAGTTTGAGGGCAGTGCATCTGATCAGACAAATTATTTGACTGGATGAATCAAAATTGCAGGCAATTTAATAGATTCTGTTTGTACAATTTAATGGATATTGTTGCTGAGGAACAGTTTCTTCAAGGATGAAAGTGATTCACTCCAGAAGCTGTCTGTGTACACCCCTCAGGGACTTCCATTAGTAGGAATGACCAAACTATGGTTGCCTGACTTTCAAAGCCGACACTTAAAGTGCACCACACAACTTTGCCCAACACTGCTTGTATTGCACTGATTTTGGTGTGTGAAAAAAATCTGAACATTGAGGTGCTGTGTGTGAAAAAATTGAGGTAAAAAGACAAGACATAATTTCCAAGCGCCAGTCACTGGTGGGTGACTTGACAAGACACAAATGTAACTAGAAAACACTCTTTGACTACATCCATTTTAGTGGTCTTTGCCTTGCTCATGATTCTGCAGTATATTTCCTTCAATAATCCTCCAGTGAAACATAAGCACTTTGAATAAGCATAGTTCCCTAATTTTTGCTGCATCCAAAATCCTTTTTTCTTCTTTCTGTACCTTGCTTGTTGGCCAGGAGAATTATTTGGTCAGTAGAGTGATCCTGGACCAACAGTTGATTCTTCTCAACAGAAAAAACACCAGTCCAATAGAAAGAATCACTGAAACATCCAAACTGTGATATGCAGTGGTGATGTTCCTGCTCGCTGATTTTAGATGCAAGTCTGTAAACATCTCCAGTGAAATCCCTACTGAAGGGTTTGCAGGACTATGACTTTTGATTAGGAGTGAGACACACTATACATGGGGCAAAAAGAATGGCAGGATTTTTCCTTTTAGTCATTCCCTGACAGCAAAGATGAAGACAGGTACTCATGATGGCAGAGTAAAGGCTTTCATATGAACAGTCACTATTTCTTTCAGTCTTTCCACATACAGCATTGCCTGATCTCATAGAAAAAAAAGGGCATTTTAACTTCAACACAGGATAAAGAGCACTGAATATGTATACCTCCCTAAAGGAAGCCTGCTGTAATTGTCAGTCCTAGGGTTTGAGAAGTGGAAGCATTGATCTTATATTTTATTTTCTATTTGCCACAGCTGCTTGACAACCAGAGTTGTGATTGCCTAGATGTATGTCTAGGGAGAAAATATTTTGGTCATTTATTTCTTCTTAGATATCTTTTTTTGGTATATTGAAAGTGTTGGTGGCATAAAATCAGCATTTTCTATCATGTTTAAATCCTTACATTGTTGTGCTTGTTGTATCCTTACTCCACACTTTCTATCTGACAATTTTTTCTGAATAAAGACTGCTTCTGCAAAAGAACATTGCAGAAAAACTAAACATTCATTAAACACCCACAGTGGCTACATATCAAGGATGTGGATAGCAAATATTTCTTCAAAAAGATCATCAAGGTTCTTTAATATCCTAGTGTAGCAGGTGAATCTTTCTCATGACATATGTTAGCTTCAAAAGAAAGTGTTTTTCTGAACTTGGAGCTGAAAAGCAATTTTTCTGTCATGTTGCATAATACATCAATAGTATTTAACTTTTCACTCTTTCAGTTTACTCATTAATTTCTTTACTATTAATTGTATTGAATACACTAAGTCACAAACTAAATACTAAATTTAAATCACTCTTTCCATCATTTTCCTGTTATAGTTAAGAGAGTTACAAGGTAGTTAACTGAATTGGAACATTGACAAACAAAATGCAAAATGAACTAGTCAGACCAAACTTAATTAAGTTGCCACATAAGAACCTTCCTAAGGTTACTAGATTTTGGCAAATCCAAGCTCTCAGTTGCCTGTGTAATTTTCTGTGTTGCCCTTCCTGCACTGAGCACAATAAGTCTCTGCTCCCTGGCCACATTGATGCCACCACTTTCAGCAGTTCCACATCTCTCTACACAGTAGCTTTCACTCATGAGTAGCCCAACAGAACATTGAAACAAAATGTGGTTCCTTAGTACCTTCACTGGACATTGTAAAGTTTGAAATAATTTTTTATTTGCCACTGTAAGCAAAAATGCTGGGTTTTTCCTGGGAAAGAAAAAGGAAAAAAAAAGATTTACCTGTTTCTCCTGCTCTTCTCCACTACTAAAGGGATTAATGTCCAATATTTCCCACAAGCCACTGTTTTGAGTGTATTTAATTGTTTGTTAGGGAGGGAAGATTTTTCCACGCCCACCCTTTCTGATAGCAGAGAGTAGCACAAAAGCAAAATGCTGAAGAACTTGCTGTCAACCGGTGTAAGTAACTGCATGTTACTTACACTAACTTGTGTAAGTAACAGCACACCTGGCAGAAGGTGATCAGGTCACTTACTAATCCTATACCATTGTTGCCTTTTGTCTCTCAGCTGTAATAAAGGGGCATGCAAGCTTCCAGTTGGAAGAAATTGTCTGTTTTTGTAAATTGCTGAGTTACAAAAAAAGCTTGTGAGACAATTTAAAAATACTGTGCAATAAAACATACAGTGATGTGTATTTTTAGTTTCTTCCCAACATTTTCAGATGTGGTTGTGAAAGACAGAAGCCAATGATCCAATGACCCAATTCAATGAAAAGATACAGTGATGTGTATTTTTAGTTTCTTCCCAACATTTTCAGATGTGGTTGTGAAAGAGAAGTCAATGATCCAATGACCCAATTCAATGATTCTAGTACATGATATCCTAAGAAGGCCCACTTTGCAAATTAGCAAACATCTGATTTAAATTTCATTATCCAGGACATTCTGCATAGTAGAAACATATAATTAGATGTATAAAGGAAAATAGAAAAAAAATCTTTAGCATTTTATTCAGGGGAAGAAAAAGGTTAAGTGGGCATTTCTTTGGTGATGGATATTTGGGAGGTGTGTTTAATGGAAACAATTAAAACACAGAACAGCTTATCAAATTTGTGAATAATGTAGCTACTCAGTCCCCAGTTTTCAGCTATCTGGATACCTGAGGAGAGAAAGGCTTCCTGGGTGTTATGAATATATCCAGAATGTGTTGTTGAGTTGTTGAGCCTAGATCCCTTCAGAGGTGGGACAGTGAGATCAAAATGTCGCAGTAAGGCAGGATTCCACGTGCAGTGAGAGGAGTGAGAATTAGGCTAAGAGGAGCTAGGAGGTTAAGGCCTAGGTAAGTCAGAATGAGATACAGATACTCAAAACAAGCAATGTTGTTTTGATGTGGAGAGATTTTAATATAGTGGCCATTCAGTATCCTTGTCTTTTCACTTTTTCAGCATCATCAGAGAGTATTTATTTTAATAAACTATATACTGCTCTTTGTTAATGTGATGCATAAAGGTGTCTCTAAGCTGTGTCAATTTTAAGGGAGGGAAGACTCAAACACAGTCAGTTGCTCACTGTGCTTCCTAATTAAATAGTTTTTTCTGCCACTGAAGGTTTTTCTGGGCCACTGTTAAGGGCAGAAAAATTCTCTAAACAGGACAAGATCTTTTACCTCCTGTTCTTACTCAACTGACCTGTTCTGCTGTTTAAGCCCATTAAACCTTGTTGACTGCTTCCATTAAGAAATAAAATGGGATTTGGAGTTGGCTTTTGCTCAAGTACTTCAAAATAACTTTTTTCCCCCTTTTCAACTAGCTTCCTGTATAGACAAGTATGTAAATAATGAAAAATTTTGGTACTGTATCATTACTGTAAAATCAGCTTCTGATGCTGCTTCAGAGTCTGGGAAAATAACTATTTTGTCTGTTCAATTAGCATAAAAAGTAGCTGAACAAAGAGCTGTCCTTTTGTAAAGAAAAACGGCACCTAGTTACTATTGTAACTAGTTTAACTGTAATTGCACTAGAAGTTAAAAATTTAAGTCATTTTTTGTTGGATTCTAAGACCCTTTTCTTGTTTTGCAATTAGAAGTTGAGCACCAAGATAAATTAATATTGGCAGTTCACATTGCCTGGATCCACAGCTACAGTGTGTACAGTATTTTTCTGTACATCTCAGAGGGTTCTGGAATTTTTTGGTTTTCAGAAAAATCTCCATTTTGGACAAGCTTCTTACTAGAAAGCATTCAATATGCTGTTAGGGTATGCATTTTGATACTATAAAATGATTTTAAAAAAACAGTTGAGATTTTGAAGTGTAGAATACCTAAGGGATAGCACCCAAAATTTTCATGGATCCCTAATGGAAGGATGGATTTTTGTAGTAGAAGAATCTCTTTCAGCAATGAGCGACACAGTTTCTGGTGTTTATATTTTATAGTATTTTTCAGTTGCCTACTATGTTACTGAAATCCAGAAAACTCCTGAACAATTTTCTTGGCTTATTTCTTTATCCAGCACCAGTCCATATTCCGAGCTATGTTCTATCATGAACACATTAAAAATGCAGGCATATAGACCCCACATTTTGCATCACTGTCCTCCATTCCTTTGGTTTGTCTTTCTTGACAACAGCTTGACATTTCTGAACCTCTTTTTATAATGTTGAAGCAGGAAACGGTCATTAAGCTGTGACCCATTAAAATTCCCATGGAGAAAAAGTAGCACCTTAGGATAAAAGAGATGATAAAACTCTCTGAACTCCTTCCAAATTGTCTAAGGATGTGAATACATATTTCGAAAAGCATGTGTCCTCCTTATTTTATATTCCTCTTTTGCTCAGAAGACTGACTCCACAGAAATAAACAAAATTAAGCTGGATATTTGAAAGAAGCTTCAAAGGAGTTCAGCACCTAATTCTATTGATGGCTCCTTTGAAGATGCAGACCTTCACCTCTTGAATAATCTACAACTTTTAGAATGCCCTATTATTGCACAGATACTGAAAGCTCAAAATTAAAAATCTTTTCAATTTAATGGCTGGAATTATTCTTCATTCCCAAACTTTGGGATTATTCAGAATGCTGTGAAAAGAGCCTCTCTGATTGAGCATACTGTTTTATAATTAGTGCCACAAAACAAAGTGTTTCAATATGTCAATGTATAGTCTAAGGTTACTAAAGGACAGAAAGCACAGACACCTGGATAGTAGGAGAGAAGCTGAAAGATACCAGTAAAAATTAGGATTGTATTCCTAATTCCAAAGTAGAAAAGCTTGGTCTGTTTTTATTTCGTTTCTAAAACTAGGTATATATCCCAGCAAGAGCTCAAATAAATAAAGTAGCTGAACACATTAAGAGGTCTGAGAGTGCTCATGGTTTAATTTGCAGGAAGGTGAGTGGAACTTCTCTCTCTCTGGAGAGTAACATTCATATTTCTCTTTAGCTATGTTCTTCTCAGTGACTTATTTTTCTTTTCCCATCTTGTAAACCCAAACATGTTGTAACTATACCAACATATTGAACTTTGAGGGTCTGAAGGTCCATTAAAAAATGCTTTTTATGATGATTTGAGCCATACCTACTGTCCTGGGTTGCAGTGTATTCTATCACCATCCTCATGAGCTGTTGAAACCAGGTGGGGCAGTGTTTCCTTGCCTCCTCCCCCCAGACTATCTTTCTGTTAATGGCCCATCATTGTCCTGCCCATGACTCAGAGATAACTCCCTCCGGACCATCTTCTGTTAATGAGCCTAATCAACACTTTGCCTCATGACTCATTACCCCGTTGTGAGATGCTCCACCCAGAGGGAGGAACCAAGCATCCCATCGTGGATATAATCTGGGACTCTGACCACCAGAGACACCCCTTCCCACTGGATTTCCAGAGGACAGGAGCCACACAGCCACCATTGGACTTTCTGAGGAGGAGCAGACTCTTTTACTACAGGATCACTGCTTCAGAGGACTGCAGCCACCATTCTACCAGACTGCTACCACCACCGTGCCTAACAGGGTGTCAGGTTGTACCTTGACTCTGTCAGTTTGAACCAGTGTTTTCTTTTACTTTTTTTTCCTTTTCTTTAATTTCCATTAAATTGTTATTCTGACTTGGTGCCTCCCACTGGTTTGTTTTCAAACTAGTACACCTACATCAAAATCTTGGTTAGGAGCTGAAGGAGTTCCTGAAATACAAGCAGTCCAAAGTCCTCTGTTCCTTTTCAGGTGTTCTCCAGAAACTAATGAATCTTATGAATTAGTGTACTACTTACAAGAAGCATACACACTACTTTTACATTCTTTGGGCATGTGTAAGGAAGGGTGCCTCTGACAGACTCTGTGGCACTGGAGCAGGAGGGTACAGCTGTGGTAGTGTCTCAAGGTTTTCAGAAACCTTTCAGAAAAATAATCAAGATTATTAGGATCTGACAATTATCTCTGCACATGGATTTCTGTAAAAATTTACAATTATCCTCTGCATTGTGACACTAGATCTGAGGCGTTTGGTCTCTTCTGCACTTTAGTTCATGCCCTCTAGGTGTGAAAACTCAGAACATTGGTGAATCTGTCTGTCTCACCAGCAATTTGTTAGTCTCTGTTTCTCAGGAATGGGCAAGCATCTCCTGTGAAGCAGACTGCTTCTGCAGAGTGTCTTTCCCCCTCTTAGTTAAGTCTTTCTACAGAATGCAAAGATTAAATTTCCCTCAGCAATCTGACGTATCCCGCCTGTGTTTCTTTCTCCTTGACTAAAATTTTTTTCAACTTTAAATGCTCCATAGTTTTGGCATCTTAACAACACTGATATTTATTTTTCTGTGCATCAGATACCACCAACCTTCTTCCAATCAGACTCTCACCCTTCATATTGTTATCTTCTATCTGTGTTTCTACTAAACCCAAATTATTCCAATTTCCCATGATAGGCTAGGATGAGCACAGTATTTTGAAAAGGCTCTGTTTGCATATTGAGATTTCAATGCCACCAGTGCCTGGCCGACTCCAGGGCCATTCCTGCTGCCTCTCAGTGTGCCAGTGGGGAAACAGGGAATGCTTGTGTAACTGCACATTAAAGAAGAAACAATCTTCTCTTCATATTAAGTAATCCAGCAATCCTGATCTTGACTAACACAATCTATGGCAGTCACCTGTTTTGTCAAGCAGTAGGTGATCACTTTCTAGAACATCAACCTGAACCACTATTAAGGCATTTTTTCAGTAAGTCATGAAAAATGCCAGATATTCTTGCCATGCTGTGTGCAGAAAAGACAATGTGGCCATGTCTGTTCTTCAATTGGCTGATATACAGTCTAAAATGTAGATGGAAATTAATATAACAAAAGCTATTTTAGAGCCTATTCAGGTTTTATGGAAAAGCACTTCGAAACACAGAAACTCAGAGCCCCAACAGACAGGAGGGGCTTCTGTTTTAGTTCCTTCATTTTTTTTCTCCTCTAAAAGAAAAATGCTTAAACCAAAATCTACATAATGCTCCAGCTTTTGCCATGGGAATTGCATAAAACACAAGGTAATTAAAAATCTGGTGTTTACAAGAGATTATTTCCATTAAGGTTTCCAGTGTAAAAGAGTTTTAGTATTACTGTCAGTAGTTACTTGGACTTATGTCATTAACCACTTTGATTTGTTTGATTTGTTTACTTGCCTATCTGATTGCAACACTTCATCAAAAATGTGGGAAGAAGGCTTTGAATTACAACCATGTCCGAAATTAGATTAATTTTTCTCATTTACTTCAGTGATCTTAAAACATATTCAAAAGAACCTCACTTCTCAAAAAGTTAACTTTCTGTGAAAGCTCTTTTTCTTCCTATAATTTGTCATATTCTCAGAAATTATCCATACTATCTCCGACACAAGTTACAGGCACACATGCAAAATTAAATCAACACTTTTAACTGGATTTAATAATTATGGAATGTCTTTGCAATATCACTTGGTAAACACAAATATACAATAAATGAAAGGTCTGTGTGGATTTACACAAAGCTCCACATTAATATAGATAGCAAAATAATTATTGAACTAAGAACTTTGTTATTAGGCTGCAGTACACCTACTATGTGTTTGAAATACCAATCATCTGCTGCAATTTATTATGTACAATATTGGAAGCTTACTGCCAGTATTTAAAATTTTATTATGTTTTAAGAGTCATTTAAATATCCCCAAATTATAATTTCTCCCAGAATGGCATTTTTGAGCTGTTACTAAAGGGAGTATTTACAGTCTGTTCAATCCATTAAAGCATTAAAGGATTTCCTCAGATGCAAATAGGGAAGTTCTTGTTCTCATATGTGTTTCTGTCTACAAATATAGATAGGCAAGAATCTTAACAGGTTTAGGTCCTGACCTTGCACTGCGGTCTGTTAACAGGGATACTTGGATCACCACAAAGTTCTCCAGAAGAATTCACAGTGAAGGGTTACAATGAAAGACATGAGTCTGGTTTTGTCAGTCACTACAGAATGTAAAATCTGAAAGGTAACTAATTCATAGGCTAGATTTGGGGCCATTTTTTGCATTTGACAAACTGGTTTTATGCTCTTTTTCTCTCTTCCTCTCTTCCCTCTCTCACCCACACTGCCAACATAAGAAAGGAGAGTTCTGAAAATGTTACAAACTAAAAGAAAGTTTGCATGAGGTCAGCAAAGGTATTTTCCACTTCCCCCCTCCCTCCTTTTTATTTTTTTAGCATTAAGGACATTTAGTAATTTTTCAACAAAAAAATCCCAGGAATTATGTACATATATTTTCAAAATTTTAATTTGCAGCTATGTCTGGAAGTCTTCACATTGGAAGATTAACCTAAACCAGTTTTCTTGCATGCCATGAATTTTAAAATCTTGTCATTATCTAAGAAGGTAACTCTGAGAAGATTTTTTTTTAGGGCTACTGTCTGAGGAAACAACTTTTTCCTGATTTTCTCCGGATGAGAAAACACAATCCAGCAATAGATTATATTCCAGAGCACACAAGCTCAGATGTGGGTGTGGGGCCGGAGCCTGGGAAATGGGGATCTGTACCACTGGAAGTGCTAAAGGGGAAAAATGAGGATGAGCTCTAGTAGTTGTGTCCTCACTGGGAAAAGAGGTGGCCTATGTCAGGCAAGTGCTTGGGATTGCACCCCATGACAACACCACCAAATTGATTTTCTCAAACACATTAGGTTCTGGTCTCCAAATCCTCACATACTGGTTTGATACTGTTGCAACTTTTGTTTCTTTCAGTTGAGTTATGCTGGTACAAACACAGAGTAAAACATTACCTGATCAGTTGTCTGTCTGTCCATCTTCTGGGCTACATAAGGTTGTAAGGGCTTCTGAGGAAGCTGGCAGAGTGTTTTACTCTCCTATTTGTAAAACAGAATTAAAAGGAAAGGAGAGGGAGAAAGAGTTAGATAAATGAAAAGGATAAACAAAAGTTTTAAATGAGCTGCTCTGACTGCCTGCCTTCTCCCTTTCTGCAGGATAAAAAAACCAGTATTTTAATTATGTTTTAAATCTTAGTTTTATCAGTGCTGGAGAAATCTGAATTTTAACTGGGAAAAAACATTGTATGTATATTTTATTTTTGGTCAGACATTCCAGATTTCCATTAAGATGAAAAATTGCATAGAACTGAATTTCAGTACTGTAGGAGGGGTGTATGAAAACAACAGACTCTGGAAAACAAGAGCTAAAGAGACTTGTAAGAATCAATATGGAATATTTTCAACAGGAGGTGCGTGGTGACTCATACTAAAAAAAGTTGCTTAATAAATCAGAAGACAGTTTAGCTCTTTAAAAATTGCTATCTATTCCTGAATATCCATTCTTTAGGCAAGGGTATCTTAATCAGATACTGACTTGAAAACTTCTTTGAATTGAGATTTGAGTTTGATTTCTAAATAGGCTGATTCTCTTTGGAGAAATTTGTATATATTAGAGCTAAGACATTTGTACTCTGGAAAAAAAATGACTGGTGGTGTTTCTCCCTTGCTCCTCAGAATCTAAGACTTCTTTTGGGGTAAAAAAGAGACGCAAGAAAATTTGTTTATAAATGAGTTTCTAGCTGACTACTACCCTCATCCTTTTTATTCATGTCATAAGTGGCTTACCGTCACCATCCAGGCAGTGTTTAAACTTTTTGCCTTAGTAATAATGTGAGCTATTCTTCAAACCATCCAGCTAGTCCCTTCCCTTTCAGGTCTCAGATGGTGTGGCAGAGCCCAAATCAGGTTTTAGCTGTGTTTCTGAAGGTTAAAAGTGGACTTGCCTTGCTGACTAACTATCTGAAATTCATGCTGGCATGTGCATGCCAAAGAATTTATCTCCATGTCTCCATGGTCAGCAAGCAAAGTGCTAGAAAGAGAGCACAGCAACTCCTGGATCCAGGAAGATGTCTGATCATTTCAGACACCACATGAAATTATCCACCTGCGTATACTGAAATGACAGAGCAGAAGCAGACAACCAGCTCAGCAGAGTGACAGGTAGGACAGCTCCTCTCTGCACTGCTCGGCTACACCCAACAGGGGAGGCACTCACAGCAAGTCTGCTAGTACTTCTCTGCATCCGCCTCGATGGAGAGGAGAAATGGGAATGGGCCTCTCCTGACAACCTCAGCACTGCAGGAGAGACAGGAGGGGCTGAGAGGGCAGGACTGTTGCAAAGGAGGAGTAGATGAGGTGATTGTGGTGATAGGCAGATTTGGGAGGACAGAGTACCAAAATCACTGTGCTTTCTTACTTGAGATGATTGTCCAAACAAAATATTGTTTTCCATATCCACCAGGTATTAGGGTGGATATAACGAAGTTATTTAAAATCTTTAATAGATATCAGTAACATGGTATATACAGTTTTTATTCCTGATGACAACCTCTGAGACTTTCTGAGTACTGAAGTTACCTATACTCGGCTAATTCAATTGGCATCCAAAATAACAGGATTCTTGAAGTTCTCTCTGTATAGAGACGGATTAGATGTACCCAGATGTAACCAGGCTGAGCCAAAACTAGAACACTTGCCTAGCTAAATTTTCATGTAATTGAGTATTCTAAGATAGTCAAAACAGATGGGTCAAAGGAGACAAATGTGCCAACAGTGACCAGCACAAAACTCTGCTGCTACGTATTAAATGCCTAAATAATTACATAAACAACAATTCGTACGCAGGTTTTAGTATGATGAAGATCATACTTAAAAAGTATATTGATATATGTCCCACAAAACCTGTGGACACAGCAAGCAAGAGTAAATACCAAAAAGCAATTAGCAAATTAAAATACTCTTAAGAAAACATGCATTCCGTAATCTTTCTATTTACCCTTCTGTTTAAGAACAGTGTTTCTACATTCAATCTTTTATTTGTATATGAAGGCTAGAAATTTTCTCCACTGAAAGCTATGACTCATGTTCAACTGCATGACTAAGGGACCTGAGGTTTAAAGAGAGAGATTCAGTCTTCACAAGGCACATGATAACATCGGGCAGTTAAGGTAGTTCAATATGGCCCAGACTCTATGATACAAACATGTAACAAGCAGGATATTTTACTAGCATGTCTGTCATGTTTTTCAGCTTTAGGGCAAAATGAAGGAATTGGGTCTTTTCTTTCTATATAAAATCTCAAGATATTTTAATCTTTTCCAACACATATTTTATTCTACTGGATTAACAACACAGCTCAAGTTGTGATTCCGCCAATATCCTGTCATGTTCAACCTAAGTTGTCTTTTTTAATGTTTCTTGGTCAGACAAATGGCAGGAAAAGCTCTTGAAATCTGTCATGTGATAAAGCTCAGAAAGCTTTAACAAAACATTAATTTTAGGCCATACAAATATCCATTTAAAAATTGGGAATGTTCCATCTTTCTCAACATTTACGGAGTATGAATCACCATAACATTCAAGTACATTTCATTATGTCTGGAAGGATTTTGCACGAATTTCTATGAGATTTGGCAAAGAGCTAGTCATATTTAGAATTCATTTATATATTGAATATTAATTATGATATTAATTATGGCACATTTCTCTTGATGATCAATTACCATATATTTTTCTTCAAATAATACACAGCCCTTCAAATAATACATTAGCTCAGTTGGTTAGAGCATGGTGGTAATAATGCCAGGTAATAATGCCAGAGTGGTGGATTTGAGCCCTGTATGGGCCATTCACTTAAGAGTTGATGATCCTTGTGAATCCCTTCCAACTCAGAATATTCTGTGATTAAATCAGAAGAGACATTTACTAGTCCTTGTACAGCATATCACATTAAAAAGCAACAACTGAAATTATTTCCTGTATTTCTGGGTAAAGATCTGATTTAGAATAATATATTTTCCAAGAAATTAGTATTCTTGTTGAAAGAGTTGTGAACAGTTTCTCACTGCTGATTGCACAAGGAAAGAAGTGTCTGCAGAGGCACTGTTACTTCTCATTTTGACTGTCAAATGATCTCCAACTTTCTATTACCAAACACATGTAAGGAAAGCTGGGAATGGACTTTACTAGGTGCAAACTTATACTGTTATTCATGGAGTTTCCTGTTTCACCCTATCATGACCATCCTAGATCTTTTTAATATAACAGAAAAAAAAAATACTGTAAGGTGGAAACTATTTAGAAAAAATAGGAAAACCTGAAAGGAACTGACTTAAGGAATTCAATCGTTTTCTGCAAAGTGAATTTTGCAGGTGCCCCACCTCTAGTGAAATGAAGCTTGGATGTTAATGAATGCAAATAGCTTAGCAGGTGTTTGAGTTTGTCTTTTAAACTCCATCACTGATGAGGATTTATTTTGTTCTTAATGACATATTTATATGCTTTCAGAGGCAAAAAGTATTTGAAAATACACCTGCTGATGCTGGTGCCACTTTGAGCTGATTTGATTGCTGTGTACGTGGGTTAGGTTTGGTAGTACATTATGTGGCTCCACCTCACTTTCACAGGCTTAATAGAACTCTCAGTGCTTTTGTTTGAGTCCGTGAAATGCAACAGTAATCCACAGCTCTTGAAGCAAGAGCCTTTCCATCAGTTTCAGTAGGCTTTGAATTAGGTTCAAAAGTTGGCATTTGCTATCCAGAAGCAGCAGCAGAAGTTTGCATACTAGGGAGGATTTGCCACACTACCTGCACAAGGTCAATTCTGCAAGAGAAGAAGCAGGAGCTCTAATGAGAACTCCTCATTGTCGCTTCACAAATGGGACAGTGATATAAGTCACAAAGGTTTAATTTTTATTGAAGTGTTACTCTCTGAATGAAATGTACAGAAATGGAAAATGTTACTTAGGATAATTGCCTACCTTATTATTACAAGCTGTGTGAAGACTAATCACAGTTTTCTGACATTAATGTTCCCTCTTGGGTAACATATGGTAAATGTCTAGAAATGTGGGATACTCTGAGGGGATTTTAACTAAGGAATGTGCAGATAGGAAGGCAGCACAGACACTGAACGACTCAACCAGTAATGGGCAAATGGGCAGAAACAAAATGCACTGAAGGAAACCAAGGATGAAAGGAGGTGGGAAAAGCCAGGATAGAGGGGTTACAAAGAGGAAAGGACTCATTGGAGTTAGTATTCTCTAAAGAAATGAAAACGCAGGTGAAGAGATCCTCTTTAAATTTTTCATTAGGAATCCCTGCATCTTTTAAGCCACATCTGTCGCCTATTCTAAGAGGAAAACCAAGAGTCGCTCAGTGTGAGAACATACTCAAAAGAGCAGCTCCTATGTACAGAAAGTTTTATGCAACTTCCTTGTACCAGGAACCTTAGTCAAAATGTGATACTTCAGGCAAGTGTTTTTCAGGAGTTCTGTTCCTTTAGGGACAGAGATTCTTAGAAAACTGATCAGAACTTCTTTTGTTGCTATTGTGGATGTAAAAATCATTACTGTTTATTTCTAATTTATTTGGCTATATCCCTTTACTGTTATTTTGTCCAGAGTACTAATTAATAAAACTTGTTGTCTGACAATGAGCATCTGTAACTCAAGGGCAGACACTGAAATAAAACAGCTATATGTGAAAGAGTCTGGTCAAGATATCACTCCATCCTAATCCGTATGATGGGAAGCATGACATTTCTAGAAATCTTTGTTTGCATTGTTTATGCTGCTGTATTGGATAACTTTTCCTAAAGGATGTAATGTATATGAAATAATATTTTCTGGTTAATTTTCCTATTTACTGAATTTTTTTCTGTTAAAATTATGCCTTTTGGGATTCATTAATATTTTTTTAAAAAGCAGAGCTCTTCTTTGAACTCTTTCACATAACTGCAATGTTCCTGCAACATAGAACACAGTAATTGGATACTTTTATTAGCAGAATACAGAGCAATTATTTTTGTTATACAACCTAGCTAGTTGCAGTGGAGACAATGATGACAACACTGAGACCATGATTATCAAGTTACAGCTCAGAGGTGATTCCTCACAAAGATACTTAAAGATGTAAAAAGAACACCTTGAGCTGCAGAAAAGAGGAGAAGCAGTAGGGAAGAGGAGGACAGAGAAGAAGGAATCTGGAGACAAAATGCATAGCTCTTCTAGTCAGTAAACAGTCTTCAGGTTATGTGGAATAAAAGCTGTCTACTACATCCTTGTGAAACTGCTCTGCCTTTCTTCACAGTCTCTTGCACCTTCCTCTGCAGAAGCTGGTGCTCTTCATGTGCTCTCAGGGGTCAATGTACTTCATTGGCTGAGACAGCACAGCATCACCCTTCTCTGCTCACAAGTGTTTCAAGTTTGGCTTCCCACTAAATGTTTTTCTAGTATACCACACATGGGTAATGGATTTCATTTGAAACAAAGGTCATCCAATTTCTTTCCAGTTTATCCCTTTATTTGTGCTGATTTTTACAGAAGAAAGTCGTGGGACAATAGCTATTGATCTGCATCAGTCTTCTTGGTAACTGAAATGAGACAGCTAGTTACTCACAGCTGCTACAGCCCACTCTGATGACAGTCTCCCTTTTTTCCCCGGAGTGTACAAATGTGAAATATTCTTTATCTGCTAGATTAATTTTACATTAAACTTACAGCCTCAGTCCCCATGAAGACAGGGAGCTTAATAATTTAGTGACACACTCAGAATTCATCTGATGAATGTATGCCAAAGGAAAAATATTTAACCCAATACCCTGCTGACCTGAAATGGTAAAGATTAAGATATTCAGCATGTCATTACCAATGTTGAACCCTGTCATGCCTTCTTGGCATCTTGACCTTATCCTTTTCATTCTGTTTCCATGAACCTTACCCAAATAGACAGTAATAGATGTATAGCCATCTTCAACAAGAAAATCTGGACTGACCAGGAAGGGGCTGTATCTTTATACAAGAAACTTCATGAAACTTGAAAAGTTTTGAAACTCTATTATTCAAACTATCAAACTACTAGATTGTCCCTGACACACACTTAACCTGTGCCTAATAGCATTTTCCCAAACAATCCCCAAGTTAGAACTTAGCAATTAGGAGGAACTACAGACAATTCGCATGGAACTATTTTTCTCTGGCAGAAAAGAGGATTTAATAACGTGGACATGCTGCACTTGGCCAGGGCCAGAGATTGGTTTCAGACATACATTAATTCACAGATACTGTTACAGCCAAAGAGAATATGTTATGTTTTTCTGAATACACCTACAGGGGAAAGCTGTTTTTATGGCAGACTCACACTCCCGGTGATGAGTTTTTCTGAGGTCTACCAAATAGTTTCTCTTTTTTGTACTTTCCATCTTACCTTGTTGCTCAGCATACTGTCCTATTCAAATTTCTCCATATATCTTTCCAACTCTCATCTCAAGGTTCCATGTTTCTCAAAAAAAGTCAGCCCTGATTTTTCTTGCCCATTTCTATCTTTTACCCATTTTTCTCCCTTCCATTTATTCTAAACTCCTTTATTATACTGCAAAATACAACTATTTACTCCCTTTCATCTGCTTTGGATGCCTTCCAATCTGACTTTCTGTGTTTCCACACTGACACCATTCTCACTAGTGTTGCTAATGACAAATACATTTCCAAAAACCTGCCATTTCTTTGTCTTCAATATCTTCAAAGAACAATCCTTATAATCTCCATCATTACAGCCAAACATTTCATTCAGGCACTCATGCATGCTGCCTTGATTAGTAAAGGATTCTCCAAAGTGCGGTCATTGCCCTCATCGGTCCACATAAATCACTGTTTCGGATTTCATCTTCTTTGTCTGAATGTTTGAATGTTAATTCCCCTCATCAGCTCTGTTCACTGGCTTCCTGTGCAAAATCTTTCCAACCTTGAGAATATTCTCAAACTCAAGGGGCTCTCTGTGTCTTCTGCAGTAGCCACCCTTTGTCTGTCTTACCTGTCTGCTTCCTCCTTCTGCAGGGTCTCTCTATTCCTTGTCTCATTGGCTTTCTCTACAAATCATGAGTGTTTCGATTTTATTGACAAATGCATTATCTCTCACACACACTGCATTCTAAGGACTTGCTTGTGGCCTGTCGTAAATTAAGAAGAGTATTTTCTTTTCCCCCTACCTTTAGTGCTTTTTTCTGCTCTGTCCTTAAACAAAGCCTAATTGCAGATTTTTATGCATAAATTTACTTAGCGCTATGCTGAGTGGTTTGGCATTGATCATCACACCACTATTTTTCACTACCACTGGAAAAATGCCACTCTTTGGTATCCAAATTAAAGTAGTCATAATTTTTTTTAAGTAGTCAGAGAGTTTCTGATATATATTTTAATTTAAATTGCAATAATGTATCTAATTTCACTATAGTACTTGGAAATGATACCCACAAAGCAGGTCTCTCCAGTACTTAATGAGTAAGCAAACTATGCTCGCTAAATGAGTCAGCAAGCTATGAAGTGAATAAGCAAAATTAGCACCAATACTGTGTTGAATAAGCAAACTACATCTTCATTATAGGGCCTATTTTTACCTTCTTGGTCTTATCTTTATTTCTGACAAATGAAACAGAGTCAATAGTAAAAGGAGAATTAATGTTTGAAATTTAAATTCCATCTAGATGAAATGATCTTGGAAAATCAGAGATGTATGCTTCCCAGGGAAAGCCAGTTCTTCAGGTCTCTACACTTTGTGGGTGCTCATAAGCAAGGAAGAAACAGAGAAAACTGAAGGCAATGAAGGGGGATGGGGAGATGTGTGTGGTGACTTCATTGATCACCACTTTAACAGCCCAAGAGAAGACATTCAGTTTCAAGAATCTGATCACATGAGGCACCCATGCCTACCTGGGTACAATAGACATGTTCTATTTATTTCTAACGAACAGTCTGCCCTTCTGCTTTATGTATTAAGAACAACAACATCTTCATTCTCCCCTTAGGGCATGCCAAAACATCAAAGCTTGGGTTGTGCCAAGGCTGGGTTTCTGGCAGACTGCACATATAGACCCTAATGGTCAGTGAGAGGTAGGACCACCATTACCCTCAAGGCTATGCATCAGGAAGGATCCATTTCTGGCAAGTGTCTGTAGGTGTTAGGATACAGATGATGACTAGAGCCTGCTTGTATCCATCTGCTTTACATATCTCATATCTGACACAGCCAGGAGTTCATCCGGGCAGGAGAAACCCTGCTAGGTCTGTTTTTTTAAGAAAAAAAAAAAGTGTGGCCTGTGATCAGACAGAGCTGGTTTTATGCTTAAATATTACATTAAAGTAAAATATTGGTAACATGCAGATTGACTTAAAAAATTAAAAAGTCTGAACTAATTAAGCTTGCATTCATTTATAAAGACAAAAAAAAATAGGCATGCAGAATGAAAGAATTAAAATCTGACTACGAGAAACGACAGCGAGTAGTTGGAAAGGAATTAGGAAACAATATAATCCCTGATGATGGCATTGGTTAGACATTTAGCAGTCACTGGATTTACATGACATCGTCGTTTCTGAGCGTGGGATTGACATCTCTTTGACATCTCATATTCACATGCCTCACACTGTTACAAAGCTGACTGCCACAACAGTGAGTTCCTTTTTTTTGTATCAAGGCCTAGTGCAAGGTCCTGCACCTGGCTTGGGGCAATCTGTCGCAATGACCGCCACTGACCACTGCCCAGGCTAGCCCCTGCGGTGTGCGACAGGAGTGGGGAGCAGCTGGAGGCTCTCGGCTTTAAAGCTGCTCCTCAGGAGTTCAGCTCTGCCCAGGGGAGCTGAAGCTCCAGGCACAGTGACTGTCAGCAGTCCCCACGAGGGAGAGGATAAAAAGTAGCAAGGAGGCTTGCCACAAGGGACAATGCCAGTTTATTGGAGGCAACTCCCAGGAGACAAGCCTTGAGCAGCTCCAGGGAACCTCTTATAAAGGGAGGTGTTACAATGGGGATGGCTTAACTGGGGACCAATAGAAATCTCTAAGGGAGGGATATGGACGAGGATAGACATTTCCTTGGGCCAATAGCCTCAAGGGGAGGAGGAAAAGGGATCACATGCCCCAATGGGGCATCGAGGTTTAGGGGATTTCCAAAGGGGGAGGTATCTAGAGGGGTAGGGTCTCGGGGGATTGATGGGGACCATGTAAGGGTAAATTGGGAGGTTTCAGATGATGGACACTGGACCTTCAGGAACAACAGGAGAGGTTTGGGTGATTGATAGGGAAAGAGCTAGAACAAGGGGAGGAGAACAACCATGTAGGGAGCGCCGGGGGAGCGGCTTGGGTCTGGGGCAAACCAACTGGGAATAGGAGTGGGGAAAGTAGGGATGAACCACTGGGGTACAGAAAACTTATATAAAAATACAGTAAGGGTATCGCATCACCACAGCAATCCTAAGCACAAATACAGGCTGGTTAGAGAATGGATCGAGACTAGACCTGGAGAGAAGGGCTTGAGGATGTTTGTGGACAAAAAGCTCAACATGACTTAGCAATGGGTGCTGGCTGCCAAGAAAGCCAGCTGTGTCCTGGGCTGCAAGAGAAGTGTAGCCAGCAGTTTGAGGAAGGTGACTCTCCCCCTCTTCTTCCGTCTGGAGTACTGTGTCCAGGTCTGGGGCCCCCAGCACATGAAAGATGTTTACCTGTTGGAAGGAGTCCAGAGAAGGACTACTCAGTTGATCACAGGGCTGAAACACCTCTGCTATGAGAACAGACTGAAGTAGACAGGGTTGTTTGGGCTGAAGAAGTCTCTGGGGAGACTTTATAGCACCTTCCACTACCTAAAGGGGGCCTGCAAGAGGATGGAGAGGGACTGTGGATAAGGGTTTGTACTGGTAGGACAAGGGGGAATGGCCTTAATCTGATGGACGATAAGTTTAGATCAGGTAATAGGAATAAATTCTTTACTATAAAGGTGGTGAGACACTGGAACAGCTTGCCTAGGGAATTTGTGGACTGCTCATCCCTAAAGGTGTTAAAGACCAGGCTGTATGGGGATCCAAGTAACCTGGTCAAGTGAAAGGTGTCCCTGCCCATGTCAGGAACTAGATGATCTTTAGGGTCCCTTCACACCCAAGCCATTCTGTGAATATATGAGGAGCCGTTTGTGTGATGTGGCCCTGCACACCTAGAACATAGGAATACAGATATAATCAAAAGACGGCATTTAACAGAATTCACAAAACTCATTACTGGTTTACTGTCATTTTTGTTAGAGGATAAACATCACAAAAGAGTTTCAATCACCTATATTTGCTTAATGCAAGCATAACACCTGAGGAAGATACGTAAATATAGAGTAATTCTCTCTATTTACATGCTTCTTTTTGTATTGCATTATACTTTCTGATATATGACTCTTGTATCTTCATTCTAAAGCCTATAAACCCCTAAATTGTGCCATCTCAGGCTTTCCTGTTCCTGCGCCAGTGGTAAAAAACCCCCTGCTTTGCATAGAATCTGAAGTAATACTGGAAAAAACAGGAATGTTTCTAGCTGGTAAATTGTCTGAACAGGAAACTAGTGACTTTTTTTGGTAACATGAATACATATCAGTGATCCTTAATTTTAATAGATCTTAGAAAGTTTTATGTGGCACTGAGCAGACATGGTTGTATGAAATAGCCCTTTACTATTGATGTGGCATAAAGACATTTTCTCCTTAGGCAGCAAGGTGAAACCAAAAAAGTATGCAGACTTTCAAAAAGTCAGTCCAAATACCATTATGTTTATGATCTAGAAATAATTGCAGTCTCAAGTTATCAGTAGGGAAAGAGATAAATACTGCTTTAGAAGGGCAGCAAAGCAGATGAGGGGTCTAGAGAGCAAGTCCTATGAGGAGAAGCTGAGGGAGCTGGGGGTGTTTCTCCATGAGAAAAGGAGGCTCTTATCACTCTCTACAAGTGCCTGAAAGGAGGCTGCATCCAGGTGGGGGTCAGTCTCTTCTCCCAGGAAATGCGTGAGAGGATGAGAGAAAATGGCCTCAAGCTGCACCAGGCAAAGGTCAGGTGGAACATCAGAAAGAATTTCTTCACTGAAAGAGCTGTTAAGCATTGGATTGGGCTGCCCAAGGAGGTGTATTTGGTGTTCTCCTTTCGTTCTTCTGTTTGCTCTCTCTTTCCAGCTGCTGAATGTTTAAAGAAGTCAAGATCCCTGTGGATACAAAACCCTAGGTTTTTTCCTCTATCCACAAATTGTTTTCACAGGTTGAGAATTAAGGACATGAATAGACAAAACTAGGCTTTAGCAGGTTTAGATACTTGGATTAGTGACCAAACCAAGTTTTACACTACCAGAGCAATTTATCTGTGCCTGCAATCTCATGCAACAGCCAGATTTTCTATGACACCAGACTAAAAATACTCATTGGCTATTTCACAAGACCATGAGACGGCCTTCTTTCCCACTCCTCAGGCAGCCTTGTAAATGCCATAATTTTCTGGATAGTGAGGAAGGATATGAAAACCATTCTGAATTCAAGTATGGTCTTGGGATCTTTATAAGGGAGCCGGCCTTTATTTCTGTCTTGGTGGGATAGCCCTCCCACTGAGGACACTCCTGGAGAGTAAAAGAGCTTTACTGAACCAGGAAAAGTATTGCACAGCCTACTCGAAACCCCGGTACAGATCGACTTTGCCTGCAACATTTCTTTTGTCTGAACAACTTTTAAGTATCCTAGGCAAGCCATTTCTGAATTTGACCAGCCTTGTAGTTAAAAAGATTGTGGTTGGATTTCCTCTGCACTTCATTTTTTCTGTGATTTAATCTCAGATATTTCTTGTTTTAAATACTGAACCTTTGTTTTGTGGAATGGTCCTTATATACACAGACTCCTAGGCTGTGGCAATCTGCTAACCTACTGCTTTTGTGATGCCATGTTCCCTTTCCTGCTCTCCCCTGCCCCTAGTCCTGGACACTCCCTCAGGCTCTCCCTACTGGTTCCTGTACCCCAACCCTGCCCATGGACCGCCCGCCCCTGAGCCTCTGAGAAACGCTCCCCATGCCTGGATCATGAGTTCTCTCTGCCTCTGAGGGTCGCCAGGATAAGATGTGATTAAAGTCTTCTCACACCCTCATGGGAGACCTTTCTCGCTTCCTTTGCCGTCACTGGTTGTAACGCTGCTAGCTGGCTGGAGCAAGAACCGCAGAGTTGTCTGAAATGGACTGCGGGATGTGACCAGGTTGCATTGCCCTAAGCATCCCCACTGAGCTCTCAGGGAGCTACAGCTTGCTAAGCTAAATGTAGCGATTACAACACTAGGCTGCCCTATGCTTCCATCAGTATTAAGCAGCTTTCTTGCAAAAACCCACGGGTGTGTGGGTCTAAGGATCTCAGACTAGTTCTATGCAGAGTCCCACAGTTTGGCCAGTGCCTGTGAGCCTGTCATGTCCCTCATGAGCTGGCAGTGTTTTGCTGGGAGCCTAGCGCCAAAACACCTGCAATCTTCCTGCTGCCTTGTGCCTGCCATTCCCAGTGCTTCAGTCAGCTTGCTCTTCTCCATCCTGGGGCCACAGAGCCATGTCACATGCTGAAATCCTAATGTAGGGCAATGGAAGGAGGAAAAAAGTAGCAAAGTGCAGCACTACTGGCTGTCCACATGCTCTGGACTCTACTTCTTCATGGAGTAAAACTATTTAAAGAAAGGGAAAATATCTTCCCTTTCCTAGGCAGAGACTGTCTGTGTCAAGCAGTGCAGAGCCAGACCCTATGGTTCTGACACATACACAGCATCTTACCCTTCCCTGCACAGACTCTGCTCAGGATCATGACTCTCTGTGGCATGGTCTGCTACAAAATTATTGCTCCTGTCCTTTGGATTTCTGTATGTCAGAGAGAGATTTCACAATTCTTCCCCTAACTGCTTTAGTGCAAATATTCAGTTCTGCCTGCACTGCTTAAGAAGGACACATTGATATTTAAATAAGCAGAAAAGCAAATAACCATGTCATTTCAGCCTATAGTTTGGGCCTGTTGTGATGGACAAGAGTTAAGCTGGGTAACACATAAAGCTGTCAGGAGGAGGAGGAGATCACTGTACTTCTCTGTGAGAGGTCTGCAGAGCTAGGAATAGAATGCTAGGTTTAGCTTTGAAGTCGAGAGAAGAGGGGATAAAGATTCAAATTTTTTTCTATCAGATGACACGTGTACACTACACAAGCAGCTAAAGATGCCTTACGAGAAAATCTATGGGTTCATTTTTTTAGGAAGGTCTTATATCTGTGAGTATGTGCACCCAGGTTCTTCTGCATGTGTCTAACTAATCTGTATTCTTAAAAGTACCTTTGCATTTACAAATATGGCATTTGTATGCAGAACTGGAAAATCCTTTTTTCCTTGGGTTTCACAGTCAAATTTTCACATTCCTTTTGTGTATTTAGTCTCCGCTTGCATATCCAGTTATAAAAGGGTCCAGTATTTAAAATATCTCTAGCCAAAATATTTTATGTCAGAGTAAACTAGGAGTGGCAAATGTGGCTTCTTTGCTGATCTTCTTCCAGTTAGTAAAGTTCCATGAGAAAAAAAGTTTCCATCAATGATACAAGTACACTGGATCAAAGTAACCAGAATGTTATGAGAGCATGTGAAAAACAGCAGTTCAAGTAGTCTCCATTCCTGGGGAGATCCTGCATTACAGCTTTTGCCATGCAATACGAAGTAGGGTCTTGTCATTCATCATTCACAGCTCTATTCTTGCACAGAGCAACAGACTATTTCTCTCAGCTTGGTGAGTCATCTCTTGAAACACAGTGAAGCTCTCAGAGGTGGAATCCAGATATGGTGACAACCATAATCTTAATCCATTGGTTTGAGATAAGCATTCATGTTCATGTCTCAGTGGTGATGCGTAAAGGTAGAATCACAGAAATCCCCATACCTGAATAGGAGAACACTATGGAATCCAATACATTAATGTTCATCAATTTTAATCTAGAATTTCAGGGGAAGGGTTTGTAGTCCTTTAAGAATTAACTGCAGACTCTTTGTTTGTAATGCATTGTAGATGGCAGGTGGTAGATCACAAGCAGATGTCTTAGGGCCTGCTCCAGGTCTTTTCTCTTTAGCATAAATATGCTTGTTTTTCATTTCCACATTAAGGTATAATACTGGCTTAAATCTTTCCAAATTAGTGGTCACCCTGACATACACAGTTCTCATTCCCGTAAGCAAATTTTTACTTTGGAAAAGTTGCCTTGAAAGATAGTATCCTTTTAAAATTATCTGTGTTACTGGTTTTTATCTGGTTCATCTGCTGGCTTCAGGTTAGCTAAATTTTCATTTTCAAAGACAGTTTATGTGTCTTGAAAAATTTAATACACAGACATTTAAGCCAGAATACTTTTTCTGTTTTTAGCTTTGTTTAGAGTAAAGGGTGTTTTCTTTAACACCATTAAAAAAATAGCTAATGGAAAGATAGTATAGTTTTTCAACTCTATCATTTTTTAAACTACTTTACTATTATAAAATGTATTGATAAAATGTTAGCTTTAGCACACTGTATCCACTGTGGATGCTGTTTTCAAGGAGCTGTGCTTTATGGGTTTTATTCTCAGTCAGTTGTGTTTACTTATTAATACAACCACTGTGTGTATCCAACCCATTAGTTATTATTAATTTTTTTTAGACTTGGTTTGGATTTCATCTACTCCTCATTAATACACTTTAATTGACAGTAAACGTGCCAATTAAGCTATTAATAGCTTAAAAGTAGTGTTCTGTTTGTATCTAATGATGTGGAATATATAAAAGTTTTTTTCAAATATTGCCAGATGGATGACTCCAATTAGGAGCTATGAACCAGATTTGCAACAGTGTTATGTATCAAAGGTAGATTCCCTGCAGTATTTACAAAATTGTATGACACTTGGCAGTTTTTAAACAGAAAACATCATCTCCAAACTGCTTAGAATTCTGTTACTTGCCTTATTTATCTGAATAAATTTTGAAAATATATTCATATACCCTGAAAGATCTTATTTCTGTCCTTGCATACTATACTAACGCATCATCTGGTCCTGAACATGACATGACAACCCAAAGCATGTGCATTTTTGACAGTATTGGATCTATTAGTATTTCCTCCATTGCTAAAAATCTCAGTTGACCTTATTTCACTTGGCAGCTTCTCACATTGGCATTTGAATTAAGATGGAAATACAGGGAAATCCCACTTTTTACATCCCCGAAACATGAAATTTGTGCTTAAAAGAAAAATTAAATCACTCCCAGGATGAGGTTAGTTTGTCACAACTTTGGGGTGCTTACATCTAATTAGATGTTTGTGGTCTTTCCATTGACAGTAGAGTCCAGGAGGTGATGTACTTGCCTATGTGCAGATGTTTGCAATGAGAAGAGTGATTTGTTATACTGGACTGACTGTTTAGACAAAATTCCCATCAACTATAATGTGATCTTAACACATGACTAACATGGTGACACCTAGTGTCAGCAGAAATACATCCCACCAAAAGGAAAAAAAACCTTTTGCTTTTAGAAAATCTTAAAAAAAATACCTTCAAGTCAGTTTTGGCTGGCACCTGTTAGGCAATTCATGGTGTTTCTGCTGTTCTCTGGCCTGTTCAAGAAATCTTGCAAGACTTACCTGGTTTGAAAGATGATCTTATATTGATAATGAGACAGATTTCTTATTGTCCCTTTGGGGCTAGTTTCTTTTTGAAGATTTTATGACATTCTATTCAAAACTCTTCTGGAGGCACAAATACAACATGGCAACCGTATCAATAATATCGGCATATCCAACTCCACCTATAAAGAACTTCAATAGTTACATTGATTCTTCCCACTACATTGGATTTAGGTCTGTATCTGCTAATTCTGTGTACTAAAGTGTCTAGGACTTGACCAGGCAAGAAGTTTTCTACAGTTTTTAGATCTTCCCAAAAGCTGTTTTTAAAAATTCCTTTCACATTTGCCCCTTTCCATTCCTCTAGTGTCAAATAGTTGAGCTATCATTCAACAGCTTAGTGCAGTCATGTTAGAATACCTCCTGAGTGACTAAATGGTTCTTTGGTCCTGCTAGTGATAACTACATATTTTATGAGTAAGTAATCATAAATGATTAAAAAAATGGTTTGAAGGATGTCTCAGACTTTCACTCATAAATAGTGGTTCAGATAAAGAACTTGCCCAGTGCTCTTCCATAGTGACACTAACATTAATAATTTATTTTATTTACTGCTGCTGCTTTTTCTTTTCATCCATTCAACTGAATCAGGCTTTCACACTTGATCTGAGTCTCACTCCCTCACCAAATTGTACCTCAAAGTCTATCTGTCTTCTATATTGCTACCCTTTCTTCAGAATCAAATGTATTAGAAAGCTTCTATATTTCCTGTTTCTGTCAGTCCGTTGTACCTCCTGGTCACTGTTGTTGAGTGGTTTTTTTATAATTACATCCTGGTCCAGATTCTGTTCACTGATTAGGATTAAAAAAAATTTTCTTATGTATATTTCTAACTAGATGGCTTTCCAAGAAGTAACAATTTCTACTGTCTAAGCACAGAATTTTTTCCTTGCTATAAAAGCAACCAGTTCATGAAGACTGAAATTTCCCATCCTGTTATGTTTTTGGCTCTCTTTCAGCATGTCAGTCACCATGTGGGCCAGTATTTCCAGTAGACCATTACTACTCTTCCATTTAAAAATGATGAAGCTTTTTTTATATATTCTGTGGTTCTTGTTTCTATTTTTAACCATTTGCCTTCTTTGTCTCTAAACCCTTTGGCAGAATACATCAGGAAGTGGTACAAGAAGTGTTGTTCCTTGGTTAATGTACTCTCTCATGTCCATTTAGTCTGATTTTAGTTTTTCAGTCCTCAAGAGTTTATTCTATCAGTAGCCCGTTAAAAAAAATTAACATTGTTTACCATCTTCCTAGATTCCTAATATTGTCACAGAACTTCTATATTTAGTCTTGGGTTTGATGCTTATTTTTTGATGCGTGGTAGAACAGGACTTGTAAGAAAAACTCTTCACCACTTTACAACTATTTTATTTAAAGATTTGTTCTACCTTTTTTGAATGCTGCAGAACACATATCTTTGTCCCTGTAGAAAGTGTCATACCAAACTTCTTGCTCTTCTTTCCTGTTTCATCTTTCCACTGCATCTCCAATGCAAATAACTCTCCTATTGATATTTCAGTGTCACAACCTGCTTCCATTTTGGTTTAGATAGAGATAGGAAGAAAAATCAATCTTTCTCTTATCCATCTATACCAACAACTCATAAGCAGCGCCTCTTCCATGCATTGCCTCTTCCACCATTCAACAGTGCCACTGTGGTTGTGGGTGTTTTATTACAAGTATTTCAAAAGGTCCTTTTAGTAAGTTCAGTAGTCTATTATCCCTATATCATTAACCAGATATAGGCCACAAGAACAATTCCTACACAACCTTATTCTTGATGTTTCATGCAGGTTGACGCCTCTGCCTCAGCAGGCATATACCACATAATGTGTAAGTATACTGCCATGCATCCCTGGTGTAACAGTCCCAAGTGTGCTTATGTCTGGCAAGAGAAATCTTCCCTCTCCTCATTCCATCAACCACTATAGACAACATTCTCCTACTGGAAAGATGTCTGTGAAATGGTATTTTGGGCTCAGAAAAGTCCAAGGCTGCTGCTTGGTGTGGAAGTCTCACTGACTTGACTTGGATAATCATAAAATCCCTGAGTTTTATCTATAAAAGCTTCTTGCCAGTGGTCATCATTCCGTAAGACCTGTGACGACAAAAATAACAAACTTCTTTACATTTTTGCTAGGAAGTAGATAAATACAGCACCAAAATTGGAAGACTGATTTGACAAGTATAACACCTTTGAGAAACTTCTACAAAAAAACTAAGATGACATTTTGACATAATAGTTAAAAACACTTGCAGATTTCCCTTAGACCGCTAACTGTCCAGCTTTGCTGTGCAGAATTTAACCTCATTCTGTGACTTATTTTCAGTGGCTTATGAATTGTCTATATTTTTAAGAATTTCTTTCACAAAATAAATGCCAGAAGAGATGCTTCCATCCAAAAAAATTCATGTCTATACTCTTTGGACTTAAACATAACAAAATGAAAGGTTTCTGGCATTTGATGATAGCTTTTTGGTTAGAGATCTTTTCTTTAATTTCTTTAATGAAGGAAATTACTACTTTTTTAATCTAACCCATCTGTTTCTCTAAGATGGCAAGCAAGTATGGGAACTTAAGTCTGTAATTCTTTAAAACTGTCTTTGTAGGAATCTATCAAACTCTCTGGGTGAAAAAAACCACCTTGAATTCTAATTCAGTTAAAGAAATTTGTGACTGCTTTAAAACAGATACAATTTGGAGTTAAAAGAAAAATAATGGAAGTATATTCTCCTCTTCATTATGAGCAGCCATTTTATTGACAGCCGTTTTTTGTGATAAATTTAGTGATGAAATAAATTGCTCACTAGATCAAGTGGCTTCATATCCAGATTCAGACAAGAAAACAGTAATGAAAGCCTGTGAAAATACAGGTTTTTGAATTGCAATAAGATGAAAAATTCAAGTACTGTGTGAAAATGAAATCTACCTATAGAGGTTTTTTTTCCCTAAAGTATCTAATCACTGTGTCTGGGCACACATGCACATAGGAGAAATAGTCTGAAAACAAATTACACTCAAATATCTCTGGAACAATCTCATTCTAACAACACATTTACTGATTAATATTCTAGCCAGAAGGAAGCTGACTGGAAGTCTTGGCCACTCATTTTCCAGGACTAATTTTGTTTATTTGCTGTAAGATACGGTCAAAGAACTGCACATCTTGTACAGTGTGTTCAAGGAGTTAGTCACAGACTGCATCAAGTGTGCCACAGCACAGACCAAGTTTCTGTGAGACTGTGGTGAACGATTCATCACAGCTGGAGTGTCAAGGGGGAGCTGTTCATTTCACTGCCTAGGAAAAAGAAAATGAGGAAAAGCCACTCCTTTCAGAAAACTGTGGCTCACATCCAGTGAAGTTGTAGTATTTTAGTTCTGTCAATCTTGAGAAACAAGATTGCTGTTTGAGAAATTACACAGCTATTTTTAAGCTCTATTCTTGTATTTTTAGGAAACTATAATATGTATTTGTATGTATGTGTGTATATATATTTGTATATAAAATACGTACCTATAATATACATAAAAAGTGACATTGTCTAGAAATTATCAGGTAAAATCCTTTTGGAAAGAACAGAGGCTAAAGATTTAAAGATCATTAACACAGTATTAAAGTTGCTTCTTATAGTAAAAACCTAGTAGTTCCATAGAAGTACAGGAACTACATACAGTTTGGGAGCAGGCCTACCCTTAGTGTTTCCGGCTGTTCCTTGTACTGCAGCATTGTACCAGGAAGGCTGATCCTAACCAGGAAGATCTGTGCAGATTAGGTATATCTGGGGGACTCAAGTGACTTATGTCTGCTGCATATACAGAATTTCATGTTCTGCATGTATTTGTCACTAACATATTATATGTTATGATGCTGTTAGTTCAAACCTGACCTCCAGTATTGTGTAATTAACTAGGAAATCACTTTTCTCTTAGTTTTATGAAGTATTTGGGCAGCACTTTTTCTAAGTGCACCTTGCTTGAATTTATACAATCACAGGAGTTTTATGGGACTGAGTATTGCAGTCCTATATGTAGTCATCTAACATGCTACACTTAAATATCTGACAGCACTTTCCGGGACAGAAAGTCTTAAGACTCTTATCCTCAACAGGCATACTCTATAAAGCACACCATCACTCCTTAGAAATTTCAGTCTGCTGAGAAAAATTCTTCAGCTGGACAATGAAGCTCTATGTCCTTACCTTACAGTACCAGGTGAAATAAAACAAGAAGGCAGGAGAAAACTTTATAGGTTTGTTCTTCTATTAGAATTATCTAAGTTAGGAATACATTTTACAGATTTTTTTTCTTTATATTGTAGTAAATCAATATGTGATGCTGAGAAGTGAAAGTGTTTTCATAGTCAGGATGATGTGTGGTGCATAAAATTTCACATGGTCATGTTTGTAGGTCTGAGGCAAGTAGGAGTATAAATCATTTCCATCTCTTTCCAGTTAATGAGTACAGACTCTGAGAACATTTGACTCTGTGTAGAAAATAGCATACACGGTGAGTCACATTCAGCAAAACAAACAGTCCTTTGCTTTCCTTTTTTGATGCTTGAATTTTTATATTTGAGGAATAATACCTGCAGCAGTCCTGTTGAGGTCTTACTGATGCCTTTTCCTGGTCTTAAAATCAAGGGTCAAATATGGTTAGAAGGGAAAAAGGGATTTTACCTTGGTATTTATTTTAAGGATCCTTAGGTGCACTACATCCAGGTCAAAGGCACTGAAATGCACACTGCAATGCACACCCCAAAAGATCTGGTATAACATTATAGGTTTTACTAATTAGCATATCTATCAAAGATTCCCCAATGAGAGGCTCGAGTGAGCCCCCTCCCCAAGGAGCCCTCCCCTGGATGGTTCTATCTTAGTTTACAGAATGTGTTCTGGAGAGGACCTTGGGGTCTGGGGCACACTGGGGCAAACTACGAAGCTTCTAAACTCTTTAGTCTCTTAGCTTAACAAAAAAGTCCAAGAATGTAGGCAAAAAGCACTAAGAATACAGAAGTTGTAAGAAGGTGTAAAAGGGTATAAAAGAAAACGCCAAAAATCATCATGGCATCACTACCAGTCATTCCACTACACTTGAGTAGCTCCATCTCTTGCTCCGCACACTCTATGAAACAAGAAAGCTGCGGTTAAAAGATACGGCTCCCTTCAATAGGAGAAATACACAATTTTGGTATCCAGAAAACAATAGTGTGATCCTTCCTGTGGGTCTTGATCACATTTAAACCAACTCCACCTCCTTGTATAGAAAAGGCAATACCTCTTGCGTAGCAGTCCCTTGGAAACCATGAAATATTCAGAGTTCCTGCTTGCCAAGAAAGTACATACACTCAGGACTCAACAGAAGTATGTATTTGTATTCTTCTCTAAGAAATACAGCAATGTAATGTAAAATATTAGTATCCAAGATATTATAATCAAAATAATGTTCATTTAACAGTCTCTAAGGAAAAAATGTTTCCATTCCATAATCTATCATCCTTCCCTACATAATATGAACTGGTAATATAAAATATAATTCTATCTGTGTGACTTGTTAGGCCAGTTTAGGCTTTTAGCCTTTAACCACTTCTCCTATAAATTATGACAAGCAATTCCCCTTAGCATTTCAGAGCAGCTGTACCCTTTCAGGTCTGTAGAAATGTGGATGGTGTAAAATGAAAGGAAACTGGGAAGTTATATTCACATCCTAACAGAAGCTGCAACGGTATAGAAATTACAGGATAAAATGCAGTTACTACTTTCTCTATGGGATGTGGTGAGCATGACTGAAACCTCTTCCACAATGATTCCCCGTACACAGAGCCTGCAATCTTGAGCACCTGCTAAGGGGGATGAAACAGAGGGTAGAGCTAAGACACCATGGCCAGGTGCTATGGAAATCCTTGTTAGGAGTCAATGGTACCATATAGCTGATAAATTGCACAGCACCTGTCAGCCAGGAGGGATAGGAGATGTCTCATTGCTGAACCAGCAAATGTGGCAAAATAAATTCCCTTGGATAAACTTGGTTCCTTATAAACTAATTGCAATATTAATACCCCTCCATCCCAAACTTACCCACCTCCAAGGTAAGATCGTCCTTCACCAAGCATGTGCTCTCTATTTTATTGACTGTATCTTTGAGAGCAAAGCGAGAGAATTTAACACCAATCAGTAACAAGGAATGACCAGAGTTGCTCAAGCTCTACCTAAACATAAAGAAATAGTATAAAATTAAATTAAGAATGGGGAGAAGTTAGGTAAGACTCCCGCATAACTAGGGTTAGTCACTGGGCTGACCCTACCTTCTCTCCCACAGGGATGTTTAGTCTGAAAACTGAAAGAGCCTTACTCTTCAGTTCTCAACAGTTATCTTGAGCTAACTTTTATTGGGGACTAAATCTTGTCTGTATATTCCTATGAATGTTTTTGCAGTCAGCAACTATGACTGGCAGGCCTTGAACCTTAACCTGTCACAATTTTCTCTTATTAATAAAGAATGTTATTCCACAGTTAGTGAGTCCTTCATGGACACTGGCAGTCTCTGGCAGTGGGTAATATGCTCAAATAAAGTGAGAAGCCCCACTGAGGTGTCTCTCTTATGCTGTTGGTATGTGTCCCTGAACAAGGCCATTGAACCCCCCCTCTGATCCAGCAGGACAGTTCTGTGTAGAGTACCCATAATGGGACACCAACAGACTGGTCAGGCACAAGGATCTTGGCTTTCCAGGGCCACTGACAGATTAATCAAACATAAAGTGTTTGAGTATATCTTTCCTTTTTATGTGGCAGGGTCTTCTGTTGTTCTTGACTGCAATGCACCTGCATGCTTCTGTAATGCACCTGGACCTCACCCACAAAAGTTCTTGACCACAGAAAATCCAGAAACAGGTCTGCAGCTCCTGTGCCTAACTTTATGTTCTTTTACACTACAGTTGCCCACTACAGTTTCTGCTACCTCATGTGAAGTTAGACCCAGTGAGAGAACTGCCTGCTGTGGGATTAAGCCCTCGAAAGGCTGTGCAGTGAATACCAGAGAGAAAATAACACCATGTCCATGGAATGGTTTTGGAGTAGTCTCTGAAGTGTGATTTTAAAAACCTGTCTGGAAAGATCTTTAATGATTCATCTTGCCCTGATTGTGGTCCAGAAAGCATGAGACCTGGCCACGTGGGGCTTTGGTGGGGATTCAGGAAGAGCAGCAAGAACAGAGCATTCAGGCTGGCAGTAGGAAAGGTAAACCGAGACTGATGGGTAGCTCTGCTCTAATTAACTTTTGGCATTGCAACAGCAGGGTCCCTCCCAATAGGGTGAAAATCAGAGGCAGTGATCAGAAGGACAACTTAGCATCAACAACCAGTCGGAGAGAGGTTCTTTCCTGGTTTATTCTGATTTCTTTCAATCCATAATGGGTATGTAATAAGCCCTCCTATCTAGTAACAAGTGAAAAAATGTAACAGAATTTTAGGGCAAGATCCCATCATTATTTTAGCATGATCCAGACCACATGAAGTGGAAAATCTTAACAGCAGTTTTTAAATGTAAATGCAGGGGGTACCACCAAGCTTAAGGAGAATTGTAAATGCGTGCCAGGACATACATCGGAAATGGTCAGCTACTAGGATAGTTGCAAGGACAGCAATGGGAAGCAAAAAATGCAAAAAAACCCTGTATTGAGTGAATTAGGACAAAGAGAGACAAAGACCTAATTAAATCATTCAAGTATAAATTCTTCGATTTGACTGAGGTTAAATGTGTCAAATTAAAACACTTTTCCATGCTGGGGACGTATCTCACTTTCAAATACTCAGATACTAGAGAAAGTTGTAGGTTTTGCCATGCAGTAGTCAAGAGGCATAGCTTACCTTCTCTACTAGGAAAGCCAAAGTAATTTGTTTATTTCAATAGGCCACAGAAAAAGAGGATTGTGTGTATTACCAGGGAATACTTCAAATAACTCTTCCTCCAGGACAAGATACAAGAGGCTTGTTTATCTACTTTTCATATTAATTTTTTAATAATTTCTTATCCTTTGGAGTTAATGCACCATAGCAAAATTTTACTGAGTACACAAGTTACCTCAAAAATATTATTGAATGTAGAATAATACCAGTATTATAGAATAATGCATATTATAAAGAGAGTGGAAAATATCTTTGTGCTTATGGAGACACATGGGCTATTTAAAGATAGGTTGCATGTCTTCTGCAGAGGGCAATTCTCTTTCAGTAATATTTTAGAGAACTAAGAATTTGCCAATATGCAATGGATAAGGAGCACTCAAGGACATAATATTTGTTTCTGCACCAAAAATCGCTGGGAAACTATGTTGCCATCAAGCTTGGGAGAACTGGACTGAAAGCTAGTTAAAGGATAAGGTGTAAAGGATAAAAGTCAAAGTGTTACAGCTTTTAAGCTGGATGTGAGCCAGCAGTATTTTCCCGTGGGAATCAGTGCTAGAACTGGTGCTTTTTCTGGAGACAGGAGTGAGTAGTAACATGCTTTTGCAAGCATTTGATGAACATTTGTTGGAGGATGTTCTGAGTCACCAAGCTGTAGCACATCTAGTGCTAGTGCTCCTCAGCTCCTTAAAATGGTACCTACCCCCATGCTCCTGCCTTCCCTTGTGGAGGCAAAGAGCAGATGAGCACTTCTGCCTTTAGAGCAGGTGCCTCCGGAGCAGGAGGGATGAGGGAATGGAGGCAGGTTCTTCTCCCTTTGTGCCTGTGTGAAGCCCAGTACAGGACCAGGCAGGGCTGTGTGACAGCTTTGTGATTAGTTTCAATGAGCTGCTTATTTATGCTCAGCAAGCAGATACTAGTAGTACTTATAGAGCTCAGCCTGTGTTTCTTCTATCAAAATTATTAGTAAAGCACCCATAATCTTTATTTGATTCAGCTGCAAGGAACAGTGCCTTACTCATTTTCAATTTACTGGTCTTTTTTTTTTTTTTCTTTAATTCCAATACTGGAATACCACCAGCAGCCTTGATATTTTTCAATTAAAAAACCCCAAAACATTAGAGACTTCTTTTTGAGTCTTCATTACTGCCTCAAATTTTTACTAAAAAGTGAGATCACTGTATAAATCAAAGAATCATTTCTACATTTCTGGTAGACATACAACTTAGTCATATCTGGCATCAGGAAGACATGGTGGGATGGCTCCTATGACTGGAGCTTTGGAATAGAAAAATACAGGCTCTTTAGGAAGGACTGAATGCTAGGAGAGGGTGCTGTAGAATCACAGGACTAGATTGTGCTTGACAATTTTGATGACCTTCTATGATCAGGTTACAATTTTGGTGGATAAGGGAAGAGCAACTGATGTCATCTACCTGAATTTGTGCAAACCATTTGACACTGCCCCACATGACATCCTTGTCTCTTGAATGAAGAGACATGGATTTGATGGATGAACCACTCAGGTGCAGGAATTGGCTGAATGGTTGCACTCAAAGGGTTGTGGTCAACAGTTCTATGTAAGTGAATACCAGTGATAAGTGGCATTCCTCAGGGGTTAATATTGGGACTAGCCCATTTTAACTTCTCTGTTGACGACATGGACAGAGGGATCAAGGGCACCCTCAGCAAGTTCACTGACAGCACCAGGCTGTGTGGGGCAGTGACACGCTGCAGGGAAGGGATGGCATCCAGAGGGACCTGGACAGGCTTGAGAGCTGGGCCAGTGCAAACCTCATGGAGGTCAACAAAGCCAAGTACAGGGCTCTGCAGTTGGGTCCGGGCAATCCCAAACACAGATACAGGCTGGGGAGAGAATGGATTGAGAGCAGCCATGAGGAGGACTTGGGACAGCTGGTGGATAAAAAGCTGAATATGACCTATCAAGTGTGTGCACACTCCAGAAAGCTAATTGTATCCAGGGCTGCGTCAAAAGTAGCATGGCCAGAAGGGCAAGGGAGGGGGTTCTGTCCTTCTGCTCCATCGAGAACCCACCTGCAGTGCTGCATCCAACTCTGCAGTCCTCAGCACCGGAAATATATGGACATTCTCAGGATGATCAGAGGGGTGGAACACGTCTCCTATGAATAAACTCAATCTCAACTCGATGCAATACACAGGTTGAGAGAGTGGGGACTGTTCAGCCTGAAGAAAAAAAAGACTCTGGGGTAACCTTATAGCACCTCCCAGTACTTAAACAAGGCCTACAGGAAAGATGGAGAGGGCATGTAGTGACAGAACAAGGAGAAATGGCCTCCAACTGAAAAACGTCATGTCTAGATCTGATATTAGAAAGAAATTCTTTACTGTGGGTGTGGTGATGTGCTGGAAAAGGTTGCCCAGATGTTGTGGATGACCCATCCCTGGAATTGCTGCGGTCCAGACTGGATGGGGCTTTGAGATACATGGTCTAGTGGAAGGTGTCCATGCCTCTGACAGGCAGGTTGGAAAGAGATGGTCTTTAAAGATCCCTTCCAACCCAAACTGTTCTTTGATTCTATAGAGAGATTTCAATGCTGTCTGAAGTTCAGTACAGTTCAGTACTGTCTGAGGTTCTAATTCAACACAGTCATACTCTCTTCAGCATGAAGCTATTAACTAACATTCCCAGTAGTGTTTTTACATCCATTTGAAAAACAAGTTAGAGCCTGCCATCCTAACCACTGATCTCATCAATCGTAATCAACCCGGACAGCAGTTTGGTACAGCCTCCTCTCAGCCAATAGCAACTCTGGATTGACTTGCAGGACTCAGCTAAACATGTGCTCCATCACAGCAATGTCCCGTTTATGCCATCAGGGATCATATGGCTACAGTTAATGTTTGGGTTTTTATAATCCCTCCCCAAATTATTTTTATGTGCAGCATGAGTTCAGCCTTCCTGCCTGCGCTGTGGGCTGGTTGGCTGTTGCAAGCAGGGGTTGGATAACAACATTTGATAAGGAAAGGCTGGCTTTTGCACAGGAAGGCTGACAGTTGTCAGGCATCTGCTGCTGAGCAGGTCCCAGGCTGCTCTGAGGTTGGAACAGCCACATCTGAGCAAAACTAACACCGGCACAAAAGCAACCAGCACAACTGAAAACGTGTACTCATTTCTGCATGTAATCTGCAATACTCAATGCAGCCATCACCAAGACAGGGAGTGAAAAGGACTAAACCCTTCTTCCCACCCACCTTCCTTACACTTCCCACTGATCTGCCGGGCACAAGCTTGTGGCCACTGCAGAGCACTTTTGACAGCTCCGAAGGCAGGTGCCAGCTCACAGCCTTACTTCTTTTCTTCCCTGTTGTTGTCGCTGAACTGCAGGGTATGTCAGAGGAGGATGCTCAGTTTGGTGCACTGGCCTTCAGTTAGGCACAGACCACAGACACTGGGAACATTTCTCCAATGCCTGTTACAGATATTCTCAGGGACTCATGCCAAACAAGTTGCTTTTCAAGGGAGTGTCAATACATGCACAGATACTTAGGCAGTGTCTCTCAAGGAGAGTGTCTCAAGCTACCTGGTGACGTTCTTATAAACTTTGCACCATCACATCTCATTGTCATGGACAGAGAGTGTGCTGCACGTCATGTACACCAGACAGAGACAGCATTTTATGCATTTGTGACTGCCACTTTAGAAAGCAGATATCAGGGTTTTGTTCACATTTGTATTTATGTTTTTTAAAGTCTTCATTTCCCCATTCCTCACTCCATTTTGCTACTTGCACTTACTCTTTTTTGAAAGACTGAAACTTTTTACCGTGTCACAATTTTCTCCTTTTCCTTGAGTCTCACTTGCCTCATTTCCTTATGAAAGACACTTTCTCTTAGCATGAAAAAACACTTCAATAACAGTGATGCCCACTTGGGAAGTTTTCACCTTCAGTCAACTAGCAGGTAGACTCTATCAGACAGATAGACATACTGTTGCTATTTCCAAAATACCATACCCTGACAAATATAAATAATTTCAGTCACAGATACATTAGCATAAAAATGTAGACTAACAGATAACAGAGTAGTGCTTTCAAATTTGGGGACCACCCATCATTCTGAGCTGCATCTGCTTTTCAGGACCTTGCACCACCTGGACCCTATAGTGGAAAGGAAGAAAATAAACTTTCTGCACCTGTGATCTGTATAGCACAACCAGTCTGCACCAAAACTCTGAGAAGTCTTCCGATTAATAAATTCATGCCGAAGACCTCCCAGCCAAGAGATGCTTGTCAATAAAGGGACACGCTCTGATTAATATTCCCCACTATATAATTTGTACAAAGCTAAGGAGCAGGATTAGAAATGGAAAAATCATTTCTTTTTCCTGAAGTTGAAACAAGCTCTTCAGTTCTCTGACTGAGAATGGCAGTCCTCTTTGAAGTACACCTCAAAATCTGAGGATCTAAATATCTGTTTATTCACCTCATATTTTAACTGAAGTAAAACCCTTCTATTATTAAATTACACATACTGGGACTGACCTAACATTGCAAATCTAGGATGTCAGGAAGATGTATGTTGCACCTATCAAAATAAATCATTAGAATGGCCTCTGGGCTCTTTCTTCCACCTGGCAGGCTCCAGATGAACAGCTGTCTTGAGGCAGGGACCTGAACACAGTTTAACACCCTGTGGTCATAAAGAATAAAAAACAGGAGAAAGGAAAAAAACCTTCTCTGAACAGACTGTGTGAACCAGACCAAACATTTTAGATAATTTTGTGAAAAACAAATATAAATTCTGCAGGAATTTCAATATTTACAAGCCAGTAAGTCCAGAGTAGGACTCTTGGCTTGTATACACTAAAAACATATAGCAAAGGGATGAATGGGCCATTCCTCTTCACATCTTGCCTGTCTATTCACAATGTAGTCCAAAACCTTTCCACTGCTTTTGAAAACATCAGGAAACAAATCAACCAAGTAGGAATCAAGATATACCAGGTTATGGATGTCATTAAATGCAGAACCTGCTGACAGTCCCTGTGTGCTTCAAAATGATCAGGGACTGGAAGGACTGGGATGGATTTGCAGCTAAGTAGGAAGTTGCCATTTGAGAAAGAGACATGGAAACAAGGGCCAGGGCAGGGATCCAGGTTCTCCCTCTTCCTGAGACCCTTGTGTCCTTTCCAGGCATGTGTCAAGCTGGCTGTCCGTAACAGGCTGCCTTTTCTTGGCATCATACTTGCCATCTTCTGAACATCAGTGTGGAGTGCATCCTCACAGCTGGGAGCTTCAGAATCTGCCACTTCTTTGCAGGGTCCTCTCACTTTCAGGAATTTACCCATACCCCAGCCATTGCTTTTGTCCCTCCCTTTGTGGTGCAGAAGCCTTTTCTTCATCATATTACTGGCTGTTTTGGGAGCAGCTAAGGTTCCTGACCATGGCATTTCATACCTCTTTGCCATTTCACAACACCCCTTGAGTATACAGCTTAAACCACAGCACCAACACCAGGCTTTTCCTGCTCTCCTCCACCTCTCTGCCTGCTGTTGTTTCCCCACCAGCCCTACCCATTCCTGGGCCTGGTACCCCACAGTGCCCCACTGCATCCGGCAGAGTGCCCTCTATCAGCACAGCCCTGGCAGCTCCCTCCCAGACCTGCTGCAGGAGAGGGGTCTGGGGAGACGGTTCTGGCAGAGGGTGATAAAAGGTGCTCTGAGGTCTGTCACGGGAGATGGAATAACATCCATCCTCCTGGAGGCTGCAGTGGAGATTTCAAGCCCACATCTGCAGGCTCAGTACTGCTGTATGCCACTGGCTCCTTGCACCAGGCTTGAAACATCTGCCAGTCTCCTGCCAGGATGCAGAGAAGATATTACAGGCCTTCTGTGGTAAGGGAAGTGAGATATGACTGCCTAGGGTGGAAGTTATTGCTCCTAGAACTTGACAGAGGCAGGACAGCAATCCTGGCCTCATCTGGCCTAGGTTCAGAAGGGCAGGCTCCAGCAGTATTGGCTTTGGGATGGGGTGTTTCAGGCCCTTCTCTCCCTCTATCTGCTATCCCACAGGAGTAGGAAGGGGTATCTGGTCCCCACGTTTTTAGAGCTATTTAACTACCTGCCCATCAGTCCTTCTATGCACAGCCGTCAAGGTTGTCTCATGGCAGCAAGAAGAAGTTAGAGGATAAGAAAAGAGAGGGGAGATAAACCCACCCTATGAGGGCTGAGGAGGGCAGGGAGGAAGGGAAGGAAGGAGCAGTCCTCTGGGGTGGCTCAGGAACTCCCTCAGAATGCAAGAAACATCACTGGGTCTTACAAAAGGACTGAAGATGGATTTTAGAAATTCATAGACTCTGATGATACAGAAATGCATGGCTCCTCCAGGAAAGAGATAGGGAGAGAGGTTTGTTCCTCAGATGAAGATGACACAAATGCCACACAAGAGTCATGGAAGTGAGTCTAAATTGTTTTTGCATAATTGCTCAGAAGTGAGTTTAGTGAGGAAGTTGTATTTGCTCCTCATTTAGGGAAAAATTCTTTATCTCTGGCATGATGTATGTTGACTCCTGCAAGTTCTTTTTGCTCCTCTGAGTTTATAAGTTCTAGGCTAATATAACCTAAAATGAGTTGTTCTTTGTACGATGCATATACTGCTCCTTGAAGTCTATGCTGAAGAATTGTCCCAGCAGACTTTCTGTTCTGGAGCTTGCTGTTTGTTAGCACACTGCATTTTCCCTGAGCTCTCTGGCTCAGCAGCTTTATGCCATATGCAGCAATTGAAAGTATTAATAAGGAGTAGGCAGAGTGCTTCATCTCCCTTGGCAGCTTTTTCAACACCAAGCCAAAATCAGCAGATGCACAACTAGCCACTGTAAAACAGATTTTTTTTTTCTTCTCCTGATATGTGAAATGAGAACCCACTGAGGTGTTTAGGAAAGAACCAGGATCTTTGCTTTATGGCTACAAGCTCCCTTGCTGAGGGTTCCCAGAGCCTGAGCCTGGTCAGTGTAGATGCCCTGCTCCAGAGTTGGCAGCAGACGGAAGGCAACGGGCAGGGGCCAGGGACCACATGGCAGGGTACAGTGGGAGGGTTTGTGCTCAGCTCTCCCATCACCTAGACACACCAGAGATGCAGTCTGGCTCTTGTTCTCAAACAGTTCTCATGGCACCAACACCTTCACATGCCCTTCTGGGTTACAAGGAGCTACTAGATGGGCCAGGACACAACTCTCCCTGCCCAAAGAAACCAACATACATGACTAGTGATTAGGGCACCCATGAAGGCAGAAAGGGAAATTGTGACTGAATCCATCAGTGTTCTGCTATTCCAATACTCTCTCGCTTCAGAAACTTCAGTCCTAATGCAGGAAAGATTCCCTACTGACTTGTGACAAATATACACCACTGGTCCCGATTTCTTTAGAGAAATGTGATTAAAATAGTCATTTAAAGTTTCAAAAAAAATCTGTACCTCCCCCCCTGCTTTTTTTTTTTTTTTTGTAAAATGCTGATGTTTATTGGAAACAAGGATTTATTTCAGCATCACTCTGTATATGTCAGAGTACGCACATCCTTATCCAATGAGTTTACTGTTCCAAAAAGAAGCTGTACTAAATTCACAATGAATTGCTGTGATTATGACAGAAGTCTTTCATGAAGAGTTTACCTAGGCAAAGATTTTTATGCCTAGGCAAAACCATAGTAATATTTAATTCTTCATTTTAAGACAATAAGGAGTCCCTTGCTTGCTATAAGAAGACATGTAGTCTGAACACATTTTCATTTGAAGTTAAAAAGAAGGAGATCTCACTTTCATGTTAACTGAAACCACATTCTACCTTCTATATATTACTGTTCTGTAATTTCAGAAAGGATTAAATTTGCACAACCTGTTTCACTAACATCCATATATTCACTTTCAAGCTGCAGTAGTATAAAACGTGGATAATAAACCTTGAGATATTTGGGCTGTTAATGGAAGAGCCAGCTCAACCAGAACTACAGTTCTGCTGCTGGAACCCCAGCAATAAATACAGACTGTGCCTCCCTTCAGTTTTCTTTCCTTTGAATCCACTTTCAGGAAATTTGTTGATCGAATAATTTAATTCACTTCTGTTATTTTTTTTTTCAAAGTTTTGTCCATTTAGGTGTAATATCTTTGTGCTTCTGTATTTGGGTCCTTTTCTAATGAATAGCTCCAGTCTGATTCCTATGGGCAAATGCTCCTAAAATGCATGTCTATGACTGATACTGTTTATAGGGACTGTGTAGCAAAAGCAAGGCTTAACAATCTCTGTTTTTTCCACATTCACATCCTCTAAATACAGCTGTTCTATAACCTTGCTAAGATATTCTCTCTTGCTCTTTCATACATAATTTAGTATCCCAGTGCACTAATTGTGACTTTCACTGGGGTGAAACATCAATATTTAGCATAAATATTCCACTGTGAATATTTTTTTCTTTTCAATATTTTTCATGTAAAAAAATCTTCTTCTCCCAAAGCAAATAAACATTTTGTTTGATTCCTTCTTTTCCAATAGCTCTTAAGAAGGAGCTGATGTCTCCTCCAGTCATCCTCACTTTGTTGAACATGGTTCTGCTTTCTGAACGTGTATATCTAAGTACCAAACATTTCATATGGGAGCTGGTTGAGTTAACAATGCAAGTTCACAACTTCTATTCAAAATAACCTTATGATAGCCATTCAAAACCAGTTTCAGATTCATGTTACCCAATGAGGCTTTCTTAGCTAATTAGAAATATGCTTTGCGTGTTATCAGATATTTATTGTTATAAGGGAAATTTAAAATCTAGGTCTTACTTTCCAGATTTTTGGCTTGAACTCATTCCTCCCTCCCCCAGTCCCAGTAAATCAAAGAGAAAATAAGCATGTGCATAAAATATGTGAGGGGAAAGAAACCCCTACAATATTAAGACTTCAGTATTTCCATTGATATTTTTGCAAGAGTCCTCTAGCTTCTTAAATGGGAGTTTGTTTATTTGTTTGTTTTTAATGTCAGGAAATCTCCCTTTTGTGATGCCAAACAAGAAATACAACTTGAATCCCCAGATTACTAAGAGTAAGGGGTAGGGAGAGAGCTGTCCATGGTCAGATGGGTCAGCGTGTGCCCAGCTGTTACCTGGGTAATGCTGATGGGATACAAACCACCTCCAAGTGATGTGCAGTGGAGGTTTTGGACAGTAGGTATAAATGATGTGCTGAGGATGAGATGCACAGAATGATTTCTGTGAATGTTACACTCGTTTTAAAACAATAAATTACTGCAGTAAGGTAAGAGGGGAGGAAAAGGGAATTTTTACTGTAGCTATAATTGTCAGATGTTTGATAAGCAACATGTTAAACATCTAGAAGCCAAGAAAGGTGTACATTTTGTAACATAAAAAAGAGCTAATTACCAACTGCTTGCAGTTGAAGAACAATTCCCTGAGTCTCCAAATGCAAATATTTTCATAATCATATGCCAGCAACACCCCTTGAAAAAAGATTTGATCTCTGTGTTGAAGAAATGGAACTGACTGTAGCTACTGACTGTAGAGAACTTCAAAAAGCCACCGCTCCTGGCTGAAAAATACCTTCACTTCTTGGTTTTTAAAGTAATGTTGTAGTTCAGATACTTTGTGCTAAAAAGAGATGAATTTGCAAAAGAATAGCACATATAAAGGTGGTCAAACTATAAAATCCAAATGATATGCTTGAATTTGTATCAGGGATGCTCTGGAGTAGAATGGTACCTCTGGCAATACAGAGAGAGGTTGCTGCAGTTCTTGTCATGAGGAACTACATGTGGGGGTTAATGCAGCCCAAGGAGAACAAAAAATAGCAAAAAGACACCTCATTACCAGCAGAGGAAAGCAGGTATGGGCCTTCTCATCCATACAGAAGGAAAGTGCTCTGCTTTCTTGAGCACATCTGGAGAGAAGCTCCTTATAAGTGGTTCCTAACCAACTGTTCCTTCTCCAAAATGAGTTTGTGATAGTCCCCAAAGGAAAAAAATTATCTGTTTCTAAACCCCTAAATTTCTCTATTTCAGTACCAGGTTTCTTTTTTTCCCCTGTATTTATTCAAGTCAGAAGTTATACCAACTCTTGGATCCACAGAAAGAAACAAACATTCAGAAAGTCCTGGGTACATTACCAGACATCGTAGTTTTCCTTGTCTGGTCAGAAGCTCAGCCCTGATGATAATATCACACTGTAGAAAAGCACAATATTAGAGGTATTTTGTGATGAGAAATCAGCACAAGTACTAAAATCTCTCTGCCTGAAAGAAGAACTGTTAAACACTTTGCATAATTCTTCAGATAAAACTTGTATTTCTTTGTTAGTAAATATTTCATTATTTTGCATTACATTATCTGGAAATTAATTTATTCAAAATCTGTCAGCCCTTGGAACAAAGGCTGTGTACTCCTTACTCTGAGATGCTGCTTCTGAAAGTACAACGTCATGCTACCCTTTTTCTTCCCATCTAATTTCTTCAGGTGCTCTTTGAATCCTTACTTATATCCTTTCTTACCTAGTGACAGGTTCTGTGATCTATTCTTACTCTCCAGACAGACAAAAATCACTGATGGCTTTAAAGGTGATGTGTGTAAAAAAAAAAAAAAAAAACAAACCAAAAACAAAAAAGCAAGCCAACCCAAACCAAAATAACAGAACACCCAAAAAACCAAAAAGCTGCAAATGACTAAAAATAAACATCTTCATTCATATTAATTAGTAAGTGAAATATTAGAGCAGATCATGAAGAAAGTAAAACTGAAAACTATACTGATTTCTGCTGATAATTTAGTCCATTGTTTTAGTGCCATGTTATTTCTACTTTTAAAATCTCACTTTATCTGTATAACATTATCTTTTCCTATCTTAGTCTTATCTTCTCTGAAGTATACACAACTCAACATACTCTGTTACTCTAAGCTTATATTGTGAGGTACAAGTACAATAGAGCTCTTATGCTGTCTTCATCTCTATTTCCGTAGCTCTAATCCATTTTATTTCCTTACTAGGAATAATTGCTCTCTTCATTTGAGTAGAGCAATAGTTTACACAGTACCATTCCTGCCATCAATTTCCTTTAATAAGCTGAAAATATTGTCGACAATTTTTTTTGAAACAGAAACTCACCAGATGCTATCTTGACAGAAATTTCCAGTGAAAAAGGAATGTCTTGCAGATTTTTGGAGACTTAAGCTAACCACAGATTTTTTTCTTCCCTACTCTGCCCCTGTGAAGTCTAGGAAACTTCAGTTAATGATTTTGTAACACAGCTTATAGCACATTCATGTAATCAGAAGAGGGTGTGTCTCGTTTCACTTTCAAAAAGAGCCAGTGCTGGTGTTGCTCAAGCCTCAGTTCACGTTCTGAGAGGTGCTTGGTGTATTTGGATAGGTGTTACCCATCTGTAAGTGACAGCTGCTGTGTTTCCAGCTCAGGCTGGAAAAGCCAGGAGGGTTGCAGGTCTCCTACTGTTGAAAAGACATCTGCTGGGGGGGGATTAGGTTTGCAAGTACAAGTAGCTGCACTCAGTAGTTACCCAAACTGTTACGTATGCTGACTTCACTCAGGGAGAAAAAGCATTTGCTGTCACAGAGTTTTCAGCTCTTTCCATGGCACAGTCTCATCTGGCCCTGAAGCACCTATTTCAGTAGTCTCAATACTAAAAGCTTTAAGATGCTTAAAGTTAAGAGCAGCACTGGAGGAGCAGGATCAAGTGTTTCGACTTTGTGCTGTTAGCTTTAGTGCTCAGGTTTTCCCAAAAGTTTCAGGTGAAGAAGACAGATCCTTGTGCTCTTTGAAGCCTGTTGAAATCAGAGGGAGTCTTCTTGCGGACTTCGCTCAGTGTAAGATCTGCCAGGGAAGTTGTTGCAAGTTTTATTTCCTTTTTTTCCTCAGGCATTCAGGGCAGGCCTCACAGACACTTCTGCTGTTAAAGGATCAGGTTTTTTGCTATCTCCTCAACTGGAAGGTGCTCACAACACAGGAATGTGACAATTCAATAAGCTCACCTGAAAACACTGCTAATGTAATAGTAAAGAGACAGATTTATTTTGGTAAGAAACAACAACAAATCAAAGGTAGGGATGTTTAAATGCTACACATATTTTAATAAAGAATTAAGCAACCTCTGATATATTTTCATAGCAAGACAAAATGTAAATAAATTCTCAAATATCTGGTTAAGAACTTAAAGTTGACTTAGAAACTGAAATTTCTTCCTCCATGAAAGTCTAAAAAATTGAAATTCTTTCCTACTTTGGAGAATATTAAAAATAAATCTGTTAATTTGCGAAAGATATGCTTGCTAATATGTAATTAACAATTACAATATATATAATTCTGTATATGTACAGAAAGATCTTAAAGTAAAAGTTATGATCAGCATTGCATCAGAACCTCAGCATCACATGGCCTGAAAAATGGCCCAGTCTTGATGTAAAGGGACTGGCAGACTGAGTTCATCATATCCCTTAATGAGGCATTTCAATATTTAGCTATGTATTCCTTTACAAGTGTTAGCTTTTTCCCAGTGTGAATTTCTATGCCTTCAGCCTCCAGCTAATAGATTTGACTGTGCTATTTTCTGCTCAATTAAAGAACCGTTAAAAAACCATGTACTGTTATGTCAGCCCAGAGGGAGTCTGGCTACCAGAACATATGTTGAAATTCTGATATGCCTTAGATCACATTAATTTTTCCTATGGCATCTTCTCTATGCAGTGAAATCAAACTTCATGTAATGAATGTTTCTATAGTACCAAGGGCCAAGAAAATTCTCCTGGGAAGGTGGAGATCCAACTGAGCTCTGCTGAGAGCAAGCTGAAACAGCAAACAGGATACTGTTTCTGTATTCTGGGGGCACTACAGGTTGGACAAATTTAAAGCAGTGAAAAAGGGCACTGCTCTTTTCCCTCTCCTATTCATTGTATAAATGAATGAAAAAATGGTAAGAGGGTGAAATATATTCCCTTGCAACATAAAGGCAAGTCAGCTTTCACTTGTAAGTTCTTTCATACACTGAAATCATAGGTTTGCTTTTGCTTACTAAGGTAACTACAGATTGTCACTGTATCACAAGCCGCATCTTCAAAGTCTAGTAAAATCACAGAGGATAAAAAAGTATTTCAGCAAGCTCAGGTAACCAGAAAAGACTGGAAAAAAACACTGAGAATTTTTCACTGAGACAGTTCTGCACTGTCTGTTTTGTACTCCCTTTAGACCAGTATCTGTGGGATTAATTATTCCATGGGCATTGTATATATCCGTGGAAAAGCCAGACACAAGTATTGCTGTGTTTCTTTTGTCTAGAAATGCCAAAACGAGCATATATGTAATACTTCTTCTCCTGTAAGTAATACAGAGACACAGTTTTGTGAGTCATTAGAGATTTTCAAAATCAGCATGTTAGGTTGCTATATGGTGCTTTCACTTTTTGGACCTTTATGGCTGGTATTCAACAAATTAAGCATTTCTTCCAGTCATGTGTACTTTGCTTTTCCTTCTGCCAAAATAACATTTTTCATACTCCTATTTCCTAACATTTTCATCATTAACATTCAGCCTTAGAAGATTGGTTTATAACGTCTCAAAAGTCTTTATAAAATTATTTTTTCATAAAAAGGAATAGCAAAATATTGTGTTCATCTTCCAACAGCAAAGCACACTGCCAGGGTGTGCACTGACTCTGTCCCTTATCTATGTGTTTTAAAATATGTGAATGCTTAAACAGCCTTGAAACTCACACACAGCTATTACTTACTGCCATATTTTCACAGTATTTTTTTCCCCAATAATAGGCATTCCTTTAACTCTCTTTGCCAGTCATATAAATCAATGCTTTTCCAGTTGATCAGCAGCTAGTCAAAGGAGGACTTACTTCAGGGTGTTACAATAAACATGTGGATGTCTTCTGCATTATTTTTAACAAGTAAGTAAATGTTGCACTGTTTTGGGGTTTTTTTAACTACGCAGAGAACAATGTCATGTCAAGCCTTGATAATGATAAATAAGTGTGGTTCCTGTTCCACTTGTTCTCCAAAGACAGCACTTGAGTTGTCTTCTAGTTTCTAAATAGAAACAGAAAAAGCAAATACGTTTCTATTACTTTGAATTCCTGCCATTGCTTGATGCTTTTCTTATCTCATTACCAGCTGTCAAGAAACAAAAAACCCAGAAAAACCAAAAGGATCAAAACAAAACAAAAAGCACAAACAAACAAAACAAAAAACCCCCAAAACACCAGAAACCAAACCACACAAAATAACGTTCACTTTAAGGAAGCAAAATTCCAACTAAAACATTGATTATGTTCTGCTTTCACACCAGATAACCTCGTATGTCTTGCCTGTAAGTAGTCCCTATAGGAGGAGGCAAAATTAAGAAGGAGTGCCTTCTATCTTTACTACATGGACTTAGGGCAGCCTAAGCAAGAATTCAGGCCTTGACCTCTGAAATACAAACATATAGGTCCCTTTCAGTGATTCTGAAATCAGGCAGGAAATTTCTTGGATAATTTCATTGAATGTGCCTCCTATTCAATGCACAAATTATTAAAAATGGTCACACCAAAAAGTTTCTCTCTCCTTCTCTCCTCCCCACCCTTTGTCTCTCCCCACTATTGTTCTTCGCATACACAATTGGTATCTTTCACTATCTGTTGCGTCTATTTGCAATACAATTCTACTCAGTTAATCTCAGATCTAGTGAAACAGCCAACTTCCCACCATTTCCCTGGGAAGATTGTTTCAATGGCCAATTGTTCTCATTGCAAATTTTTTTTCTTTTGTCCAATTGGAATCTCTCCAGAAGTAACTCGTACCCATCACCCCTCCTCCATGTGACTCCTTGTAAAAAGGGAGTCTCCATTTTCTCTGCAGCCACCCTTTAACTAATGGATCATGGGGATAAGGTCTCCCCTAAATCTTCAAGGCCCTCAAGGCTGAACAAACCCCGTTCCCTCAGCCATTCCTCACATGCCAGACTTCCCAGCCTTGTGATTTTCTTTGTGGCTCTTCTCTGGATCCTCTCCAGCCTGTCCACATCTGTTTTGTACACCAGGGGCCAAAACTGAACACAGTATTCCAGGTGTGGCCTGACATGCGCTGTGTGGGGTGGGATAAGGAATTCATCTCTGCTGGTGAAGCCCTTGTTGGAGCCACCAGGATCTTGCTCCCTTTCTGTGCTGCAGGAGCACACTGGTCCCTCAGATGGAGCTGAGTCCACCAGGTGCCCCAGACCCTTTTACAAAAGAGCTGCTCCCAACCTGGGTAGATCCCAGCCTGGGCTGTGCTGCTGGATCATGCTTTCCTGGGTGCAAAACCTTATTCTTTTCCTGCTGAACTTCACAATGTTCTCATTAGCCCACTATTCCGGCTTATCTAGGTCTTTCTGCAGGGTGGCCCTCCACTCCCAAGTATCCACTTCCTCACACACCTTGCTAACAAAATCAAACTTTATATGGGTACACAAGATCCTATCTTAAGATAAGTTTGCCCAGCACAATTTGCCCTGGGTGAATCTATGCTGGCTTTTCCCAGTCATGTGCTTCATCTAACACATGATAAGCCCCCAGGAGGATTCATTCCTTAACTTTCCCAGGGGCTGAAGTAAGATGGATGAGTCCATATTTTCCTGGATCCTCCTTTAAGCTGTTCTTGTAGATGGGGGGGTGACATGAGCCTTCTTCCAGTCTTCTGGGATATTCCTTGATGTCCACAACTTCCCAAAGATTATGGAGAGTGTCCTCACAATGACATGATCCAGCTCTCTTGACCCCTCGGGGGGGTATCTTCCCACTGAGTCATAGGGGTCAAGCTCCAGTAACAGCTCACACATCAACTCTGCCTTTACTGACAGCAGGCCTGTGTTTGCATCAGCCTGGATTTTTGTTCCTGACACCTGGGGCTCAGCAGTGCTGGTGAAGACACATGAAGAACATGTTGAGAACCTCTACCTTTTGAGTGACTAATTCAACTCCCCTGTTAACAACAGGCCAACATTTAGGAAGATTTTTGTCCTTCTGTACAAAAAGAGATGCAGTTCTTACCTGGGAAGGAATGGCAGATATACCTTTCACTTCTTTAGGCTCATAAGTATATCTGCTTAGTTTAATAAAATCAATAAAATGACAATGCAGGAATTATGCTGATGACAGCATGACCAAATGAGTTCCTGTTGTCAGTCAAGCATCAGACAAGCTGTCTCAGACCAGAGGTCAACCTGCATCTGCCCTACCTGGGTTGCTGGTTCTCTTCCCACCAACTTAAGAAGCAGGAACATGAGAGGCAGGGAACAAAAGTTTGTGCTTTTCATGTTCTGATTCATAGTCAGTGTCACTGATCTCTGTGCTGCCATGTGAAATGCTGCTGGCAGTGACACACACATTGATGCTGTGGGACAGTTACACCCTCTACACTCTCGCTTTCCTTCTTCCATTTACACTTCCTCCCATCAATTTAGACTCACTTGGAATGATATTCTGCATGTGATTTTAAGACTGCAAAGATTTGCTGATGGACCCTTCCTCATCTGCAATGCCATCAGAAATCCCAGGGCAGACATCTGGAATCGTGCTTGGACCCACAGGCCCCCCACAGCTGCCTGCTGAGAACTTGCATGGTTGCCGTTTAATAAGGGTCTCACAAAATGTTTACCCCAAACAAGCTTGCTGTGTGTACTACTCAGCAATGGGCTTAATCATTTGCCAAGAACAGGTTTTAAAAACTTTAATATAGCAGAGTAACTGTCACTGATAAACAGATAGTGTCAATATAGTCCCACCTGATAAAACCGCTGTCCTTGTGCACTCTCTACCCAAGAAATGAGACAAAAGGAAGTGCCTATCTCTCTCCAGATATAAGGAACACAGAGTCCTAAATATTTTTCCTGCGTCACACCCAAGTTAGACACTTAACACAGACAAAAGTAAAAATATTAATATTTCTAAATGTACAGACTAAATTTTGAAAAAGTAATCCTCAGCCTTGGAAGTGGAAATGCTGATGTCTGATGAGTTATGTATCCTGAAAGGGAACTGATGCATTTGAACACTTTATATTTCTGTGAGCCAAGTGGCAAAAGACAACTCAGCAGCAAGCTGTCTTTTGTAAGAACACTTGTTCCATTTTCTCCTTCTATGCATGTTAGTAATTTGCATTACTCTGGAGATGAAGGTAGACTTCACGGTACTCTGGACTTCCAAGCCATGCAATGCTTTACTAAGTGTCTATATTCCAATCTTCTGATGTAATTAAGAATCTTCCTGTGAGGAGACTATTGCTCAAATTGCTTCTAGAATTTAATCAAACTTCTGTAGTCTTTCCGTATGTTTCCATGCCCCTGACAAGCTGTTTCCCTCCCTTTAAATTAAGTGTAAGTCCTTCTTTAAATCCTATCAAATAAAGCAATTCATTGTTACTAAATGAGACTTTTATGCTGAGCAACATTGAGAAGTAAAGGTTGGTCTCAGAAGTCGTGTATGTTTGAAGCTAGGAACATCTTAGGCATCTTGAAAGGGTGAAACCAAACTGGATGGAAAGATTACCTTATGCATAGAGAAAATCTTTAACATAGGTAACTGAAAACGTAATTTTTTCCCAGCAAGGACTGTTCAGTTTGCCACTGTAGCTGATTTTCAGCAGATCTTGTCTGGAGGCTCTATTATATTGCTAATTTAGTTTGTACTGACTGACTTTTCATCCATACTACATAAATTTATAAGCACACTGGAGATTAAAACAGTGATTGACACATCATTACATTAATTTGCTTATACTGGTGGCGTAAAGAAAGTTCTCAGAACCTACAGGCATCTTCAGAAGTTTTATTGAATGCTTTTCATGGTTCTTCAGGAATTATGTGTCAATCAATATCATACTAAGAAATGCTCTTACAGAGTTCTAGAATCCTTATCATTCTTGCTCTTGTCATAGTCAGATTTAGTCATTTTACATAAAGATAGTATTTTCATCAGAGAGAAAAGGGCCAGACCACTGAGCACATTATACTGACTCTTGGGAGACACAGCATTCATTGGAGAGCTGGAGGCTCAGATAGGTTTTAGAAGGATTTTAATCATCAAAGTCTTTATCCACAATAAATTTTGGAAACAACTGAGATGAAAAGTCCTAGTGTCCTCAAAGGGGAAAAACAAAAGATAAAAAGAGTATTTCGAGCAGTACTAGTTCAGGCTGATAGCACTGACAGACAGCAAGACACTTAGAAATGCTTCATTATAGCTGCAGCACTTCAGGGCTGTGGGACAGAGAGCTCTCAGGAATTGCAGAGACACTCTAGGTGGCCATTGCAAAGCTTTACTAAACTGCACCTTCAGGATTTCTCTGGTCTATTGGGGCAGGAAGCAACTCCAATATTCCTCATTCCTGTAGTCCATCCCTGAAGGAGACATGGCAGCACTTCAATCCCCTGTTCACCTAGATTTTTCTTCCAGGAAAGATCTGTGCTCATGAGCAGAGGGCTGCAGTGGGCTGCTGCGTGCCCCGCACAGTGGGGTAGGTGTGCAGAGCGCACTTTGGGGCATGTGTTTCTCATAGTGAACTTTTAGTTTGAGTATGCCCCTTCCACAAAGCAGACATGTCTTCATTTCTTAGAGAAAATATGTCTCTTGATACAATCATTTCCTGTGAGGAGATTGAAAATTACTTTCCCCATAATTTCCAGCCTTTGCTCATCAGTGTCTGTAAAATGCTTCCTGAGCAGCCTATGGAGAGTACAGAGCAACGATTACAAAATGAATTGTAATTAAATTAAAACAGAATGTGGTGTTTGTTTTTTCCAGTACTTATAGTACACAGAAAATAAATTTAATGCAAGAGAAGTCTAGATACAGAGTGGTTTATCTCTGCACCTCTGACTTGGCAGTGGCTAATTCCAGGCTCCAGCCTGCTCTTGGTCAGCAGTTTGCCATCATTACTAGCACAATGCATTCCCTCATGCAAGGGCTATTTATTTGTCCTTGGCAAAGCAGCCTTGTCAGAAGCGTCAGATTACAGGATAACTTGTCCTGTCTGTGAGGAAGCTGCTATATCTATACAATTTTACCTTTCCTAAGCATTCAGGAGAGTGCTATCACATGCACATATGAAGGGACTTCTTACACTTACCTTTCTTATGTCTACTTGAAGAAAGGGGAAAAGCTTTTGCAACTCATCTGGTTACTGTTGTTTGGGCTGAAGCAGATACAGCCTTAGATTTGCACAGTAAAACAAGACAAATACCATGGTAATTAATAGCTCCCTTATAGTATGGCCCTAGTTAACACTGATTCATTACACTTAAGTTAATAGGAAATACTGCTCACAGTGCTGTGTATTTGAACAGCATATGTACCTTGCAGTCACATCAAATGTATTCAAGCTGATCTTCATTTAAGGCCTAATTGTTGATACTATTTCCTATCTTGTTGTGAATAGTGAAAGTGTAGTTGAATCTGTCTTTTAACTTATAAAAGGTAAGACAAGCTGGACTGGATTTCACCAGCCCCTTTCCACTGATCTCTGGCCTGAGGACAGGATAAACATCTCTGACAGGGAACAGTTCAGTCCTTTCTTAAAGACCTACAGAAAAGGAGTTTAGTATGAGAATAAGAGAAGCACTAAGGATGATAAATTAAAATAACTGACATTTTTTATTTCCTATCTGGCATCAAAGATTTCTGCTTTGTCAAAGTAAGAAATTACATTGGTTTGATACAGTTTGTTCTAGAAAAAATCAGCCCCTTGGAAGATGTTTGTTGTTCATCTTCCTAATAAATTTTAGTTACCTGCAAATAAACAGCCTGTTTGCTTCAGTACTTTTTCAGGAGCTGAAGCTAAGCCTACCATTCAATAACTCTCAGGTCCTGCTGTTTTCCTTCCAAATAAAGGCCTGCTATTGTCTTTTCTAGTGATGCAGTATGCTCCCTGTACTGTGTAAGTTCTCAAAGATAAGCACAGAAAGGCTGGCACTACATTGATTAGTTCTTTAAGTATCTCAGTATTTCACTAAGCCCAGGCAATGAGTAAATGGTTCATTACCGCAGGGTGAGCTTTTAACTATTTCACTGGTTTTCAATGTCTGCTCTGCTGCAGCTAACCTTTTAACAGAGGTCAGACGCAAAAGGTTTTTGAACACTTTAGCCTTCTCTGTGTTACCTGTCAAAAACCTAATGAATCTGACGAACAGCAGAATAATTCTTTGCTTGCTCTGCCTTTTATTGGCAGCATCCCTTAGAGATGCTTTTTCCTACATGACATTCCTTGCAAGTTTTATCTTATTCTTCACAGTCTTTCTGATTTTGCTTCTACAGTTTCATCTTTATATTTTTTAAACATCAAAAAATCTGCATTAATTCCCATTGTAGAATTCTCTTGGGTTTGAGGTTAATGAAGAGTGCAGGATTTAACTATGTCAACCCATTTTCCCCTACTTCAGCTGGGAAGTCAGCATGTATGACTCCTTGCTATTCACTGGAGGAACTGCCAGTTCTCTTTTATCCTCACACCATTTCCCAGAAAATCTAGAAATTCACTGAAGGTTTGGTTTGGGGAGATGCAATAAAGTAAATTAATACTTCAGAGCTGCCAAAGGAAGGAAAGACCATCTCTTTCCTCTGGCTATACACTCCTGTTATAGATCTTGTGCCAGTGCTGGCAGCTGTTCAACCCTGAAGTACTGAGTAAGCCAGCAGGAAATTGGGTTAGTTTTCTGAGATTTTGCTGAGTTGAACTGACTCATGAAGGAATCTGAATGGGCAGATTGAGTATCCAGGGCTGGAGTGAAGAGAGTGTGGGAAGGAGAGGACTGGAGAGGACAACATATATTGGGAGGCAAGAAATGTAAGAAGGCAGCCAGTATGAGTTGACTTAAGTCATCTTTGCAATGTTCCTAGTCTTCTTCCTAAGAGTGGCAAAGTGCAGGTTAGGCAGAAGTGAAGTAATTTAACTTTTTTAATTAGCCAGGTTTTACAAGTAAACATAGCAGTGTGGGTATTCTGCAGCTCTTTCCTATTTTTACCTTATTTGACTAACTGAAAGCAGTCTTACAATTTTGCATTTATTTATATGCAATTACTCTTCTGTGAACCTCTATTCTAATACCAAAAATTGTCTTCTGCTCTTATACAGTGGTGTTCATTTATAAGGCCAGTGTTGCATCCTCTGCTTTCCTCAATAATAGCAAGTATTACTGATAGCTGCTGAGAGGAACTAATCATGAAGAAATAAAATAATTTTTCTGATTGTTCCACATGAAGAAAATTAACTGCTTGTATTCATTCCAGGGCAATGGGAGTGACACTGTAAAACTCTACATCTTCCTTTGTATCACAAAAAATTGCAGATAGGAAAAGCTTAAGTATTAGTAAAGATTCCTTCAAATGAGTTTGTATTAAAAGAAGCCCTCATTGGGCTATATGAAAAAAAAAAGTCAACAAAATTAGTATCTTTTAATATCTATCATGTTTCTAACAGAATTTATGAATAATGAATCTGCTGAACACTGTGAACTAGTTCAGCACACCACAAAAATCAAAGACAGATATGTTCACTTTAAGGTAACCACATCACTGAAAGACAAACAGACCCAGGAAAGAAAAGATGGTTCTTTCTTACCCAGAAGAGGATGAATAATATATAGATGAAATACTATTTGCTATCTGGGACAACCCTTATTATCTCAGAAGAGTTTCTGATAAAAGCAATGCTCAGACTGTCCTCTGGTATATGTCAGGTTAGATGTATTGTGTCCATTGGAAATGTGACTCATTTCTGGTGTCACTGTCCTAAATTATTTTAAGGTCTCTGTTTATCTCAGCCTTGTAAGTACACTTTTGAGTACAAACATACTTGGCTATATCTTATGTATAACTGATTTAAAGGGGATTCTTTTTGTATGTGAAAATAGAGAGATAAAAACATCCTTTTTATTATTTATGTGTGGAATTTAGGCCTCCTCTATGATTATGAGTGAAACAAAAAAAAGCAACACCCCTAAAGCCCCAAACAGCTATCTCAGACTAACTCTGTGTATAACATTAACAACAACACCTGCTTATAAGGGATTCTGTCAAGAATTACATCACTGTGCTGGCAAATGTATTAATACATGAATGAAGCAAAGAGATTAAAATATTCTTCTAAGCAGTGTTAGACTTAATAAAAACTAGTTTACTTGTGTAGAATAGTATCATAAGCCTATAGTTTGTCAATTAATATAAAAAAGGCTCTGAGTTTTCTTAAATGTTCAACTGTTCATCAAAGTGTTGGACATTGTTCTGTAAATAAAATGCAAAGAAGAAAAACAATAGGGAAAAAAAAAACCCCAAACTCTATCACAGACTCCTGCAAGCGAGTCAAAAAAGCCTTTTCTGGCAGCCACCAGAGATCCATGTCTGGAATCTTGTTCTGTGATGAGACTTAATTGATTGTGAATGGTCCTTGGCCTGACTTGTTAGAGCCAAACTGGTCTAAACAATACAGCAGTTCCTTTGTAATACTAAGTCTGTAATACACAAGCAAAGGAAAATTTGAAATTAGGAATAAATCCCTCCAATTTGACCTGCCTTCACACAAGAGGAACTCGGCCATAACTATGTTTGTGTAGTCTGCACATTATGACATCCTGTCAGTATAATCTATTTAACATTGTCTCAAATTTCATAGGATTATGGTTTAAAATAAAAAAATAAATTAAAGCTTAGACAAGCAGACAACCTATTAATGAAAACATCAAAGGACTTTGTAACAAATTAAACATTGTAAGATCAGCCCTGGAATTATGTTTATAGTCTATTTACAGGGACTTGCAATACACAAATTTCACAAAGGACTTTCTTGGGCCTCCTGTTGCAGGGATCCTTTGTTCTTCTGTTCTTCTGTTTGTTTGCCATTGTTGTACTGTCAAAACAGTGATGTGTTTGAAGTGAAGCTAGTCATTCAAACAAAGTTTACACAAGTGGGTGCAAGAGATTCTCATCTGCTCAATCTGAGGTGGCATATAAAAGAAAATAATTTGATTCAAACTTTTACTAGTGATCCTAATCATATTTTGCATATAAATTTAGACAACAATATGGTTTTATTTTTGTTTTGATGGCAGGAAAGTCTAGCTATAATAAAAACACCTAGTGCAGCCAAAGCTTTTCCATTTAGAGAGTTTTGTAATAGGGAAAACGGCCAGAAGGATGAAGCACCATAGACCCAACAATTTCAGTTTGTTGACAGAAACATTAAAGAATGATTAAAATACTGTGAGAACTGCTATCTAGGAAAAAAAGAAATACAGTATGTTATTGTTACATATACATCCCTCACACGTAAATTAAATAATAAGAAAAATAAAGAATATATTTTTTCCTTTGGTACATTTTAGACTTCCTCTTATTATTTGATGTTTTTGTATATATTTTTCACTCTGTCTGCCTTTAAAGAGAATACCTGGAAGAATTCATCATTCACCAATGAATGAAAAATTGTGATGTATTATTTAAGGAAACAAGTTTTTTGTCTCTCTTTGTGTGTTAATTTGTCTCCATACTTTTTAGTGATTTTCTGATCACTGCAACAAATCTTTCTTGCTAATATCTTTTCAAACACAAGGGAGTTTGTAAAACTCAACAGCCTCATTTGGGGGGAACTTCTTTTATTTGTCCCAAAGACTCAGCAAAAATACTTTAGACTTCTAAAATCTTAACCTAAAAGTGATGCTTCATATGGTATTGTCAGTAGCAATCAGCCATTAAGAAAATATGTCTTCAAGCCATAGCCAGTCAAAACAATATTCCAAGGCTCAGCAAAATTTTGGTATTGTAGGGCTGAGACAGCTGAATAGAAGAGGTTGCTGATATTTGGTTTTGAACTAAAAAAAACCACCACAGTTTTATATAGACATCTCTTTAGTTATACTATCAAAGTAAATTCAGCTCTTCCTAAAAGGACCTTTGCAGTCAGACTGTCAGAGCAGCAGCGCATGATGTGATACCCTGTACTTGCACTAACGTGTTTATGGAGGGGCTGCAGCCCCTCAGTCCGAGAAGTTCACACCCACACTCACTGCATTAGACAGCTTCCTTTCCTAATTAAATCTGCATGTAAATTATTTTTCAAATGCATAGAAAGGAGGTGGAGTGTCAGAAAAGTAGGCTAACTGATTATTGCCTTTCAGCCTGAAAACACAAGGTTTTTGTTCCTCAGGCAGGATGCTGCTAAAGAAGTTTGTTGGGCCCAACATTTCAGAAAGGCTAGCTGTTGTGCCATAGAATATCACAACAGTTAGCATAACCAGGAAGTCATGAAGAAGCAGAAGCTGTTTTGAGGACACGTAAACAGTCTCAATCATTCCAATTCAGCGTGTTGTTAAAGATGCTGCATATTGTATGCGGTAGGACAACACCAGTTATTTCAGGTCAGAGTCACTTAGCAACTTTTGTGCTATTTATTTGCAAAAATATTTGTCATTTACTGATCTGTCTCATAGGTGACTTGAATTTTGGTATGAGGTCGCCTGCATGTAATCTGACTATATATGTTATTCATAAATAATATATTGCTCTTTATAATTTAGAATATTATAAATGAAATCTAATGTAATGTAATGCTCCTAGTAAAAAGAGATCGATCCAAGAATTCTGAACGCGGAAACTGAAACAAAGAGGAAGTGGTTAGCTCACATCCAAAGACCAGCTGAAGTGTGCCATGACAGCACATTTCTTGCGCCACACCGGCAGTGAGCTGCTTGTCCTTGATCTTGAAAAATGATGCTTTTATTTCTTGAAATATGTGACGTCTGGCCTCATTTGTCCTCTGGTTAGCAAAAGTAGGATCTAGGATAGGAAGGCTCTGCAGAGGGATCTGGACAGGCTGGATTGATGGGCTGAGGCCAGTGGTCTGAGGTTCAACAAGGCCCAGTGCTGGCTCCTGCCCTTGGGTCACAACAACCCCAGGCAGCTCCACAGGCTAGGATAGAGTGGCAGGAAAGTGCCCAGTGGAGAAGGACCTGGGGGTGCTGGTGGCAGTGCGTGAAAAGAGACAGCTGTGCCCAGATGACCAAGAAAGCCAATGGCATCCTGTCCTGGATCAGCAATGGTGTGCCCAATGATGCCATGATGGTTTTTTGCCTTTTCTTTTTTTACATACCTTTCGTGTATTCTCAGTGTTCTTAACATACATGCTTATAATTCTTTAAGCCTAATATTTTAACATAGTCCTGGTATTCTGCTAAGCCAGAAGACCAAACATCCTAAAAGCCTCACAGCTGAGGGCCAGAAAGCATTATGCTATCTTGAAAAACCAAGATCCTCTCTCTAAAACATATTTTATAAACTAGTCTCAAGCCCCATCTGAGAAGAAATGCTTTAGAATAGAGAGATGTTATTTCATTCATTTAAGCTCCTCGTTAGAGAATCTTCGTCAGATATACTAATTTACAAAGTCTATAAAATTGTATATGTGATATACCGAGTGTGTGCATTTCAGCATATTATTTTGACGAATAAATACACCATAAAATTTCTTATTAAATACGGAGATAAAAACCCTTTTATCCCTTAACCATGTCTGGCTCTTAATTCTAAGACCAGAGAAAAAGGCATCACCAGCAGGACCAGGGCAAGGACTGTCCCCCTGGGCTGGGCCCTGGTGAGGCCACACCTCGAGTGCTGTGTCCAGTTCTGTGTCCCTCACTGCAAGAAAGGCACTGAGGTACTGGAGTGAGTCCAGAGAAGGGCAATGGAGCTGGGGGTCTGGAGCACAAGTCCTGTGAGAAGCAGCTGAGAGAGCTGGGAGTGTTTAGCCTGGAGAAAAGGAGGCTCAAAGGGGACTTTATGGCTCTTGACAACTGCCTGAAGGGAGAGTGTAGCCAGGTGGGGGTTGGCCTCTTCTTCCAGGCAACCAGTGACAGGACAAGAGGAAATGGCCTCAAGTTGTTCCAAGTGAGGTTCAGGTTGGACATGAGAAGAAATTTCTTCACAGAAAGGTTTGTCAAGCCCTGGACTCCTCAGGCAGGTGGTGAATTCATTAACCTCTGCAGTTATTTAAGGAAAGGCTGGACATGGCACTTAGGCCTATGGCCTAGTTGACAAGGTGGTGATTGATCAAGGGTTGGACTCAATTACATTGGAGGTCTTTTCTGACCTAAATGATTTTGTTATTATGTGGTCTCTCAGCACAGACTAACCAGCAGGGCCATCTCTTCAGAATAGCAGGTTACATCTTCCTGAATTTTCTGGGATGTTGGGAAAAAATAATCACACTGCAGCAGAAACACAAGTGTAATTATCAGGTTCTGCAAGATGGTAGGGTGGTTTACCAGCAGTTTAGCTATAACTCAGGATGTATTCGCTTGCAATCAAGATCTGTTCTGTTGTATCTCAAAAGTATGTACTAGAAACAAGTGCAAATACAACTGTCAGCACCAATATAGTGCAAAAATGCAATCCAAAGCCTGCACATGGCTGTCAGCCTATGAATAACCCCAGAGACATGAGAAAAACTGGTAAGCTGGTGTGTTTTGTCCTCTGTCTGCTGAAGATCCTGGGCCTGACATCTGGGTACCAGCCACCAAGTGCCTGGCTGGTGGTGGGGTGGGTGGAACACTCCAGCTTGGGCACCTGACAGAAGGGTTTACATAAAAACCCTTTGCCCTCCTGTACAGTCACACATAAGTTAAAGACCTCACTTGGGGCACATATTAAGGTTTGGCAGAACAAAAGAGTAGCCTCCAAGCCCATACTAGAGATCAGAACCAGGGTGTTTAAATGGATGCTTCCATGCAAGATTATGGTAGTCTCAAATCACAGAAGAGACCAATTCACTGCTACTAGAGGCATGCCCTCTCCATTACTGAGCACAGAAAAGCCTGAAAGGAATAGGCAAGGATATTTTACTGTGCTTCATTTGACCATTGCTACGCTATTACCTTGATAATTACTTTAGTAAATGTAAAAACAGTATTTACCTTGCAAGTCCTTTTCTTGTCATAATCATATTCCTGCCTACCATTTTCAGCAGAGAAAGAAAGGAAACAAGTACTGCAGATGTATTTAATCTTAAAACCTGGAAATCCATAAGAGAAAGAAATATCATTCACAAAGAATTGTTAAAGTACTGTCCTCAAGTCAATGAAGACACTGAGAGCTTCAAAAGGACGTTCAAAGAGCTCACATTAGCAAAGCTAAAATGATTGTCCAGGCTAAGGTTGAAGGAGACAAAAAGACAGAATTGTTGCCATCTTCTTTTAAAACAAAGTGGTATTGCTGAAAATGAAAATGATCCAAGGAAAGCTAACAATTTTATTAATGTAAATTCATCAAATATGAAAAGAAAAATGACAGAAAGTTGCCAGAACCTATGGGATAAATTGAAATGTTCAGTTTCATTAGAGTTGATGTACAATTGATCCAAGTACTAAACTGAATTGAAAATAATAATAATAATTGAGAAATATGGAGTAGTATACGAGGTTAGCTCTAACACGATGGTAGTTCTAAGTAGTAGTCCTTCAAATCTGAGGAACTGAGCACACGATAAAAAGCAACCTTTCTGTGACAGCATCACAATCAAAGGACATGATGTCTTAAAAACTTGTACGTCCCCTTGGTTCTACTCTGCCATAACGCTGCCTGCTTGCTTAGATCAGCACCTCTTGTAGTCATTGTAGCCATCTCCTGTACATCTGGAAGGTAAAAACGTCAGGTTTAAATGCACGTTCCAATTCAGGTAGAACAGATTGAATCTCATCCTGCTGTCAGCCACCAAACAACAAGGCAAAGAAAACATTTCTGCACCAACATTTATAAATCAAAGAAAAACAAGTGATGAGTGGTGGAGATCTAAGTCAAGATAAGACTGATGTAATCATCGCAGTCCTTTGGTCATTATAAATGCATCCTACAAAGCCTAGGAAAGGGAAACCTGGGTAAATAAGAAGTCCAGCCTGCCTGGAATTGTCTGTCACCTCTGAGAGAAATGCAGGTGAGGGTCAAAGCATATTAAATAATTTGCCTCTGGAGTGTCTTTCAACAGCAATGCTGATAGTGCCATTTGTGATGACATTTCTTGTGGGAAAGTTACAAATGAACATTAAAAGACTGAAATTTTCTCTTCAGTTTTATTGAGTGTCCAGAAGATTGGGTGATTGTTGGGGCTCAAGACTCCACAAAAATGTGTTTGGAATATTGTTGACAATGGACTTTAAACAGTAAATAAAAAATACTGACATTTGGATTTTTTGACCAGTCTAATTGAAAGCACCAGAAGGAACCTTCTGGTGACATATCAACATTTCCACAGTTGGTGACAATCAGAGTCAGCAATTCTAGTAAAAAATTACTGTAAGTAACTTTTTTTTTTGCTTATCTACAAAGTAGGTGCAGAAGTTAATATTTAAGAATAATGAAAAAGGAATGCATATGTTATTTTAAAACATCACGTTTAATCTATTGGCTTGGTTTGGTTTCTTTGCTTTATTTTTTCTGATTTGAATGCCAAAAGGATATACTGCTGTGGTATGTACTGTTCTTTTTGACTGTGTTTCACTGAAGGGTGCATGAGAATGGAGAGGAGCTCTGGCAGGAATTTTTCCATTAGCAAGCAATGGTACCTAAGTTTGGAAATGCGGTGGTTGTTTTAAAAGCTACCCAGACAGAAAAGAAAACACAGAACAGTGGTAAGCAAATAAGAAAATAAACAAATATAAAAGAAAATAAATATGTTTTACATTAGAAGGTGTCATAGTGGAAAATATTTATAGCAAAACATTAGTAGATCAAGATGTCAGAGAAGCAAACGTCACACTGTGTATTAGTAAGATATATAGAGACAGTCTGTGAAAAAAAGGGAACAACTTATCAGGCTGGTTGTAGAGTGAATAATAACATATTTGTAATGAAGTACGAATTACAGATTTTAAGTGTTCATAAAATTTTTCATGACAGAAAACAGTTATAATAATTCTGACTCATTTTGCACTTAAAAAAAAAAAAGACATTCAGGCAAGATGTGGGAAGAGAGAAGGATCCAAGGGCACTTTCCTTCAAGCATGAGAAGTCCAATGCTTGCAAAGGCAAATACTTTGCTCATTTGTACATGTGTTTGGTATGCCAAGAGAAACCAAAGACATCTAAGGTACTGCTCTTGTAAAAGATCTTTGCAGACTGCAGGTAACAGACTCTGGTGGGACAAGGAAGACACCTTTAGAGTCTCTCAACACAGAAATCAAGATGTATGTTGTATGAACAAGAGACAGAGGCTCAAATGCACTTTAAAGCTTTATATCAGCTAACTCCTCTGCTGATATACAGAAGTAGGGATAAAGTTTCACTATCATAAAATGTGGTCTCGTGAAAATTCTGTTTTACAAAGTGGTTCTTTACTTTCTTCCTCAGAAAGACTTAATTTTAATTATCTTCACATTTCAGTCCCTCCAAATGATTTTTTCATTGTGCTTTTAAAGTTTAAAACAAGATCTGTCAAAACCAGCACAAATTTTCAACTGCAGAAAAACCAGGATGCATTCTATTAATTTTTACAGATTTATACTGGAATTCTTTAAAAGTTCACCTGTGTATCTAAATGGGCATAAACTATGCATGTTATTGACACTTGACTGCATCTAGATGTACACCATTAAGACTAGAGAAAAGATCCCACTGTTCCTGGTGGGATCTGGCTCTGGTCAGGTTGACAGCATTGAGCTCATCTCCATCTCTATATCATGAAGGAAAGGGAAGAAAATTAGTGTGACAGTCTGTTCCTGTTCTTCTAGGAGTCAAACTGACACAAATTTTTAAAAGGCAGAGAAACTATGTGTAGTGGGTTGGGTTTGTAACCAGGCAGAAACACCAATTTAGTGTAGTGGTTTGGTTCAAAATACTCATTACTGTTTACCTTCTGTGAGATAAAAATTAGGAGAAACGCAAAGCAGGCACCAAACATGAAAGAATATAAAGAAGTTTATTAACAGACTGTTAATTAAACAGTCTGTTTACCACTTCCATAATAACCTTGTTCAGTCCATTTAGGAAGAGGAGTCTCTCTTGCCCGTGCTATGGAGAAAACATTATCCACCCAGGTTGGTTCTCTGCTCGCATGCAAGTCCCTTCCCACGACTTGCAGCTTTTCCCACAACTGCTTTCCAGGGTCCACTCTTGAAGTTTTTTGGGGTACAACTTTAAGGTTGAGCCATTCAGAAACAAAAGTTCTCTTCACCCATCTCTGGGAGCATTTCGTCTCTAAGAACAGAGGCCCTTCTCCTTCCCTGGGAGCAAAGGGTCCTCATCTTCATCTCTAGGACTATCTCTGGGAGCATCTCTAGGAACTGAGGTTTTCTCCTTTCCCATTTGGAGCAAAAGTCCTCATCGCTTCCATCTCTCCCTGTCCAAATTTCTCATGAAATTACAGCTGCGTCAGCATCTGCCTATCTCAGCACAGGTGCTTTTGCTGACAAGCATGAGATGAACACTCCACCCTTCATATCTTCATGAAATTACAACGGGTACTCGGATGCATCATAGCTTTACAACAGAATTTCAGCTTTAAGTATCTCCTCTTTCTTCTCCCTCAGGTTTTCAGCTCTTCACAGCACTAAAAGGGTTAATCTCACCTCGGCCTTGCAGCTGGAATGTTGCTTATCGCTGTTGGTCACCTGATCTGTGCTGGACAGCGGTGCAGCTTCAGCTGAATCTTGGCTGCACTGGAGAGGGGGAGCCGAGCCGCTCCGGCTGCCCACAGCAGGGCTGTGGGGGTGTTCCGCGGGTGGAACAGGTCCATCGGCTCCAGGATGGCCGTGGCCCGGCACGGCCTGGCCCCAGCAGGACCTGGGCTGGGCCCGCTGGCCCCCGCACGGGGCCTGCAGCCACCTGTCCCAGCACCGGAAACGAGAGAGAGGTGTGAGGGGAGTTTGTCTGTTCTTAAGTGTGGATCACAGAGGTGGTCACAATTTTAAGTGGCTCAAAGAATTGTCCATATTCAAACTGGCAAGCTGACAGGTTCTATCAGGTCACAGAGGAAGCTGTAAGCACCCCTTTGCAAGAACATCACTTCCGGAACTATGCTTGCTAACCCATGACACTATGTTGAATTCTTTGTCCTGTTCTGGGTTTGTATGGACTGGCTCTCACTTTCCCAAAGCAGTGGTTTGCAACACTCAAAATACAAGTATTGGTCATCAGACTCTTCCAGCACTTTAATTATTTTTCCTCAGTTCAGCAGATCTGCACTGACCTCACTGAGGTCTTCCTATTGCTTGTCTAAAATTTATCCATTTCTTCATACTTTCCCTCATGCTAAAGGTTCAGATTTTGTTGAGTTTCTTTAAAGGAGAGGACAAAGGTAAACCAAGTCCTACCACAGACCCAGCTGCATGATCAGGGGAGTGCAGCCCTCCTTCCTAATACAACAAGGCATTCCCTGCTTTCCACCACATTCCTTTTTCTTTTTTTAAGTGGGCCTACAGTAATAGTTGGTGACTCTGGTTTGCCTTCTTCACTTGATTTAAGTCTTTGGGGAGATAAATTTATACTGCTAGCACACACAGTGCCTGAAGGTGGGGAAGACACAGATGCCAGTCTTCTGCTTGGCTACATTCTCTCATAGGGAGAGAGCCTTTTCTGCTCTGGAAACTTACCAAGACTGTTTAGTGTATATTAATTTTTTATTGTGCGACATCTTTGTGCTTTACTGTACAGAGTCATATTCTTTTCTTGTCCAGCTGCCTCCATCTGTCCTGGAAATTGTGCCAACACAGGACAATAGTCAGTGGGACGAAAGTGAGTATTGAAGTTAAAGTGCTTAAAACAGCTGGAGAAATCTGCATGCTTGAGCATTCACAGCCAGTAGCCTTGAGGGATCCTGGCAAGTGGAAAAAGGCCAGGAGAGCCTCCTGGAGAATCTTGCACTACTGCTATGCTCACACCTATTTATTTTAATTAAGTAAAGATATTCTATATTTTTGTAGTCTGCATAATGGCATTCTGGCATTCTTCTGAAACACTAACATGATTTGGACTCAATATAAGACTGAATAAATCAGTGGCAGACTATGGTGCAGAAATGACTGCACCCAGTGAATGCCTGTGTAAATGCTGGGATAATTTTGGACAATTTTTAAAAATATCATCTGTGCAGAGATTTTTTGGTGAAATTTTTCCTATTAATCACTGGTGAAATTTGACTGAACTTGATGAAATCAGGGCAAGGATGTTTTAATCCAGTCCTCTAGTGAGTGCTATGTGCCCTTCTCCCCCTCCCTATTGTAACACCTCTGCACTATGACTGGGGAAGAATAATCAGTACGTGCCCCATTTTTCACTAATAAGAGTGTTAAGATATCTTTTATGTAGTATATGTCAAAAACCATGTTCCCTTCAGGTGCTGTCTGTCAGATGCTGTACTCAAACTGTGTCAAATTGCCATTGAATATTGAAGTGGCTAATTGTGAAAAATAAAACTGGTCATTTCCCACTTACTGAGTAAGTATACAGTCTTCTCTAGCTCTACTATATCTTAGAGAACACATAATTCTATACTAGAAAATTAGTTTTACTGTATCTTTCCTTTCTGCAAGAATTTGCAGGCCATGGTTTGAAGGCAACAATGCTGGTGAAGCCTTAGCTTTTACAAAAACAATTCAGCATTGAAGTAAAAGAAACCCAAATATTTCACTCAGACTAAATGGTATACACCTCCCAAAAAACAACTGAAGAAGTTTCAGTGTTCTCATAACATATTATATAAGAAATCTATTTTCTGTTAGTCTAAGAAATGATCCAGTTAAAAACCAAAAAGCATGCATTGGAATTAATTGTCATGAATCTGCTTTTATATTCAACCTACCTGAAGCAATATGAAATCTTGCTTTACTGAGCCCTGGAAGCCTTTCATTTTTCTTCTTGAAGAACTGCATACTGCTTATCAGTAACATACTCCCATAGACTTAGCCTCCAAGCCTGGGACTGGAATCCTTTGGAACAATCTTAGCTCTTCCTCCCTCTCTCCTTCCACTCACCAACTATGGGTCCACAAGCGATTTTTTTCAACAGGTTCCAAATTTGCCATAAACACCAAATCAGATGCAAAAACGTTTCTCACTGAAAGATCAAATCTGAACCGTGTGACTTGTACTGTTTCATAACTGAGTTAGCACAGGATAAACTTTCTGAGCTCTTCACTTAGAAGCTCTGAAAACTTTGTGGTTTTGTGGTGAGAGCTATGATCTTGGCCCCAGCAGAGGGGGCCATCCTCTACACACAGGCACTGGTAGTACTGCACACCAGTCCTGCCCCTCAGCTGGGCACCACTACCCAGAACATCATTCAGGGGAGCAATGGTAGGATGCAGTAAGTTCATTTTGCACCCCAAGACAAGCAAGAAAATGATTACCAAGACAACACAGTCACAGGCCCCAAAACTGTTTTACTAGGCCAGGCCACAACCATTGTTGTCATAGCTGGCTTATAGTCAGCTGCCTAAGTTGGGTTATGAGAGCTTTGTTACTGAAAAAGGGTAGACTTGCCCCACTTTTGCACATTCCTTGCCTCCCTTGTGCTGGCCTTAGCACACTTACAGTCTTATGTTTGGACAGAGCAGGAAAATATTTTTATTTTTATTAGTCCCTCTTAACTCATGTAAGGAAAACAGAACAGTGTAAAACTGATGCTATAAAAACATTGGAACGTTGTGAATGGATAAATAAATATATTAATTTGCTCTATAAAGTGTAAGAAATTGGTATGTAAATAATTTTCTTCTTGGAATATACTTAAGCCACATCTCTGTTACAGAACTCTCTTATAGCCACAGCCCTGTTGTCTGGGTCAACAGGAAACTTCAAGTCAATAAAAATGAACAAGGACTTAAAATTACAACTCATTTACAAATGTCTAAATTTAGACGTTCAAGCCTATGTTTACAAATCCATCTAAGGATAATCTCATTATTAAAACTATTGCTTAGCTTCCTGTCCTGCCACTGCAAGAAAGCATAGCATTGCTATATGAAAGCAGTCAGTAGTAAAAATTAATTTTATATGGTAACTGTGTCTGACTGCCTAATTATAGGTGAAGAGCTCAAGGATCTTCAAGAATTCATTCATGAGATAATCATTTCTGAAAAATCCTATCCTAAACTTCTTGAAAAGACGGCCAATATTATGTATATGAAAGAATATTCCACAATACTCAAGCTGATCAATCTAGCCCAAATTCCATGGGCTCCCCATTTCATGATGGAGTTGTGTGTGCTGTTAAGAGAGGACTGCTTCATAACTAAATGGCCCAACTATGTAAACCCTGACAAAAAGCCTGCAAGGCTCTCAGCTGGCAAATTCCCCTGACATCGGATAGACTTTCTGGCAGACAGCTACTAGTCTTTCACACTGCTGTATTTCTCAAAGCTATGTATTATTATGGTTTGAAAAATAATGACCATTCTCTCAATACACATTATATACTTCACTTTATGTATTTAAAGAAAGAGCAGTAGAGTCAAAATGAGGCTTTCTCAAGTTTCATTAGAGTTTTCTCTTCAATAAAAACTTATTTCCATCTTTTTCTACTAGATAATTAAAATGTAATAAATATTTATCTTTTCTTCTATGTTATTGACATAAGTTTGTGGGCAAAAGTAGTTGTAAACACACTGAAGAGTATGAACTATAGAAGACTGAACCCCCAATTTAACAGATAAAAAAGTACTCTCTTTCATTATATCTTTGAACAGAACTGATTAAAGGCTATCAGAAACATGGAAAAACAGGAGAGGAAAGGTATTGGTACATATAATCTCAGGAGGTTGCCTTCATGCCATTGGAATCTAAGGCAAATTTAGATCATCAGTGGATTTCCTCCAGAAACTCACATCGTGCTTCTTCCCCTGTAGTGGGTTGACCCTGGCTGGGTGCCAGGCACCCACCAAAGCCTCTCTCTCACTCCTCTCACAAATGGGCAGGAAGAGAAAATACAACAATGGGTTCATGGGTTGAAATAAAATTGGGAGAGATCACTCACCAAATATTGTCAGGGGCAAAACAGACTTGAATTAGAATTAATTGAATTTTATTACTAACAAAATCAGAGTACAATAATGAGCAGTAAAATGAGACTTTAAAACACCTTCCTCCCACCCCTCCCTCCTTCCCAGATCTGCTGCTTCCTCCCCAGCAGCACAGGCAGACAGGGAATGGGGTTATGGTCAGTTCATCACATATTGTTTCTGCTGCTGTTCAGGGAGAGAAGTCCTTCCCTCTGCCTCAGCATGGGGTCTCCCCCATGGGAGACAGTTCTCCATGAACTTCTCAAGCATGAATCCATCTCATGAGCAACAGTTCTGCATGAACTGCTCCAGTGTGGGTCTCTTTCCACAAGGTGCCATCCTTCAGGCACAGCCTGCTCCCGTGTGGGTCCCCCACGGGGTCACAAGTCCTCCTCCGCAAGTGTGGGCTCCTCTCCATGGGTCTGCAGGTCTCTGCCAGGACCTTGCTCCAGCACAGGCCTCCCATGGGATCACAGCCTCCTCGCAGGCCTCCACCTGCTCCAGCGTGGGTCTGCTTCAGGGGCTGCGGGTGGATCTCTGCATCCTTGTGGATCTCCGTGGGCTCAGGGGCACAGCTGCCTCACCATGGTCTGCTCCAGGGGCTGCAGGGGAACCTCATCTCCAGTGCCTGGAGCACCTCCTGCCCCTCCTTCTGCACTGACCTTGGTGTCTGCAGAGCTCTTCCTCTCACATATTCTCACTCTACTGTTCTCTGGCCACAATTACATATGCACAATAATTTTTTTCTTCTTAAATCTGTTATCACAGAGCTGTTACCACCATTTCTGATGGGCCCAGCCTTGGCCAATGGCACCTCCATCCTGGAGCTGCCTGGGACTGGATCTGGGGGACATGGAGGAAGCTTCTGGCAGCTTCTTACAGAAGCCACTCCTGTAGCAGCCCCACTACCAAAACTTGACCATATGAAGCAATACATCCCCTAAAAAAGGGTATTTTTAAATGTCTAGTATGTTCCTTTGCAGTACTAAAATTAAGTAAACATTAAAGGGAATTTCATTTCTGCAGGAAACATTAATTGGTAGGAAGGAGCAAAATTCCTAATAATATTACTACAAGCAATTCTGAAAAATGCCTTATTGGAAGCAAAGAAACAATCTTAGAGAAATGTTTCATGATAATAACACTGTGTTTCTTGAAAAGTATCAATTATATTCTCTTATAAAATACAAGATTGAAATAACAATGTTATAAAGGTACAAAAGATAATAGACAAAAATCACCCTGAGATACCTGATTTCAATTCAAAGTGGTTCAAAGTCAAGTCTTCCTTAGAAAAAGACTGAATTCGCCAACACATCATCAAACAGCTCTCATTTGAAATTTAAATCAAAGTTTGGCTTTACATTTTGGAATACACTAAATATTACAAACATACTTTACTAAAAAAGCTGTTACAGTGCAGAAAATTCATAATCATGCCCAAAAGAATGATATGTAAGCCTGAAAACTACACAAATATCATGTTTTCAAAGAGATATAAGCCACTTTTCTATTCTATGTATCAAAGCAAAATTTTCCTGCCATTTTCACCATTAAATAGTTCATGTAGTTAGTGTGTACAGTAGTAAGACATAAAAACATACAATTACTGGAAAGTTAATTTTGATTCCAATAAGACACTGGTATTTTCTAAATTTCATTTTTCACATAGAAAGTCTTGTTAATCATAGCACAAATAAATATCTTAAGAACTGGAAGTCCTCCATTCCTTAACAATTGTAGTTCAATTGCTGTGGAAGTCCATGAAAACTGTAAGTACTTTGCCTGCCTAATTATTGCTGTAGTGAAAAGTTTGTAATCTCTTGGGATCCAGACACAGAAGCTTATTAAATAAGCTTTCTTGCTGAAGATTTATAAATGCTGTTGTGCTGGCTAAGTCCACTTTACACCCCCCAAGTTACTGCAAAGTGGTCTCTCCCCACACCTCTGTGCTAGAAAGTTCTCCCTTTACCGAGACCCCACTGGTCACTGGTCTGTTCCCCCCTCGCATCCTTTCTCCCATTGGCCCCTGTTATGTCACTCACCCTTGCCTCTGCCCCCTACCATTGGCTCAAGCCCTCAGACTATTGGCTTCTGATGCTCTGCCCGCCCCTGGGACCCTTCAGGATAAAACCATGCATGGGCTTTTGTTCTTGGTTCTTTGTCCCTGCTTCCTTCGAGTGTGTTGGTTCCATTAAACACCTCAAACACCTCCGAACTGCATGCAGAGAACCCCTCTCACCTGTTCGTCTCCAGCTCATGCACAGACTGTGTGTGTGAGCGGCTGCTCGCAACCACCTGCAAAGCTGAGATCGAGTGCACGCGTGGGTGCTGGCAGAGTGCTGCCGAAGTGTCTCCACGAGGGACCCTGTGGAAAAAACACAGCACTGATCCACTGATACCCCCACCACAATAAAATGCCACGCTTCCCTGTTTGTCAACAGTGGTAGGTATTGCAACACTTAATTAACTGGGGAAGGATGTGTCAGCTTGATGTTTAGAAAAGAATTAACATGTATCTGAAGTGAGCTATCTTTTGAAGTCTTGTCAAAACGAACAAAAAAACTCTTATACTTTGAAGTGTCAGCAAAATGGTGCTATCGTACATCAAGAAAAATTGTTTGCCAAGAAAACTAAGTATCTTAATTCACTAAAATCACAAATAGTTATTAACATACTTAAAAATATGTCTACTAAGAAGTCCAGTCAAATCGGTGCAATGAGGTTAAGCAAGTAACAATAAATAGAGGTTTTTTTCCCATCTGTATGATCTTTGTATGACCCGGCGACTGAATGGATGACATGGTGACTGAGTTGCTGTTTCGGGGAGATGGAGTGTGTTACACTTACATTCAATAAGCACAGAACTAATTAGTCTGGCCAGCCAACATGCTTCACTAAAGCAAGGATAAGTTACACTAAAACTGTCCATGTCAGTCCTTGTCAAAAGGCACCAGTGGCAGGTGTGTAGCCTCACCCCACTTCCCTTAAACCTGTGTTCTCTGTGCTGCCACACCAAACACTGACAGCAGCCTTGTGCTGATCATCATGCAAGACGTCAATGTGAAGAGACTAAAACCTTTCTTTCCAGACAGAAAATAAAGGAGTGGAGTTCAGAAACTCATACACTGATGTCACACTAGCATTCAAGGCAAGCTTGAGATGAAAAATTAGGAAAAAGCAGACTTACTGGAAGAATGCACACACAGTTATGCCAGCCCTGTGTGCTCCTTTCCCTGACCGAAACCCAACTGTGCTCACTGCCAAAGGCAGGTGGGCATCTCTGGGCTTCCTACAGACTCCAAGAGGGGCATACGCACAAGGCACTTTGAGGGAAGATCCTTAGTTTTGTCCTTTTTCATATCTTGAATTTGATGTGAAGCAAAAATACTGAATCTCTATAACTTGCTTCTAAGTTATCAGTAAACAGACATTTCCTAAAACCTGTGAATATGTGAGTTTTTGCAAGGTCTAATGGAAGGTATCTGGATCCTTTTCAAAACAGATTTCTGGGACATTTCTGAGCTGTAGGCTACCAATACAAGGCTGTAGTCTACAAGTGGAAGTCTAACAACTTTAGCCAACGGCTTTTATTCTTTCTGTACCAAGCCTGACATATATAGTTGGAAAAGCTAATTGAAGTCACCTGACCTCCAGAAAACTTGTGGTGCTGTGGCATTAGTAAGAATTTTGTCATGTGGATTTTTAAATTTTTCTAAGTTTTGCATCTTCACAGGTACACAGAGGAGCCATACAAACATAGCCCTACTAATATTCCAGCTATTGCTTTCTAAATAACAACACCTCAGTGAAACCAGGAAGCCCTCCAATGCTTGTATACTTTTTTTATTCAGTGTCTTAAATTGTCTCAGCACTTACAATATAATTGAGAAAGAAATAAAGAGTCAATGTGTAATAGAAGTTTTTAAAATGAAAACACTGGTATGTCAACTACACAAACTCCAGTTTATAACATTTTTCATATCATTGTGAACATTAATCTTTTATCACAGATACCTTCTGTACCAAGCTTAATCAGGGGAGAAGGAAAGACTGCAGGAGACAGCTAATTTAAATAAAAGTTAGTTTAGAAGTTAGCATGAATTCAAAAGTTACCAGCTGGCATTTAAAACCACCCTAAGAATAATCATGACTCTTAAGTGATGAAATTTTATTTCTTTCTTCATCAGAAAAATATTAAAAGATAATGTCACATATGTAATACTCATAAAATTTCCTACACTGACCTTCATGTGCTTCACTCTAAATATATTTTAGATCAAATTCAAGTATCAGAATAATCCCTAATTCCTCTTAGCAACATTAAAAGAAACCAAACAGTTTTAGTTATTTCTTACCGTATGAATGAAAGAAATTTCAGAAAAAAGGGTTTGAATAAAATCCCTATTATAACATCCAAGTTGCAATGCAGAAGAGACAGGTGTTTTTTAGCACACTTACCCAGCATCATGTGCATATGAGCCAGTGCAAACATTCACCCTCCATGCCCTCCTGTCTGTTAAGGCAAATGGTTTCTCCAGCAGAGTTGATGTCATCCCACTGGTGTCCCAGTGCCTGGGAACATGCTCCTGGTGCAGAGGGAGCCCCAGTGTAAACCAGTTTGGGACTGATGTGGACATAGGGCTAATGGACCTGGGTGACTGGGTGGCAGAGAGCTGCTCCTTGTAAAACACTCCTTTTTTGTGTGTGTTCCTACTGCTGAGGAGTCACTGTTTTTGTACACCCTGGGGACTGAGCCCACATTGTGTAAGGAATTCAGACAATTTTTCACAGTGAGCTAAGCAGATGACCAAGTTCAAGGCTCAAGCACCAAATGCCAGGATGAACTTGCTTTACAAAGTACTGATAAACTCTCCCTGTATGTGTGTGCCAGATCTGCACAATAGTTTTTCAAACAATGGGACCAGCTCTGCAAGGATCTCTTAATTATCCAAAATCAATCATTGCAACTTCAATTTTTTCATTTTATTAATAGTTGAGTCAGAAGTTATTACTATAACTGTACAGAAAAGTATGAAATCAATAACACATTCTGAGCTGTGGACCTTTAAATAAAAAATTGAATCTCTGAAGGCTTCAAACACTTAACTTGTACCTACAGTTCATCAGAGACACTCAACAAATTTATGTAAGAACTTTTCTTGCAGTGTTTACTTATTCATAGCCCCCAGTGGTACCAGACTCCATTTCCTCAGCAGGAGGAGGTGACATTTGTTTCTCCAGTCTGCACCTTGGACAGTCCCAAGAGCAGGTTTTATCAAACTGGTACACTATATATGGTTGAGGAACAAAGCATGTGGTACTGCCTCTCATGTCATTCTGCCTTTCTGATTAATCGCTAGCCACCAAAGCAAATGACAGAAGCAGTTTAAGCCACTAGAGACACCAGGGCAGATTATCATCTACTATTATCTACAGTTGTGCTGATTTTGAAAACTTGGCGTTAGGAAGAGTGCACTGCAGTGTTTGACACCAGCATTCACTGCCTGGGAGCAGAAACCTGCAGTGCTTTAAGCAGATCACAGCGATCACACCTAGCACAGCACAGACTCATACTGACTTGTAGTGTATTTTATGCAGTGTCTTGGGGTGACTTTATGATGTGTATCCCATACTGCTGCCCTAAGCCCAGGAATTAATTTTGTGCCTTTCTGTGCCTTTAAACTGAGGCTAAGACGGGGAAGGAAAAAACTGAGCAAAACTTCTTCAAAGCAGTTTGCAGCTTGTTCAAGGTCACACAGAGATAGAGACTTTTTTTCCAGCTGTGGCAGGAGAACGAGAGCACCCGGCTTGCTTTTCTTTCCAGCCAGTTGTTGGCCAGTTTTTCAGCTTCTTTTTCTCCAGAGGGAGACAGAGAGTTGAACTTTTTTTCTGGAACTTCGGGGGTTTTTTTCCCCTTTTCTGCTGGACTGCTTCAATATCAGAGCACTTCGGGAGGACTTTCCACCGGGCACAGAGGGCCTGGCCTTGGGCCAAGTCCCAACTCCAAGGAGACCAAAGGGAGGCTCTAACACTTTCCCAGGTTTTTTCTCCATAGCGAGAGATCTCATTATTTAGCATTATTATCCTTTCCCCGTGTATTTGTTAAATATTTTTATCGCTTTCACTTTCCTTCGAGGAAAAAGTTTCTTTTTCCCTGAACCTGGTGGGGGAGGGGTGGTTTGTCGCCTGCCTTCTCTCAGAGGATATATTTCTAAATTTGGCCAAACCGGCACAAGCAGTTAATCTTTTCCAAACCCACCATCCTTCTTTTTCTTCCCTGGAGCTGAGACAAGCAGTGCCATTAGGAACTACTTGAAGTTTAAAAGAGAAACATCACTACCTTAATTTTTCACATCACACTAAAGTATGCCTTTACACTGTTCTGATTTCAGCACCCTTGAAAGCCTAGGAGTTGTACAGCAAGATCGGTGATCAAAAAGACAGGAACAGAACTGCACGTTCCAGTTGAATCCCAAAAGTGCAGTGGCACTACTTGTCACTGATGACCAAATAAATATTTTTTAGGCAATCACCTTTTTACTTTCTTGTGAGAAATGAGACAACTCTTAAAAAGATTAATTTATTGAAAACAGAAAAAATTGAAAAATTACAGAAATCAGAAAAATATAAAAATTTGGGATCCTATGGCTCGGTAGATGGTATGCCCCAGGAGCGCAGGGATATGAGATCTTCTGGCTGAGACAGCACTAGACCTCAGGTAGAGAAAAAAACTTGCAGTGCTGGGTTGACTTAAAAAAATTACTAAAAGCCCCTTAAAAGGGGTAAGGCTTTTAATGCCCAGCACCGATGTCTCCCACAGCTAGTCTGGAGAAAGCAAGAGGGGAAGAGAGAAGAGAGCCCGCCTCTCAGCTTCGTCCTTTTTATAGTTTTTGCTCCGCCCCCAATCTGCCCACAGCCCGCCCACAGCCCGCCCCTTCGATCCAAGGCGATTGGTGCTTTCCCTTTGATGGATCATCTCCGTCCACCAATGGCTCATCGTTGTCAAGGGGGGTGGTATCAGTTAGAGATAAGGGAATACAATGCCTTCATTAAAATTCAGGTATTCAGGTTGCCGTGGAACTTGCCTGCAGAGTAATGGCTCTGTAGCTAAAAATAGCTGCTGGCTATTAAGACTGGGTGGGGGGGTTTTGGCCTTGGAATCAAAATGCAAGTGAAACACCTACAAAAAGTATTAAAATACATCCAACACACCTCAGAACACTTGTAAAAGTATACAGTAAACACAGGAAAGGTAACTCTTATGGTGTACCAGTGGTTTGTAGCTTGAAAAGGGGCAAGTTTGTGATTTTTAACTGGGAAAATTTTAACTGGGAATGGTGCAACTCTATTAATAAATTTTAAACAAATAGAAACACTGATAATGGAACTGGATTTTTGTACCTGGGCTGATGGGTTAATTGTAACATTCAATTTAAAAATAATTAACTCAAAATTAATTATTTAAAGCACTTAATATGCAAAGACCAAGCACAAATAGGGATTTCATGTATGACATTTCTTATTTCCATGCCGACACAGAGGTCTAGGTAGCAGCAGTCTCTAACATGGATGGAAAAGGAAAACAGCAGCAAATGTAGAAGGAGATAATGCTAGTTAGTTGGGATTAGTTTTTCTCAAATAGGCATTCTAAACATCTTGATTTTTTTAATGTTCATTTTAGATACCTTTTAAATTGATTTTCTGTTGATTTCCAAGCAGGAGAAATTTCAGCACCCAATCTGCCCTCCTTTTTTGCCTCAGCTTAACAGTTTTGGGGATCTTGAATCTGGCTCGGTTCCAGTATGTCTTCCACTGATACAAATGCTAGGACTTAGTTGACTCACAAGGAGAAGAGTTTTCTGAAATACACAGATCTGGTTGGTCAGCCCAGTGCTCTGCATACTCAGTAGCTATCAGCTGAGTACAATCCTCAGGTAAAAAGTTGTCTGCACTAACCATCCAGAAAATATTTTCCTGAATACATAGTTAATGTAATCCTGGGGTCAGTTTTCTATCAATTATCTAAGATCACATCCTTTAACTTAAAAAAAAAATCTACACATTGTCCTTCTGTAAATTCAATCCTGTACTGTTCAAAAATGCAATAAAACAATGTAATTGTTAACATTGATAAAATGGATAGCAAATATGATATATGAATCTGTAAAAAAAAAGCATGTCCTTCCTTCTTATTAGTGCTATGAAAAATTAGTAATTCATCTGACAACTTTGTAGCTTATCTGAAGATGCAAAGGCATATTTTTAAGATTTAATTAAAATTATATTCTTGAAAAGAAAGGATTTCCCTTTTTAATACTGGTCTATGAGAAAACCATTTCAGGAAAAAAAAGATCAGACAAATGAGTTCTATTAGACATTGTATAACTCTTATTTAAGAACATTTTAAAAAACTATTCTAGGAAAATTCTATCAATAAATGAAAACACTGTGATTTGGGAGGTAGCAATTTCCAGCACAGATAGAGAAGGAACAGAGAAAAGAAAGACAAAAAAAAGGATGTGGATGTGATAGAGGAGAATGTTAGCTGGAATCAGCATTATAATAGAGTTTTTCTCTGTTGTAGACTGTCCAGACTTCTGGGAACTTGGTATCTATCACCATGATTTTCCCTTTTATTCTTTTGTCTTTTCTGAGTTATCATCCAATACAATCCACCAGATCTGTCAGAGAAAATTAGCAAAGACTGACTGTCTTGCATAATCTCTTATTAAAATCCCTGGAAGCTGAGTTCAGAGTCACTAGTTTAAATTCTACATCTTTCTTCTATTTCTTTCCTTAAGGGCTGTGTTTAGTTTCTCTATCCTCTCTGTAAATCCCCACAAACAAGAAACATTACCAGAAATACGTCCTTTTTAAGCCGTAGAGCTTTGCTTTGCCTATCTCCATGATTTTAGCTTACAAATTACTTTTCAAGAGCAATTGCTTATGCCTTTATTTCATACTCTTCTGTAACACTGGACTCTAGATGGTGTCAAGTGGCACAATTTCTTCTGGTATCACCACCAATTTACATCAGCTGAGGGCTTGGACCTTTCCATTTCTCAATTCTTGTGTTTATTCATCCCCCCTAACCCACAGGGATAACTCTTTTATTTTAAATACCATTCTGTTTTTACTGTCTATCCCTTTAATCATTCTCACTGGATTAATGAAATACAAATTATATTCATATTTTTTAAGTGAAAATATAGACAAAATTTGAGTTTAAATTGCAGACCTATTAAAAAGGATACGTAGATCTTGGATATTGCAGTGTTTTTACAGTGGAATTAGAATAAGCATCAGCCAGCATGTGTGTCTGGTTTTGGGGTTGTTTTTACACTGAAGAATTAAAGTTAGTTAAAAACTGTGTCTTTCACCTATAAACAATCACCTTTACTTGGGAGCTCAGTTCTACCCCTGCAAGAATTACTCTGGAGATCCAAACTCTGACAAAGTACAGTGACTCGTGCTTGGGCTGGAGGAATACAGCTTGTTGAAAGAACCAATCTATGTAGCATCTTTGCAGAACTTATTACTATCCCTCTCTGCAATATACACAGCTAGCTCTGACACCACACAGTCACAAAAGATTTTCTGGGAAAGGTTGTTTGGAACACAGAGAAAAACCAGAGGTGAACTTTATTCTTAAACTTGTTTGAAGTAAGACGATCTGTAGAACCTTCTGTATTGTACCTGAAATTCTTACAGTTAGAGCAATCAAACCTACTTTTTCAATACTGTTATGCACAGGTATATATAGAAATGATGTCTCTCTGCAGTAATTTCCCCATCAGTGTCCTGGCTGCAGTCTGTGACACATGATTGCCCAAGCTCGTATATTGTATGTGACACAAGTCCTTTATGGGCTGGGGGGTGCAGCTGCTGTTCACTGCTGACCTCGTACAGTGAGAAGAGAGCAGGAAAGACAGAAAAATATCAAGTGTCAGTTTGTCGTTCAAAAAAGTTGATTCAATCCAAAACAATAAAAGGGAGATTGAGATTATATAAATAATGGAAAAACTTCAAACAAAACTCGATGACTCCCAAGGTGGAAAGGGAGATCGTGGAATCTGTCCTCCGGGATTTTCACCATCTGAGTGAGCTAAGCTATGAAGAACCTGACCATTAATGTTACCCCTACTAAGAGCAGGAAGCAGACCTGAATGACCTCAGAAATCCTTTTCTACCTAAATTGTAGCAGGAAAATTGAGAATGATGATTTTAATGAGATTTTTAGTAAGTTTAAGGTTCACCCTATGAGCAAATACAATCAGCAACATCCTTCATTAACCAGTTTGTCTGGTATTAAAAGCCTGCCCATAGTCAAGATCTTCTCAGTATGATATTCTCTCTCTATTTCTTAAGTATTTTCAACAGAAAAACTAACAAAAGCAGTGTCCTGTACTCCTGCCCAAAACTTATGGCAGCAAATAACACATCTCATTCCTTTTACAAAGTTTTGCAAGTCAGATTTTGCTGCATCAGTTATGGATCGGAGACTTCCTGTAGTGGTCATAATGTCTAATTTTTGTGTTTGTTTAATTTTAAATATCATTGCTGTTGCTGTTATTATGTCATTAGTGACACGAGATGAAATCTGGAACTCTTAGGAAAACCAGAATTTTTTCCACACACTTGTAGCAGTCATTTTGTATCTCTCTGAAAATAATAGTATATTTAACAAAAGTATATAATTAAGAATAATAGTACATGAAAGAAATTGAAATCCATCAATTTATTTTTCTACTCTGAACATACATCCAAAAAAACTCCAAAGACAGAATCATTTTGAGGTAAAAAGGAGAAACATGCAAGAATGACACATATACTTTAGGTGGTTGTAGTACAGCCATAGAAGATGTCTACAAGCAAAAATCAGCAAGAAATGTAAGATCTTTAAGCAATACAGAAGGTAATAAATTATTAATTGCTAAGGGGAACACAGGCAAAAGAAACATAGCTGAACTTCCTGAGTTACGTAGTACAGGAATTATTATATTATGGTGGTGTTTATAGCACACACATAGCACTTCTGGAGGGAATGTTTTGTGTTTTACCCTTGATGACATTCCTACGCTGTACAAATGTTCCATTCCTGACACTTTGGGCCATGATGTCTCCTACACCCAGAGCACTAATAGGCATCCAGAGACATTCCAATGTAGAGGAAAAAAGAAAAAAATGAACCACAACAGTGGCTGATTAGAAAATTTGGAAAGTGACAGGGATGAAAACAAGAATTTCTGCCAGAGGAAAAGACTTCCCAGAGGAGCAACTACTGCTCTGCAAGTCAGCAGCTAGAAAGAAGCAGGAGACATTGGTCTTGCTGTCTATATAGTACTATGCAGAAGCACAAGGAAAAGCAATTGGCTGGAGGAAGGCAGAAAACATCTTTTTCTGTGTGTACCACTGGCATGTCATAATGTGCTTGTCATTACCCCCTCATAAACAACCACCACTACATCACAAAGTTACTACCGTGTTTCAGTAGGGATTACTATTTTGGGGATGTGGGGGGTGGTGGTGTTTGGTTTGTTTTTATTTTTAATGGTGAAATGTGTGAATATTGCCCAGCATTTCACTGAAAACAATTTGATTTACCCTATTAAAGACTGTTAAAGCAGAGGTAATGCAGAAGTGGAGTCACTCTCTGATCAATGAATTCTGAATTCCAAACCAAAACATATACAGATGCCTTAGTAAGTTACTTCTGTCTCTCCACTTTTTTTTAAATGCATGTTTCTTTCAATTTTCCTTGCATATTTATGACCATTGTTCAGGTTAAATATCCAATTTTCTTTTACAAAGATCTAAAAAAAATCTAAAGACTTGACATAAGTTTTAGAACTTTTAGAAGTCACAGGAGGAAACTATTCTGTCTTCTTATAGGCAGTTTATAAGAAAAAGGCAAACGTGGAATAAGAACAAAGTCAGAACCAACAGAGGTTTGCTACGCTATTCCAATCAGTTGACTTTAAATTATTCAGAATTTAAAAATAAAAATGCAAAGGGAAGATATAAGGCTTATTAATCATATTAAGGAAGCTCATATTAATCACATTAAGGATTGTTCTCATAACTGTCATCTGTTTCCTCCTGCATGACTTTGAGAAATAAGTACTTAATGTCCACTTCCCCAGATGACGACTACACTGCATGTTTCCAAAGAGGCTGGAATGATCTGAGCACAGAGCAAGGATCCAAGTGCTCCAGGTGTCTCCTCTTTGCTTCTGGTTGCTGCCTACTTGATCTTGCAATACCTGGGTGAAAAAAGCCCCACTCAGGGAATTTTCTGCATTCAAGATGAAGTCCCCCAGTGACTCCTAGCACATAACTTCACTCCATTCCTTCCCACACTGATAAAATTAATATTTAAATGCTATTTATTTGAAGTAGAAGCCATTGTAATGCCACAGCAAATAATTAACTGGGGCTTAGCTGTAACGTGGATCAGCCTTCAGGAATGTGCAGGTTGGGGGACTATCAGAAACCACTGCTACTTCTTTCTGCCCTACCATTTAAAAGTGAAGAGGGGCAAATTCTCAAAAACAAATGGTTGCTAACAGTCAGGTGCTATAAATGCAGATTTACATCTCGGCTCAGAGAAACAGCCAACACACTCCAATAAGGAAGGGGAGGTCCAACACTCGTAGTACAGTGGAGATCAAAACACAGACACTCCACAGGGAAATGGGGATTGCACAGCCTCAGGGAACCTGCTTTTTTACTGTGTGTGGCTAAAAACACATGGTTCATACAATTCAAGTCTTAGACTTAAAATTCATATAAATAATACATCTATTTGACCTCCCTCAATTCTTTCTTTAATAAGGAAATTATTCATCATTAAAACAGCTTTACATAATGGAGGTTGGAACACTAATCTTCAAAGTTTGAAGCACGCCACCATCTCCATGTCATGGATTATCACATCACAAGGTAGGACCCTTTCTCTCTCTGCTGGTTTTGGCTGAAGTAGAGTTAATTTTCTTTGCAGCAGCTGGTAGGAGGCTGAGTTTTGGATTTGTGCTGAACACAGAGTTCACAATACAGAGATGTTTTTGTTATTGCTGAGCAGAGCTTACACAGAGACAAGGCCTTTTCTGCTTTTCATACTGCTGCACTGGCAGGGAAGATGGGAGTGCTTGGGAGGTTGGGAGGAGACACAGCCAGGACAGGTGACCCCAACTGACCAAAGGAATATTCCAGACCACGTGACATCATGCTCAGTGTATAAAGTGGGGGGAAGAAGGAAAAAGGGAGGGGACATTTGGAGTGATGGTGTTGGTCTTCCCAAGTCACTGTTGTGTGTGATGAGATCCTGCTGTCCTGGAGATGGCTGAACACCTGCCTGCCCATGGGAAGCAGTGAATTCATTCCTTCTTTCATTTCACTTGTGTGCAGGGCTTTTACTTTCCCTATTAAACTGTGTTTATCTCAACCCATGAGTTTTTTTACCCTTCTGATCCTCTTCCGGATCCTGCTGTTGGGGCAGTGAGCAAGCAGCTGCCTGGGGCTCGGTTGATGGCTTGGTTAAACCATGGCACTCTTCTGTGCAGAAATACTTTGCTTCAGACTCAGTGGATGCTCAGGGTGCTCTCTGCCCTTTGCAGGTCTGTTGCCTAAAATTGGAACAAAAGCTTTCCAAACAATATTGAAATTGATAATATAAAGAGCAGTCTTTTAATGAAAGCTTTCAGGTGCACATGTTATATCTATGAGTACGCCCAGCATTGAAATTTCAGAGTTTTTAGAAGTTTAACTAATTAGCATATCTAGCAAGTACATCCAATAGGGGAAAGTTTGCCTTGGTAACCCACCCTTGGATCTGCCTCATTACAGTCCCTCCGAGGGTTCCTAGCCCTGTATCTCATGTCTATGAAGTAACTTGTTATTTCAGCCCTGGTGCTGGTACAAAACAGGATGTCCTTGTTAGAAATTCTTTTCCTTGAAAGTAAGACCAAACAGAATTTTAAGAATACAGCATAATATGTGAGAAAAGTACTGTTCTAAAGTGTGAGAAGGTGCTAGAAACTATACAGCTAAGCTAAAAATCTTCAGGCATCAGATCAGTAATGATGTTTCCTTCCTATCATCCTAATACTCAAATAGTGTGACAGATTTGCTGTCATGGTTACCACAAAATATCATTGTATTCCATATCTATCTGTGCCTGAAAATTGTTATTGTCTCTTTAAGACCCAGTGCAGTTGGAACTGGAATTGCGGGGCAGGCCGGAGGTGCTGGTGCCTTTAAAATGTTGGGGCACCCAAGCCTCCTCCTCTTTCACCTGGCAGCATTTGCTGAAGGCTCTGTTTTGGGAAGGTTTCTGGGCTTGCAACAGTAGCAATATTTCACCATTAATTAGAAGCGGTTTTCCAAGTAAAGCTGCAAACTCTATTGGCACTTAAGATTGAGCCAGTCCCTGAGCCCAGGTCACCCCACGCTTGTGCTGACAGACTAGCTTTTCCCTCCAATATCAGCACCGACACCAGCGGAGTCCCGCGGGTGGCAGGAGGAAGTGCTGTGGTACGTGCTGTGCCAGCAAGTCTTTGTCTGCCCCTAGAACTGCTCCATAAGCTCCTGCTTTCCCAGGAAGGTTCTTTTAATCCTCCATCTCTTTTTTTTGACCCACTTCGTCTCCCAGACCATGTGGTCAACTGGGGAGTGCCATCATGGGGTAGAGATCTGATTCATTTTCCCTTTGTCTTTCGAGCCATGCAGTTGCCCATGGCGGGATCCATTTGGGAAACCGTCTGTGCCATTTTCCCTTTCCTTCCACAGGGTCGGGGTGGCCACCTCCAAAGGGAGTGGTACCCTGCCACCTTGTGTATCTCTTTGTACCCCTGGCATTGGTCAGATTTTGCAATTTTGTATCTTGTGATTATTTACCAGGGTTTTTTTTCCCTGTTGCTGTTTCTCTTGTTAGTAAACTCTTATTTTTTCGCTTATATCTACTGACATCTGTCTCTTATTGGTGGAAAGTGATTGGCTGAGGGGAGGTAACTCATTTTAAAGTGTCCACCTTTTTAAATTGTCTTAAAACAAGACAGCCCATGGGATGTACCCTGTCTCATGACAGGATGTCACTGTACCTCAGAAGCAATAGCTTTGTCATAGACCCAAATTATAAAAAGAGATATGAAAATAATTATTTTGGTGAGTGTATTTCTCATAAGTGGCAATCTTGGGGAGAAACACAAAGCTGAAAATACTTGCAAGTACAAATTGTGCTGGGGCAGAGTTAGGGAAGACGTTTCCCTGCATAATAAGGAAAAAGTAAATTGTTCTTCCAATCTAGAAAGCTAGGAGAAAAATGACATTTGTATCCTTTGAGGTTTCTGAGTGCTTACATTATTATATTCTCATTTTTTCAGAGGCAGGAAGTAATAAAACTTGAATGTGCCACATCAGGAAAAAAGTATTGCAAAATTTCAGAATAATAAGAATGTGTTTGTGCCACATTTTTCAGGATTTTAGAAAATCATTCTTAATGAACGGGAAGTCATGGCAGTATCTTGGTCACTTGATTTGGGATGGGATATGTTTGCAGTTTCTGTGTCCCCCAGGGATTTTGCCATGGTGCTTACCTGAAGAGGTAGAAAATAAAACAGTGCCTCCTCTTTTCTGTAGGACTTTTGGTTTACTGGCTGCTAGTATATTAGGAATTAACTAATTATCAATTATTAGCAATTAACTAATAAAAAAAAAATCTGGTGAATGATTCTCAAGCTGTTTAAAAACAAACCCTGTATAATGCATAGAATCATAGGATCACAGACTATAGCATCGTAAAATGGTTTGGCTTGGAAGAAACCTTAATGACCATATACTTTTCCTGCCATGGGCAGGGACACCTTTCACTAGACCAGGTTTCTCAAAGCCTCATCCAGCCTGGCCTTGAACTCTATCAGAGACAGAGCATCCTCAGCTTTCCTGGGCTACCTGTTCCAGTGCCTCCCCACTCTCACAGTAAGGAATTTTTTCTTAATGTCTAATCTTAACCTATTGTCAGTTTATTTCCTGTATTAATGTGTAAAGTTTGTCGATTCTTTCAGAGTGAAGGATACATATGGATGCTGCATGGATCAGTAATGTAGCTCTCTGTAAAGGCAGAGATCTGACAGAATACTAAAAATACAGAAAGTGGAACAAGAAAACACAGTTTCTCTTTTTGAAGCAGCCTCTTTCAGACCACATCACATATTTCTGACATACATGAAGGTAAATAAGCAAGGAAAAGGAGACAGGATAAAATCTTGACCACACCTTGCACTGAAGTTACCAACATTTTAAAACAAATTTACTTTGTCTTTTTGCGTCTCTTTTCTGTCTTATTGCAGCTTGTCTTCATTCCTGCACCTCACTTCTTAATCACAGCTTTCAGCACACATTAAGGGTCCACAATGCTGCAGAGAGATTACTCTGTCCTTCTAGAGAGCAGGATGGTGTTATTATGATCTTCAGATTTCCTCATACTAGTTTCCATCTGAATTGAAATTATTGGTTTGAACCCCAGTTTTTCAGTCTTTTATGAACCTGCTTCATTCAGTGTTGGAACTTAAAACATTTAGTCCCTTTTCTGTCCATTTTATCCCTTCTGTTTTGATTTTCTCCTTTGAATCTTGAATTTTGACATGTTAATGATTCTTCCATAATTTTACCTATTCAGATATTTACACAATAAGCTAATCCGTGTTCTTAATTCCTGCCTGGCTCCTCCACATACCTTTTGTGTCTGAGCCAACTGAGCCAGAAGGAAAAAAGGAAGAAGTCAGTTCTCAGTTCCTAGTTCCTGGGTCAGCTGAGATGGCCTCAGGAATAATTTGGAACAGATCAAAATTGAAACAAGATAATAAGAGAGACATGTGAGCACATAAATCAAGGCTCTAATGGGTCACTGAAGTCACAACTTGATCTCTGGCACACAGCCTGTGAGTGTGATTTGAAATAGCTACAGGAGGAGGTGAAATTTTCAAATTAGCAGCACTAATGATGTGCAAATCTTGCTAATATTATAGCACCTAAGCTGAGAGATGAAGAAAAGAAAGTTATATATAACCAGTTCTTCAGAACTCAAACAGTTTTGATCTATCTGCATCCTCTGTGGCCAGTAGAAACATGAGTTTCAGCCAACCATGACTACATAACTATATTTCTGATTTAAAAAAGCATCTGAGCACATGCTTCTGTCCTGAGCAAATGAACAGGAAAGAGATGGACCTGTGTGCCAAAAGCTCCGTCCTGTGAGTTTGCAAGTGTATCTATAGGTTTGAGAGTAGCGGGTGTATGGATGTTTTCCTGAATTAAGATTCAAAACCTGATGAAACATGAATTTGGGCACCACACACAGTCTTCATATATTATCAGAGCAAAGGAACAGTAGCATTAGAAAAAGAATGTGTTCCAGTATGACTAATAATATATGCAACTATAGCTAGCAAAGGAAAAAAAAAAGAAAAAAAATCTGTGAGTCAGATAACTGCTTCAGTTTGGAAAGAAACTTTTTTGAAAAACAAGATATTACATGACTATTTATGTTTAATGTTCTACAACATCTTCTAGTACACCTGGTGCTGTTTATAGTAAGAAAAGCTTATTGGAAAATTCCTGTGTGTATTTCAATGCAGCTTTTCTTATTTTGTCAATGTTTGGACATATGCCAATGTATATATCTGCTGCTTGAAATTAAACAAACATGCAGAAGACTGGCAATACCATCATAATTCAGAATGAAGAAGGTGGTTCAGTTTGAAGGACTTTCAGATTAACATAAACTATGTAGAAACTTTGGCTGAGAATACTTATGACTGAAAACTTTGCAGACAGAGACAAGCAACAGGCACCAAAGAAAAAGTGCTTCTAGAAACCTATTGAAGGAATTACATGTAATGATTTTCATTTCACAAAAAGAAATTAACCTTTCTGATAACCGCTATACCACTATGATTGCAGGTCTAATTCAGGTGCAACTTCGTTTAAGTTTTTACATTAGCATCAAATCACTTATCAGCAGGAAATCTGAAAATCTGTGAAAAAAAGGACTAAAATAAGCATGAAAAATACACCGTGAAAGACGGATGCAATTACATATCTCTCTATGTACATATATGCACATGGATCTTTTTGTGTTTGTGTATACACAAACAACCAATGCTAAACACAGCATTGTGTATGTATTTATGTATGCATTTACTGATATTTTGCTAACAAAAGCAAACCAGAGTCATGGCAGGACCTCTAACACATTACCTCTGCAATCCCTGGTCCTCCCCTGAGGAGCCTCTGGGTCCCTCACCCCGCCAAAGGGGTCTGTGCCCTGGTGCAGCTGCTGGCAGAGGCTGCATGCCTGTGGAGGGCTCAGTCCAGGGCCACGGGCCAGAGCCTATTATGGCTGTGTGGGTGGGGAACATAGAGAGATCCTCCTGGAGCACAACTGCTCACTGTACAGGGAACCACAGAGAAACTGCCTGAGTGGGGAGGACTTCCCTTGCATGCTTTGATGCCATTTCTTTGGCTGTGGGATTCCTCTTTTGAGAGTGGCTGCTTGTTTTTTACGTAAAATCTCCATGCATAAGCTCTCAGACTTCATTTCATTTGAACAACTGTTCCAAAATTCTGACTTTCTGCTGTCCAATTTGTAGTTGTGAAACTAAAATTACACTTTTTTAGCTTATACCAGCAGAAAAAACCCACATAAGAAGAAAATGCCAACCTTGAAGGGTGTGTGGATGTGCCTTTTCTGCAGTTAACTATGCTTTGTCTTTGAGAACCCCTAAGTATTTCTACTGTTCCAAGTCTCTCCAGCTAGCTAGGATCTACAGTAGTAGTTGGAATCTGTGCAAGTTTTCTTACCTTTCATGAAGCAATAACTGACAAAAAATGCATTATTCATGACTCTTTACAGAGATGCAGCTTCCTCTCTCCACAATGTTTTATATCATATTTCAGCTAAACTGAAAGAATGTTACCATAGTGCAACTCTATTTAATATGTTGTATTTTTATTTACTTGTCAAAACTGAAGTTTGAAGAGAGACATTTTTCAAAGAGACATAAAAGCTGAGGATGATAGAAGCAGACTCATGGGCATGGAAACAATTACACCTGCAGCATGGAAAACATGAGCTAGATCTGTTGTCTTTTGTAGCAGAAGTCTGCCCTTGAAGTCAATTGGAAGCTCAATAACCGTATTACTTTAATCCCAAATTAACTTACTCTGCCTCTCACAGTAGTTATTAGCTTGCATGCTGTGTAAGTTCTCATGGTATGCATGGCTGCAGTGTTTCTGATGAAATCACAATAAGCATTCTCATTCATAAAATACATTTTACTCATCTACAGATGGTCCCTGAATGAGTATAGGTATGTGGTTTATGTGTTGCCCTCCTGAGATTAAACAGTGCCTCATTCTGTGCCTTGCTCTGGGGAACAGACCACTAAAGATGAAGAAATGTTGATGTACTGGACTCCTCCTCTTTATTAGTGAATAATCAACTCAGCCAAGCAAAGGTTTTAAGTTTTCTGACCATATTTTCTTGTTCACAGTTTTTCCCTCATACATTCCATAGTTAGGAGTAGCAGCATCCTTCAGTGGTTGCTCTAAAGTTTTGCAAAAACCAAAATGCCCAAAGTCTTTCCTAGACTAGATGGCAGTTTTCTCATTTTCCTATTACAGCACAAAACAATTTCCAGCTATTTACTACAAGTCTGGAAACAGAGCTAATAAACCACTCACAGCTGCAGGGTTTATAGTGAACTTTGATGCACAAGCTCCCTTTATTAACTCAGATTGCTGTCAAACAGCAATGCTTTAAACTTTCCAGAGATGGACAGCAACATCAGGCAAATAAAATGGATTGAGATTGCTAAAAATCCCAAAATGGGTAGATATTTGTGTTCATAATCCCATTGGTATGTCTCTCAGACACAGACAATTTTGCATAACCTTCCAGTGGATTTTCCAGCCTGAGGCTGAACCCAATGCCCTCACCACATAGAGGTGGTGTGAGATATGGGATACACCAGTGTGTGTGCAGGAGGTTTTATTGTGGGTCCCAAGTGGAAGATCAGACAGCAGCAAGATTGGAAGGCTGCTGATGTTGGCAGTTCTCCCTTGAGGATACTGCTAGCTCTGCAACAGGCAGTAGCTCTTCCTCTTGATGGGATGAGGGTAGCCAAGGACTTTTCCACTGTCAGCAGGCCAGGAAAGGAATAAACTGTACTAATGGTATGACAGAAATCACTTTTCCTATCAAACTAAATGTGAATGTGTTAAGGCTATGTCAATTTTTTATCCTTCATTTTCAGTGTTTTGCCAAATTATCAATGGCAGCTTATGGCAGGAGAAACAAGACAGTGAGCTCCCTAAATATCATCTGCTAACTAAGCAACAATGTGAAACCAGTTTTAGAGAAAAATGTAGATTTTGTATTTGCTGCATGACAACAGAGGTTGTTAAAATAGTCCTGGTGGATGTTGGATTACTTCATACTAAACTAGCCTCTAATTGATTTTTGAGTGCGGAGTCTGCAAAACTGACACAAAGAAATCAAAATACTGCTGCAAATTTTTTATTACAACCTCACCCTTGTTAACCTAACACATGTCTAGAATCTTTAGGTCTTCCAAATAAATTTGTTTTGAAGGTAATTTAAAGCAGTATGTGTTTTTGCACAAGAATTTTAGGGAAGCAATGGTGCAAGCATAGTTTTGAACCAGTTCCAGTCTGGAGATCATACTGTCTCCAGATCATACTGGGTTTGCTCTCAAGCTGTTAGTTACGCTTCCCTGCTTCTCTTTCCCCTTCCATGAAGTTATGCAGCCATGCAGTTATTCTGACAATTGGCAAAGATTTCATTTGAAGGAAACCTGCCAGAACATGCTAGCCAGCACTAGGACACTCCCACTTACTTCTGTAGCAAAAAGGAAGCAGATTAAAGCAAGAAGGGGAGAATACAGGAGAGAAGAGTACTTAAAATTATTATTTATATGTTTAAAAATTGCAATGAGTGAGTTGCCATTAAGTGCTGCAAAGTTAAAGATTTACTTAATTTTATATGGCTAGTCTAATTAATGACACCAACGTGTTCAGGAGCACTTAGTGTTTGTCAAGCATAGTTCTCACCTTTCTTTGCAGCAGATCACTCCACCTATGCTGTCTCTGGTTTTGCTGTGCTGGGGTATCTCACAGCTCTGGTGTCCCCACTAGTGAGACATGGGTTCTTCATAGAATCACAGAATTATAGAATTATGGAATCATAGAATGTTAAGGAATTGGAATGGACCTTAAAGATCATTTAATCCCACCTGCTCCTACCATGGGCAGGGACACCTCCCACTACACCAGGTTGCTCAAAGCCCCATCCAGTCTGGCTTTGAACACTCCCAGGGTTGGGGCATCCACCACCTCCCTAGGCAAGCTGTGTCAGTGTCTCACCACTCTCACAGTAAAGAATTTCCTCCTAACACCTAATCTAAATTTCCCCTCTTGCACTTTGTACCCATTACTCTTTTTTCTAGTACTGCGGTTCCTGGTGTAGAGCCCTTCTCTGGCTTCCCTGTAGGCCCCTTCAGAAACTGGTTGCTATGAGCTCCCCACACAACTTTTTCTTCTCCAGGCTGAACAGACCCAACTTTCTGTGTCTGTCTTCAAAGGGAAGGTCTGTCAGCCCTCTCATCAGCTTGATGGCCTCCTCTGGACTTGCTCCAGCAATTCCTTGTCCTTCTTATGCTGGGGACTCCAGAGCTGGATGCAGCACTCCAGGTGGGTTCTCCCCAGAGCAGAAGGGCAGAATCACCTCCTTTGCCCTGCTGCCAACACTGCTTTTAATGCAGCCCAGGATTTCCTTGTCTTTCTGGGCTGGTTAATGTTGAGTTCTTTATCTACCATCACCCCCGCATCTTTCACCGCAGGGCTGTTCTCAATCACTTCTCTGCCCATGCTGTTGGTGTGTCTGGGATTGCCATGACCCAGGTGTTGGACCTTGCACTTGGCTTTGTTGACCTCCATGAGGTTTGCACTGGCCCAGCTCTCAAGCCTGTCCAGGTCCCTCTGGATGCCATCCCTTCCCTGCAGCGTGTCACTGCCCCACACAGCCTGGTGCTGTCAGTGAAGTTGCTGAGGGTGCCCTTGATCCCTCTGTCCACATCCCTGACAAAGATGTTGACTATTTCCTTTGAAAATGTGGTGTCTTTCCCTAGATCTGCATAACGCTATTTCTTTTCCATTTGAACCAGGTCAGAGAGAAACAGCAGATATGCATCTACTGCATCCAGAGCTGGGATGTAGCTGGGATAAACAGGAGTCCAGAGTATATTTTCAGGCGACCCTGCAAAAACACCACCTTGTGACATTAGACTCATCAGCCCACTACTGAGCTTTAAGAGTTCAGCTGTCCTGCCTGTACACAGCACCCCAGGGGTGTTCCTCCTATTTATATCCTAGCAGTATTTCTACTGTACAGCCTTGTCCAAAAACTGAACAGCTTGCATTCAGCTAGTCCCCTGCCACTCTTCTGGTCTTATCTTGACCTCTCTGGCTATCTTAAAGACTGTGTTTCACTTTGACAGCTTGGATAATCTCCCTACTGATTTAAAAACCTCTGTAGCCTGCATCACTATAGCAACAGAAGGACCTACAGCACCTGACCCTTATTGCAGTTTCAGAGAGTTGTGGATGAAGAAAACTCATCCCATTTGCATGAAGATATCAGTTATTTACTGAACACTAACAACTTGGTAAGGGAACACAAAACCTAAATTTTTAACTACACTGAAACTTTTTCCCACTAGCAGCATACTCTGCTCCACAGACCTAATGGCATCAAAAAAGCTCCTTGTGGTGTTTAAGTTTTGCAGGATAGGTTCTGCATTCATGTGCATGGGGTCTTTGGATACTGCTTCTCAAAGAAGCCTCAGGCTGAGACATGGGCTGGCCCTCAAGCACTGTGGCCCTTCCTTCATGTAAATGGTGGGCAGATACTTTTGGCTGATATGGCCAGGAGTCTCTAAATAAGACAATAAAGAAATCCACATGATTTTGAAAACTTTGGAAGCACCATTTCTTGACTTCATCTTATTTTTTCTCCATTGTTTTTTTCTAATCCCAAAATTTATTCTGTGGTATCCTTATGTTTAATTGAAGGGCTTGGTTTCCCACATTGATAAGGCTCTTTCTTGCAAATAATCATGCTGGGAATCTATAGCATAATTCAAGACAGATAGAATATCTGTAGTAACTTTGTACTCTGTTCAACCCAAGTTTATAGCCCGCTCCCGTAAGTGTATTGTGATTTTGATGTAACACATCTCACAGGACAGAAAATATTGAGAAACAAGAAGAGCTTTCCTGCTAGTGTGGTTTGTTGATACATACCTCTTACAAAATATTTTGGTTTGAGATAAAAAAAAGCATTTGGAGTAGATATCTGATAAAATCAAGCTAATAAAGGATGTTTGCCCATCTGCTCATTTTTTTAATGGATACAACTTTATCGGACATTCACAATACCTCTACTACTTCGAGCTTCTGCAGCTAACTACACATCTGATCTTTCCTTCCTTCTCACTTAAAGAGAAAAATAATAATTGTCCATACACTGCAAATCAGACAATATACTTTGGTACATGTTCTCTCAACATAGTGTTATATCAGGAAATTACCAAGTACATGCTCACTTTCAACATTTCATTCCTGGTGTGACAACAAGGCTTTAAAGCATTGCTCACTAAAACCAAATGAATCCCTTTAAATCTGTTTTCTCAGTTATTATGAAAACAGGTATTTTGTCTGCCCTTTAGTTGTTTTTCTGTCTATTTCATTCTCTCTCATATTGCTTCAAGCCTCCACACACCACAGGTTGTCAGAGGCAACTCCAGGGCTGAAGGCAAGATGCAGGCTCTGAGCAGGCTCTGCAGGACAGCCCGAGAAGAGTGCTAAGGAATCACAGGTTACCTGAAGGGCTGCAGGGTCTCAGGGGAGGCTGGGAACAGCCAGAGCGGGGTTCAGGACTGGCCAGAGAAGGATGAGTAATCCTTCCCCTTGTCTGATCCCCTCTATTCCCCAGAAATGTTGAACTTACCTTTACTGCTCCTTAACAAGAGAACAACATACCCTCTGCCCAGCACCTGCACTTTGATGCCTCTGCTGGGGTGCAGGAGTGGGGGCAATGGTAGATGAGAGCTAGGCTTTTCCTTCCTACTATTCTCCTCCTTCCTACTATTTCCTCCCTCCTTATCTAATATTTAGCAGGGGCTTATGCTCGCAAATAGCAAGACTAGACAAGAAAGGAAAATCCAGAAGTTTATCCTGAGCCTTTAGAGTATTTCTGTAGCTGGTAGAAGGAGCTGGGGAGATGAAGTCTGCATTTAAACTAGGCTGAGACTGCCAGAGAGGATGGCTGCAGCACAGCTTTCCTGTCTGCTGATTTTAATTTTTTGTTTGTTAAAGGCACAAAACCATTTACCATGCTTACACAAATCCCATGGGCCATCTTACAATGCACAGGTGTGGTGGGGACCTGCTGGCTGCTCCCCTGCTTCCACTGTACTTTAAGATATTTATGTGGTGGCTGAGTGAGGTGAATGCAGTGGCTCTGCTGAGTGTGCTCTCACAGCCTGCTTGCTTTTAGTGTTTTTGTGACATTGTGTCTGTTATTTACAATTCTTATTCATCTGGGATGGATTAAAATGAAATGAAATATCCATTCTCAGAAGTAACCAAACCTGCAGAAATACAGCATAAACAGCAAGGACAGAATAAAAGCTGTGGAATATCTATCCATATATTAGGTCAGGAAGCTATTAAACCTGCCTTTATCTGTACTTAGCAGAGTTGTGAGTATAGTAGGTTTTCTTCTTTTTCCATTTGCATTTCCTTTTCTCCAGTTGGTTAATGAACATGTAATCAATGTCTCTTTAGCACATAAAGTAGAACATTACTTTAAAAAGGGAGGTGAAAGGATTGTACTGAAGCATCACCTTAATATAGATGCTGAATAAAGTGAGACAAAAGTCCTGTGATGGAAGGGGTGCCCTACATGTCAATTATAGTTGCAGGTCAACTTGATTGACAACAGTTCAATTCCATAGCAAAGTTAATCTTTACTAATGCAGTTGTCTCAACTGATTTTAAATTCTAATGCATCTCTGGATGGCATGTTTTCAGTTAACTGATTAACATTTCACTTATGAGCCTTCACATCTTTGCTATAATCACTGAGAGAAGATTCCAGCGCCCCCCTGTAAAGCAAATTTATGTTACCATCATTTTTGGTACCTAGAAGTTTCACATTAAATATAACTGAGGGCTTATTAATTTAAGGATTGAATTATTCTTTTAACGTAGATTTCACCATTAGAGACATCCTAAGCCTTTCAGTCACTTTGGACTTACAACATAGCTCAGGCTTTAAATTCCACTGGAATATCAGCAGTACTGCAACTGGTCAAGCCTAATGGGGAAATAAAACATCACACTGATGCTGTCATGAATGTTTTATGTGGACTTTGTAGCTGACCTTGAGCACAATAAAAATTGAATTCTCCTCCCACTGTAATTGTCAGTTGATGATGAAACACCGTGAAGGCATTCCTGTTTACAAACCAGTCACATTACCAAATTAGCCAAGTGCACAGGATTTTTGATCATAGATAGAGTCTTATGTACCCCTAAACACAGACAGTATCACACAAGACAATAGAGAGCAACATTTGTCCATGGTCTGTCTGATCCTTAACTAGTTAAAATGGCAATTTAGCACAGCTAATAAAATGGACTTGTTAAACCCATGCTCATATATGTTGAGTTTCTTGAATGGACTATGCAAAGGGTTATCAGATATGAAGGTTGTTGTTTAATTATATTTATTTGTAGACCTCACTAAAATTTTACACATTACTATATTTTGAATATATTATTTTAATTTGTAAAATAGTTTGATTTTTGTTTAAAAAAATTAATATTCGATTGTTAAAGTGACTATTTGCATATATGCATGAGACAGAATTTTCTGCCTTTGATGTTGGAATCCTTATTGAAAACTATGCAAGAATCTCATATATTTTCAATACTCTTATAAAAATTATTCAGGGTTCCTTCTATCATTTTTCCCTGAGAAAATCAGATACACAATTTCCACACAACTCATGTGATGTTACAGAAATATTTAGTCCCTTCAAGTTCCTTGGTGCATGTGATAGCGTGTTTGAAATGGAAGTAGTGCACAAAGATTGCTCTAGTGTTTACAAATCACGGTGAAGTTTAAGATGAGAGGTATTTTGCAAAATTGTCTCATCAGATTTTCTCCAAATATACTTCCAACAACCCCCACTAAACTAATAAACTCCAGACTTTTTCCCATTTTTCCAAAACTTGCATTCCAACTGGCAATGCCCTCTGAAACTTTTTCCAGTTAAGAATTCATTTTCATTTTATGAAAGAAAATTAGGTGAGATGTGGCAAAAACTGGGACACGAATTGCTTTATCAGACCATCTAGACCCTTCTGAGAAATGAATAAGCTGAAGACATTCAGACATTTAAATGGTTATGAATAGAAAATGGAAGAGTAAGAGACACTGCTAAAACTGGTCTGTAAAGAGGACCAGCAAGGTCTCCCACCAAATCCTCCCACTGCCCCTCCCTCTTGCCATGTGTGAGACCTGATATTTTCGTTTTTCTTCCAGCTGAGCCCTGCCTGTGGGATGGCTCGCCCAGCTGCAGTGCTGACCTTGGGTGACTTTATCTGTCCTGACCAGATTTCACTTCTGGGCTAGAGATCCCATCAATAGCTGTGAATGTTATGAATGGACCGAGACATCAGGAGGAGGTCTTTAAACACAGTGTTAGAGCCACTAGAAAAGCTATTATACACAGCTCTGAACACAGCCTGTCATACCATAAACTTATTATTTCATCCATGCATGATCTTTCCTCCTAATCCTCCGTCTCATAGTGGATGGCCTTCTTTAGACCTATGTTGATTTTTTTCCTTATTTGACTTTCCTCCATTGCCACAGAGTGATTAACCTGTCAGCTGGCATAGATCTTCTCAGTATTAAGGTTGAAGAAAACATTACTTAGATGAGTTGCTGAGAGCTGGGGAGTGGGATAACTAAAACCACCAGCTTCACTTATGGCAGATCTGTTAAAAGAAACTGGGACTGGACTTACTAACCACCCTCGTAGCAACAGTGGATCTTAACTACTCAGTTGAGGCTGTGTACTATATTTAAGTAAAACTGGTTGCAGGTATTTCATATTGTCTTTCATGATTCCTCATCCTTTTGAGGGAAAACTGTTGCAAAAACATTGCCAAGAATCAAATTTGCAACATGTCTACAATTTTTCAAGTCTTTTTTGGCTCTCAGAAAATTCTTTTACATTCATACGAAGATAAGTTACAAATCTATTGCCATAGTTGCTCCTGTCATCCTCAAATAGTAAATACTTTGGCACTGTGATCCCAAATACCTAAGAGATGGCATATCTGATCTCCAGAATTACCAACAGTGAGGTCATCTCATGAATCATGGCCACAGGTTCACCTTCATGATAGCATGTTCTGCGAGACAGGCTCTAACACACTTCTTTCAACAAAGTGTTAAAAGATGAATGCCCATGAGGAGGCTTGGTCCACAATCTATGTCACCTTGGCAAATACAGAATTAATGCCAAGCTTGATTTCCCTTTTACACATACACATGCTAAAAGGGATGTCCATATCCCATCCCAATCAAAGCCCATAGGACAGCCTATATTCATTACATGTAAATTCCTTACTTGTTTTCCACAGGATTTTATATCCTACAGCATTCTCCCAACGCCAGTAGCAATTCTTATGTAGACTGTGTATTAACTTTTATGGAAGCTAATGTTAAGACTTTTATGGAAGTTAAGATTTTATGGAAGCTTCATTCATTAATGCTTTAGGAGATTCTTAGTGCTGCAGGATTTGCTGGACCATTGATTGGTAGATATAATAATCTATGTGTGAAAGATGTATAGAGAGCTATAGAAAGATATTTTTGATAGTGTTTAAATAAGACATGGAAATAGGCAGGCCTCCTGTGCACAGCTGCTAACCCAGCATTTTATTAAAACAGTGGATCATAGTCTCTGAAAGCTGCTGAGCACTGTGTAGGATCCAGTCCCTTGCCTCACTTGATGGTAATGTCAATGAACTTCAGATCAGCTCCTTGCTGAGTACTAGAAAAATGCAATGAGACTGACACAAGTTGCTTGTGTTTAGTGCCTGTCAAAACATGACCCAAAGAAAATAGAATGAGACAGACAACAAGAAATGAGTGAATGAAAGAAACATATGAAGAAGCACAACCTACAGCTGAAAAACAAATATGTGAAGCAATGAAAATGAAGAAAAAATGTTTTCCTAACTTCTTCTGTTAATACTACTGCAGTGAGTAAGGTGTTAGAAAGAGATTAGAAACTAATACTCTTTTTTATGATCCATCTTGCGTTGCATTTTCACTGTCATTGCCCCGGTTACTTCACATCTGGTTCCACAGTTATTTACTTTTTGGTACTCACACAGTGAGTCTGTCTTTTGGTCTTTCTTCTTACTTCAGAATTGATTTTCTGCCAACTTTACTCAGACTGCTCCTCGTGATTACAGGAAAGATCCACCAAGTTTATGCTTCTGAGGTGAAAGTGATCACATTACATGCTCTCCCTGATTTTTACAAAATGTCACTATTCTTCAGTTGATTCTAACCTAGTGCTGATCAATCTAACAACACCACAGCAAAGTGAAAGAGGGATAAGTGAGTGTGACAATTTCAGCATGTGTGGCACTTAAATTCACCCATTCTGGGTCCACATATTTTAATTTCACTGCTTACTCATCTGATCCACAAAGCAGTATGGGGTCACAAAAAGCAGAGAGGATGAGGGAAAAGTGGTGAGACAGAGACCCAAGGTGACAAACAGGGCTGATACTCAGGCCTTAATCAGCTTCTTGAGAAAGGGTCTTTGCAACTCTCACCACCAAATCCACATTATTTCCTCTCCAGCTGACAGTGGCAGAAAAAGAGTTGATCTTTTTTCTGGCACAATAGCGATAATGGGCAGCTTAAATTCCAAACAGGAGAGGGTGAAAAAAAAAAATGAGAAAAGTAGTGTAAGGTATATGCAGGCTGTTGGCAACTAAAAAACTATGCCAGCAACTGGCCTTGAAGTCTTCTCAAGCTCAGCCTTATTCATGTGATACGAGTAGCTTCTGTCTGACTACGACTCATTTTAGATCTGTAGGTAGTCAAACTACTCTAATCCCCAATAGGTGTCAAGGCACAGCATGAGGTGATCCTGGAAGATCCTTTTATATCTCAGCATAAAAAGAAAAGGAACTTGTACCAGCTGATGGTGGGCCATTATGGAGGTTAAAGGCTTCTCTTGCATGAACAGTGTTCAGGTTGCAAACAGACATTGAAACCACTTCTCAGCTACCAGTCAGTTTACCCTTTCAGACAGAGCTCTCATGTTTCTCACATGCACAAATTTTTCTGGTATCACAAACTGCATGCTGATTACTGTGAGGCTATGTTAATTAGTCCTCAGTAACAAAGTGAAGTTAGTTCCACCATTTCCACAGGCTTAATATCATTTTATGCAACATCTCTTTCGGTTTGTTTTTTCTCACAGTGTGCGGAACAATCCATCATGCCTTATTGTACTGTCACAGTACTACAGAGACTTGGGGTGACTTTATGATGCTGTACCCCTTTCGCCTGCTTATTGACCAGACATGAATCCTGTACCTTTCTGTGCCTTTAAGCCAGATCCAAGAAGGGCGTCAGGAAAGGCGGTGGAATTCCTTCAGCGGCTGTGTTCAAAAATGCAGATAACTCTCTTGCTCTCACCTCAGCTCTTGGCTCCGCAGCAGGGAAGATAGTTGCATTCCTTTGCTTTTTTAGCTAGCTTGTCGTTCATTTAGATGAGGGAAGAATTTTTCCTGGGACTGTGGTTTCTTCTTCTTCTCCTGGAACTGTTCAGCTTTGCTCTGGTCCAGAACACCATCACCAGGAGGCCCCACACTGTGGCCCAAAGGGGCCCATGCCACACCCCACCTCTGGAGAGAGCAGAGCCACACACATAAAGAGGTTTTATCTATTTAACATTATTCAACATTATTCATTCTCTAGTGCCTGCGCGCACCCTGCTTGTTAAATAAACAGCTTTATTTCACCTTCCTCCAAGAAATTTCTTTCCTAACCTGGTGAGGGAGGGGCTGCTGAAACCTGCCTTCTATTAGAGGATACGTTCATTTCAGCCATTTCCTCCTAATTTGTCTCAAACCGAGATAATAATAATAATAATTAATAATTAATAATAATAATAATAATAATAATAATATCTGAGTATCTGAAACCCAGAGTTTATGCTGAATATGACATAATTACAGCAAGGATTACAGAAGGAGTTCATGGTTGTATTAAAAATTTAGCACACACAGTAGTTAAGAATTAGGATCCTTTAATTTTGTCATACGCTGAACTTATAGTCATAACTGTTGATTTTGTGGATACAAATTTCAGAAAAGAGAGGTTATTATTTAGTCAGAGTTAATATTTGGTACAAATATGTAGTTTTCAATACAGTATTTCTACTGATTTTCTAGGAGAATAGAACACCCATAACCTGTGCAGTGAATCCATCTATAATAGATGTTCTAAAGCAATTATTTGCAGTGGTTTTCTAGCAGAATGCAGTGAATACATCTAGAGATTAAAACAAAAAATATCATCAGATCATGTTGTTCTAAAATTTAACCATGTAAAATACATATATAGGTTTTAGACCAGCATTAATTTATTTTACTAACCCTCTTCTGTGGCAGTTGAAAAAGACAAAAAAATATATAAAACTAAGAATAGATGCTGACTTTACAGGGATAGATTTTACTTGCTGAGTAAAAACTTAATTTAATTTCTATTAGATTGGTTCAGTTGGAAAAGACCTATAACAATCATCTAGTCCAACTGTGTGATCACTTCTACATATATTATGGAAATACATGAAACACCTAAAAAGACAGAAACACCAGCTAACATCAACAGAATACTTTAAACTGAAATAAAGAAATCAAAAAAAGGGGTGCCACCTTGAATTTCATTAAAAGAAACACAGATTAGACTTCTTGGAAAATCATTCTTTCCTGAAAATGAAAATTTTAGGATCATTTTCACCGTCCAAAATGTCTTGCAGGCCACCACACATATTTCACATGTATCCTAGAAAGAAAATTCAAGTGAAATTGTTTAGTTGGTCACTGGGTAGCAGCAGGCAGCTTTGTCCTACAGTCAATCCAGCTCCTAGACCACAGCTGGAGAAGAGGAACACTGTCACACCTTCAGCAGCCAGAAAAGAAGCAGTACCCAGCATCTGACTGGTATTTGACTCTTCAGTTACTGCTGGTATCAATTTGTGTGATAGCAACATTTTGGAGGTTTTAATTAATTAATCTGTGAATAAAAAAAAAAATAAAAAAAAAGAAAGCTCAGTTCCTCTGGCTCTTGACCCCAGCTATAAGTCATATCAGAGTATTGATTATTTAAAGCAAAACCTGTGCTGTTATTGCAAATATCTCTCAGTTTTTTTCCCACATCTTTATTTTTTGACAAATTAATAAAAATAGACTGCTGATTATTTAAAATATGAGCACGGAAATGCTGCTGCTTTGGTGAGTCAGCTACACATAAAGAAGCTAATACCATTTTGGCTAGAAAATGAAGAGGTAAGATTAGAGACCAAAATAGTATCTTTAATCTCATTTTTCACTGCAATAGTATATGTATTTGAAGTCTTAGATATGATCTTTTTCTTTAATTATTGCTCTAAAACACTTTAAAAGCTGAAAAGGGCATATGACTCTCATAAATATGCAGAATTGCAAGCAAATGAAAGTTTAAAATCTCCAAAACTTGAAAGCCTTTTTCACGGATTGGCAGAACAATACAAATGATAAGTATACTTTATAAAGTTAAAGATCACTTAGATTTGTCTTCCCTTTGAATGCCTATCCTGGAAAAGGTACAGCAATAATCTCTGATCTACAGGTGTATTTCTGGAAGATGGGAACCAGCAAAAGATTTTAGGGTCTAAAACAAAGCAGAAAAGAAGAAATGTTTACAAAATATGAACATGACAGTGAAAAACAAAACCAGGTAGCAATATTATCTTTTGTAAAATACCCATGGATGATATTAAAATGTAAGTATCAATTTTATTTTTCCATATTAGTACCTTTCCAAGTCTATAAATACAGTGGACTATGCTTTTACATTAAAATTCTTATTCCACTGTAATCTATAAAGAAAACAAAGTTAGACATTACAAGCATTTATAGTCAAATCAAGCGTATCTACATTTTCTTTTTACTGAAACTGGACAATCAACTTTAGAAAAAATAGTCTGGATTTTACATAACCCATCCAAAATGTTCTCCTTTTCCACTGCAAACCTCAACAATTCCTATTTGAGTAGGTAAATGTTCAGTACAAAATGCAAGCGAGATCAGTAGACCGCAAAATAGGTACAGAGTAACATACAAAGAGATATTTAAGTAATTATTAAATTTCTTGGGCCTGATTTAGAGCACCTTAACTCTACCTCTTGGATTTACAGAATATCTTAACAGATTTCCAACTTTATTTTCCCAGAATTCAAGCTTCTCAACTTAATGTCCTGATATAATAAACACATCTATAGCAGTGTCTCAGCTGCAAATATAATCTAAGCATGAAAAGTTGTATAACTGAATGGCATATAACTCTGAGTAGTGCAAACTGCCTCTAAAACTTTATTACTAGAGCAATTTAAAAGAAAAATTACTGATTGAGTGTTTCAGACTTTAATGACCATTCAACATTTCTTTAATGACCTCTAATATGCTTCAAAGTGAGCATCTTTAAACCCTGGCCTAGATCACTGTACATCAGCTGTAAGGAACATTTCCTGTCAAGGTGGTTTATGAATTTGGTGACTGTTACAATAACATACATCTTAGCACTAGCTAATAGTAATGTGAAAAAAATAATTGAGATTCACCTTTAATGCATGAACATGATGGACAATTTTCAGTGGTTGTGCCAGATCAAAAATAGTGCACCAAATTAATTTGAGTGAAAAAGCACAGGTTTTGACTAAGCCTGCTTTAGGCAGTGGTGAACTATAGCTACCCCAGATTTATATTACCTTCTTTTCCACTGATGCAGTTATTGAGCCAGTGTAACCACTTACTTGACAGCAGAGGTGAATCTCAGAATCAGGAATTCTCTCTTTCTCCATGGTCCATGACGGAAGTGGATTATCTTCTACTCCAGCCCCAGCACCTGTATGTACAGCGTAGATTCTGACAACAGACCAAATAAAGCTGTCCTCATTTTTTTATAGCTCTCTATTCACTGTATGCTTAATTACAATAGCTTAACAACATCATTTCATACCCCAAGGACAACCAACAATACCCTTGAATTTTTAATAGGCTTTGTCTTCAAACAGAGATGTTTCTCAACATCAGTTTCACCTCTTGTTGCAGTTCTTATACCTGGAGAATCAGCTTCCCACATTCTTACTGGATTTAAGGTAGATCTCGGCAGATTCTTCTAAGGGTCAAAAACCAGACACTATTAAAATTACTCCTTCCAACCCTAGTGGCTGGCTCTGATAATGAAAAGAGCCTCTGTCATGTAAAAATGATGCAGAAAGGATGTTAAAAGACAAGTTTATTTGCACTCTTGTGTTCTCTTCCTTTAAATGGGAATAACCCTATTAATTTTCAATGGTGATACCAAGATTAAATTTATTGAGGTGGATGACCAGGAGAATTTAATTAGAAGTCACATTGCAATAAAGCAAAACAATAGTTATCTTGGACTAGAGTTATGATTGCAATTAATCTCCAATGACTCTGCTCTCTAATAAGCACTGCATCCTTCAGCTGCTCCAAACATAATACCTTTGCAACTGAAATGCATTTTTTTTAAAGCACAAATTCCTGCTAGGGTAGCTCAAAACTTCATTTTGTGTAACATTCTTACATATTTCTTAAGAAGGTAAAGCAAACTTTGTGTTCTGCACAATTCTTAAGGACTTTGTTCTAGATGCAGTTAGTTCTAGGTACAGTGTGTAGATTAGCAAAACTAGGCAAGATCAATCCTATTGAAGCTGGCACTGAACCTGGCAAGGGATGCAAAGTGTCACAGGAAGGGCTTCTACAGATATTTAGTCAGAAAAGGAAGATGGAAGAAAATGTACCACCCAATAACGCTGTTAAATTGGTAAAGGCAGAAGAAGACTGAGGCACTCAATAATTATTTTTGCCTCAGTCTTCAATGGCAGTCTCTCTTCCCATACCTCACGAATGCATGGACAGCAGGATGGGGACTGAAGGAGCGAAGTCCCTCTTAGTGTAAGTAAAGATCAGGTTCATGACCATCTGAGGAACTTGAGCATACATGAGTCTATGGGACCTGGTGAAATGCTTCCCAGTGTCCTTAGGAAATTGGATAATGTAGCTCCCAAGCCACTCTCCATGGTACTAGAAAATTTGTGGCAGTCAGGAAAACTCCCGATGACTGGATAAGGGGACACATTGTACCCATCCTTAAAAAGGTTAGAAAGGAGAATACAATGAACTACCAACCTGTCAGCCTCACCTCTGTGCCTGGGAAGATGATGGAACAGATCTTTGTAGAAGCTGTGCTAAGGCACATGGAGGACAGGGATGTGACAGCCAAGGATAAGTCTTGTCTGACCAACCCAGCGGCCTTCTATGATTGGGTGACTCCATCAGTGGACAAGTGAAGAGTTACAGACGTTATTTATCTGGACTCTCTAAAGCCTTCGATACAGTCCCCCACAACATCCTTCTCTCCAAATTGGAGAGATGGATTCAGTGGGCTGTTAGGTGAAAAAGAAAGTGGTCGTATGGTCACATGCAGAGGGTAGTGCTCAATGACTCAGGGTGGACATCAGTGACAAGCAGTTTCCCTTGGGGCTCTATACTGGGACCAGAGTTATTGAATATCTTCATCATTGACACAGACAAGGGGATCAAATGCATCCTCAGCAGATTTACAGTTGGCCCCAAGGTGTGTGGTGCAGCTGACATTCCTGAAGGATGGGATGTCATCCAGAGGGACCTGGACAAGCTGGAGAAGTGGCCCGTGGGAACCTCATGAGGTTTAACAAGACCAAGTGCTGGCACTGTACCTGAGTCAGAGCAAACCCCAGTATCAATCCAGGCTGGGGATGGACAGGTCAGAGCAGCCCTGCCGAGAAGGGCTTGGGGATGCTGGTGGGTGAGAGGCTGGACATGACCCAGCCATGGGCACTCAGAGCCCAGAGAGCCAAACGTGTCCTGGGCTGCATCCAGAGCAGTGTGGCCAGCAGGGCCAGGGAGGGGATTCTGCCCCTCTGCTCTGCTCTGCTGAGACCCCACCTGCAGTGCTGCATCCAGCTCTGGGTCCCAGCACAGGAAGGACATGGAACTGCTGGAGTGGCTCCAGAGGAGGGCCAGAAAAATAATCAGAGGGGTGGAACCTCTCTCCTACGAGGAAAGGCTGAAAGAATTGGGATTGTTCAGCCTAGAAAAAGAAGTCTTTGGGGTGACCTAATTGTGGCCTAGCAGAAACTGAAGGGAACCTACAATGAAGATGGAGAGAGACTATTTACAAGACCATGTAGTGACAGAACAACAGGGAATCAATTTAAACTGAAAGAGCCTAGGTTTAGATTAGGTATTAGAAAAAAATTCTTGACTGTGAGGGTGCTGAGGCACTGGAACAGCTTGCCCAGAGAAGCTGTGGATGCCCCATCCTTGGAGGTGTTCAAGGCCAGGTTGGATGAGGCTCTGAGCGACCTGGTCTGGTTAAAGGTTTCCCTGCCCATGGCAGGAGGATTGGAAGGAGATGATCTTTAAGGTCTTTTCCAACCCAAGCCATTCTATGATCCTACATTTTTATTTTCCTGGACATAGCAGAAATCTCATATGAGTCCTGGAAAACACTTTGTTGATTATCTCTTCTGATATGCCGTCCACAGCTTTTGCCACACAAATGGGCAATTTAGCTTTAGTTTACAATGTGAGAGAAAAGAAATATTTCAGAATTGCAATAGTAGCCATAATCTGAAATCATCAGCTTTTAACAATATATACAACAACAATTATATAGTGGCTTTAATCCAGTAATAATTACTGATATCACAAGAGGAAAATATCAGCATTAGAAAGAAAAATGGCATGCTTTACATGACTTGCAATTTTAGCAAGATTGCCTAAGGTACCAAACTCTCCACAGGCTGACCCTTAGCAACAGAGATGTGCCATGTTCTTGAAGAGATACAGATTTTTGTTAAAAAAAACAAAACAAAACAAAAGAAGAATGTCATCAGACAATCCTCAGAAAAAGAAGAACACTGATCTGGGCACAAAATGAGTCAGCACTCTCCAACATTAAAATATCAATTAACAAATATCAAGATGTCAGTAAATCCATTTCTATGCTACAAATAGACGTAGCCAAGCTTGCTCAAACCTGTCCTTCCTGAGAGAGAGTGGGGACTCTGGTAATTAGTTTTGAAATAAATTTTTATTTTTATTCACTGCATGTCAATAGGAATTCAAGTTAAGCGTCACACAATTAAAGCAATATAACACTGCACAAGTTATTGAATTTCTGCAGGGATACTTAATAGTCTATATATTACAGTGTAGAAAGGACGTAATGTATCATATCATTCCAAAGTACAGGCAAATTTTAAAGGGCATTATTTCTGCAAATAGAAAGTATAACTATTTTTTTAACTACTGAAAGAGAAATAATTCTCTCTGTGTGCAATTGTGTTATAAAGTATATTTCTATGTTTACATAACTGTAATATTTTTGGGCACTATTTCTCATAAACTAGATGCAGACACAGAATTCTGTTCTAGGAAATCTCCATGGATTCCCCTGAATAGTTCTGGTCTTCTCTGTGCATACAAAATTCTGCAATGTGGAAACCTTCCCTCCTTCCTTTATAAAAGTAGGATCTGAAGCATTTATCTCAAATTTAAAGACAAGATTTATGAATATGATAGTGAAGTTTATTCAGGGTGGGGAGGGTGAGTAGATCAGTTAGAAGGATTTATGAAACTAATAATGTTCTGCTGCTCAGTTTAAATTCTATTGTGCTATGGACTTACACAAAATTTCTGGTACATATTGAAATAAATTTCATAGATTAGAAGAAATTACGAAGCTGCTGCTGTGATGCAGACTTAAAAAATAAAAATAATAACTCAAGAAACAGTGTATAAAGATTTGACTAGGAAGTAAAATTGTAGGCAGTAAAGGTGTAGAGGTAGTAAATACTTTGCCTTATTTTCAGTCTGCTATTCTCCATGCAATGAAGAACAGTACAAGGGCAAGTGCTGAAGGGCTACACAGTACTGAGGTAGGAATAGTTAAATATCACCCTGTAGTCACATCAATCACAACAAAGTTCCACAGATCAAGGAGAGCTATTTAGAAGATGTAGTATATTTACTTTTCAAGCCTAAACTAAATCAGTTTGCTGAATTGTAAGTGAAAATTTGATATGATAGATTTTTGAAGTGCTCAACTTGATCTGACAAGAACATAAAGACGTAGAAAAGTTTTAGAGATGTGTTATTGAGTCACTGGAGGTGCTCAGGGTGTGATATCCTTTTGCACATGAGACAGGATATGTGCTTATCCATAGAGACCTCTTGTGCTAGCATTAATATCCCTCTATCACTTGGTATGCAGGCTGGGGCCAAATCTTCACCTTCTCTTCCTCTCCACTGAAGACTCCAGGAGACAGTTTCTGCCTTCCTCATGGAAGGGAGAGTGGGAGAGCTGGGACTGTTTTGTAGGTGGTTTGTCCCACAGAGCCTCCAGATCAGGTTCTGGGCAGAACTCAAGGTTTCCTTCTAAACATCTCAGTCACAAGGGCGTGGGATTCTCTTAGGGATCTCAGTACTGAGCCCACAACCCTTTTGAGTCCGGTCTAAAGAAAAGTCTCTGTACGATGTCAGAGGTGGGAACTGACACACATGAGCCATGGGAAGGAGTAAAACCATCACAGGAGTGGATCCCAGGCTGATCAAGAAGTTCACACCGACAGAAACTGACTTTTGGTTGCAAGAGAGTAACTCTACACCAAGTCAGATGTGAGCCTCACATGTTCAGCAATTTATACCTCCTGTAGCTGCTGAGCAAGTATGAGAACACACCCTCTCCAGGCAAAGTTTTTGCCTTTGTGTGTATACACACTGCATAAAAAACAAATGTGTTTTTCCTGAATTTCTTGCAGTTATTTAAAGAATGTAAAATATGAGTATGTTATTTTGTTTGTTCTAGCTCATGAGAGAATGAGAATACCAAAAAGCTACTGCCTTATTTTACTTTTGACTGAAAATGTAGGAAACAAAGAAATGTCATAATCCAAAAAGCATATCTAAAAAGCATGGTGACCACAAACAGTCAGTAATGTCAATTAACTTTTTAAAAAAATTTAATATGCCTACTAGCTTTATATGCTATGTTCATTTTCATAAATGTACCTTTTTCTGCCTATATATATTTAAGATATCTTTCCTGAAGTTCTTGCAGTAATTTTAACAATTTTCAGTGCATTTTAATGGTTCTCCAACATAAACCAAATGTAAGCAGACAAATATTCATAAATATATTCATAAATAAGCCACTAATAATCTGAAAAATAAATATTCAATTTCTCATTTTAAACACAATTAAACTGTGAAATTTTATAATTTTAATAAATACTTGCTGAAGTAAATATATAATGATTCTGTATAACCTTGTGCTTACCAAAAATTACTGCAGTTATTATAAAGTATAAAATGATTCTGTATGAAATGATGGTTACCAAAAATTACTGCGGTTATTATAAAGGCAGTATTTAACTTGAAATCAATACATCTTTATAGCTATCAATCAAGTTTTGTAAGCAAACACTTTAATGACAAGATGCAAAGCAAGATTGAAATTGATGTTGCTGATGTAAATCAGTCAAAGACTGAAAAAATCCTTTTGGCAGCATTACACAGCAATCACTTGTGTAACTCCCTCTGAGTCTTTCTGCAAGATGAAGCATTTGGTGCTGATTTTCAGTGCTCAGTCATCTCTCCAGAAAGCACTTAAGAGCAGCAATTGGCTTTGCAGTTATTTCCGTCACTGTCTTTCAAAGCGATCTTAATGGACCATGTGTTCTCAGTAAAGGGCTTATTTCTCTTCAGAATTCCTCTGCATACTGAGGAAGGATTATCCTGTCACATCACTGGGAATTATAACAGAGTCTCATAAGCAATCAAAACCCAGGTGTCTCCAGCATTTTCTTCCACACCCAAGAGACAAGGTCGTATCTGCCAGATTACACTAAAGGGATTTGCAGTGGAGCAGCATTGCTCATGGAGTCCCTTAGTCCCAGGTTCAGAGCAGTACCACAGTTAGAGCTCTGCTATCTGCCAAAAATCACCCTGAAGGACATATTTGGCCAGTTCAGTGACAGCTGTCCCCACTTGAATATGAGAAGTAGCATGCTCCTCACCAAATACAAATTTATTTTTTCTTGACACAAAATGTATTGATTTTTCACATAGTTTTCTGCAGCCTTTCTTGCTTGCCTTGGCCTTATATGCAGCTTGGCATCTTCCCTCTTCTCCAAAACTTCCCAACAAGAGACAAGAGCCTACCCTAACCAAAGCAAGCCCTGTAGGGATCCAGCTACAGAGATCATGTCTGCAAAATGCGGTATCATTTCTAGCGATTGTAGAACTTCTCAGTAAGAAACAGTGTGAGTGTGTAGAGGAAATCTTAACTACCATCTTGTTTTCTAACTTCAACTTATCAGCAACTTAACTCTTTTCCAGAGCTTAGAGAGCAAATGTATATATTTAATCACCATTTATGTATATTCAGTTGGTAATTTCCTGGTATATGATAATTTTGACTATGTTAATGACAGCTGTAACTTGCATAATGTGTCTGAATTAAGAAAATCTGTTTATTTATCTATATATGTACTTTCCATAAATTACACTCCCAAGAGTGGGAATACTGGTCTAATGCAAATATATCTCACAGGGGAGTCATCTGCGTATTTGATTATGCTTTTGGTTTTTTTTGTATTTTTTCCTAAGACAGAGGCTTTTCTTAAGCAATTTGCCTAAATTATTACATTATTCTTAATGTGATAAAAATTTGGTTACAAAACTCACATGAAATCTATATCACTAGATGTGTTCAAGTTAGAGTCAGGGTCTTAATGTAAGTCTTTCAGAAACCCTGGGGACCAGATCTTTACAGGTTGCTCCACTCAGCTCAGTGACACGTGAACTCCTGCCCTACTAATGCCAAAGAGCACTTTCCTTGCTGGGGAGACTCCAGTGCCTGCCATGCAATGGGAAGAGGGAAGCAGGAGCTGCAGCAAACCTGCTTGTGAGGAACTGCACAAGCAAAGCTCAAAGGAGAAAAAAGCACTCAGGAATGGGAAGGGTGCACTGGATTTCAGGGGAGGAAGATAGAAGAGGAGGAAGAATCTGCAGACAGATTCCAGAGGATGTGCATGGCCTGGGTTCAGATGCTTGCCTGCTGGGCATCCCAGCAGAATGCATCCTCTGGAGCAGTCAGAACCTGGAGCCATGCAGGAACAGCCAAATCACCCTCCTGACTGTAGTTTTGCAGCCCTTGATAGTGTCTGAGCAAGAGAAAACACTTGGCTCTTTCATGAAGAATGAAAGAAAACTCCTGTTGGGCTTGACAAAACCTTTACTTTGCTGATTTTAAATTAAATATTTTGTTACCTGTTTCAGGATTTATAATCAAAGGGTTTATTTATTTTTTCCTTTTATTCCCCCTTTTTTTCCTTTATTTTTTCTTTTTTCCTTTCTTTTTTTACACAAATTTGAAAACATTTGTGGTATCCCACTACTTCTAATTTGGTACATAAAATGTTTAGAATCAATTGCCCAGCCCTAGCGGTAACAGGCAGGGGAAAAAAAATTCTTCAGCAATGGTAAGGATATTAACAGCAAGGCCCTAGAAAAAAAGTAAAAAAAAAAAAAAAAAAAAAAAAAAAAAAATCATGATGCTATGCTCCTTTGTGAGGATATTTGCAGACAGCAAAATAGCAAAATGCAGATAAGGCTGCAGTGGCACCTGGCTTTAGTTAGGATAGCCACTGATGGCAGTGAAGACACTTGCACAGACTTTTGCTTCTACTGGCAGACACTCCTACCTTCTGTGTGTTTGCTCTCCTGTCACAGGTGTTGCATGGCTTTATTGGCTATTACTCATCCCACAGTGCTGTTTCTTCAGGGATGTTATTTTACCCAAATGAAGCACAAGCTAGCTATCATGATACAGATAGTTTTATGTGCCATTGACCCATCTATCCTGCCTCACTACTGGAATCACTTACCTGACTTACTTCTCCTGTCTCCCAAGGGTATTTTGACAATTAATTACTTTGAATTTGCAAACATTTTCACCCCCATTTTTTTATCATTTATGATGGAATTGCATATATATCTGAGAATGGTGCAGTGCCTGTAAAACCTGTCAATGCTCTGATTTCTGTGATTACTCAATAATGTGCTTACACTACAGCTATCAAGACCCTAATTTTCTGAAGCAGAGGGCTTGCTATTGCAAAGCTGAAATAGGAATTTGAAAAACATTCACTTAAGTTGTCACAGTGTTTAGATAGCTGTTGATCAGGCTGTTCACTACATATATTTTAACAGCAGTGTTCTTCAGCAAGCAAACTCAACAAGCCAGAGACTTTCACACTCTTCCCTTTGAGTAGCACTCTCATGTTGCAGCACCAGTAAGCTCAGTTTACGTCCCCTTACCAAAGTATAAGATCCAGATCCAATAGCACTTACCTCTTTGGAGTACTATGTTGCATTCATTGAGTCTCCTGATTCCTGAACCCTCCAAATGCCATGACAGGCAAGGTGTGAGATGCAGAGCCCTTCTGCCAGCAGAGCCAGTTTTCTGGAAGAACAAAGTAGCATATCTGAGCACCAGCTTCCAGATGAGGCAAAACAAATGATATTTACACTTAGAGAACTACTCCAGCTCCCTTCTGTTGTTTGCAAAACACTTCCATAGGAAAGAATAAGAGAGAAGTATTGAAGAGGAATATAGAAAAATTAAATATTTTAGCTGCTTAACTTATATCATTATAATTAATCATTATTTAACATAGTTTTATATCATGTTAGCAGTCTGCAGCATTTGTCACGAACAGCTGTTCATTATACTAATCACTGTACCCCCAAAGCAGGGCTAAAGTAGTTGCCATTTGAATGAGATTTGGAGTGCTGATGGGGAAAAGGAGGCTGTAGTGGAAGAAGTGGAAAATGGTGGTACTATCAATGCTGGAGAAGTTACCACAGTCCATTTGGTATCTGAGATCTGAAAAAGTGAATTATATGGAATATGCAGCCATGTGCAAACAACATGTTCTGCGTTGCAACCAGCACATCCTAGCACAGTTCTCCTGGAATACTTCTGCAGCTGCCTTTTACCAGAAGCCACTGAAGGCAGCTTGAAAAAGGGATTTCAGCTGCTATTTTTCTTTCCTTTTTGTGTAGTTATTTTTTTGTCTGTTTTGAAGAAAACCAGAATGCTTTCGTATTGAACAATGATCTATTTTTCTTTCTTTTTTGTGTAGTTATTTTTTTGTCTGTTTTGAAGAAAACCAGAATGCTTTCGTATTGAACAATGATATATATTTCTTCACATAAAATAAAAGCATTTTTGGTATTTTCTACAGATTGCTTGGCTTCAAAGCCCAGCTTCAAGATTCCCAGTTGTTTCAGCTGGTGTAACAACCCTTTCTCATTTCCCTTAGCATGCTACTATTTTTCCTTGTCAGGGAATTGCTTTGAAAATAAGCAAAAATAAACAATTTTTTTTTCTTCCCCATTGAGTCATCTGAATGGCCAAGTCACAGCCTTTTGTCAACCCTATTGAATATTCGTCCTTCAGCATTTGCTCTCACTGAAGGCAAACATGATATTGCTAACTTCTTCTGGTAACAGCAATGTTTGATGCTTCACATAAAGGCATAAAAATCTCATTCCGGAGGACAGATCCTCAGCCAAAAACACTGGGTGTTCTTCCCAGCACTTATGGCACATATAAATAATTATAGAGAGCTGGTGTTTCCAACTTTATCCCGCATCCCTTAAGAGCCTGTAATTTTGTAAAAGGTAAAATGACAAGTGCCAAGACAGTATCATTCTTTTAGGCTTTCTCCAGCCACAAAGACTAATTTATGGAATAGAGGTGAGCTACTACAACTGTGCAAGGAATATTTCTTGGGAAGACTCTGTGGCATCTGAATTCCTATCAAAGACACACCTCCTAGATAATGAGGCCACAGAAACACAGTTCTTACAATTCTGGTAACTAGAAAAAGAAGCAGAATTTCAGTGTTCAGTATTTCTGACAATACAGAACTAAAAAGAATAACTCTAAAGTGCTAGTGTGTTTTCTTAGTGCCATGAATGTTATGATAATTGCATTACCCCAAAAGATCACTTTACTCAGACCATAATTTTCTATGCAATTTTGCATTTTGCTGATAATAGAGATTCATATATAATAGAGACTGATATTAACTGCAGGGAAATATCATGCCTTTCATTGCCACACGACGTCAGAACAGAAAGGGAGAACAGCATTGTGACAGGGAATTTAAACATTCTGGGTACCAGGTTCACAAATCTGAGGCATATTGTGCAGAGTTTGTCAAATTATTTCAGATCTAGTACCTTGCTTCTTTTCATAATGTCCTATAAAATTCTAGCCAATTTTAAAAGTATAAATTATTCCTCAACAATGAGGTAAGAATCACTTCAGAAGGGTAAAAATTGAGCTATTCAAGCTTAGATATATGGCCTATGGGAACCTTTTGGATCAAACATTTGATTGAAAATCGCTATGATCAGCTCTTAACCACTTGAGACTGGTCTGTCCATGCTGTGGACAGGCACCCACTACAGACATATCATGCAAACTGGAGCCAGGTATGTTACCATTGCAAGTACGGTACAAAAGCTGCCTTGCCTCCAGAGCCACCTCCCAAAATGCCACAAGAAGAGACACAATGGAGAAGGGGGCTCACAGGAAGGAATCAGGGAGGAGAACAGGGGGCCTTTGGTACAAGCCAGGCCAGACTCAGATCCAAGGAGGAGCTTGGCTGATGGGCAAGTGAACGGAAGGGTGATTGCCCACAGACTGTTGGAGAGGATGGCAGAGATCATCAGACCCAGTAGGAAAAGGACACCATAGAGGACATGAGCACTGCAGAGAACAGCCCAAAACTTAAGCCAGCTAAAGGTTAAGACTTCATCCTGAGTTTTGGTGTAGTGACTGCTATAATGAAGTGCTAGGGATTTCAGACCATTTCCAGTGTAATTCTACATGACTGAATCCAAGGAGAGTTTACCTGACTTTTAAAAACAAAATAGCAAATGAAAAGTATTCCCTTATTAAGACAACAGTAATAAAGTGGAATCCCTGCAGAACACCTTGGTTAGATAAACCAAACAATAATCAAACATCTTAAACCACCCACCCCAGTGTGCACAGCCTTTAATTTAACCCATTGAGACTGACTGAATTTGTGCTTATGCCCTTGCCGAGAGACTGGAAACAGACTGCTGCAAGAAAAGCAATTAGTAAGATGACATAAAATCCAGCCTTTCATTTCCTGGAGAGTAATGTAGACTAATACAGAGTGGAAAGAAATCACAAGTGGAATAATTCTGTTGTCACCCACAGCAGAAGTAAAAAAGCAAAACAATAAAAAATGATATTTAGAGGAAAATCAGAAGAAAATCCTGCACTTCCTCCCACACTAAAGTAAGCCAACAGAAATAAAAATAATGCTTATAAACACTTTATTGCATCTTTTGGATGCCACCCCTATCTCCTCTTTATCAATAACTGGTTTGACACTGGCACTCAGAATTTTCCATGAATCTGTCTACAGACAGGCAGTTCTTTTGTCCTCAACTCTGCAATCCTCCCTGCTTGTTCATTTGCACTGAGGGAATCCTATAGTCTTTTTTCCCATTCGTTCTGCAGTGAGGTATTGTTTTTATTCTGGAAAGGAAAACCTGTCAGAATCAGTACAAAATGGAAAGATGTCAGGTGACAAAATCATAAGGAATATAGGGTAAGGGAAAGCTAAAATATTTTAAAGTGTGTTAAACACTTAGCAGCCCATTGGCAGCCGCTTAAAAAACAAACAAACAAACAAACAAACAAAGAAAACAATAAAACAACAGATTAGTCTGTTGCTTAGAAGATGTTTTAAACTGTAACATAAATTGAATATAACTTATTTTCCCCTTGTCTGAAGCAAACAAGTTTATGATCCCCAGGGTAGACCAGGTATAAATAAACCAGCTTCAACACTTGCTCACCAGAAACTGCAGAGATCATCACTTTGCAAAATCCCTCTAGGTATTATCAATTAAGCAATGAAGCTCAGAAAAGTAAGAAGATCAGTGGGTCACAGAAGAAGTGGGGTTATTTTTGAAAAACTGAGATTTCTCAAGGATGTTTCACAGGAAGATTTTTTTAGACTGAGAGGGAAGTAATGCCAGAAGAGCTAATCATTCAGCAGTGTAGGATAGCAGGTAAGCTGGCTCTTTCTGTACAGAAAGCCTCCAATTACAGTCTGATGATGTGCCATAAAACAGTGTTCTTGTTTATCAGCCAACCTTTCTCCCAAAATAAGTACCAAGTTGGAGACATCATGTTAACTTTTCTGAGTTACTGTTACTTTGAGATCAAGATCAGAGTGCCACTTGAAAGTATTTCTGAAGATTGAAGTAAAATTAAAAAATTCTGAGGGTGATCAGAGTGTCCTGACCAATTTGAATTATTTTATTGAAAAAGAGCCTGGAAATATGAACAGGACAAAAGGTGATTCCTTTCCTTCTATTTTAAAAATAGTATCAAAGGGATTTCAGAGAAAACAATTACAGAAAAATAGATGTTCAACTTTGTAAATGTTCCACTTGTTTAATGTAAAAATTAACCACTACTTAGATGTTTCTAGGTGTATTTGAGCTACAGATCACAGCAATGAGCACAGTGCCTATTTTCAATAGGCAGAAAGGAAACAAAGATTTTTTTCATTTAATTCATCATTTATAGCTTGCTTCAGAGATTCCACAAAGAAATGTGTTCTGGCCATCCATGTTGATACTGAGAAGAGCAGCCCCTGCATGCCAGACTCTTACTGACTTTGCAACTCAGTATATCACAAGCTGCAACGATTTTTGCCCATAGCAGAAAATAAGAAATGGAGTCTTAGGTCTGGCTTGTTAGTTTCTCTCTACTCACAAATTGTGGGTGTGTTTTATTCAACTTCACTACTGATGCCGCAAAAACATTTTTCCACTCTTAGGGTGTTCAGGCATTGGAATAGATTTCCCGAGGAGAGGGTGGAGTCTCTATCCCTTGAGGTGTTTCAGGGCATATCTGGATCCAGTGCTGGGTGATGGTTTAGGGGTTACAGTGGTGGTTCTGGGTGGATGGTTTGACTTAGTGATATTGTAGGTATCTTCCAATGTTGATGATTCTACGATTCTATGAGATTAGGACTAGAAGGGAATTGCAAAACAGTGCTCATTAAAATGTCATGAAAGATAAAGTTTTTTTAGATATTTCATGACAGAAAAGAATTTTTCTTGTTCAATATTTGACTGCTATGTTTGCATTGCCATAGCAGAGATCCACATACCCATTGCCTGTACCTAGCTTTCATACCAAACTCTCCCTTCCTCTAGGAGATTCCAGTAGCTCACATCAACAAGCAGTTTGCTGTCACAGTGCCTCTCTTGGCCCTTCAGGAGTGTGTGTCATCCGCTAAGCTGCTCTAGAGAAAGCAGCCACAGCTCTAGGGAAGAGCAAGGATCCTTTGGAAGGTCACGTCAGGTGGTAAGTCTTGGCAGGCTATGTCATGGTAGAGTGTATTTCTTTGTATGGTGACACTGGCACTGACAACCCATAGAAGTCCATACGGGGAAGCAGGACATTTTAACTTGTTTAAGAAAAAAAAGGGATCTAGTCAAAGCCATGGTCCAAGGTGGGTGAAATTCAGCCTTGTAGTAGGTAGCTAAGTCAGTGGTGGCTCAGTCTCCTGAAGCATAGCAGCCTCCTGAATGGGCAGGCAGAAACCACATCTTTTGTGGAAACAAAGCAGTAGCATTAGCCTAAAACAGGGTTCCATCAATTAATGTTTTCCTCTGTGTTGCTGGTGTCCAGTAGATTGTAACAGTGTTTTCCATGCCTAAATGGGAGACAAACAGCTGGGTTTTCCCTTTCAAGTCTAAATGTAGATAGTGGACAGCATTGCAGATAGCCCAGTGTCTTCCGGTGTGCAGATATGACCAGGGCAGATCATTACAATATTGATAAGAAAAGAAAAAAGGAAGTCTTAATATTTGCCACAAAACTGATTGAAATCCTCTTAATCTTTCAAGAATAAATCCTCAACAAAAGGATATTTTTAACTGAGATAGAATCATATTCCAAACAACAAGATCAAATATGCTCTGTTATCAGATGGAAAAAATAAATTGCATTTCAGATATTGAAAGCTTTGATACTTCAGTGATGTTTTTTATTTGAAAATTACTTCTCTCATCTTATGTAGAATGCAATTTTCATCACAATAGCATGTTAAATTGCTGGAAAATTACCATTTTCCCTTTCAAGTTGTCACTTTTCCCAAAACAGTTTAATTAGGTTTTTTGATCGTCATTCATTCTTACCTCTAGTGTGTCTATTCAAAACTCTTAACCTATCTTTACATCAGTTATAAGCTCTGGAATGTAACAAATACACCTCAAGAGATGAAGTTGTCTTGGCAGGGCAGGCAGAGCACTACTTCTTGAATTTTCTGGAGAAGAAGAAACTTCATGTGTGATTGTAGTGGTTTTGGTTCAAAATCCATTATTTACTTACTTTGCTTCTGTGAGATAAGAATTAGGAGAAAGCAAAGCAGGCACAAAACTTTAAAGAATATAAAGAACTTTATTAACAGAACTAAAAGGAAGAAAAAAAAAAAGTCAGACTAAACCTTCAGAACATTTCTCCTCCCCCCACCTTTCTCCTTTCCCCCACTGACAACATAAAAAGACAGCCCTTGAGATTTTCAGTCAGTTTACCACCTCTATAATAATCTTTTTCAGTTCACTTAGGGAGAGGAGTCTCTCTTGCTCATGCTATGGAGACATCTCCACAAGAAGTTCTCTCATGGCTTCAGTGTCACAACGAGACAGCCGCCCAGGTTGGTTCTCTGCTCGCATGTGAGAGTCCCTTCCCCTGACTTACAGCTTTCCTCACAACTGCTTTCGAGGGTCCAATCTTGAGCTACTGGGGTACCATTTTAAGGATGAGCTGTTCAGAAGCAAAGGTTCTCTTCACCTATCTCTGGGAGCATCTTCATCTCTAGGAAGAGAGGTCTTCTTCTTCCCTGGGAGCAAGGGTCTTCATCACTTTCATCTCTCTCTGTTGAAGCTTCTCATCAAATCACAGCTACTTCAACATTTGCTCATTTCAGCACAGGTACTTTTGCTCACGGTTACAGTCATTTGCTTGTTTCAGCACAGGTACTTTTGCTCACAATTGCAATTTGAACGCTCCTCCCCCCCATGCTTTCATGAAATTACAGTGGGTACTCTGATGTATCATAGTCCATCACCATAGCTTTACAACAGCATTTCAGCCTCCAGGTTTGAAGCATCTCCTCTTTCTCCTCCCTCAGGATTTCAGCTCTTCCTGCTTCACTGACTTTGGTGTCTTTATGGAGTTTTCTTCATGTGCCTTCACCTTTCCTCTTCCTCTGACTTGGGAGAGGATTGATGTCTGCAGGCTTCGTCTTTTCTGGACTAAGAGAGTGAATCTCACCCAGGCCTTGCAGCTGGAATTCGTCTTTTGCTGTTGGTCACCTAATTTCTGCCAGGTGGCGGCTGCAGCTCATTTTGGTGTAGCATTTTATTTCAGCAGCTGCAGTGGGAGGGGCTGGTTGAGCCGCAGGGCCACCTGCACGGAGGAGGACTGCGGATGGAACAGGGCTGCAGGGGCTCTGGGGTGGCTGTCTCCTGGCCAGCCTGGCTTGCACTGAGGGGGCTGTGCCAGGGGTCCAGCGAGCAGAAGTGGCTGAGATCTCAGCCAAGCCACGCCATGGCTGACCTGGCCACGGCTGACCCAAACTATGCTACACCATTTGTCATGGGTTAGCAAGCATAGTCCCGGAAGTGATGTTCTTGCAAAGGGGTGCTTACAGCTTCCTCTGTGACCTAATAGAACCTATCAGATGGCCAGTTTGAATATGGACAATTCTTTAAGCCACTTAAAATTGTGACCACCTCTGTGATCCACACTTAAGAATAGACAACCCCCCCCACAGCTCTCTCTCATTTCTGGTGCTGGGACAGGTGGCTGCGGGTTCCATGTGGGGGCCAGCAGGCCCAGCCCAGGTCCTGCTGGGGCCAGGCCGTGCCGGGCCACGGCCATCCTGGAGCCGATGGACCTGTTCCAGCTGTGAAACCCCCTCCACAGTCCTGCTGTGGGCAGCCGGAGCGGCTCGGCTCCCCCTCTCCATGTGCAGCCAAGATTCAGCTGAAGCTGCACCGCTGTCCGGCAGAGATCATGTGACCAACAGCGATAAGCAACATTCCAGCTGCAAGGCCGGGGTGAGATTAACCCTTTTAGTGCTGTGAAGAGCTGAAAACCTGAGGGAGAAGAAAGAGGAGATACTTAAAGCTGAAATTCTGTTGTAAAGCTATGATGCATCCGAGTACCCATTGTAATTTCATGAAGGCATGGGGGGTGGAGCATTCAACTTGTATTTGTGAGCAAAAGCACCTGTGCTGAGATAGGCAGATGCTGAAGCAGCTGTAATTTAATGAGAAGTTTGAACAGGGAGAGATGGAAGCGATGAGGACTTTTGCTCCAAATGGAAAAGGAGAAGACCTCTGTTCCTAGAGATGCTCCCAGAGATAGTCCTAGAGATGAAGATGAGGACCCTTTGCTCCCAGGGAAGGAGAAGGGCCTCTGTTCTTAGAGATGAAATGCTCCCAGAGATGGGTGAAGAGAACTTTTGTTTCTGAATGGCTCAACCTTAAAGTTGTACCCCAAAAAACTTCAAGAGTGGACCCTGGAAAGCAGTTGTGGGAAAAGCTGCAAGTCATGGGAAGGAATCACATGCGAGCAGAGAACCAACCTGGGCGGCTGTCTCGTTGTGATAATGTTTTCATAGCATGGGCAAGAGAGACTTCTCTTCCTAAATGGACTGAACAAGGCTATTATGGAAGTGGTAAACAGACTGAACATCTCAAGGGTTGTCTTTTTTACATTGTCACTAAGAAAGGGAGAAAGGTGGGGGAAGGAGAAGTGTTCTGAAGGTGTGCTATGATTTTTTTTTTCTTCTTTTAGGTCTGTTAATAAACTTCTTTATATTCTTTCATGTTTGGTGCCTGCTTTGTGTTTCTCCTAATTCTTACCTCACAGAAGGTAAACAGTAATGAGTATTTTGGACCAAACCACAACACCATGACAGTGATAAGCAGAGTGTTCTGTATAGTCTCGTAATGCACTATTTTGAACAATTTTTTCCTGGCTAACCAGTTGTGGAGATTTATTCCTAGCTTCACACCGATGAGTGCTTAATATCATTTATCTAGCACAACTATGTTTAAGAAAAAAGAAGGTGCCTCTCTATTCTGTTTATTAAAACGCCAGTTGAGAAACTGCAAACTCAAGGACTGATTGCATTGCTAGGGAGAAGAAGGGAGAACTAATCTTTCAGGTGCTGAATGCACTCAACTTCCAGGGGTGATCTGGGTGGTTAGAGCACACTCAGATCTCCTTAGCCTCCTCTGGAATTATGTGAAATTCTTCAAGAATTATGCAGGTATATGGGAACCTGTCTGCTCATGTTAGTATATGCTCTACTTTCCAAACCTATGGAAAAAAAGGGTGAACATTTCAGGTTCTTGTCTCTTGCTCGTGTTCTATATCCACTTTTCCAGACCTGTGATTTGCAGGATGTTTTTCCTTGTGCTTTCAGTCACTGTAGATTCCACTAAGTTACAGTAGGGCTTGCCCACTGAGCCCCTCACTTTACAGGCTTTAGGGTAGCACAGCTACAATCCCTGCAGCCTGACTTACTGCAAGTTATTGTCCTCAGAAATCCCTGCTCATTGGGAATATCTGTTGAAGCTCAGCTATTGCTTTGGAGACAAAGGGAAGGGGAAAAAGTCTTTTGAGATTGGCTTAACAGCAGGAGGTGGCTGTGCCTTGGTTCCTGCTTTTGCTGCCTGAGCACTCACAGGCTTTCAGCAGGGAAGGTGAGACAGGGAGTAAGATCTGTAGAACAGGAGCTGAAAGGTGCCCCTCAAAACTTCCCTCTTAAGTTAAAAGGCTGCTATCTCTGTGTGTGGCTTTACCACAGGATTTGTTGTGTAGCCTTTCAGCAGGGCTGAGGTGCACTGCAGTGTCAGAGCTCGAATTTACTTATTTAACTTCTTTCCTGCAGATTTCAGTAAGCACTTGGTCCCAAGTGTGAAGCCTGTTGACCCCTGCAGCTAGTACCATTTGCACTTCTTAAACTGTCATTGAGTAGTTACTATGGTGCTGTGCAGATTCGAAATTTCAGTAGAAGATAAACAGGCAGACTTTGAAAGTGCATGGGGCTGTAGGGGATTTTCATAGGAAGAGGCACCACCTTCTCAGTGTACCACAGGTCCAGCATGGTCACTAGTAAAGATACTCTTCCAAACCAAGAAAGGACAGTGAAGATCTTATATGACTTCACTTTCAGAATAATGCACATGCTGTTATCTTGCTGCTGTGTGTGTAATATTTTAAATGGAGAATCATTTCTTTAAAGGAAATGGAGTTGTACAAATACATACACATATATACATGTATATAACACAAACACACACATGTACACACACATGTATATAAATGTTCTGCAGTCATGTATCTGTGGGTTAACCGCATGTGCACCATGCAAATAGCTGTATGATTTCCTTGTCTATCCTGCCTCTTCTCACATTATTGAATATATTTTCACCTGTGTTCCATTACCTTGTACAAATGGCTGTTCTGCCATCCTCCAGCTCTTTTTATACCAATATAATAATTTACTTTAGCTTAATTCTACCTACAGAAAATCATGGAGTTTCCTGCATTTGCTCAGCTAGGAGGATTCCTGTATTAGTTGCTTCTGTTGCCTTATCCCTTTCTTCTACGTTGTTTGTCTTTCTCTCATGGCACAAGGTCTTCATGAAGAAAACTGATTTGGTTCATGTACGTCCCAGAACTTCTGGGCACAACTTTTGTACAAGTACCCTGTAATAGTACTGAAGTGTTTCTTGCTCTAAAAGTGCTGCTTTGATGAACTTGAAGATACCAGAGACACTGCTTGTATTGTGGGGCAACTGCAGACTGAATGTGACCTGGTGTACATCACCATCTCTTAGAATGAAAATACAGAATTTTATAGTTACCAGATAACAAGTACCACTGAATTTGTCTGAACCATTAAAAAAAGAACAACTAGGTGCTGGATGTTTCAGTTTATTGTAATTCACCTAACCCACAGTTTAGGTGTTCACTATGCATTCAGTAAGGAGGAAGATGTCTGACTCTTTATCCAAAATTGTGCATGTCTGTGTGTCAAACACAAAAGAACTGAAGGCCAACAGAGAAGGTTTGATTTGCTATACATCCTTAACTGAGAGCCTGAGGAGTGTAAGCTATAAGAGCTAGATAGATGTTATCACATTGTAGAAAGTGGGAAGAAATGGAGCTGATGTAGTGTTGTTTCAAAAGAGATAGAAGGTTGAATGCTCTATATGACACAAAACCCCATGAACTTGCTATCTTTGCCTTGTTCAGAACATTTAATTGCCATTAATATTTTTTAAAGTATGTGTTAACTTTGCAGCTTGGACTTCACAGAGCCCAGACAATGTCACTGATGCCGAGCAACTGTGGGCACTCTTCTCTCAGATACCTTCAGTGCTACGCTCTTCCAATTCTTCTCTGGTTTGTTTTTGTTTTCTTTTTCCCTAATATTGTTTTCCTGTTCAGTAATCATCTTCCTCCATTTTTCTGAATCCCCTTTTTCTAATGAAACCACTAATTCCTAATGATTTTTACTCTGCTTGAAGGAAATTCTTTTTTGTCAAACTCTGTATGTTTCCTCTGAAAGCTTCATTGGCTGTGGTGATTCACAGAAACTAGGTTCTTTTCTGTTTGTTCTCTAGCTTCTTTTCAGCACACACACTGTGTGTATTATTGCACTGCTGGTTTAGGCATAGAATTGATAAACTCAAATCTGAGTCATAGTTTCTGCATAGCACCTTTGAACTGTCACATTACAGAGTAATGTAATACAATTTTTTGGTATGGGTTTGTTGGAGTTTGAGAGTCCATTTTTCTCCATGCAAGGCAGGTCTTGGGATACTAATTTTTTGTTTTGATGATTTGGAGAAAAAAATGCATAGGAAAGTCGTTGAGGCTGTGTTAGTTTCAAGGGATGAAGTGTCAAAGATTAGCAGTAACAGAAGGATGATAGTCAGTCTGCCTGCTTTCAGTATGTGGTATAATATTTGTTCCAGTACTTTCAATCATTTCAGGAGAACTTTGGTGCCAATAAACTAAAGATGGAAGCCAGCACAGGTGCTGGTACAGGATTTGAAAAATATGAAAGCTAAAATCTAAGGCATCAAGGCCATTCCTGTTTTACATCTTTATGGATGATTTTGATGTGGGAATTAAGTGCACCCTCAGTAAATTTGCAGACAAGACCGACTTGGGTGGGAGTGTTGATCTGCTTGAGGGTAGGAAGGCTCTGCAGAGAGACCTGGACAGACTCCAGTGCTACAGTACTAGATGGGCAGAAACAGGCACTGGAGAGGCTCTGCATACTGTCTCATATGACGTTGTGAAAAAGAGAGACTTGAAAAATAGGTGCAAAAGGTAACTCAGTATGAATGACTTCACAAGTTAACAGGGAAAGTACTTGAAGAAAGCTGTCTACAGGAGAATTCAAGTGGGCACCACAGGTTACATGTCCTGATTTATGTCCAGAGAGTGACTTGCAAGCTGACACCAAAGTGAGAGTCTTTCTGAAGAAGAATAGGGAACAGGGCTAGATGACATATAAGCTTCATAATCTGGAGAGATGACATGAAGAAGATGAAATTCAGAGAGGACAACTGCAATTGACAGACAAAAAAATTACTTTTCAGGTATAGAACTGGGAATAACTGGAGTTATTGGCAGGAGTTCAGCAGGGAAGTATATATGGAGCAGCTCACATAACATAATCTTGGAAGTAGAGAAGACTTATTCAGAAAGTTTCCTAAGTTTTGAGGAGTATACTCAAAGAAAAATATGGGCAAATAGAGACAGTCTGAGAAAAAACAACACGTGGTAGGAAAAGCTGTCTCTGGAGAAAAGCGGAATGAACAAACCTACAAGACCTTGTTTTGTTTTCTGATTTATCAAAGTTTATTATAGAAGAAAAGAAAGACTAATTCTGGTGGATAGTACAAGACAAAACTGAGCTTATCTGGGGAATAAAAGAATTGTTAAGAAAAAGATTCCTGCTGCCAAGAAACAGTGCACTAGAACAAGCCATGCAGAGAAATCACAGCAAAAAAGCATTGCTCTGAGGTGGCTTGGTTGCAATTTACTCTTACAGAAGGATGGACAGGATAGGACTTAAAGTCCCTTCTGGCTCTGCATTTTTATTACTTTTCTGTCAGCCTGTTTCAAAAAGTGACTTATCTGAGACAAGTTAGAAACTAGAGGTCTGACAGGCTGGTTTGGCGAAAATATGTTGAAAAGGGACCTGAAAAAAAGCACATGAACACCAGTGACACTAGACACTTTCCTGTGAAATACAGGAGGGTTTGGAAACCTGCTCTGCCTGCCTGTTCAGCCCTTTACCCCCTGCCCCGTCTGCTTTTAGACTTACACCTGAAAAGAAGAATCAGCCAGTGGAAGTCCCATGACTGGTGTCTCAATGGGAAATGCCACCGAAGAGGTATGTAGGGCACTGTCATTGCTTAGTGTCTTGGCTTCAGCTCCTGGGACTGAACAGCTCTGCCACCACTCTGTCCCTGAGCAGCTACCAAGTCCCTGGGCAGGACGCTGCAGAAGAGACCAGGTCCTGTCTCTTCTGTTCTGGAGGAGACCATTTTATTTTCTTGTTACTTTTTTTTCCTGCTCTGACACGCTGAGCTTTGCTAGGGTTTGGGTCACTGCAGCAGTGTCAGAGGTGTTCAGGTTTGTACACACAACAGCTGATGAGAGCTGTCCTTTATGAGACATATTTTCTAGACCCTTCATGAGCCTTACTGCCCTTTGCTGGACCCTCTCCAGGAACTCAATGACTTTCTTGTCATGAGGGACCCAGAACTGGACACGGGACTTGAGGTGCAGCCTCACCAGTACGAAGTACAGTGCCAAGATGATCACCTCCCTAGTCCTGCTGGCCCCACTAGAGGCCAAGATGTCACTGGCTGGGCACACCCTGACTCATGTTCAGCCACTGTCAAGCACCACCCCCAAGTCCCTTTCTGTCCAACAGCTCTCAAGCCACTCCTCCCCCAGCCTGTGGAGCTGCCTGGGGTTGCTGTGACCCAGTGCAGGACCCTGCACTGGGCCTTGTTGAACCTCCTGCAGCTGAGACCTCATCCCACTGACGGAGTCTGTCCAGGTCTCTCTGCAGAGCCTTCCTACCCTCAAGCAGATCAACACTCCCACCCAAGTCGGTCTTGTCTGCAAATTTACTGAGGGTGCACTTAATTCCCACATCAAAATCATCCATAAAGATGTAAAACAGGAATGGCCTTGATGCCTTAGATTTTAGCTTTCATATTTTTCAAATCCTGTACTGCCTAGAGTGTACCTCTGAAGTTTCTTGTAGCCTGTTAACTTCTGCTCTCTCATACTAGGTAGACATAACAAAGCCTCTCCAGGCCTGCTCTCAAGGGACACTCAGTCCGTCCCAGGCCCAAAAAGTATAAAGCAAAAGCCTCTAAAGGCAGGGCAAGCTTGGGGAAATTACATCATCCACTGAAGCTTTAATTGGAGAATTAACCCTGATATGCAAATGAACCAAACTTACAAAAGTGCAAAGAACTCATGTCCTGTCATCCATTTTGGGGTCCATCTTGGCAGTAGCCTCTGGCTCTCCAGGGTGTACCTTTGAAGGCCTTTCAAATAAATACCTACATTTATTCCCTTATTCTTGTCTAGCCTCTGTTTTCAGGTGGCCTCTCAAGGCATCAGACCCAAAACTGAGCTTCCAGCTCCTCCTGTTTATTACCCTTACTGCATGCATTGGTGTAGATGCTTTTATTATGCATTTTTTTTCTGAAATGGTATTTCTGTCTTCTCTCTGGAAATTCCTACCCACATCTGGAACTGCTAATCCCACAAACCTCTGCTTGCTATTTGACTGGTTTAGAAAAATTTAGTGAAGGAGTGTCTTCCAACATGACACTGCCTAAAAGTCTTGTAAACATGATTAGTATTTATGAGATTATTGTCCCTCTTTAAATTAAAATATATTCCATATATATATGACATTTGAATCATAAATCAGCTCCTCTTTATCTGTATTGTCACATACAAAAGGAGAACATTAAAGACCATTTCCACATAAATAGCAAATTATGAGGCAAAAAAACCCTATGCCACTTCAAAATATATGAACTCAAGCAGGATCTGTGTGCCAGTTTCATCAACTCTTTTAACTGTTGGACTCATTGCAGGAGATGCAGTAAAACAGCAAATGCCATACACACTCTTAGGTGACCTTCTAGATGCTGGAACGACATGTTTGAAGCCCTTCCTTTGACAGGTGGGGAACAACAAAGCCAGAACATACATCTTCCTCATCAGTGGGACTGTCTGTCCGTGGGGATATGCCAATTCAGAACTCTAGCTGCTTGGGAAGACAGACAGGGCTCTCATCCTTGGGCAGCGGTGGGTGTAAATGCACACAGCAAAAGCCATCAGCACTTTTTGATCATTCTTGCTATAGTTGCACAGGATCCTCATCAGAAACATGACACTGTCAAATAGTCTAGCAGCTTCCCTTGTACATCAGTAGGGCAGACAGAAGTTCTCCTGATACTAGACAGTTCTCTCTTTGATATTATTCATGCTGGCATCTGCTCTGGCCTTCATCCCTTGCTTCCCTGCAGTGATCTCTTTTTGGTCCATTTGTCTTGGGGCCTTGTGTCTTTGGGCAGTACATGGCAGAACTGCCTATCTCTGGGATGGTGCTGCCAGCCCCAGAGGCGCCATCGGCTCTGGGTGAGACAGGCCTGTGCCCACAAATGCTAAGGGCAGCTGTCATGGTCTGCATGCAGACCATGACAATAGCTCCTTGGCTGTTGACTTCAGTGATATTTCATCTCTCCTTATCTTTCTGCTTAAGGCCTCACCTGTCAAGGTCCTGCTGCAAACAGTTCTGTAGGCATCCTCCACCTGGCTTGCACAAAGGGAGCCCATATGCCTTGGGCAACTCTAAAGACAGTATCTTCCTATCGCCACTGAAATCATCTTCCCTGTTCCCTCCTATTCCCATGGTCAAAGTAAAACAAAAGGAGATTATTAAGGTGAGATGTAATGGCTCTACTGGACACACCCTTGATTCCCACTCCCTTGGCATTACCATTGCTCAGCATCAGTACTAATGACTGTGTTACCAAATTGACCAGTTTCCCACTAGCTGTAAATAAGCTTGAAGTCCCATCTTAAACATATATCAGGAACTCCTCTTTACAATGAAGAGAATCATGCAATATCTTTCATTCATTTTGTGAGCCTTCTGCGCTCTGCTGTGGTGATAGTTTTCCTGCAGGAAGTTTTCCCAAAAGCTGGGGCAGTCTCTCACCATGTTTTTTGTTATGCCACCTGGGTGCTGTCTCAGGATGCTGGACTTACGCCAATGTCAGATAGTTCGCCCAGTCCGAGGTTCCTGGCACTCCCTAACCAGGAGAAGAAAAAAGGAGTGAGACCATTAGCATGAGCATTAGCATGAATGTGGCCAACTCTTACAACCTCACTCACTCTCTTTCATTCTCACAGCAACACCCAGACCCGTTGCCCTTTCCAACCACACACCAACATGCAGACACATGCACACACTCACTCCTGTTTCCCGGGTATTTGCTTAATGCATTCTATGACTTTCAAATGCCCCTTAATGTGGCAAAGGCACAAATGTTCCACTATCTTCACCCAGAAAACCCTCGCCCTTCTCACATACAGGCTTTGAGAATACATTTTGGGTATGTTTTTAAATACTGTATTCAAACAGGTAACCTTTTTGCACCATACTTGATAAATGAACACTCATTATCATTTTGTCTCATCCATGAGAACAAATTTCTTACAGGGTTGCCACTTCCTTCTATTTCCTCAGTGCCTAAATATGATGGGAATTCAAATGTTATACAGGACCTTTTCCCATATAATTAACCTGCTCATTCCTGAGACTCCTCAAAATAGCAGAAGAAAAGGAATAAACACTGCTCATTCCTCAGACCCCCTGAAACAGAGCAGCAAGAGAAAAGGACTGAACACTTGTTTTGTAACACCTCATCCATTCAGCTAAGTCTTAAGTCATGGGAGCAGAAGAAATCCAGATGAAGTCTGGAGTACTGGATCATCAAAGGATGGGCAAAACAGCTTCATGACAAAATAAACTGTAGAAGAGCAGAAAGTTTTGAGATAGAGGAGGAAGAGGAACTGCAGTATTGGGGGATAGAGACCAGTTCAAAGGACATGACTGAAGTGGAACAGCAGTGCTTTTTTTTAACTTCACAATAATCTTTTTCAGGATCATAAAAATCATAGAATACTTGGGGTTGGAAGGGACCTTAAAGATCATCTAGTTCTAATCCTCTTGTTGCCATGGGTGGGGGCACCTTCCACTAGACCTGGCTGCTCAACTGACCCGGAAGAAATTCATATATTGTCATTCTTGTTCATCTCTTCAAATACTGTTAAGTAGACTGTAATATGTGAGCCTATATGGAGGTCAGAAAATTTAGGCCTGGCTTAATATATTTTTGTTTTTCAAGTCCCTTCTTAGTGTCTCTGCTGCTAATGATGTTAGTATTGGAAAGAGATAGATCAACACAAGGAAAATATAGCATCCATCTAGGAGTTCTTTTAAGGATCTCACGAGGTCCCCCTGTGATAACTGGAAAAGATACATTTAAGGATTAGATTTCCTTAGATGCACATTCTACAGCTTTTGATATAACTCCCAAGCTCATGATGTTAATATAGTTTCATCAACAATATTATAAATGTCAGTGTAAAATCTTAAAATAAGAAAAAAAGCCACATCCCCCATTCGACAGACTGGTTTTTTCCTGAATTTCTGAGTCAGGAAATTGAGCTTCCTTCCAACATTTTGCTTTCAGCCAAATACTTCTACCCAAGATAAGAGAAAGATGCTGAGTTTGTTTCTACAACTTTGTTACATTGTTCAGAAAAAACATACACAAACCCAATATGTTTTAAGGGTTAAAGGCTTTCTTTGTATTTATTATGGCAACAAATACCAAAGAGAGGGACATTTAAGTCTTTCTCTGGAGTGGATTTTCTCTGGAACACACACTCCAGTTCACAGACTGTGCCTTGAACTCTTGCAGACTAGCAGTGAAAGTCAAAATTTCTAGAGTGAGCAGCAGGAATCCATTTACCATCAATAAACATTATAAATCTCTTGTGCACCTCTACCAGACTCCACTGAAATAACATAGCTGGATAGCTTGGAAAAAAAATCCTGCAAGTATTCATTACTGTATTTGCCTCTACACAAGCAGGAAAAATTCACAATAATATTTCCAGACCTGTTGATTAATTTTCACTAAACTATTATGTGGTGTGGGTTTTATTAAACTTTGTCCATTTGGAAAATTAAATTGCTCTTCCCAATATAACGTCAAGTTTGCACCTGTAATCCACTTTTGAAATTCGTTGGACACAAGCCCTCTTTTAATGATAATACATTTAATGGGAATATTTCTCTTTTTCTTCAAAGACACACACATTAGACTAATTATTGCAATGACTATGAAAGAATAAATGCATTGCCAGCAATATGGAAAAAATTGTGTTTCTACTGAAGAACATACTTAAAATATCTTAAAGTTTATTCACAAACATACATCTAAATATTACTCTATATTTTTACATTTCAGAATGTATTTGGGGATAAGTCAGTGATGTTATTGTATATGCAAACTGTTGTGTTTTTGTTGTTTCTGAGTTACTGCAGGAAGAACACCATGTGGAACTGTTTGAACTACTTGCTAAAAAGCAGTATTTTTCTGGTCTGTATTTTTTTTTTAGCTTATATCAAAAATTAAAGAACTAGCAGAGATCTGACTGGAGCAAGCTGAGTTCAAGACTGTACAGCCAATAAACATGGTCCAGATCTATACAGTTTGCAGCAGGATGTCAGTACATATCTGTGCCTGAATTTCCCTGATAAGGACCCTGTGGGGAGAATCCTGACTGGATTGTTAAACCAGCAAAACAGAAAGAACTCAGTACAGAATTCAACAGCAGTATTCTGCATAACATGAAAGACTACTTCACTGGTCAGATGTCAGTGCAAAACAGAAGTTTAGAGCTTGAACTATCTACTTCTGAAACTTCCTGCCCTCTTTGAAGTCATCCGGTGAAGATTATTCTGCAGCACTAATTATGTTCATGTTACAGGTGAAACTAGTAATTTAAAATTCTGAAGAAGTATTCTAAGAAACATGGGGTGAATTTCTATCAAATCTCCACAATGTTATTAACCCATGCTCCCATTTTGCAACTTTATAGGATGAACAGAATAATCCCCAGGCACACACACAAAATAATCTACAGCACACCTGCAGCAGGATAATATGCTATTATTTCACTGATGTAATAGCAAAGAGTACTGAGCAACACCAATATATTCCACATTATTCAAGAAACATGCTGCTGCCAAACTAGGATATTTCATTTCAACCCAAATAGGGCCACAGCACATCAATCATGATGAATGCTAACTTTATTTATCTCTCTGTATTGCTGATGACTGTTCCTAAGGGTATTTTGTCTCAAGTAATTTCTCTGAAATTCCCCAGGGCCTTACTAATTAGGTTTAGTGCATTTGATGGCAACTTCTTTTGATAGAGGAGCTACTTTTAGTGGTAGGATTCTTTCCTCTAAAGTCAGAAGTTCTCCTTCAAGATGGGTGAGATGGTGAAACAACAGGCAAAATTGCTATGGTAATAAATTAGGTTTGTTTGGGGCTTTTTTCCCACAAATATTTCAGCAATGAAGAACTTAATGTGAAAAATAGTCTACCCTCACCCTCAATAACTGAACAAAAAGTACAGGATATTAGGTTTGTAATGCATGGGATTCAGAGGTTTTCAGATAATCCCCATTATTAAAATGACAAGAAAAAGGCTTTGACCTTATATCAACACAGACAGTAAGTCATGTTACAGTGGTATATTTTGTGATAACATAACATTTTGTACTTTATTATTATCTAATGTGTTTTATTTTAGTATAACTGTATGTTTCAGGAAGAGCTGTTGAGATTAATGCAAAAAAAAGCTCACTGATGACAGCAGGAATTATATAATATAAAGCACAAAGCACTCATGCTATGTTACAAAACAGGAGCCCACTCACAAATGGAAGTTTTTAGGAATGGAAGTAAAAATATATAAATATTTTTACTATCACACAACAGAAAAGGTACCAAAAATGCACAACACCTCCACGCCTGTGTTTGCTTTCTCACTGAAAAGCAGACTTCCTGCAACTAAAGTGTGTCTCCCATTCCACTGATTACTCTCCAGTTGCTTTACAAACAAAACAAAATTGAGCCTGAATCAGACAATGTCTTCTTCTTACATGTGAAAGTTATGTCTATTTGTTTCCACTCTTTCTTTTCATTAATGGCTTTGCACTGCCTGAAGCTGACTGACAAGTACTCCTAGATACACCATTTTATCTCAGTGTTCCCTTCTGATTTGTATACGTGCAAAATAAACTATCCTGATACACATGTGCGAAGTGATGGTGAATTGGAGGAGAGGCACCAGGCTTTAATGCCACAGTCCCTCAGGGTACTGTCAGAAAACGTGCAACCGATCACACTCTGCCATCATGATTATGCTATGAGTATTTCAATTACAATTTTAACTTTCATCTACAAATCAAAACATAATTTAAAGAGTAATTTCCAAACCATTTCAAGTCTCTCATTAAATGCTATTATCTCTCTCCTTTGTTCATTTACAGCTCAGTGCCTTCAGCTTCATTTCAACCAAAGCTCAAGTGGTATATTTCACTCCTATGAAACCTTCTACAGAATTCAATGGATTCATTCTGAAATGCCATCCCTCTGCATCTCTGTGCTCCATCTGAGTAATTCCTTGTTACAACTGCATAGCTCAAGCTACAGGATACAACTTTAGCCCTTCAGTATTAGATATGGCTGTGACTGTTACATACAACAACAGTTAAAAAAAAGCTCCACAGAAACACTACATTTTCTTCTTCATCGCTGAAGAGATGACATATTGTATTGGGTTTGTGTGGCAAGACTTCAGTAGCAGAGGGATTCCAGAAGCTGATTTCATGTTGGATGGAGCAAGTTCTGACTGGCTTCTGAAGCTGGCCAAGCTGACCCCATCAGTGACAGTGACAGCGCCTCTAGGATAATGAATTTAAGAAAGGAAGGGAAAAAAATCTGTGCAACTGCAGCTGGGAGAGAGGAGTGTAAATACATGAAAGCAACAACTCTGCAGTCACCAAAGCCAGTGAAGAAAGACGGGGAGGAGCTACACCAGTCACCAGAGCTGAGTTTCTTCTGCAGCTCATGTGAAGACCATGGCAAAGAAGGTTGTCCTTGTGCAGGCAATAGAGAACCAGAGAGGAGCAGAGATGTACCTGCAGCCTATAAAGGACCCCATCCTGGAGCAGATGTGACCCTGTGGGAACTCCATGTTGGAGCAGGATCTTGGCAAGGCCCATGGTCCTGTGGAGAGAGGAACCCATGCTGGAGTGGGTTTGCTGACAGGACTTGTGACCCCATGGGGAATCCGTGCTGGAGCAGTTAATGAAGAACTGCAGCCAATGAAAATGTCTCACATTGGAGCAGTTCATGGAGGACTGTCTCCCATGAGAAGGATCCCATACTGAAGCAAGGAAAGAGTGTCGGGAGGAAGAAGCAGCAGAGTAAACATGGAATGAACTGATCACAGCCTCCATTGCCCATCTCCTTGTACCTCTGTGAAGGAGAAGGTAGACAAATTGGAAGTGAAGTTGAGCCTAGGAAGAAAGAAGGGGTAGAGAGGAGATATTTTAAGGTTTTGTTTTGATTTTTTTCTCATTATCTTACTCTGATTTGGTTGGTAATAAATTAATTTACCGAGTTTGAATCTGTGTTGCCCATGACAGTAGCTGCTGAAGGATCTCTCTCTGTCCTTATTTTAACAAACAAGCTTTTATTGTTTTTCTCTCCCTTGTCCAGTTGAGGAGGGGCATGATAGAATAGTTTTGCTGGACCCTGGCTTCCAACAAAGGTCAACTCCCCATGGTTTTGTACACTGAAATATGGTTTGTATTTACTGGAAGCACCTGTATTGCCTCCTCTAAGTTACTTATTTTGTCAAAACCAAGGGCAATGGTCAGCTTTTTAAGGCCACAGAATCAGACACCAAGGAGTTAAATTCTTTTTACTTTCTTCCTACTCTTCACTTTCAAACATACAAATAAACAATCCATTGATACACAAGTTACTTTTCACCATCTACCAATTCAAACAGTATCTCTTTCCTAGCCTCCTAGCTCAGCGTGGGTCTAAGATGTGTTTACCAGGGCTCTAGTCCTACTGTAATTAAAAGTTCATGCTCTCTTCTTACCTTTGTTGAATTATGATCTCATTTCTTAATATGTAATTATAGAGCTTTGGTCAAGACTTCTGTATATTCCACATGAACATATGTATTTCTAGTAAAGCTTCAAATGATGGCTTGCTGACAGTCATATAAAAGTATGCAGATTGGTTATTGACAGTCTGCCTAATACTTCATCTCTGCCCTGAAGAAATGAAACGGTTGTTTATTTTAGTATTTGTATGGAGTGGAGCTCTCTCATCATACTTTGTGATAGGATTTGCCAGATGATCTAGCACACTCTTCAGCATCATGTCTGTGGGGCCTGCGGTGAGACTCAAACCTGTCTCTGCAGCAGAACAGGACAACCAGTCCTTCACAGAGCTGTGGGTGATCTCAGCTGAGTACTAAGGGCGAGATTTTTTTAAATGAATGATAACATTTTCTCTTGGGTTCAAGAAACAAATATTTCAGACCAGCTGCTGCCATGAATGTGGGCAGCAGCAATGAATTACTAAAGGTGAAAAGAAAGCAAAACTGATTTGTGTAAGTATTGCTAATGTGTTCAACATGTTTTCATAGAACACTGGGTAAGTTTAATCAGCATTAAAAGGCACAGAAAAGAAAATGTAAAGCTCATGGGATTTCAGTCACCAGATTTTTGCAGTATGTGCAACTGATTTAATACAAGGTACTATGTGCATGCCAAATAAAATTAATAGCAAGTAAAAAAAATCATAGAACATAAAACATAGCCTTAACCTTCTCTGTCTTTACATGCATTAAGTGCTAAATTAGGAGATTTGAAATGGTTTTGCTTGGAACACAAATTAACTAACACTAGCAGTCAACAATTATCTTAACACTTGTATCTAATAGCAAACAGTTTGCCAAGGAGCAACCTAGCAGTTACTCTGCTACAAAACCAAAATTTGACTGTGATATATTTTAACAGAAAAGTACCAGGAAATGTGTAATTTATGGACAATTTCAAGAGGTTTTTATTTTTCTCATTAAATTTAAAAGCGTAAAAATCAGGAAGATGAAATGGTAACATGAAGTAACGTGAAAGTAAAAAATAAGAAGCAATTAAAAGTGCATTTTTACGGAGTCAACAAGGCATGCTAATTCCTAAAATAAATATTTCTCAAGTTCAGAAAGATGCCTAAAGAAATGCAATGCAAATGGATTTTGTTCCTCTCATGCAGAGAAGGAATAAAATCCCAAGAAGAATTCTAACCAAATGAAAAATATTCTGAAGCACATACTGTCATGATCTAAGTTGCAAACATGAGTAGCAACTGCACTCCAATATTTAAGACACACTAGAAACTGAATGACTGGATAAAGAAGCCATTTTTTGTTTCATATATTTTGGATGCCAGAGAGAAATGAAACAACTGCAAAATGAAAATGACCATAAATACAAGTGAGTAGGAGAAGGGGGGTTGCAGCCCTCCTACGGAATTTTGAAAAATATATTTTAGATAGAGAGTATGAAAGATGGCTAAAAATTCAAATCTGGAATCACATTTCTGGGTTGTTTATATACAGGATTTTTATCAATTGTATTACAGAGATGAGCTACTCCCTAAAATTTGCCTCTGCATAGACACGCTTCATCAAGGTTACTAAATAAGTTTTGTTTGCCCTTTTCCTGCTTCAAATTCACTGCTTTTTCAGGCCAGTTTCTTCATATCCATTTCTGCACCAGTCACAGAAGAAATTTACATTCTGTTTCATTTCTATTTTCTTCACATACTTCTGCCTAATGCAGTTATGAGATCCCTAATGAGGTGGAAATGTTCATGCCAACGAAGGAGGAAACAAGACATTAGGCCATGTATGAATAATGTGTGAAGAATCAGATACAAAAAACATTATGCTAGAGCGGAAAAATAAAGATGCGTTCTCAAACAATTTACTATTCACTTTTCTGGTCAGCTAACAGCAACACCAGAAAGGTTCCAGGGAAACACGATGGTCACCATTATCAAAATCACCTAAGTGATGCATGGGCTGAAATTCCATTTAGATGTAAAAGGTACTTCAGTGTCCTTAAGACGTGGGAGCTTAATTGCGCCAATGTGCCGACATGTGCACCTGATTGATTTCAATCACTTTCAAGAACACAGTCCTTAAACTCTTCTGAAGCATGACTTGGACTCCTAAACGACTTCATGCAACAGTGCCATGTAAAAGCTACTGGTTTCAAGAGGATTTTGTATAAGACATATAAGACATATAAGGCATTTAAGAGATATGGGATAGGATTTTGAGCATACTGCACAGAAAGGAAATGGAATACAGGATACAAGGCCAAGTCATAACTTCTCAAGTATAAGGATGCCAAGGATTGTTAACTTACCAGGGTCTTAAAATGCAGAAATGGATAGAAATACAGCAAAATACACTCCAAAAGTTTTAGAAACTCCTACAAAAGGTTCTATCTTCACTAGTGGTACCTGGTATTTGTTCCAGCTTGGCCAAATTTAGAAATATATCCTCTGAGAGAAGGCACAACCACCCCTCCCTCCCCCACCAGGTTCGGGAAAAAATAATAAACCCCAAGACAGTATTCCAAGTGATAAGGAAAGTTTTGTTCATGAACAGAGGCAGTTGGTGAATTGCCACATTAAGTAGCACAGAAATGTGGGGTAGGCTTTGCCTGGAACAGAAGAAATCATTTTCTGGTTGGTGAGAAAACTCAAATGAGAAGAACCTCAGATTTCCAGAAATTATAACAATGGCACATGATGAATTAAAGCCCCAATCCAACCCACAGTTAAATTCTAGATGCCTAGCCACTGAAGTCATTTAAAAAATCTTAGAAAAGCCTCAAAACAGGTAAAGTAGTCTTCGATAAGTATAAAAATTCTTGACTGCCAATACCTTACTATAATGATAGGTCAAAAAATTCCCTAAGAATCAAAGAAAAAGCTGTACCATGGTCACAGCTATTAGCATCAAACAAAGATGGTACACCAGCTGCAAATTTTAAGACAAGCCCCTCAGATGCTGCAATGTATGTAAAATAAATGTCAGATAATGTAACAAAAATATTTTCTTACCACAAGTCTTGACTGTGGTTTTTTTTCAATAGTTCTTTAGTCGCAACTAGCCCCTTGTCAGTAGGTTACTGCATCGAAGAGAGATATTGACTTCATGAATAATTTAGTTGAAATACATTACTTTTTATCACGCCACAGCTTTGCAAGGAAGTGAAGAAATCACGCCAAGATTCTTGATAATTCTTATCCTTCGAATAAAAAATCAGACCTCAAACTGAGTTTGTGAAAATCAATGTGCCTTTGTACAACTGAAATTATAGAGTTAATATTTAATTCCTGAAAATCTAGTTTACCTAATATCAAAATCTGAATTGGAAAGAATAAGGGGTACCTAAAGAGTTAAAGGTAAATATCCCTTGGTAATGCTGGTATTAAATCCTTTCACAGTTTTTTGCCCTTTTAATTCTACAGCAAATGTGTATCACACTGTAAAATTTTCAGGTATACTCTTTTTTTTTTCCAAATCATAATCAACAGGAACAAATATACCCCGCAGTTTTGAATTCTCAGATCATCTGCAAGTTCAAGTAAATTGAACTGCACTACCAGCTTTCACTGGAGGTACTGAATAATTCTAAAAATCAGACCCAAGAACAGAGGAAAACAAAGAGTAGATGCTTTTAACATGCAACTGTTTCAACAATTTCTTCACTGTCCCTATTTTGAGACATTTGAGGAATCATTATTTCCAAGAAGACTAGGTTCTCAGGAACCTGCAATTCTACGGAATGTAGTATTTTTTCTCTTTCTTCCTATTTTTATTTTTTTAGTTAAATATGACTGTTTCATAACACTTTCTTTTTTCTGCATTTTTGAGGTACACTTGAATATTGCAACTAAACATTTGATAGATGCTATCAAGGCTATCAAGATTATTTAATCTAGAAATGCATGAAAATGCATCTTAGAATTGAATACCAATTCTAATAATCTAAGTCTAGGTGAATGTATGTTTTTATCAGAAAGTTTATATAGGACATATTTCTGAGTTTTTCAAAAGGATATTTTTCCATAAAGATGCGATACATTTTTTGTAGCGGGTTCAGTTCATAAACCAGGCAGAAACACCAGTTAAGTGTAGTGGTTTTGATGAGCAGAAAAGACTCCACTACTAGAATAAGTAGTAAAGTAGGTATGTTTATTCCAGCGCTGGGACACATGGGGGATAGTTCCTCCAAAGCCACGCGTACTGACAGCTGCATTGAGCTTGGTGTATATCAGGTTACTTATTAATTAAGTTTCCCAATACATCTATACATATTCATTACCTAGCCCCGTCTAGCCTCGCCTCATATTACAATGAGCCCAAAAGTCATTCACATCCGCGTTGTGCTTGCGCAGTGCTGTCTGGTGCCGTGGGCAGGGGTCTCCAAGATGAAATAGGAGTCTTCCTCAGATGAAGTAAGGAGTCTTCCTTATCCTGAACTTTTCATCTTTCCTCCCCGCACATGCTCTTTATGCCCCTGGCCTAAGTCCAAACTTCAAGACTGGTCTGAGCCAGTTTTAGGTTAAAAACCGGATCTTTGGTCAGGATTCCTTCACCTTATCAGTAGTCTCTTATCTTCTCATCCTGCTTTGGTATGCACCGTAAGTGTTGGGCAAGCGGTATGCATTGCTTCTAACAAACCAATTCTTAGTAAATCATTTAACCTCTGCTTCCCCATCCCCCTGATTCAGTTTAGTTCAAAATATCTATTACTTACCTATTTTTTTCTGTGATAAGAATTAGGAGAAAGCAAAGCAGGCACAAAACTTGAACAGTTGCATTATAAAAAAAGAGTTTTATTACTAATAGAATTAAAATTAGGAGAAATAACAAGAAATTAAAGCAAACCCCCTCCCCCCCCAGCACTTTTCTCCTTTTACTCAACTTGCACAAAGACAACAGAACATGGGATTTTAGTCAGTGTTACAGTTCTTGAAAAGTCTCTCTCTTATTCTTAAGGGAAAAAGGGTTTTCTTCTGCATCACATGGTTCCCAAACTGCCACCAACAGCAGACCCACCCGGAACGAAACAATCTGCTGTGGTGTAAAACATCTCTTCCATGAAAAATCTCACAGTTCCTTCACATTGCCAAACACAGGCTATCACATGTGGTTACTAATCTTTTAAGGATGAGTTATTTTGGCCGGAACACAAAGGCTTTTTTTTCACAAGTTTCTAAAAGCCTCTCGCTACTTCTGTATAGCCTGGCATAGGCACTCTTCACAATCTTCACGGACCACACATGAATTCTCCATCCCCCCATGTACTTCAAATGGATTAAAGAGACAAACAGTTTGTGGTATTACAGTTTCTTACCACGGCATGCAAGAAGGTTTCTTTTAAGCTGCCCGCCAGAATCGCGGCACCGCCCTCTTTTCTCCCGTCGCCATTTCCAGCTCCGTCCCACGGGACTCACTTCTCTTTCTCTCTGACTCTGACGCCGCCATGCTGAAGGGTGTTCTTGTTCAGGCTTTACGGTGGGGAAAGCCTCGCTCCCTTTGTGCTGCTGGCTGCGTGGTGTCTTCTTCAGTTCAGCACGAAGTGTGCTGGCTGCAGACAGGAGGCTCTGCCGGCTCCCGTTGGCTCTGCCGGCTCCGCATGGAGAGGAGAGGGACCCGCCGGTCCCCAGAAGCCGCGCTGGATGGGTTTAGCTGTGAGCAGTCCATGGCTGGTTTGAGCTGCCTGCGGCTCTGGGACAGTTCCCCCTGCCACAGTGACCCAGGATCTGTGCTGTGGCGTTGAGAAAAGGGGAGGGTGGTAGGGGCTCTGGCCGGCCCGGTGGAGCCTGGAGGCTTGGAGGTCCCTCCCACCTTCCAGCAGGCAAGTAGGGACAAAAGGCAATTCCCGCCTTTCCATGCGGTTTAAATATGTAAATTGTGAGAAGCATCATTAGCCTAAAAGACTGTCCATCAACTCAGGTTAAACCCACTGCAACTTTTCTTGCAAAAATACTGATCTCTGAGTCATTGAAGAACTCTTTTGTTTCCTCAGTATTTTTTTTCAGGTGCCATTAAAAAGTTTAGATTTTTAGAGTTCTTGTTAATTTAATGATTTTCTGCTTCTTAGTGCTTCAATTCCATTAGCTTTAAATTTGCTTTGTAATAGCACTTCCACACTTCCATTAAGGTCTGAATCAGTTAGTTGTATGAATGTTTTCAGTTTTAGTTCTGAGCATCTGAAACCAGAGGGTCTGGCTTATCTGGCTGAACTGATTTTGCCTGGGATAGAGTTATTTTTCTTCATAGTAGTTTTTATGGTGTTCTATTTTGGATTTTCACTGGGAAGCGTTGATAATGTTTTAGCTGTTGCTGAGCAGAGCTCACACAAGGTCAAAGCCTTTTCTGCTCCTCATCCCACCCCATGAGTTAGGAGCTGGGGTGGCACAAGGACCCACAGTGATATCCCATCCCCTATGACATCATGCTCAGCATAAAAAGCTGGAGGAGAGGAAAAAATTTGCATTCCCAAGTAACCATTATGCATGGTTGAACAAAATGCTCAGATTGTTTATTGCTATATAGTGCTGCCCAGCACAGAAAAACAGGTTTATTCAGAACTTTGTACAACTGTGATTGGCTGATTTTGGGGATTTGGGTATTTTAGATTGTGTTCATGCATTGCAGACCTGTGATTTTGACTGCAAAAGCAAGTTGTGATCAAAAGTTCAACTGAATCATAATAATAACAGCTCTGGGGTTTTTAATGTACAGAAAACTCCACCTCTTGCTCCCACTTGCCTCCCATAATTTTAGAAAGTGTCACCATCATGGGTCAATTGTATTTCCAAGCACTCCAGATAGTGGCGTAATCCACATCAATGAAAAAACTATTCTTCAAACTAGCATAGACAAAGTACTAAAAACCACCCACAGGGTTTTCCCTCTCCCTTCCTATTTAGCTCAGGTTAACACACATAGGTGGTTCAATCTCCTGCATCTTACCTGGTGGAGCAGTGTCCTTCTACATTCCCAGATGTTTTTTTTCTCCACAAAAATGAAAATGTTTACTTAGTTAGAAAATTATTTTCCTCAGCTACAGAGTCTTCAGACTCCAGTCTCTTGTCATCTGGTATGTCTCAAAGCAACTGGGAAAGAAAGTGAGACAGTCCAAATTCCACCACTACAATTTAACACATGATTTAGCTGGTGTATCAGGAGCAGCTGGCTGATTCTGGACACAGGCAAAAGAGATGTACTGCTGTCAGAAGGAGGTAGAAAAGGGCAAACTCATCCAATTTCCTCTCATTCATCTGTTAAGTTTAATGGAAAATATGTCACAGAGTTTGAAGGGAGAATTAATATTAAAACAAGTAAATAAACACCATAAAACAGAGCAGGGAAAGAGAGAGAGAGAGAGAGAGAGAGAGAAAGAAAAACTTTTTTTTGACACCATTCAAATTAATTCATTCAGGCAGATTACTCTAGAGATATCATATGTCTGTCCAAACCTTAAATGTCTAAATATCCTTACAGGTTCCACTATGTGCTCTCACATTAAGTCAGTCTATTCAACTGTGAAATAATAAAGTTTATGTTGGAGAAAAAAATTACAGATTTATATATTGCAGTGTATAGTGGATTGTGTGTACAAGGAAGCCTTGTTCTACCCATCCTCTGAGCAGGATGATGGACGAGTGCCTGGAAACCACAGTCGAGCTACAGCATGGTACCCTCCATCGCCTCACAACACCTCCAGCAACTACGTAAAGCTTAAAAGACTGTTCAGTGATACAGAGAGAGTACTATGTTACAACCCAGTGACATCTCTGAAAGTATCAGTTCTTACTGCTCTAAGACCACAGGCCATATGGCAACAGATCACAGTTTAGATTTTCAATCTGAAAAACTCTAACTCCCAGGGAAAGTAGTTGTTTCTCTTGACAAAAACTCTGGCAGAATAAACCTCCAGCTATTTAACACAGTTAACCACTAATATCCAATTATTCAATGTCGTTTTTGTTCTCTTTCTGAACTCTCACTCCAGAAACCTGCCACGAAAAAGAAAGATGTTGCATTACAGTATTTCCATGGTAACCACCACAGCCAAGCAGGATGAGGTCTGTATTTGGAAGCAAAGGCACAGGCTTTGGCTTGGTCTGCCATCAGTGAAGCTCCTCAGACTAAGCAAAGTGATTGATTTCACAAGCTGCTCAGATTAAAAAAATACCAACCAACCAACCAACCACAACAAGAAGAAGCAGCTAGAAAGAAGTAATTTCTTTTTCTAATGTTAAATGTTTGGGAGAAAGATCCTGAGATTTGATGGCAGCTTGGAAATGGAGACAACATGCCCCTTAGTCCTGGGGGCTTTGAAAGGGAGGATTAAAAATCATTATTCAGGCAATAGGTTATGGTAATATCTCTCTTTCATCTTCTCTCTGTGTCATTCTTTTAGTTCTCCATGTTACAATGATGTTTTGGCAGAGTTAACATTCATTTATGAAATCCTCTATTTCTTTACTTTATTAAAAATGATTTGCAATGTAAAGTAGAAATTTGTTCATCTGCCTTCTCAAATAGAGTTCATATGCAAATTTCCTATTCATCTCTTCTTTATTCAGTGTTGAATCAGCAGTGTTTTTCCAGCATTAGAGGATTTTCTTTCTCTTGTTAAGGCAACTGGCTGTAATCCTTATTTCCTTTGAAATGTATATTATTTTTATAATTCATTCTTTCCTGCTATGGGAACTGCTTAATACTTTATAGACAAAAGAAAAACGGCTAACTTCATCCATAGAAATAATAGGAAGTGCAAAACCATTCTCTCCTATGTTGTTAAAGACTTATATCCAGAGAAGACAGGGCAAGTGGATGTCGTTTTATCTCTACTTGCCCTCAGAAGTCCAATAAAAACAGTTTCTTTTTTCCCAGAGGGTTATAGGAATTTATTCAGTTGATACTAGAGATGTACAGAGACAAACATGTACCTGTATATCCAGGGCTCTTAAAAGGTTCTTGCAAAGCTTTTCCTAGGTTCTGTCAGTGTTAACTATTTTAAATACAGGAAATTACCGTAAATCCCACAAAATGTATGTTACGTGTTGGAAACACTTTAAGCAACTGCAGTCTGGACTTGGAGTTGTTTAGTTTGCATGACCAAAAATATGCAGAATACAAGGTGAAAGGAAAATAGACCAAAAACTGCTTGTCTGTGAGGGTGATAGGAGTGGCCAATGATACCTTATGTTAGAGGTTAAATTGAGAGCTTGGTTTCTCTCTCATTTTGGTTCCTTCAGGTACCTTCCCCTGCTCTGAGCCACACAAAGCCTGTAAACAGAAGCTACTGCAGCACAGAAAAAGTATTACATTTCTCTGGTTTCTACTGGAATAAATCTGAACATAAGAACCTTCCTAGCAGAAAGTTTGTGGGGAAACAAGGAGGACATAGTGCAATGATATCAACTGCTCTTTTCTAGGAAGGTTCTGGATGCATTTGGCTTAGATTCTTGGATGTACATAGTGGTTTACACTTACTTTTCTGCCCAGAATTTCTTGATCACAGAGTCACTGGAAACACAGCAGTCGTACCCTTTCTTTACAAGCTGTTGAAACAACAACAAATGGCTCACAAATAAAAGATAATCACCTTTCTATTTCTCTATAAAAACCATGCAGTATAGGCCTCAGGAACCTATGCATCTTGATAAAACACTGCTATATTTACAATCCATGGTTTCCTTATGGTCTGCTTTTGATGGGTTTTTTTGGTTTTCTTGTTTTTTTGTTTTTTTTTTTTTTTTAGTTTTGTTGGATTTTTGAAGTTATTATGGTTAATAGATAAGCACCCAGCCTGGACAGAGACATTTTTATAATCAAAAGTTCGGGAATTTCAGAAGAACTTACAGCTCTTTCTAGAGGTTAAACAAAGCCACTGCCTAAACAAACTTTGTCATTTGGGGCTGGCACTGTTAGCAGTTACCCCAACAGTACAGAGCTGACATGCTGAACACTGTTATAAATCCTCTTCATATCTTAAAATTATCATCTACTGGGCATGAGCTCCCACTTAGTTGACAAAGTCGACATTTCCTATGGAAGAAAGTGCAGCCACACAGGAGAGACAGATTAATTATTTAGAGCAGTGGCTCCTAGAAATGCTGTTCTTTCTCAAGAAACTAAGCTTTTTCTCACTAACAATTTCCTTCTGGATTGTGGTATCTGTTAAAGAGTGCAGAGACTTCCAATTAGACTCTTAAACTGACAATTCCTTTTTCATGTCAATAGGATTTGAATATTCAAATCCCCCAATTCTCTTTAAACAGACTGCCATGGATGTGAGAATAACAGAAGTGCTGCAAAAACATTTCTTACATTTTTTTCTGCTACAGAAATGACAGTTGTAGTTGCTTTAAATAAATTACCACCCACAAGCTTTTAATTGTTTTGTTGTTGATGTTTCTGTAATTCAGTGTTGTTCAAATATATCTGCCTACTACAGCGTTGCTTATCCAGGCCAGGCTAACGATTTCAGGCTCCAAGCACAACATTTGCATCAATTCTAACACTCCTGTGTGCCTTTTACAAGATACAAACCTGGTTTCCTCTCTATAATGAGAACAAATGGACAACTCAAGTTCAGAATTGCTTTGTTCTCTTTTTAACTTTTGAATCCCCCCCAAGTAGAAAAAAAAGTCTTTTATTTAAAAAAAAAGCCAAAGTCTTTTGTCTAAAACAAACAGAAAAAAAATGAAAGGAAGAGCTACAGATGAAGTAAATTGCAATTTAGATGCAGGTCTTTCAAAAGGATTACCAATATTTCACTGTAATAGATCAGACACCTATTTTAAGCTCCAGGTCATTTAAATTTCATTAAAAATACAATGCTCATCCATAAAATAAACTGTAACCCAACTTATGCCTGTCTCACACACACATTATGAAAATTTTTCTCTTTCTCTTAGCTTTTCAGATTCTCAAATGCCTGTTAGTACGTGGTAGCATTTCAATGTGTCTTGAGGATCAAAAATAAATCTAGGAGGAGGATGAATCAAAGCAAGGGCTAGAGCACATCCCAAAGGCACAGCTGCCTTCTAGATGAGTGACGGAACTATTCCTGCCTTGCACAGGAGAAGAGCCTTTACGAAATAATTCCTGAGGTTTTACAGCAAGTTCCTATTTTAAACAGCCCTGATGCTTCCTTCTAAAACGTAGTGGAACAGAGACTACTACACACTTTCTATTCTTAGAATAGAAAGAAAAAAAATCAGTGAAATTATAACACTAAGCACTGACATAAAATTACAAACTGAAGATTGAGCTTCAAACCTAAATAATTTAGAGATAAATAAAAATTGATCTCTACTGCCTTCTCCTCTTGCCTTTTTTGCAGTAAAGATGCAAGTAACTATAGCTGCCCTTCCCTCAGCTGGAGCAGTCCACGTCACTACTATGTTATCAAAGGTGTTTTCATATTCATAAATCTAAGGTAAAAGAGAACAATTCTCCAGTACTTCTGGCAGAAACAGCATCTAAACGCTATGGCAGCTGAATTTCTGATTCTCTCTCCAATGCTTCCCTAAACAGTTACCAAAACTGAAGCACAGTATAAGATCCCTCTGGAGTTCCATATTTGTGGAATTGCCCAAGCATTTTAATTTTCTTCCATAAACAACTTATTCACTGAAACTCAGGCTCCTGAGGACCACAAACATTTCAAATTAGTTAAACAGCGGAGACCTTTTTCTATCAAATTTTTTTTTCATTACAAAATGGCATTTATTTAGAAAATTGCCAACCTTCAGTTTTAATTAAATTCCAACATTATTATTATACTTATTACCACAGAATCATTGAGGTTTGATGGCAGCCCAGAATCCTAACACCTCACCGACCAAAATGGGAAATCCTATAGCAGCCATTTGGGCAATTTTCAGTGTAGTGTTCATTGCTATTGTTCCATAAAAAAAGTTATTTGCTGCAGAACTCGTAACAGCCTAAAACCATATCCCAGAGTTACCGTGCTGAATCTGCAAGGCAGAGTATCTGTTTCATTGAAACAGAACAACGGAGACATCCAATGGACCCTCATGTTTATTACAGCTGATTATCTCTTCTTCTTACTATTACTTATGCCACTTCCACATCATATATCACTGCATCTCCTGCTCACACCCACGTGGTATGTCTTCAGTCACCATGCACCCTACCTGAGCTGCTCTCCACAGCTGAAAGGATTGGAGTCCCTGACACACTGCCACACATTTTCTCTGTTTTAGTGCACTTTGGAGTTTTCACACTTCATTGAATACTGTAAGGTCCATCCATATTAGAAAAAAAAAAAAAAAGGTCTTTCTTTCCAATTTATAACCTAGTATTCCTTTGGAGGTGATTGAACATTAGGATTTGGTTACATCATGGCTTATTAGTTTCTTTCCTCCTCTAAGTGTTATTTGCTACTGTCCCTTTCCAAACTGCTACAATTTTTTAATAGAACAATTTTTTCGTCTATTAGTATGTTTTCTACAGAAATATACAGGTCAAAAATTTCCTCAATATACTGGAACCTCATACATTTACTTTCTCTATGTGAATCCTTAATCACAATCAAAAGTGAAGGCAAAAGCACAGGGCTGGGACAGCTGCAACAGTGAACCTCACCCTGCAGAAGAGGGCTCTCTGTGCCTTTTCCCATGCCAAGCTGTTGCTAGCATCAGTACCAATTCCACAAAGGAATTGCTATGGACAATTGTGGACATGATGGACCCACAAGATCAGCAATCTGATTATGTTAGTTTTCTTTCCACCTTATAATTAGAGTTGCTTCTACAAGTATTTTCCAGGCAAATAATGGTATTCTGACTGTAAGTATTGCATAAATGCAGCCCAACAGAGATAAGGAATATTGCTTTTTCATTTGTAAATTCCTTAGGAGAAGCACAAAAGAAGAGCAAAAGAAACATTTTTACATCCTTGCTCAAGTAATACTCTCAAGCATTTCATTAAATATAAAAACAAATGAAAATTTGGATTCAGGATTGTTGTTGTATGTCTTAACTGTAACTAGATAATTTACTCTCAAGTGGTTCTCTAGCTGTTATGGGAACCTCCCTTGCTGAAGCACAGATAAATATTGCAGAATTTGATCTCTTGTAAAATCTTTGCTTCATATTGGGTTTCTTATATCTTTTGTTCTGGATTAATGTACTGATGCCTGAAAATTGTGCAGAGGCACTTACATGAGACTCAACTACTGTGGAAAGAAACAGCTGGCGTGCAGAGCAGAGGCAGGGCTACACAGAGTTAGTGCTCAAGGTACTTGTACATTTCAGCACACTAGTGATTTCTGCTCTTGTGATGCTGTGTTTTGACTTGCAAGGCTTGCACTTATGTTAACGTCATGGAAAATAAATGTTGACTGAAACAAACAAATAAAGGCATTTGTCATGTTGTTTATGACCCCAAAGAACTGTTCCATTTCTTTGTGAATGCAATTGCTCAGTTTCTGCTCAGTATAAACTTGGGCAAAATTTCATGGCAACTGAAGGGAAAATATTCACCTTTGTGGACCTGAGTAGAGAACTGATGTCCAGGTGTGGCTTTTAAACCTTGTTTCTTCATCACTCTTTTACACTAAGTAGGCGTCAGAAGGCAAATTTTTCTCATAATTTTTTTAAAGTTACATACACTGATTCAAAGAACTTCTAAAAATATACAAGCAGAGCATGCAAAAATCCAAAGGGCATAAATACATTAAAAATACTGAAGTTCCAGAAGAGGAAATGTGTTTTCAGTAGGTTGCATCTCCAAGTGAACTACCGTGCTTTCCTACTCCTGATAAATAGTTCTGTCAAAGATTTGCACAGGCTGCTGGACACAGACTCAAAAAAAACCCAAAAAACCCACATCTAATATTCTTCTGCAATAGGGTCAGTGTGTTTGTTAAGCATTAATAGACCTTGTTACAGTGTTGACATAATGACTGTGAAAAAGGAGATTCACACTGCCATATAAAATCCTCTGCCAATGTGGCATTTAAGTTACACGTTATGAAATGAAGGCCTTGTTGCCTTTGTGAAATTATGGCCTGTTATTTCAGCTAGAGAAGGACTGTGAGACCAGTCTGTGAGAAGAAAAACAATTAGTTTTTACCCATGAGAATGTAATATCAACAGAAGCATGAAAGTTAAACAGTAGAAGGAGAAAACAGCAACATATCTGCACCTGTTATTCTTCTGAATGCTTGAATGCTTATGCTATAGGTAGCCAATGGCAGTATGCTGTAGTTAGTACTAGTCAATGAGTCTACTCTAGTAGTTTAGCAGCCAATGAATCTGTAACACAAATGATAACATACAAAAGGTGTATAAAAGAGGCTGCTTTGTTTAATAAACGGCTTTTTGCCCTTTGTCCAAGGCACTTGTCTGTGTGTGTCGTGACTGCCCCAACAGCGACATGCCACTAGAACTGTGGAGGCCCTATGGCTAAACTGGAGCACATTGCTACAGAGGTGATGCCACTGAGATTGGCTCAGTTGATTAGAGATGGTGCTAATAATGTTAAGGTCATGCCTTTGATCCCTGCATGGGCCATTCACTGAAGAGATGATCCTTGCTGGTCCCTTCCAGCTCAGAATATTCTGTGATTTCACCAAGGTAGCTCAACTTGGAGTAAGAAGACAGCTATTTTCAGGACAGATTTCCATACTAAACAGAGAAGACCATCCTCTTGCACCACACCCAGGAAACTCTGGGCAGCCAACAGCTTTCCAGTTCAGCAATTCTTCTATTTGGCCCACAAAAAGCTTTCTGAATGTTTCTCCCCTTGTGATACATGGCATGAAGTTTACAAAACAGAGATTTATAGTAACTATCAGTATCACATGTCCAGTTGAATAAACTCAGTAAATTCACATAGACACCTATGTTTTTTTCTTAGAATTCTGTAAGCATTTTTACCATAAATTTTTTGAATGGGAGCTTCATTTCAACCTTCCAGACAATAAAATCTTCCTAAAGGACAAACAACGTCCACAAACCAACACATCTCTGCTGCACACCACAGTTTTCCAGAAGTCTCTGCTCTTTTAATGGCACTAAAGGGCAAAAATAATGACAAGAGAAGGTTCTCAATCATGAGGAGCAAAGCAGTTTTGTGGCAAGGTACTCACATTTGTTCACAACAGAACTTATCAAAAAACAAGAATAAACAGTTACAGAGCTAGAGCCAGGTAGTCTGTATTTTAGTATAAAGTGAACTAAAAGTAACTTGTGTTTCTCCTTCTTTACAAAAATAGATGTAATGGAAAAGTTTCATCATTCTGGAAGCCGTACTTCCAAAACACAAGGCAATATTACTTTAACCATAATAAAATCATGTAATAGCAAAAAACTACAGTCGACTGGGCTTTATCAGCTTTTCTCAAAAGAAAGAGCTCATAAAAATGCAGACTTAATGAAACATACATTTGATCCCCATCATAAGTACCTGGATGAAAAGCAAAGATCACATAGGTAGCATGTATCACTGGCTTTCCACCAGTGTGCAAATACCTAGCTCTCAAGAACACTATTTCATTTCTCCCTCCTTTCCACTGCTATTATCTTCTCTTCTTCCTCTTTCCTTGCAGACTTTTTCATTACTTCATTTTTACAGTCACAAGAAAGGTGTAATTTTCACTACTGATGATCTTATTTGCATCTTGAGTTCATCTGTGCTATAAAAGGATCAACAGAGAAACAGCACCTAGAAGGGCAGTCATTTCTTTAATTTTTCCAAGTGGGTACAACTGAGAAGGACAGAATTCCCTTTCAGGACCCATCCCTTCATTCATATAGCACTCACTGGTGTAACATATCTAGGATTTACATAAGAAACAGTAATCTCTTCCCTCCAGATTGGTGAGGTGGGAGCAATCTGAAAATCCCTCTCTTGGTTACATCCCACTCAATCATCCCACCCAACATGTTTATCCTTCCTCTTTGCCCTCTGCCTTGCTCTTTTACAGATATTTCATATTTTTAGCTCAGTTCAACTATTCTAACTTTAATTTCTGCCTTTTTCTTTAACTCACAAGTGAGTTTTGAGTCAGCTTTATTCTTTATTCTTGTGCTTACCTTCTGGGCTCTGGAAACTATAGAGGGAAAAAAAGAAAATAAAAACAAGAACCTAACCACCCAGCAGAAATAAATACAGGTTTTTCTAAAAGCCACAGGCATAAACTCACGTTTCTCTAGAAGACATAGCTATGAACTGAGGCAGAAAATTAAGATCAAGGGTAAAGATGAGGGGAATTTGGCTGCAGCACACAATATTCCCCAAAAGATGTTTTTTTCTAACATTTAATTTTGTTTGCTCTTGGCTTATTAGTGTTTAACACAGTCATCCTTCTATAATCCTAGAAAAAACATAAAATACTGTGACAGGCTTTCTCTTTTTTTTTGCCTCAGAGTGGCTACAAAACAAAAAGCTTTTTTTGTATTAAAAATATTTATCACAAATCACCAACAGTATTTGAAGTATATTTGCATAAATATTAAGTCTATTTATCTTAAATGATCCTGTATGCAAATATTTTTAATTCTAAATATAAATGGATTTTTTTTTCTGTGACATAAACATATCCAGTGTGCAACTTCTACATTTATTTAGTCTAATAATAGGTAACCATTTACCATGCTCACCCTTGCAGCATGAATATTGAAAAGAAAAAGTTACACTATTTCTGCTGCTTGCTTCATTCCCAGCAAATCAGCCTGACGTCTCTGTCTTCTCTTAACTTTCTATTTTGAGCTGTTTTAAATAAGCATGAATGAGGTACATGGCAGACAGATAAACCAGTTCTTCACTTCCAAGAGCTGTGTGCAAGCAGATACTGGTAAATGCCTTTTTTTTCTATTGAAAAAAAACCCCAAAACAGAAAGAATGAACCAGACTTATAAAGGTTATTTTTTTCCCTTTCCCTTACTTTAAATTACTTGCCTTTTACAAAATGGGGCATCAGAGAGAAAAAGTTCTTTTCCCCCATTGAAAGCTCGTGGTTGTACAACAGTGTCACAAACACCACCACTCTGAAGAGCTAAAGGACAGAGGGACAGGATGGGATTTCAGGTACTTAACTTACTCTATCTCCACTGGACTCAGAGGTCTGAATATCTGAACTGTCAATATCAAACACTCGACAGCTTCCACAATGACCTCTTGTAACTGGATAAAGAAAGCCTGAAATTAACAAGGTATGATGTAACTAGCTGATTTAAAACAATGGGTAAGCAAGTTCGTGAACAATGGCGTCCATAAATTTATGTTTACATGGGAAGAGGATCTAGAAAATGTGGAACAGTTTTAAAGACTATTCCTACACAGGGAAATGTCTTACTACACAACCATATAATCAGAAAAATCCTTTCAGGTTCTGCTTTTGCAAACAGATATACAGGGATGATATTTCACATGGGAACACCACAAAACTATAATTCCTCACTTGCACTAGTGTCAGTAAGGGGTTCCAGGGGCTTTTTGTAATACTATTAGAGAATTCATGTTAGGGTACAATCTTCCAGATGAAAGTCACATCTGAGAAAGAAACGGGGGAGAAGAAAGAAATATTATATCTGCTGAATCATCGTCATCAAAAGAGAAAAATTAACACTCTTTCAAAATGGTCAGACTACTTTCCTATCTAGTTCATCATAACAAGATGACCTTTCATCAACCTCAATAAGGGCTTAATAATCCCATGGACTAGTTTATTGGTATATTGCTCCAGTAAGTGATTAGGCAACAGATGGAAAATAAATAAAATTGTGAAGCTCGATTAATGTGGAATAATTTACAGTAGACTCAATAACTGTAATTCTTTACTGGTTAGAGAGCCAGTGTTGCTAGTAGAGCAACAGCTGAGGGGGAAAACCCTGTCACAAAGAAAGTTTGCTGCAAATTCTACTTTCCCTCAAATATTTACACTTCAGTATCTTTTACATAAGCTCAAATATCCACATATCATAGACAAAATAATTTAAAGGAAATTATTTACTGTTTGAAAGAAAAGCATGAATCTATCATTTAAGGTGGTACTCTTATGCTGCTCTCATTGAAGAAAAGTTTGTGTTTAGAATATAAGCTTCATAAAAGTCAACATGATCTCTCCACTGGAGATCCCTTTTCTGCTGCCTAAAATAAAGTGTCCTTTTCCTGGACCTTATACGTGGAACATGGATACTTTGTAACATGCTTTAAGAGAAACTGTCTTTGCAACTTCAGCACAGTACAAGAATCTAGAATTGAGCATCGGCATAAGCCAGCAGCACGCTTTGCAACTTTATTCAGAATCTAAACAAATACTGACAAAAAACCTGTTCCGTAAACTATCCAGACAATTTAATCCCAAAAATTTAGAGTTCCCACAGCACTGGAGCAGGAGAGGAATAATTTCAGAAAGATCCACAGTAACAGACTGCTCCATCTCACCACTGAGATCAAACCCCCTGAAAATTTTCATGTGAGAACAGAATTGGACTTAATATCAAATACATAACTGCAGTGATCATCAGGTGCTCATAAAAGTTCCTTCTCTGTAATGAAATTGCACACTATTTTTGTTCAAGAAGCTAAGAATACCATGCACAACTGAATTTAACTATCACAGTGTTGTGTCAAAGGGACACATGGTATTAATTAGAAATGCATTTTATTTGCAGTTTATAATACTCTGCATTCACCAAAAAAAGACTGCACTTTGGCAAAGTCTTGGAGTGCCATATAAAACTTCCCTTTGCAATATAAAAAATTATAGATCCATTATAATTGGGAAATTAAGGCTGTTTTCTAAATTACTTATTTACATTAAAAAAAAAAAAATCTCCTGGGCTTACCATTTGACTGAGAAGGATCTGTTTAAGTATTAAAAAAAAATGCAAAATAGGTTACTTGCTGGTCACTTTGCATAGGAAAATAAAAATTCAGAGTGAGATTTTGATAATTATGTATAATGTGTGCATGCCTATGTGATTCCCTGAAGTATATTTCTCAATTCTATTAGCAGTAGAACACGTTTGCATTACTGTAATTTTCTATTTATGTATCCAAGGCCTCAACTCTGGCATTTTGCACAATGCAATAAAGAGAATCAATTCAACTGAGGGAAATCAGAAGTTTCAAAAACTGGAAGGTAGGAACTATATAAATGTGAGTGAGTCTTACAGAAAAAAGAGCAGTGGCCTTGACATGGTTCCTCTGGATTTCTTCAAAGACCATCCCTGAGATAGATGACTGCTGGCAAGCTCTTTCACAGGCACATGCAAATGGTGATCACTGAAAATGCACAACAGGAACTAGTTGAACTTGGTACACAATGACATTTCTCAGCATAAATTACAAATGGAAGTCTCTCTGGTGAGATTCAGAGCAGTTGTGTTAGTGCCCTAGTAGGAGTTTAACATTCAGTGTGCTGTCCCGAGACCTCCACACAGGCATGCACAGAGTTGCTGTGACAGCAAGTAGCTCTTCTGCAGAGCACAGCAGACTGCAATACAACACCTTGGATGCTCTATATGAGAATACACACTTCCAGCAGCAGCAGTACTTTAGTAGTGAGATGGAGACCTGTTTGGAGAAACAGGCTGGAGAACAGTCACTCACCAGCATTGCATGCCAGAGGAACACAGCTGTCAGTTCAACAAAATTTAAGAGTAGCTCCTACACAATGTTTTTTTTTTTTTTAATTTGCATTTCTATGTAATGGTAGACAATCATCACCACATAATTTATCATCATTAATCATCACCTCCTTATTTTATGAGAAATCATTGCCTCTTTTTAGGAATCTTCAGAATGGGAGATGGAAGCACCAGAAACTACAGCTCCAGAGAATGTACTCATCTGGAAAAACAGAAGAGAGAGATTGTTACGAAACGGTCCTCAATACCATTTATTTCGACCTATCTGCTGGATCTGAAGAAACCTAACATGTCCTTCAGCTTTAACAAATTTGCAGGCATTTCTGTATCTCACATTTCAGAGCTCTCCAGAACAACTTTACAAAGAGATGTGTAAGTTGTTCTACCTCTAGAAAATCCAGTCCACATGTGATTGTGTATCTGGCTCTTAGGATCCTTCCAGGACCAGCTCCTGAGCCTACAGGTACCTACAAACACACCACTGCACTTTTTCAGGGATGTACTGATCTTCATGATGATGGTTTCTGTGGTGGGAATGGGAAGGGTATGTCACCAAAGAAGGAATGGCCAAAAGCATTTATACTTTCAGGATATTCCTGTGTGACAATCTAACTTGACCCTAGTTATAAACAGAATTCCGTCTTAATCAACTGATGGATGTAGGTAAGTATCCCTACCTTAACTCCAAGTCTTGCCATAACCCCATTTTTTTTCAGTTTTTATTTAATGCAAAAGACCAATTTTTCAGTTCATTGCTGACATTCCTTGTGCTGATACAACCAGTGCAGCAATGACGTCCTGTCAGTGGGTGTCAAAAGGCAGAGAAGGCAGAATGAAATCTGCTCCAACCTGCCTTTGTGGTGCCTCCACACCAGTGTCCGTGGCACCCTCTGTGGGGTGCTACTGACACCTCTCAGAAATGTCTCAAGATAGCTGATGAGTAGCCCTCTGGAGCTCCAGTTACAGCACCACTGTAAGGGAGTTGAGTGGCACAGCAGCAGCACATGGAGCTGATGCAGAGCTCGGTGCTTGGGCTTGCAGCCCTCATTTGTGTAAGGGCTCAGACACCCACCTAAATCAGTCTCTGTGAACACAGAGTGTGCAGCAGCACAGCGTGGCAGTGTGACACCCTCCTTCCTTTGCTGCCTCTGGCTTATGCTGGAGCCACCAGTGGGGGCTGGGATGGCTGCATCCCACTTGTTTTCGGGGACAGATGGCATATAGTAGTCAAAGCCTGTCTGAAATTGTGTCCCAGACAACCTGCAGGTGTGCAAATACGAGTGTAAATCAGTCATCTAAACCCTTAAATAGTGGACACTCCAGGGTCCACTGAGCTCTCCTGCATGTAAAGGGCAAGGTCTTCCCTTGAGAGGGGATGCCGTCTCAGGGTTATTGCTTGAGGTTGAGTGATTCCTTGCAGGAGCACATTATCAGTAAGTGATTAACTGCATGCTAAACTTTGACGTCTCAAGTAAGAGATACCAAGGAATGATTGTGCACATACAATCCTTTAGACATTAACTGTTGACCAAGTCTAAGTCTGGAGTCAGCATCACCTAAACTCCTCTCTGAACGGACATTTAGGATGCAAGGGGGTCTTGTCTAAACGTTGTGACCCAGTGGAAGAATCTCCGTGACAGCTTTGTCAGACCCTGTCCTCTACGCAGTAAAGAGTCAAGCATACTTTGTCATAAAATCTTGTTAATCCACTGTCATATTTGCCACTGAACTTCGTAAACTCACTATTTTATATCAATAAAGTGTATTGTTGCTTCTCTGAGTGAAGTGCACCACTCCATCCATGACACACGGAGAGTAAGAGCTCAGTACAAGGCACCATCATTTCACACAGGTGGACGAAAAGTGTAAATCATATAGGAACCTATAGTAATTTTTTGCATGGTTGAACCCTGAATATGGGGGGAAAGCACTTATTCACAAAAAAGGGTCTTATTCAGAGGTATTTATACTTTTTCAACAGCAATGTGGAACAGGTGGGTATAAAATAGATGCACAACATATTATTTGTAATACTAGTAATCATTATACGCTGAAAAACAGAAAGCAGCAAACAAACATAATGCACTTCAGGATTCCAGACTGAGAAAGGTATGCAGACCAGTGCAGCAGCATTTTAAAGACATCTGTAGCCTGTGTTATCCATCATACAGTCAGTTTAGCCCCATCTCCTGAAATCTATACTGAAAATTATTCCTGTTCCTACTCCTTAGAGAAGTATCCACTCTGGGGTTCTTTGTGGCAGTTTATTTAGTCTGGTGCTTCTGCAGGACATGGAGCAGATCATACAAAATACATAGGCAGCCTTATGTTGCATGTTCTGTGTTCAACATACCCAGTTGCAACAGAGGCAGTAGTTGGAGAATCTAAACCACTGTGTCCTGTCTATAGCCTTATCTTTGTGTTGGAGTCTTGAGAGGGACCAATATATATATGCCTCAACATATGTCACAAATGAGGTGAAAAAAAATTCCTATTAAAAAAACTGATGCCCTGTGTTGCCCTGGCAGCCAGTCAGGGCAGACTGGGTAGTTTCCGTGATTAGACTGCGAGCAGTTCCCTGCCCCCCGCGCTTCCTGGTGAAGGCGAGTGCCCGAATGCCCGCGTAAAATGCCCGCCAAAAACGGGCCCGCGAAGCCGAGTTTGGGGGAGGAGTTGGCTAGCCGCAACACCACGAGGTCTGGCTTGTCTTTTTGCTTTGGGTCGCTTGAAGGGTCAGCTTGACCCCTTCTGCTCCCGTCTTCGCGCCCTCTTCCCTGTGGTCCTGTTTCCCTGCCCGTGTCTGCTTCGCCCTGCTGTGCCAATTCTAGGAACTAGCTTGCCGCCGAGAGGGCCTCGTGCCCGCGCCGCCGCCCGCACCCAGCTCGTAGCCGCCGTCCCAGCTGCCGCCTGCGCCCAGTTTCCAGGCGCTGCCCACACCCAACCTGCAGTCGCCGCCGCTTGCATGTAGCCGTGACCGCCGCCGTGTTCCCCGTGTTGCCGACGGCAACGAGCCCGAAGCACAACCCCGCGGCCTGCAGCCCCCGCGCCCCGACGCTGAGACCGCAGCTGCTCCGGGAGCGCGCCTGCAGCCACAGCAGCCTCTTCCCCGCCGACAGCAGGGACGCGCAGCCTGCTGCTCTTTAAAAATCGCGCCCAGCCTGCCGCTGCAGCTACGCAAACGCACCGCGCTTCGCAACACGCTCCGTCTGCCGAACCGATGCTGACAATAGCCGGGGTTCTGTGGTAACGCTGTCCCCTGCCCTCTTTTTCCCCTCTCTGTCTCTGCTCCTTTTTCCTGTTCCCTCCCCGGTTTTTTTTTTTAATAAGAACACCTAGGTCTTTGTTTGTTTTTTATTTCAATAAGCGGTTTTCAGATATAATACTGCCATGTTAGTGCTTGATTTTTCGTCAGAAAAATCTATCAAAAGAATCTTTCCCGGCTTCCCCTTTTATAGTGTTTGAGGGACAAGCCTCAAACTCATTCCCCGTGAATGATCTTGGGATTGCAACTGCTGTGCAAAATGGGTCAGCTGTAGGAGCACTTTAACAGGATACTGCTTCTTATATGTTGCATTGGATTTCTTATTCTTCAGATAAATGCCCGCTCTTGACTGTAAGTCTAAAGCAGTAATGAAGACCATGAGCAGAAATGAAATTTGCTGAGTATTATAAAGGGATTATTAATGGAGAGAATGGGATGCAGTCACGCATGGCAATCTAAAGTCTTTCATAATAAAGATCTTTAACTAAACATAAAAGCCAGAGACTAAAGCCTACTTGATTTGCTAAAATCTTAGTAAAAGAAAGTACTCATCTTCTATTTAATCAAAGAATAATCATGAAACAAAATAATCATCAATAGGGGGAAAAAAGCAGGCCACACTACAAAAGAAAGACTGACTGTAGGACTGAGAAAAGCTTAGGAAATTTTAAACTGGCACTAAAGTTAGATTCTGCTTTTCATAAATCATGAGTATCAGCAGAGACACATATTAGAGCAGTATACCTGCTTATTAAGCTACTGGTAAGAACACATTCATTGCTAATCTCAAAATAGAAATACTGTGCATTTTTAAGTTGCAATATAACATAACACGATAGGAGCACTTCAAGCCTATAACAGCAACAGCAGCTCTTCAAAGCAGACAAGTGATGCCTGCAATAAAAGCTGAAAAAACCAGATATGGTTTTCTCCATCTTGCTTCCTTTAAAGGAGGCAAAATACAGATGTATATCATGTACGTTAGACATATATATAGAGAGAGAGAGAGAGAGAGAGATAATAAATTTAAGTTTAAAAAATTGGAGAGGTAATGCTCTCTTGAGGTTGTTTTCTTTTTCTGCCATTTAGTGAGCCTGGAATTAAGTCCTTTTCAAATAGTAGTTAGCCTATGAGTAGCAGTGTTACTGATTCTGAAGTACAACTGGTTCTGCCTGTAGCAGAGACCTCTGTAGCCTGCCTATGGGTTCTCATGCTGTATACAGCCTAATTTACATGAGAAAACGGAAAGGGTGAAACTATTTATATGTTACTCCTGCAATGGAATAAAAGAGAAATGCATGTGTGAGTTAGAAGTACTCAAACAGACCAGAAAAAGTATCTTTAAGTCACTGTTTTATAAATAAGAAAGGGGTTTAAATCAAACCTGAAATCTCAGGGGTCTTTGTCTCTCAAAATTATTTCTCTTATGGCAGCAAACCACTGCCCTGCAGTCAGAATGGCATTTTGCTAACACCGTACAAACAGTGAATAAAATGACCTCAGTGAAAACGGGCTAAGAAACAAATGCAGGCTTCTGGAAGAGTACAAAAAAATGATGCACACACCTGTGTCCTATGGTGGAAAATCATGGGGAGGTCAGAAAGCAGACAGCAAGATGATAAAACAGTAGTACAGCAGCCTGGGCTCGTGTGTCTGACTGCAGTGTGTCCACAGGGGCTGGCAGCACAGCAGGCACTGCTACAGCTGTCATGTTAGGAACAGGGGAACAGCAACCCACAGCAGCAACGCCCAGCAGTGCCAGCCAGCCCATGCAGAGCTTGGCAATGCTGCTATAGCACACAACTCACAGATCCCATAGAAACCTTCTCCTCAATAAAAAAAAAAAGAGGGAAATGAAATAAAAAACATCGCCACTTCAGGATATCAGATTTAAGTACCCTCTGTGTGAATATAAATCTTCAAGAAAAGCTTCTGAGTATTTTTCTTCCATTGCAGAAGGAGACTAGACAAATATTTGTAATTTGCCTGAAAAAACCATGCATCTGATAGGCTATCAGCCAGCTGTTGTTCACAATTTTGCAGGAAAATAACCTCCAGGGTTATTTTCCTCACTGTTAGTTTTGACTGCTCACTCCTTGTGTGAGGAAACTCTGGGAAGTTTTAAATGCTCTGCAGTGAATGAAAAAGATGATGACTTCTATCATTTCTTGCAACAAAGTTATGGGAGATAAAAGGAAAAATAGGTAGTGAATATTTCTGAAATATTACATATACAGCTTGGCATCCAACAGTGCCCAAGTGATGTGGTGAAGTGGTGGATGGTGAATAAATGCCATGTCCCTCCTGAAAGCGTCCCACAGGGGATCTGCTCGGGGGTGCCACACACACACACTGAGACACACCCAGACACATAGTGCTGTGGAAGTATGGAGCCATACACACTCACACAAAAGTAGGATAGCTCTTCTAGTGCAGCCAGAGACAAAGAGGCAGGAGGGATCCTTTCTATGGAGTTCCAAGGGATTTATTCATGGAGAGATCCACAGACAAAAGACCAAGAACACAGACCAATCCAGGGTTTTATATGGGATTGGTGCAAGGGGTGGGCACAGCATCAGAACCAATCAACTGAGGGCCAAAGGGTGGAGATAACATGGGGCGACAGAACAGCAACCAATGGGGAAGGCAAGGGGAAGGACAAGGGAACCAAGAACCAATGGGGTACCAAGCAAGGGAGAACTTTCCAGAACATGAATTTATAGGGAGTAAAAGGGGTGGTAGGCCAACAGGCCAACCAAAGGAGAATTATCTACATAATAGAACAAGGGACTGTGGGAACTCGCCATGCCCATGAAGGCGTCTTTAGACACCCACCAGCAAACCTCAACTGTCTTTCGGGCCTTGTGGCTCCTCGGTCACTCCTGTGGTGGCCTCAACCACCACAACACCCAAGTGACTATAATCCATAAAAGTTTCTCAGTAAGTGGAAAATGAAGATTCATCTCAACCCAGGAAGTGGAAGCAAACTGAAGGTCTTCACTGTTGGTTTTCTCTGCTTGTTAGCTATTTCAAGCAATTTGTCCTTGGCTGTGCGACCTCAGAAGGTGTTCACGCTTCACAGTTCCCAATTGCAGGAACACATTTTTCCTTTCAGTCTTTCAGATTTTTTAATGTAGGGTTCATTTTTTTTAATCTCACAGTGTCTTCCAGTGACAGAACATATATCTTTTAGAGTGAAGAACTGTTTTTATTCTAGGTTGGATTTCAAATCCTATTGCCACAGGATGATGTCTCCTTCTGCACTGACCCACTTGTTTTCACTGTGGGTCTGCTCCCATCCTGTATGAAAATGCAAATAGCAGTGGGTCAGTGCAGATGGAGATATCATCCCATTCCTTTATATCAAAGTGTAAAAAATAAAAGATATATTCAGGTCATGATGGAGGAGAAATACCTTTCTTAATGCTTCCTGTCTGAAGACTTAGAGACCACTACAAAAACAACACAACTTTCATAGGGATCTATTCATACCAATACTATGTAGAAATATTCACATACTCAGTTCATCTTGACACTGAAGTTACTTGAGAATGCTTCTATTCCCAGCTATGAAGATGGTTAAGAAACTGGAGAGTTCTTCAGCGCAGAGCCTCATGTACTTTCTTCAGTGCAATACACAGAAGAAATGCTATGCATGTTAGGGACACAGACTCTCACTAGCGCTTTTCCACACAGCACTCCAACAAGTTGCAGGCCCTGCAGCAGGCCTCCTATGCAGCAGGTGAAGGTATTTTTTCATAAGACAAACCTTAGCAAAATAGCCCACTAACATTCTTTGTGCAAAACATGCAAGATGCTTTTATATGAGCACCTAATATATACTTAATAGAGTTGGAAATTACCTCCACACAAAGAGCAAATCATGTAAACAAGAACACAGTAATTCATGGATTCATGTGGCATTACCTTCAGCAATCACCTACGTGTTGGACAGTGTTTGCCCAAGTGACCCAGTAAGTCCATACTAAAAACAGAAGTGAACTTTTCACCTTTTACAACATATTGCCTCCCAAAGATTAGATTTCCCCATCAGTTACTTCAATACAGAAGATGAGATAGAAGGTGTATTCCCTTCTGTTCCATTAGGAGGTCTGTAAGTTTGGATAATGTGTTATTTCATTAATGAGGAAAACAGCATAATATCTACAAGGAGCTCGACAGTTGTAAGTTTTCAGATCAGACAGGCTTATAGGGAACTTTGCCTCTGACAAAGTATCAATTGACAAGTCATGTCTGTATACAAAAGAAAGACTTGTTTAAGGCTGAAAAGCATATATGCCTCGGGTTGGTGACTCATTACTCCCTCCATTTTGTAACTATACAGTAAAACCAGAGGAGCATATAAAGGATGTCTTCCTAGAAATATTTTCACTTAGAAAAGTTAGAAGAGCATTGGTAAATAATTGTTAAATAATCTCAACTCTGAAATGCAACTTAAACACACTAATTATTTGATAAATATTGGATTATTTAAGCATTTGAATATTGATATAGTTAAAGTACACAGTTTAGCACAAATTTGGAGAGCAAAAACACATGGCTGAAATGTTCTGTAATAGTGCAAAAGCAGTAAAAATCTAGATATTTCTTATAGAAACTAAATAAAATTTTATACTCTTTGATGAAAACATAATAGAACCTTTAATATCCCATCAGGATTGATCTTCAGTACTGTCAGTAAAACATTTTCCCTGAATATATTGTTGTAAAATCACAAGATTCTCCTCAAGAATGTCAAAGACTTACACCTTAAAGCTGAAATTACCTTTTTGTCAATAGAAAATAATTTGTAAGCATTTCATATGATAGGCTTTCTTATAGAAGAGGGCACCTAAGACTTCTTCTCATACTTTTTTCTGCTGGAGTTACTTATGTCAGGTGCTTCAGTAGAAGGCAGGACACTTCTACAGCCCTCTCCAGAGAGGGATGCTGTACCGTAAAAGAAAATAATGTCTTGCAGACTGTCTGATGATTAGCTTAGGTCATGAAGCTTTTTGCTTCTGTAGTGCTGGAAAGATAGGTTCATCTTTAGGAGAAAATTAACTTATTCCTAGGTTCTGTATCTGCAGTTTTTTATGGGAAATATTGAAGACTCTTATTTCCATTATAGCAGGGTACCAAGACAGGGAACTTCTCAGCAGCAGTAAAATCCAAACATGTCTTCTTTAGTACACTCTTTCAACCCATAAAAACACACCATACAGGAACGGGTGCAGTTTAGAGCAAAGACTAGCATTCATTTTATGTGTTCTTCTCCCCAGCCTCTCCTTTTGCAGAAACATAATAGTAATGCAATGTGGTTTCCAAATAATTTCTAACCTCTATGGCGTGATATTATCTATCGCACTGCTCATTAAATAACTTCACAATTTTGACTCAGCACACAAAATTAAATTCTAAGAAATAAAAATAAAAAGAATTAAGCAGTGTATAAAAGTTCTCACAGTGACCAAAAAGCACCCTCTACTTAAAGTTGCATTTGCATGTTACTGAGCATCTCCATTCCTTACAAAAACTCCCTATTAGTTCAAAATCAGAAAAAGAAACTCACTTTCTAGAACCAATAACACTCATTTACACCTTAGCTCCTGCAGAATGACCATCCCTACTATGCAGCTTCACCTGGTGAAGGCTCTTTAAACCACTTGCACCCTGCACTAATAAACAACTCACAGCAGACAGTGACATTGCAGGAGTAACCTCCAGGCCAATGCCGTTGCAAGGGACCAAATGGGTTGGTATGTCAGTGATCAATAGTACAGCCAGAAATCCACAGCTTTTCAGCCTCCTATTCTAAAAATCCTGGAGAAGTCAGAAAAACAAAAGCTTTTGAAAAGGCTGATCTTCTTTCCTTTTCCCCATTAATGTATGCAATCTGGAATGTATTATCCACCCACAGTTCCTGCTCCATACAGAAATCCATGGGATCAAGTAGATAAATTGGCATATGGGTACTGAAAGAGACTTCTTTATTTCTTAAGAGCTGCATGTGGCAAGTGACAGGATGTAAATGTGGATTCAAGAGTGTAAAATATGACAAAAACCAATTCCTCTCCTGACCTCAGCACTTAAAACACTTAGAGCTTCAGTACAAAAAATGTGTTCATTGCAAGGCAAGTGCCCTGCGCAGTGTACAGAGAAAGGAGATGGGGAGGCACTTCAGCCAGAAGGCACTGGTACTGGAGACCATCAGCAGCTGTGGCAGAAGGGTGCTTTACTTGGGCTGGTGTAAAAGGCTACCTCCAAACCACCATGGACATCATGTCTGCTCACCAGGGCCTCTGAATCCTGTTGCTGTTTGAATACATAGCAAGGAGCTTCCTGCTTTCCTTCCTTCCTTCCTTCCCTGCTTTACTTGCTGTCTGACATAATGTACATCTGTTCAGAAGATTATTTTGGGAGCAATGCCAGTGGTACTGCTGTACTCAGTTGAGGTTGTTCTAAACCAACACCATCACAACTCCACACCTCTAGAACTGACATAAAATAGCAGATTTCTGCTATTTTCTCTCATAAATGTTTTCTCATAAAGTGCAGAGTATGTATGATGTTTACACTGTTCCCCTGGTGTGCATACAATGCTATGGGAAAAAAAAGTCTGCAGACACTATGCATTTTCACTTTTACTCTTCTAAATAATTCCCTCTCATTGTATCTGGGCACTTCTGCAACACAATACTTACTGTGAGTATTGCTTAAGGTTCTATACTATGGCAAAATCATGTTCGTGTTTAATGCCTGCTAAATTAAGAATCCTATTCCAAAGTTGGTATAATGCATACACAGGCATCCTCTCACTAGTAATTGCAAAGGATTTTATTCTTGTTTGGTTGATTTCTAGGTTGCTTGCCTCGGTTTTTAAACACAGCCAAAGGGAATTAAAGGACTGTTGTATAACGAATTTCAAACCATGAGTATTCAGCAGAGAAATATGTATTTTAAAACATTTATATCCTGGATTAACCAGGGGAAAATCTTACCTCTTTCAAGAATAAGAGTACTTCTCAAATATTTATCCACTGCCACTGCAGAGCTGGTTAGCAGCAAACTTTTGCAGAGCTTAATTCCTTTCTTAGCGAGATAATACCACAGTTTTTGAGCTTGAAAGAGAAATGTTAAATTAAAATGGTTTAATAACATTGCTTTTGAAAGGTTAATTTTTATTCTTAATGCAATTAAGTGCATTTTTGGAAAGAAAGCATCTCGGCACATGCAAGATGATGAGGTGATCCAAGACAGCCAGCATGGCCTTACTAAGAGCAGATCATTCCTGACCAGTCTAGTGGCCTTTTATGATGGAGTGACTGCAACAGTCTACAAGGGAATACTGACCAGTGTCATCTATCTAGACTTCTGTCAGGCCTTTGAGAGGGTCCCACACAACATGCCTGTCTCCAAACTGGAGAGACATGGATTTGAAGGGTGGACTTCTCAGTGGATAAGGAATTGGATGGATGGATGCAGCCAGAGAGTTGCAGTCAATGGCTCTATGTCCAGGTGGAGGCCAGTGATGAGTGGTGTCCCTCAGGGCTGTCTTGAGGCTTGGGGTCTTCAGTATCTTTATCAGTGACAGAGACAGTGGGACCGAGTGCACCCTCAGTACATTTGCAGGTGACAGGAAGCTGAGCAGTGCAGGTGACACAACAGAAGGATGGGATGCCATCCAGGGGCACCTGGACAAGCTTGAGAAATGGATCCATGAGAAATTCATAAAGTTCAACAAGGCCAAGAGCAAAGCTCTGCACCTGGGTCAAGACAATCCCAGCAGACATGAGTACAGGACTGGAGACAAACTCACTGAGAAGGTGTATTGGGTTGAACCTGAGTTGATGGACAGTCTTTAAGACCGATTACGCTTCTCACAATTTACATATTTAAACCGCATGGAAAGGCGGGACTTCCCCTTTTGTCGGAGCTCGCCTGCTGGAAGGTGGGGGGGGCTCTGAGCCTCCCGGCCCCGCCGGGCCGGGCCGGGGCCACTGCCCCTTCCCCCTTTCCCAACGCTGTGGCACGGACCCTGGGTGGCTGGGGGGGACTGTCCCAGAGCCACAGGCAGCTCAAACCAGCCATGGACTGCTCACAGCTAAACCCATCCAGCGCGGCTTCTGGGGACCGGCGGGTCCCTCTCCTCTCCATGCGGAGCCGGCGGAGTCAACGGGAGCCGGCAGAGCCTCCTGTCTGCAGCCAGCACACTTCGTGCTGAACTGAAGAAGACACCACACAGCCAGCAGCACAAAGGGAGCGAGGCTTTCCCCACTGTAAAGGCCGAACAAGAACACTCTTCAGCATGGCGGCGTCAGAGTCAGAGAGAAAGAGAAGTGAGTCCCGTGGGACGGAGCTGGAAATAGCGACGGAAGAAAAGAGGGCGGTGCCGCGATTCTGGCGCGCAGCTTAAAAGAAACCTTCTTGCATGCCGTGGTAAGAAACTGTAATACCACAAACTGTTTGTCTCTTTAATCCATTTGAAGAACATGGGGGGATGGAGAATTCATGTGTGGCCCGTGAAGATTGTGAAGAGTGCCTATGCCAGGCTATATAGAAGTAGTAAGAGGCTGCTAGAGACTTGTGGTGAAGAAAAGCCTTTGTGTGCAGGCCAAAAGAACTTATCCTTAAAAAGATTAATAACCCCATGTGATGGCCCATGTTTTGCAGTGTGAAGGAACTGTGAGATTTTTCATGGAAGAGATGTTCTACACACAGCAGATTGTTTGTTTCCGGGCGGGTCTGCTGTTAGTAGCAGTTTGGGAACCACGTGCAACTGAAAAAAACCCCTTTTTTCCTTAAGCATAAGAGAGAGACTTTTCAAGAACTGGAACACCACTAACATCCCATGTTCTGTTATCCTTGTGCAAGCTGGGTAAAAGGAGAGAAGTGCTGGGAAGGGGTGGGGGGGATTTGCTTTAATTTTTTTTTGTTATTTTCTCTTTACTTTTAATTCTATTAGTAATTAAACTTTCATTGTACTGCAACTGTTTAAGGTTTGTGCCTGCTTTGCTTTTCTCCTAATTCTTATCTCACGGAAGGAAAATAAGTAAGTAATGAATATTTTGAACCAAAACCACTACACTTAATTGGTGTTTCTGCCTGGTTTCGAACTCAACCCGCTACAGAAGGACTTGGAGGTTCTCATGACTGAAAAGCTGGACATGACCCAGCAATACCTACGCAGCCCAGAAAGCCAAACATGTCCTGGGCTGCATCCAAAGCAGTGCAGCCAGCACGGCCAGGGAGGGGATTCTGCCCCTCTGCTCTGCTCTGCTGAGACCCCACCTGCAGCGCTGCATCCAGCTCTGGAGTTCCAGCACAGGAAGGACATGGACCTGTTGGAACACATCCAGAGGAAGCCACAAAAATTATCTAAGGGCTGAAGCACCTCTCCTGTGAGGACAGGCTGAGAGAGTTGGGGCTGTTCAGCCTGGAGAATAGAAGGCTTTGTAGAGACATTACAGCACCTTCCAATACCTAATGGGCACCTACAAGAATGCTTCTCAAGAGCATAGGGGCAAGTGTTAGGACAAGGAGGAAGGGCCTTAAGCTAAAGGAGGGTAACTTTAGATTAGCCATAGGGAAGGAACTCTTTACTGTGAGGAAGCTGAGGCACTGTAACAGGCTGCCCAGGGAAGCTGTGGGTGGCCCATCCTTGGAGGTGTTCAACACCAGGTTGGATCAGGCTTTGAGCAGCCTGATCTAGAGGGAGGTGTTCCTGCCCATGGCATGGCGATTGGAACCACGTGATCTTTGAAGTCCCTTACAACCCAAACCATTCTAGGATTCTATGGATTTGACAATTTTCACATGAAAAGAAGCCTCTTTACAATACAGGAGCTTATGAAGTTTCTTTCCTGACTCTTTTTCATATCATAAGTTTTTGTATAAGCCAAACTAAAGATAATATTGAGCTCTTATTGGGCTTCTTAAATAACTAGTCTGTACATGCCATCTGCCATAGCATTATTATAGAAGGCTATTCTATAAACTTAGCCAACCAATTTACATTTTTTCTCTCATGTACCTCTTCCAGACTTTAAACCAAATAATTCCCTGTTTTAGAAACTCCATCTGCCATCTTCTATCATCTCTTCTTTTACAACCCTCTTCAAAATGCTCTTACTTAATCAGACCTGAAAATGCCAGTCTGCCCTTTTAAGATATAGTACGGCAATTTATTTTTGTTAAACCCATAAATTATGTATCACTCATCTATGCCAAAAGGTGAAGTTGCTCATGGCCACTTTCTCACATTCTAGTAGACTTCTAAATATTTTTTTAATTCTCTCATTTTCTCCTGACTTTTATCATGGAATGAACTTTTTTGAAGTTTAATTATCTGAAAAAGTATTTGCTAGAACCAAACATTGGTTTGCACAAGACCTGAATAAAATATTGCCTTTGTCAGAAAGAACTAATAGAATAACTTGGATTTTCAAAGACAAATATTTGCATTATTATGGTGTTTAGTCTACAAAAAAGCCCACACATTTTTGTGCTCTTCCATCAGAACCATTTGAAATTTGCTTGTTTCAGATCTGAAGGGATGCTGCATGGAAAAGTTAAGCCAGTTTTTTTTCAAGGCTACCATCAATGTCCAAAGGATACTCCCTCTCCCAACATCACTGCTTTTATCACAACATTGCTGAGAGACTGCTAGTTTACGTACAAAAATATAAAATTTAAAAAACAAATTAGAAAGACGTAAGATTAAAATGTTACTGCTTGTGGCAGTTTGACACTGGTTAAGTGCCAAGCACCATGAAAGACTATTCACTTATTTGCCTCTGCTATAGCTGAGCAGAGGAGGGGAACTTAAAACTTCATTTTCATGAGGTAAAGTAAGGATTGTTGAGGAAGAAGGAAAACTTCAAGGCAAAACAGGTCCAAACTTAAACAATATGAAGAAGATTTATTACTGAAGTAAAAACAGCAATGAGAAACCAAAGCAAACTTTCATAACACCTTTCTTCCCCAGTCCTCCCTCTTTCCACTAACCATGCAAGGAAATGAACATGGGGTTTTGGTCAGTATTTAATTTCTTAAGTCTTTCTTTACGTTTAAGGAAAAGAGTTTCTTCTGATGTGCCATGGGATCCTTCCCACAGGAAATAGTTCTCTGTGAACTCTTCTAGTGTGGTTTCAACTTTCACAAGCAACAGCCCACCCAAATCTGCTGCAGTGAAAATCCCTCCCATGAATCTTGCAGTCTTCCCCCAACGGCCAGTGTGGGTCATAACAGTACATGGGGTTTAGTCTTTTAAGGATGAGCTGTTCTAGCCTGGAAGCAAAGGTTCTCTTTTTCAATCTTTAATCTTCTCTCAGCATCTGTGCGCTCTAGGGTGAGCCCTCCTCTTCACGGGCTGCACATGAATGTCTGCACCCCTCCATGTACCTCAATGAATTATAGGGAAAACAATTTGCTGTGTTATAATCCTCACCAGGGCTTGCAGGAGAATTTCAGGTCTGGTGCTGGGAGGGCCTCTGCCCTCTCCCTTCCCCCACTGACTTCAGTGCTACCATGTTGGTTTTCCCTCACATGATCTCACTTTTCCTTTTTGTCTGATTTGGAAGAAAGTTAGTGTCTGTAAGTTGCAGCTGAGAAGTTGATCTTCATTGGGGAAAGAGTTGCCCTGTCTCTCGCTGCTGGCTACGTGGTGTTTCTTGCTTGGTTCGGCGCAGACTGCTCTGGCCTCAAGGGCCTTGGCAGCTTCAGAAGAATCTTGGCCGTGTGGTCCCAGCCTCAAGGTGGGGATTTTCTGGCTGCATGGCTGCTCATGGAGCCGGTGTGGCTCCTTGCAGCGGCCCAGCCCTGGCCACCACACCAGGAGCACCAAGGGGCCTTCTCCAGGAAGGGGCCCAGCCTCGTTTTGCCACCCCTCACAGGGGAACAAGAGAAATAGGAGCTTCTCATGGTCTCTTCTTTCTTAAATATGTACATCACAGAGGCATTTCCAACTTGTCCAAGTGGTCTAGCAACCTGCCCATCAGCTATTGGCTCTGTGCTGGTCACAGAAGTCTCGAGCAGATGTTTTTCCTCTTTTTTTCCTTTGTTGCCACAAAAATTTAGAAATCAAGTTTTGCTAAACCACCACACTGCATATGCATTTTCTGTTCCTTGGCAAAGCTGGCAGCTGAACACATCTGCTGCTCACTGCATACTTTGTAACATGCCTATGCAAACACTACTGCAGCTCTTGACCTTTAAGGACTTTGTGGCATCTTTATATATTTTTCTGCATTTACTAACCAAAATCCAGTGTAATTTGCTACTATACAGGCATGCTGCGTTTCTCCAGAAAGTGAAACCTCCATAACAGCGACTCCAAAGAACTGGGGAGAAGAAACATGCCTATTACCTACTCATCTCTGAGCACCACCTTAGCAGAGCTACTGCATATGCTAGCCTAGAGCAAAGCACTCACTCAACAACTTGAGTAGATATGCTCATCTCATACAGTCAAGGATCCACACAAATCCTGTATGGTGCCATGAGCCTTGTTTGGTCTTACTTAACACACTAGAAGTTATGCTTTAGTTGGAGACTATTTTCTGGGAGGCTGAACCAAGCAGGATCCAACATGGATAATATTGAGGTTACTCTCTGCCCAAAAACTACATCTTTAACATTATACACTTTTCATCATATTGCATGCATAATGAAAAATGCAGGGGGACCCCAGACATGATTTTCTGCTTTCCTTGCCCTAAAGGACACATTTAGGGAGGATTTACACACACATGCCTTCATGAGATGCTGAAGACTTTCATGCAGTAGAGATGATTTCTAACAGAGACATAACACAGAAGAGACAGTGGGAACGATTTTACCCTCATCTACATTTAAAGTTCAAAAGCATTTTCTCATTCATAAATTTCAACTACTTTCCCTATAAGTCAATGAAAATGCAAGGACTCAGTGCTTGCTCAAGTTTCCATCCAGTGTCCAGAATTCATGGCTGCATATACTGTTGGCTTTGTTTTCCTAAGGAAAATCCCAGGTTTTTACATTTTTTGTTTGAACTGAACATCACAGAAAGCCAAAAAAACTGCACTGTTATAGGTGTAAAAACTGAAGTGCACGTGGAGACTGACTCTTTGCACTTCATAGTATGGAAGTGGTAACTATTCCTTATTTTTCTGAGTCAGCATCCAGTATATACAGTGTAACACAGACGGAGTTACATCAAGCTACAATACAAAGTAAATATAGCTTCGTGGTTCAGCAGTACTTTTCCATTGGCTATTTTTATATTGAGAATCACTTGTATGCTGCAAAGTTATAAATTAAAACATACACATTGCAAAATTGTCTATTTGATGCTTAATTCAAAGGTAACACCATTCATACCTCTCCCTGTCTCACACAACTGTTATTTTGACAGAGATACACCAGACCACACAGGAAACACACAATTTCCCCATCCAGTCTTCCACATGATGCCTGGCCACTTTGTTGACTTGTGCAGCATTAGGTTAAGCATAGACAAAGTATTTAGCTTTTACCAAGAAACAGGACAAGTTCCCAAAGCTATTATCCCAAGTATCTTCACTTGATAGCTCTGTAGATTTTCTGACTGGGTTAATACAAAACAAATTCATCCCATCATCAGGGATCATTAATAAAAAAGTAATGTATGAATCACCAGACATGATGCAAAGTTTATAAGGTGAGCAACTTTATGATTTCCCTAGCTTTAATCACAAAATTTGTACAGAGGCACAGTGAAAATGAATAATGAGCTGCCACTAATTATCAGAGATCTTACATGTCTGTTTGTGTAAAAAAAATCCTGAAAGAGGAAGATGAAGAAAAAGTACTTGTAAAACAAAGAAAGAAATACAGGAACAAAAGCATAAATGCAAAACCATTTAAAATTTTACAGAATTAGGAAAATTTTAACAAATAAGAAATCTGCAGGCCATGAGGAAGAAAGGATGTAATAATCTCTCTAAGGAACAGATAAAAAATGCCAACTATCCAAAATGAAGAGAAAACCATGCAAAGTGGCTGCAGAAAGAAGTTTACTGGGAAAATTCACAACATTGACTAAAAGACATCCTAAGCCTTGTAGAAGATGAAAAGAATATCTTCCCATCCTGAGCAATACAAATGGAGAGAAAAAGGAGCAGATGTGCCTTATTTGTACTTAGTACAAAGTTAAATTGTGCAAGATACTGATGAGCATTTTACATTGCTATTTCTCCTTCTGTAGTTTTACATGTTGAGCTTTTGAAACTGGACAGCAATTATTTTCTTCTTCATTTTATAATGGAAAATGTGTAAACTGCAAAATTGATTAAAACATTCTTAGAGCTTCAATCTCACAAACTGCAGTACAGACTAAGAAAAAACCCCTTACTCCTGTAGCATCAATGCTGCAGATATCTGAAGAACCTGTTTTTACCAAAAGTTGGTGTTCTGCCTGAAGTTATACAGCAGAGTTAGGAGCATGTATACGTGAATCACCAGTAATAAGCTTTGCTGCCCTTTTCTTCTGGGCAAGTGAGAAAACCGAAGAGTTCGTATCAGTGCATGTGTATGCCTGAGTTTCTGAAAGGCCAGTGCTGGTTCTTGGTACAAAACAGATAGTTTTCCTGTTTTCACTGGACACAGAGACCAGCAGGTTCCTTAAAGGGACTATTTGTAAATTAAAATATAATTTACTCTACAGGGCTCAGCATTTGTAATACACACAGAAAAATGCTGCATTGCATAATCCCTTAATGTAACTAACATTTCTTAATACTAAAATGCTCTTAAGATAGATCAATTGCCGTATTAAATAGCTGGGTTTCTTGAACAAAATGTGGCATTAGTTGTTTACTTGCATTAATCCAAAGGGAAAACTGAGAAACACCCCCTAAAAGTGAAAATTCCATTCCCTATAATATTTCATTAGGAGGACTCCTCAGATATCAAATGCAATTTCCTGCACTTACCCTATGATCTGAGTTATTTGACCTGTGACAATGGCTTGCATCCCAATTTATTTTAGAGTTTTTTTATATCAAGATGAAGTTTGACCCATTCATTGTGTCTGTGCCACCTGGGATATGTTCTCTACTTTCACAGTCAGCCTCAGGGTGAGTGAATTGCAGCAATCTCTTCTAAACCTATTGTCCTTTTGGGAGAAAGGAAGACAAGTTTTGTAGCAACCTGCAGGTCAGATGTGACACTTCTGGCAGCTGCATCTTGGCCTCACATTGCACAAATGTGACAAATGGGGTTGTGTATCTTCTAAAAAAGCTTTTGACCTTGCCCAGGTCACCAACAATTCTGGTTACACCTAGGAGATATACTAGTGAGCAGTGAAGCACAGTAAGACACTGAGGAATCAGATAATGAGGAACGCATTTCAGAGAATGCATGCATTTCCACAATGCATGCTAACCTCAACACCACAGTCATGTATGAGAGCTAAATATTTATGATTTATGCAGCAGATTTAAGGCTTTTTATTACTGAAGTATTTTTAAACTTTATCCTTCCTTCATTAAGTGGATTTAAAATCTGAAATACAAAATTTAAAAGTTCAATATAAAAAGGATTTTGAAAGTTTTTGTGCAGCATTAGCTGAACAGTGTTTTGTTCCCTCATGTCAGAAGAGGCCTAAAGCAGCTCATAGCAACCAATCCCTCAATTACAAAGGGCTTTGTCAAACTATGCATGTCACAAGGTACACGAGTACTCAGAGATTATGGAGTAATAGCATCTCAGTCCCATGGTAATGAAAAAATGTGCCTGTTCAGAGGATGTGTTCAGGCATTGTGCCCTCCAGCAGCAGCAGCCGCTGAACTGGCCAATTCAAGACAGAAGAAGGTGGGCCAGATCTTTCTTATCTCATTTCTGTACATTCAGCTCACAGCCTGCTCCCTGCACACACCTGCTTTGCCAACCTCTCAGAGAGCCCATTTTAAACATCTACCCAGCCCCCCTCCCTGCTCAATGCAGTGCTTCTCCCAGAAGTTCAGTGTGTTAAAACAGTTATTAGAGATTAAAAACCTGTCCAAAAGATCAGTTTTAAATGTTTGAAAGCTCTCCTGGAGATGAGCGGCAAGCCCATTTTGAGACTGTAAGGAACGTGCAAAACTAGGGGAGACATTGGGAAGTGAGAATGGAACAGCCTGGAGACACACTGGATATGCACAAAGGTGCCAAGAGGTGCCAGCGGGACATAAGCCTTTAACTCATGAATTAAGAGTAAGTCAAAGCTAGCAAATGTCATGTGGGACCAATAAAGAGCAGACAGAAGAGTCGATTCACCCCTCAGCAGAGATCTGGCACTATGTGTGCTTGGGTATTTGTCAGGTGCCTTTCCAGAGAAAGCTGCTATGACAAAGCATCATCCACAGTGTTATCTACAGCAGTCTCCTCTGCATGTCTGCTGAACCCTCACTGTGTAGAATGTAAGGAAGAGAATAGCCCAAATTAAACAAGCAGGCAGTTCTCCCTTACCAGTTTGAATAAATGACAGCTCTGCCTAGCTATATCAGAACCCAAATCTATATTAAATTCTTACCAATATCTTTTAGAGCAGCAGTTTCATTTACTGAAAAAGAGGGAGGAAATCAAAGGAGAAAATTAATTATACAGACTGTAAGGTTTGCATTCACACTGCAAAGAGCAAAGTACCCCAGCCAAACAGTTGTCAGGCAATGCAGGAGAAACATGGGATGTTGCAACATAGTTTGCAGGTGAAGAATATGTCAGAGCAGCTCAGGATGCAGTAACAACCCAACTCATGCAGATGAAGAGAGCAATGCAAACTGGCCAGTATAAGCAATCTGAGGTCAAAAGGAAAATCTTCATCGCTTTGTTTTTCAGTGTTTTCTACTCATTCAGACACAAGGCCAGTATTTCACAAGGAAGCAGGACTTGTTTGGGGAATATGTAGACAAAAAAAAAAAAAAATTCTAATATAAGCTGAAAAGTGTGTTCTTATTTTGCTCCTAGTAGTGAATGACAACTCACAACCTGAAAAATGGTCATACGAGATGCAAAATCATGATCCCTGATATTTCACCTGCTTCAACTCAAGCAGACCTACTAGAGCAGGCAGCTTAGGGCAGGTTTCCACAAACCTTCTTGTTGGGGTTTTAGTTTAGTCCTAGGGTTTTTTTTCTGTTAAAGGAATTTTCCCCCATACATGTTGCTAGGGGAACAAGTGGCCGAGTAGTTAAGAAAAACAAAGGACCTGGCTGCTCTTTTTGTTTCACCTGGGTGTGTGGGCAGTTGGTCTCGGAGTTCGGAGAGAGAGAGAGAAGCTGCTTGTTCTTTCAGCTGTTTTTCTTTCTGCTGGAGAAGCCCTGGGACCCCAAGCCTGCCTTCCCTGCCCCACTGGGAGCCGGGCCGTGGCTGCCCTGCCCCACCGCTGCTTCGAGCCTCTGCTATGTTGTAGCCCTGCTCGCCCTGCCTGCCCAGACCCCCGGGGAGGGGTCTCCATTTGGATACACCCCGTCTGCCATCCGGGATTTGTGCTCATCCCTGCCGTTCCAGCCTGCTGTTCCCGAGGGTCCGGCCGGACACCGGGATCGGCTGCCCAGGGGTTTGTGAAGCCTTTGTCCCATCCCTTCCCGGGATCCCAGGCCGCCAGTGCCGCGTGCTCCCCGAGCTCGCTCCGGAGCGCCCCCTGCAGCCGCGGGGGAACCATCGCACCTGCCCTGCTCACCGGGAGCCGCCAGCGCCCCTGCCGGCTGCGAGCGGAACTGCACCCGAGGGGAAAGGGCCCGACAGCCGAGAAGGCTGGCACTGGGTGTGTGATTGTTTGCTGGTACTGCCAGAGTTACTGCTGTTTGTTTGCCTTGTTATACACATACAGATATATAATAGTGAAGAACTGTTATTCCTATTTCCCACATCTTTGCCTAAAAGCCCCTTGATTTCAAAATTATAATAACTCAGAAGGAAGGGGGTTGCATCTGCCACTCCAAGGGAGACTTCTGCCTTCCTTAGCAGACACCTGTCTTTCAAACCAAGACACTTCTAAATTAAATGTAAAAAATCTTCGAATGAAATGCAGAATGAATGTTCAATATGTCTGATGAAATAATATTATCTGTATTGATTTGAAAAAGATTTGTTTGGAAGTTTCTAAATGTTCATTAAAATTATAAATCTGTATTGCCCAGTTTGAAATTAAAATTAAAACAGCTTTAAAGAATTTCCATTTTTATCAGTTTACATCATTTCTTTGCCCACTATATTATGACACAATGGTTAGAACCTTTTATTTTTTGGTGAATGTTTGCTATCTGTTTTTAATTTTAAGGTTAATTTCTATAAAACTTTGAGACACTACAGCAAACAAAGGAGGAACGAAGATCCAAATGAAAAAAGTATATAATTAGTAGGTAGCAGCAGCTCTAGGTAACTTTTACAAGACTGAAATCAGAGCATGTAATGATTATATGCCAGCACGGTAATAACATAACATAAAAGAAGCCTTTTGTATAGGGTTAACATCCTTCCAGTAATAAAAATTAACACTTTACACAGAATAGAAAATGGAGAAAACTTTAGTGTATCTTCTTTTATTTCAAAATGTTTCTGTTTGGAATTTTTTGTGAATTTCCCAGAAACTCACAAAGCACTACAGTTCAAGTGCTGGAGTTTGAACAAAATAACATACTTGTCCAAAATCAACCACCCTGTTACTTCATAAATAACCTAAGATCATCAAAGAACATCCATGTTTCTTCAGTATTTTGTTCTCTCTTTGTAAAGCATGTAAAGCAATGCCAGTTGAGACAAAAGTTCACATTATTTCTTTCCATAAAATATTAATTCTAAGATGTCCAGGAGAAGGGACAAGAGGAAATGTTTAATTCATTGCAAAACTACGTATCAGAAGCATTTCTAGCTTAGAAAATGCATCTACAGTTTTAAACAACATCAGTCCTGTCTGGAAAGTAAGGAAGCAGATACTTATGCAAGTAGTTTTCGCCTTTAATGAGATGTAATACACAATATTGATGTAATACACAATATTGAAATATTGAAAGACATGATAATCCAGACATACTGGTTTATCTGTATCACTTAAATTTACTACTTCATTCTACTTGAATCTATTTCTCTGACTTCAAAAGCTGAAAATAGGGTTTATATTTGCAACCCACTTTCAGGAGGGCTTAAGACAGTGGAAATAATAGCTATGACCTGTATAAGTAACAGTAGGGCTTCTCCTCAAGTGACAGGATGCACCAGAGCAATCTGTGAGAGAGCACATGAAACTAGGCACAACTGGAGCTCTCTTTCCATTTCACTTCTTGACTAAAACTGCCAGACTATATGTCCACTGTCATAGTTTCCTTCTATTCAACATGATACCACAAATCCACCTTTCCCCTTACTAGTCTTATTATAAGGGAAAATTATGATTACTTAGTTACATGACTTAGTTTTACGTTAAGTTTAAAATTCTGTTTCTGTTAGCACATGTTGCAACCTCATTGGTGACAAGACTGGATTCCTGTATGTATTTTTTGCCAGATCACTGTACTGATGACATCATCTAATCTTCTCCCTATAATATTTTTTAAGATTATCATGGTAGATGGACTATTTTTTTATTTGGTCACATGAGAGAAGACATGATCATCTGAGAAAATCTCTCAGAAAACAGAGAAGCTCTGTTTTTCTCCTAGGTTTTGTCTTTCTACATTAATATTTAGGTAATAGTAAGATAGTTTTTTAGACTGACAGTTCAGCTGCACTCAGCGATAAACTTCTATTTCAATTTTATATGTGAAAATTTGTGCTTTTCCCTATATCAGAAAAATTTTGCTAAAAATAGATGGTTAAATACCTGCTCAGTTCCAGCTTCTCACTTATGTCTCTAATGATACTTTGATACTACATTTATCCAGTAAATGGATGTGTTCTATATGCAAAGCTGTAAAATAATCCTACCCATTCTAAATGAATTATAAAAATAGATTTCCCCAAACAGTTTTTTCATAAATCTAACTGAGAAGTTTTGTGTTGGTGACTTCATTCTAGTTATTTTCAATCCTCTAGCAGAAAAAAAAGTCTGAAAAGACTTCCAAGTTTAAAAAATTATACTGGAATTCAATTTAAATATACTGCATGAAACCATGATAAGGGAAGGATCCTGTTAAAAAAGAAGAAATTCACTTGTCTGCTTTTTGGTCCCATCTGTTGGGGTTTTAGGAGCTCTCTTGGTTTTTTTTTTTTCTGTTAAAGGAATTTTCCCCATTCATGTTGCTAGGGGAGCAAATGGCTGTGTACTTAAGAAAAACAAAAGAGCTGGCTACTTTTTTTGTTTCACCTGGGTGTGTGGCCAGTCGGTCTCTGGCATTTCGGACAGAGAGGGAGGCTGCTTTCTTCGGCCGCTTTTCCTTCTACTGGAGAAGCCCTGGGATCCCGGGGCCCGCCTTCCCTGCTCCACTGGCAGCCGGGCCGTGGCCGCCCTGCCCCGCCGTTGCTTCGAGCCTTTGCTGCGTTGTAGCCCTGCTCGCCCTGCCTGCCCAGACCTCTGTGGGGTTCCCCGTTTGGATACATCACGTCTGCCACCCGGGATCTGTGCTCGTCCCTGCTGTTCCAGCCTGCTGCTCCCGAGGGTCTGGCCGGACACCGGGATCGGCTGCCCAGGGGTTTGTGGAGCCTTTGTCCCATCCCTTCCCGGGATCCCAGGCCGCCAGTGCCGCGTGCTCCCCGAGCTCGCTCCGGAGCGCCCCCTGCAGCCGCGGGGGAACCATCGCACCTGCCCTGCTCACCGGGAGCCGCCAGCGCCCCTGCCGGCTGCGAGCGGAACTGCACCCGAGGGGAAAGGGCCCGACAGCCGAGAAGGCTGGCACTGGGTGTGTGATTGTTTGCTGGTACTGCCAGAGTTATTGCTGTTTGTTTGCCTTGTTATACACATACAGATATATAATAGTGAAGAACTGTTATTCCTATTTCCCACATCTTTGCCTAAAAGCCCCTTGATTTCAAAATTATTATAACTCAGAGGGAAGGGGGGTCACATCTGCCATTTCAAGGGAGGCTCCTGCCTTCCTTAGCAGACACTGGTCTTTCAAACCAAGACACCATCTTTCACAGAGGGTGAGGTGGGTCTTCACTTTAGCAGCAAGCGAGGAAAACATTGCTAGTTGAGGGGGACCATTTCATCAAACAGAAGTGGAGAAAAGAGAAACTGCCCCACTCAAGACACATGGGCACAGCACCCCCTGCTCTCTTGCAGCACTGGCATTGGTAATGCACACAGCCAGCCTGCTCCACCAGAAGTCCCTGTCCCAGAGCCTCCCATCCCCCACACATGGAGCTTCTTCCTTACACTCTTTCCCCTCTACGTATTTCAGAATTCTTGTCACAGAACCTTAGAGTATGGGTTTCCGAGAAACAGGTGTATCTTGGACTCAAATCTTGTGGAGGAAAAAATTAAATGTTTATCCTAGTTTCTGACAGAGAAGCCACCTAAGCAGGACCTCAGAGGGGTGGCAACTGAGCTCTCAGTGGCAGGTGCTCCATGAGGCTGGTCTTGCCTGCCACTTGGGAAGTCAGACCACAAGGATGAAGGAAGTTCTCCTCCTTCTCCCTGAAAGTTGCAACTCTTTGCCAGTGTCCTGGGTTGCAGCGTATTCTATTACCATCCTCATGAGCTGTTGAAACCAGGAGGGGCAGTGTTTCCTTGCCTCCTCCCCCGGACTATCTTTCTGTTAATGGCCCATCAATGCCTGGCCTCATGACTCATCATTCCATTGTGAGATGCTCCACCCAGAGGGAGGAACCACGCATTTCATCCTGGATATAATCTGAGATTCCAAACACCATAGACACCTTTCCACTGGATTTCCAGAGGACAGGAGCTACATAGCCACCACTGGACCTTCCGAGGAAGAGCAGACCCTTCTACAGGATCACTGCTTCAACAGAACCATATCCATCACTTAAGGAGGACTGCAGCCACCATTTTATCGGACTGCCACCACCACCCTGACTAACAGGGTGTCAGGTTGTATCCTGACTCTGCCAGTTTAAACCAGTGTTTTCTGCCTTTTTTTTGTTTTGTTTTAATTTCCCTATTAAATTGTTATTCTGACTTGGTGCCTCCCACTGGTTTGTTTTCAAACTAGTACATCCAGCAACAACCTGATTTTTCATGGGTTCTCAGCTCCATAGCCTGCAAAGTTCATTTGGAGAAGCAAGGGGTTTGCAAAACAGGCCTCTCACCTACAGAGCTCATCCCTGCTAAGCAGCTTTGCTGCAATGCACACACTGGATAGGTAGCCGAAAGGACAACTGGATTACTGCCAGAAGCTGTGTACCCTAAACTTCAGGTATGTTTCCTTGGTTACAACAGAAGGGGGTTTTTTGCATGTCCTTGAAATGGTCTAACAGTTGCCAACATAGACATTCAGAATGCTTATTAATAATTAGAAAATGTGGCAAGAAAATGTTTGCCATTATTCTCTCCAAGCTGCTTGCCTGTTTTTCCCTTACTACAGAAATACACCCTATGGTTCCCTCCAGAGTGGGAGTTATCAGCCAGCCTCATCAACTACCTCCGAAGTCTTGCCATTTCAATTTCCTCTCCTGTTTCTTGATGTACCCTTGCACAGCCACTCAGGGAAACTGTGTCTGCAGCCCAAGTCAGCAGCTGCTGTGTGCAGTGGAGATGATAAATCTCAGAGCCAGTACATCAGATTAAAAAGGAACACATGCATGCAAGGGAAATTATTAATTGTCAAGCTGAAGCACTTTCCCTATTCCTCTTAATATCAGAGTGGTGGGTGCTACAACGTTCTTTGGCAGCTGGCAGTCCACATTGCTGTTTGAAGACATCACTGGACAGTGATTATAAATGTCCAAAGGCGCAGCTGACTGGTCAGACACATCACTGTACAGTACCAGCAACCTCCACATGGCTGGAAAAACAAGAGTTACTCTACACAAACTCCTACTTTGTAGATCCTACCTGCTTCTTTCCAGTCCCTTCAGAAACATTAGCTGAAGAAGAACAGCATCAAACTTGATGGCAGAGAGGAATAGGAATTGCATTAGTATTTTCTGTGTTGAGTTTACTTTGGAGAAATAAAATTATGTGCTTCTCATGTACACCACCTTTTTATAGTGGCAATTTAGTAAAATGAAGCTTCAAAGATTCACTTGTATTCAATCCAGTTAGCTTGTAAGAATAAGTTCTTAATTTATGATTCTTTCATTCGACCATTCTGTAAGTTTTCCCTTGTAAATTAATACTGGGCAATGGATGTGTACAGCGTCATTAATAAGTACATGGATGCAGCTTAGAGTTACCATTATTAAGTAGTCAGAGAATAAATAAGAAACACAGCAATGCTTCATTTCAACATAATTTTCTTTCCTTGTTTATTGTTTCAATTTTTTTTTATTCTCTGCTGGCCCTTTTGCTTTTCATTAGAATATGAAACTATACTTTCACTCTAATTAAGACATCCTAATTTTTTTACTTTAAGTACTGCAATAATTAACTATGAAAACAATTACATCCAGAATTACATCCTCTGACCATGAAAGATGTTAGGCATATTCTGATACGTTTACATTCTCGCTGTATCCTTGACTGCTATCCCACAGGCACAGAAAGTAAGCCGACTCCAAACACAAAGAGAAATACACTATATCTCATGCATAATACATGAATGACATTGTATTGGCTATAGATTTTTCAGTGTTTGTGGAACTGAAATTTTAGCTGAAACTGAATTTACAAAATGATGTTGCCTTATAGGTAGCTAATTGCTTTTACTGAGTCTGACAACTGCTTCCTATCAGCATTAGCTCTATGTTAATTCCAGGAAGCATGAACAAGCCAAAGCAGTTAAATATCTTGAACTTAAGTATGGTACAAAATCCCAGAAAGCAGAAACACTTACTTTCCTTACATCTGGAAATCACAGGTCACATGGCTAGCAGACAGAGGGCCACAGTCCATGCAAACTCTGTTTTCCTTGTGGAGCACAAAGCACTTACACGTCTCTATGATACCTGCCACGTCACCACACACCTCTGCAGCAGGATGGTTCAGTGAGGACAGTGCCACACTTGCACTGTGATGTGCAAGGAACAGCAAGTCCTTGTGAAACTGCACAAATAAATCTGCTCATTTTCCTTGAAGAGATGTTATTATCCCTGCTGAATGAATTTATTTTTGTTTTGTTTTGCTCTTTAACTTGTGTTTGTCTTGTTTTAGATTAAATAACATCAACAAGAGAGTGTTGCGTGTTAAAATATCAGAACATCCTCACTGATCAAGCCTGCTTGTGTTATGAATGCTAGAGGCTGTGACATCTGCCAGCCAAAGCGTTAAATCCTGCCTGGCTGGCACAGGATTTTTTGCTGCTATTTTTTATCCTGATTACACAGCTGCTACCTGCTGTAGCCATACTCTGTATCCCATGTAAAACCATGACAAATTTAAACCAGAACTTTTGGTCTAAACACAGAAATTCTGCCAGGAAGTTTCTTCTAAGCTCAATTCAGGCTGAGTTTATTGTAGCAGAAAGCTATAGTTTGCACTCTATACCAAGAATCAACAGGGAATACAACACAGTATGTGAGTCAAGATAATAATTTGCCTTGTGAACAAGTCTAGAACTTATTATGCAAACATGCAAAAGAATTACTAATGGCAACACAGTTTCATTAGTCTAGCTACAATTGGATTCAGTGTGCAATTTCTAAAACCCTAAAGCCGAAGAGATCATATCAGGTATGAAGAGAGAATTGAGATTTCATTTGAACTCCAGCTTTCCAATTTGTAGTGTTGCTTTTTTTTTTTGGTTTGAAATTTCAAATCCTAATTTTCAAAAATGCTATTTCCAAATACCAATACCATATTTCACCTGAGCAGTGAAATGCTGAATCCTCCCAAGAGCACAGATCAATAAAGTAAAGTAAAACTACAATGTAATCCGAGAACAGAGGGTTTATCTCTTTTTCTAAATCATTAATTAAATTTTGATAGTTGCTATATTTGCTTGTGCACTGTTCATTTTAAGATCATGGGGGTTTTTAACACATTACTTCATGTGCATTACCATGGATGTATCATACGACTAAACCACCATGGAAATGGGCCTTGTTATAAATTTTCTGAGTTTTTTGGAAGCCTTACCTGAGGTACTTATAAAAAAAATACATGCCACTAATAATTCTATTGTCATGCCACTGTAACCCCTAGTCTGAGATTCAGCTACTATGACCTTTATGGCACAGCTGTTCACCCTTGGCTTAGCTTTATTGAAAAAACAATTATTGAGCTGTGACAGAATATAATAAAGCTAATGACAGGCTTTTGTTACAGTGGGGATTCTGTAACACGATGTATCAAACAAGGAGGCCGGTGGGAAAGAAATATATATATGGACGCATTCCTGATAGCTGTTTCAGAGATGTTTATTTCCCCAGCCGCATGGCCGGGGCTCTGCCGAGGAACTGCTCAGTCACGGGACCCGAGGGTCCTTCTGCCCGCGCAGGGAACACAAACCAACCCATGGGAACGAGGCTGAGCAGGGGCAGGGAAACCCCGTGCCTGTGCCCTCAGGGCCCCTCTGCCAGGGCTACATGGCAGGGGAGGGGGGACCCAACATTTCACCCATTTATTTTTAACAAAAGAGATTTAAAACTTAACCTTGAAAACAACTGGATAAACATGACAAGAACAGTTTTAAAACGAAATAAGCCACCCTCCTGAATTTTTAAATGTCCAGACAGATTCTCTGGAACATCTTAAGGTTGACGGAAGGGAGACAGGACTCTCCGGGCATGCTTTGAGGGGAAACTGAGGCAGGAGAGGGTTTAATTTCTTCCTTCCCCTTTTTCATCCCTGACTCGGCATTGGAAAGGGATTTTTGGGGAAACAATTGGCAAAGGCATGGTTTTGTGAGGGAAACCATGGGTGGAAAAACAGATTGGGAATACACTGGAGGTAATAGGATATAGGGTAAAAGGGAAAGGTGGGATTAGGAAAGGGAGACTCTAGGGGGGGCTTATAATGGAGATATTGTCTAACACGACTATGATTTTTAGCATATATACTGCCTTTTACAGAAACACCATCAGGCCCAGTGACTTCTGATGCTTGTAACCCTTTTCTACCTTGTACAACTTTGAATTCCACCACCTCTTCATCTCCCAAGCTTGGGATGCATTTTTCAGGGTTATTCTTTTTAATAGCAGTTCTATGAACGAATATGTCTTGCTCTTTGTCACATCTCGTTATAAAACCATGATTTTGTTTAACATTATACCATTTTACTATTCCTAAAACCTTAGCTACCATGATCTTTCCCTTTTTCCGAGTGGCTGCTGTTTTCTATCTCACTGCGTTTTTGCTTTCTCTTTCTCTTTCGGTCGCTCCCATGTTGGAATTGTTGGGGCTGCTCGTGCCTGCGCGCTCTTCCCGGGGTCGCGTTCGGGGCTGCGTGGGCCGGGCCGGGCCGCGCCGCTCAGTTCTCCATGTGTCACCTCCTCTGGTGGCAGCTTCGCTGCCGATGCCAGGCACTGCACCCACATCTTGGCTGGGCCCCCGAGCGACAACCCCCCCGCGCCCTGCTCCAGCACGCATTTTGGCTAGGCGCGGCTCCGCTCCACTGCTGCCAGCTGCCACCCACGTGCTGCCCCTCTCGGCCGGGCATTCACGGGGCTCGCTCCACCACGTGCTCCACCACCCGCCACACCTCGCTCTGCTGCTGACACTGCGGCTCACGTGGCTCCGCCTGCACGTGGGAACTGCCTCGCTGCTGCTCAGAGAGCGCTCGGCGCACGTGGCCTAGGTCGCATGGTCCCTGAGCCAGGCTTCCCTTCGCCAGGACACAGTTGACATTGCTCAACAGTCTTGGTAATTAAATAATATTCACGAAAATATTCTTCTGTTGGGGTCCCTCCCCTGCCATGGAGCCCTGGGAGAGGGGCCCTGGGGGGGAGACACGGGATCTCCCTGCCCCTGGTCAGTTTCATTTCCCATTGGTTGGTTTGTGTTCCCTGGTGTGGCCAAGGACCCTCGGGTCCTGTGACTGCGGAGTTCCTGAGCTGAGCCCCGGCCATGCGGCTGGAGAAATAAACATCTCTGCAACATCTACCACAAATCTGTCCATATATACTTCGTTTCCACAGGACTCCTGGTTTGAAATATGCATGTTGCAGTAATCCCCGCTGCGACAAACTGGTGGAGGAATGCAGGCCTTAAGACACTGATCCCTGAGGAAGATTTGTGAGTAACATAATCACTCTAGACCTCTCTCTTCTCATCTTGGTTTGGATATTGTCTCTGGACTATGGAAGAATTGTGGGAAATGGGGCTCTCTGAGCCACAGAAAGAAATGTACCTAGAAGTTAAAGGAATCCTTGAACAACAAAACAAAAAAGTAATGCAACCGGGAGATCTAGAACATTTTTTCATCTGGCTTTTCAAAAGGTTCTCCTATATTTCTCGAGACTTACTTTTTGATATCGAACCTCCTGAATCTTGTGAGGGGTGTTTCTGGGACGAGATCTGGGATAAAGTATGGGATCAAAGAGAAGCTTTCCGTGCATACCTTATAATCAGGGAAGCTCTTGAGGAGCATTTGTATGGTCCCATTACTCCTAAAGCAGAGGATCATACTAATCCCGTGGCCGAGGCTGCGTGGCCGCCATCCTGGGAGCACGTGACTGCAGCCGTGCCGGCGGAGGTGCCTGTGCTGGATGCGCCCGGCCCCCTCGGGAGCGCGCTCCTTATCACAGACCCCATCCCTGTCTCGGGATCCCCGGCCACGCGGCCGCGAGTGAGGGAGCGACGCCGCAGGCGCCGCGGGTGCCGTGGGCCACGAGCAGCCAGGAACCGGCATCGGCGTGGCAGCCCGCTCTGAGAGACTGGCTCGGAGAGCCCTGCGGAGGGAGAAGCCGCGGTTTCCACAGCGACACGAGAAGCCGCGCAGCGCCGAGCCGGAACGGGGCTGCACCCACAGCAGCGTGGAGTTGGCGGAGCGGAACCACTCACAGGGCACGGAGCCAGCGGCGATGGCAACGCGGGGCCGCGCAGAGCCCAGACACGCCGGAGCAGCGCCGCTCGGAGAGCGCGGAGCAGCCGCAACGCGGGGGCCCGGCCAAGACGTCGGAGTCGGCGAGGCGGCGGCCACGCGGGACCGGCAGCCACGACAAACACGCAAACACATGATGGGAGGAGTCGTAGCCACGAAAGTCACAGGAACTGTGAAATGGTACAATGTCAAAAACAACTATGGGTTTATAACACGAGATGGTACAATGTAAAAAACAACTATGGATTTATAACACGAGATGATACAGGGAGAGATCTGTTCATCCATAGAACTGCCATTAAAAGGAATAACCCTAAAAATTACCTGCAAAGTGTAGGAGATGGGGAGGTTGTACAATTTGATATAGTGCAAGGAAAGAAGGGTTTACAAGCAGCCAATGTTACTGGGCCTGGAGGTATTCCCGTCAAAGGCAGCCATTATGCACAGAATTATAAACAATATCCATCCCAGCAACTTCCCTACCCACAGCCTACTTTCCCCTTTTACCCTATACCCAATATGAACCCCTTCCTAAGTTTACCCTATCCCCAGTTTATTCCTTATCCGTTTTTCACCCCATGACTTCCCTATACAATTCCATTTCCCTACAATTCCTCTCCGATGCCAAGGGGGGGATGAAAAGGGAGAGGGAAGAAATTAAACCCTCTCCTGCCTCAGTTTCCCCACAAAGCATGCCCAGAGAGTTCTGTCTCCCTTCTGTCAGCCCTAAGATGTTCCAGAGAATCTGTTTAGACATTTAAAGACTCAGAAGTGTGGCTTGTTTTGTCTTGAAACTGTTCTTGTTATGTTTATCCAATTGTTTTCATTCTCCTTTTATTAAAATAAAACGGGTGAGATGTTGGGGTCCCTCCCCTGCCATGGAGCCCTGGGAGAGGGGCCCTGAGGGCACAGACACGGGGTTTCCCTGCCCCTGGTCAGTTTCATTTCCCATTGGTTGGTTTGTGTTCCTGGTGTGGCCAAGGACCCTGGGGTCCCGTGACTGCGGAGTTCCTGAGCTGAGCCCCGGCCATGCGGCTGGAGAAATAAACATCTCTGAAACATCTACCACAAATCTGTCCATATATACTTCATTTCCACGGGACTCCTGGTTTGAAATATGCATGTTGCAGTAATCCCCGCTGCGACATTCTTCCATCAGCATATATTTTGACTCAAAAAATAACTGTGTCCAAACGTTGTTCCAAAAGTATTTGGTAAGAATTAAATCCCAAGAAACATAGAAAACATTCTTAAACAACCATGAAAGGAAATGTTTCAGTTCCTTTTGAGCTTGAATTAAGCTAAAATTTACAAATTGTTGCTCAAGAATCTTTTCAGGTTTAAGGTAAATGTCCATATGTGGCTCTGAGAGCCAAGAGTTCTTCCATGGTTCCTCCATAGTTTAGATATGAAATGGCAAAACAATAACAAGAAGAGGAATCCAAAGTTTCTTTACTCACAAATCAGTCGCTGTAAGGATCGGGGACCGTTCTGCTCGCAATTCCCCACCATTTTGTTACAGCGGGGATTCTGTAACACGATGTACCAAACAAGGAGGCCTGTGGGAAAGAAATATACATGGACCGATTCTTGATAGATGTTTCAGAGATGTTTATTCTGCCGAGGAGCTGTTACAGTCATGGGACCCGAGGGTCCTTGCCTGCACAGGGGAACACAAAACAACCAATGGGAACAAGGCTGACCAGGGGCAGGGAAACCCCATGTCTCCCCCCCAGGGCCCCTCTCCCAGGGCTACTTGGCAGGGGGGAGGGACCCCGACAACAGGCAATGTATGAAACATTAAAAAACATTTAAGAAAGAAAAAAGGACAGAACTTAAGTCAGTATCTCAAGGAGTAAATAGTAAAATGCAACATGAACAGGATAAAGGAAACAGCATGAAGGAAAAACAAAGCTAAGGTGGAAGTTAAGCAAGGCTGAGGATCACCATGTTTCAGGGTCAATGAAGACAGACACATCCTCACCTGACTGACAATTGTCCAGATAGCAAAGACCCCCTAGGTGACTGCAGGTGGAAACATTGTGTCTTCGGTCCCAGCTGGAACCAGTGCTAGATAAATATTAAATACTGGCACAAGGTCTCTGGCAGAAATGGTGGTCGTTGTTTTTTCTTCCCAGATGATGATTCTCATATCCTTTTCTTTGGTTCAGCTATAACTATATGCCCTAGGAAAGATCAGGCTTGGTGAGCAGCAGCTGAAGATGCTGGTTGTGGAAGACGTGATCAATGTATTGTCTCTACATTTGCTGATGGTAGGTGTCCTACACATCAGCATTGTGCAAAACCCTGAAGACCTGCTGGACTTCTCCATACATTGGGATCAGTAGTATCAGTGTCCAAATATTTGGGCCTTACTTTGTTTCCATGATTTCTGTGGTTTTTTCCTCTCCCTTTTAGATGGGATCTGTGCATTTCCATCTCCACCATAGGCTGCTGTGACCCTCCACACCTGAGGCTGAACATGAGGAGGATCCAGTTGTAACATCTGGAATTGGATGGGGCTGCCTGACTTCCGCATGTTTGAACCTGCTGTGGATCCAACATGCTTGAGGTCTTGTTGCTCCCCAGGGACATTCTGATGACATTTCAAGCTTTTAACTCTCATTTTCACTGATATTAATTAATGAAATGCAAGCAGCATCAAAGAGTCCATTTTTACTCTGTGAACCACACAGCATCTGCACTCTGACAGGACAATAATGATAAAGCCATGGATAAATCACATTACATTTGAGACAAGCAAAAGTACCTTATTTCATTTCAACTGATGGAGACTGCAAGGTCCAATCTAGTTTTCTGCTGAGGAATATGCAGAATTCCCTTTTGTCTATATTTCAGTTTTTTCTTCATTTTCTTGAAGCCTAAAATGTTAAGTCAGACAAAACTCACGGGAGCTTTGTAAATGTAAACACTTCAGTACAGACCTGAGAATTCTTTGCACACACTTGTATCAAAACAAAATTCCAAGGAGGGCTTGAGTCTTGAAAAGCACCCTACAGTAGCAAACAAAAGAGGGTATCCACAGTGAAGGAAAAAATAATTTGTGGAGGATGGTCTGTTATTCTACAAAACGCTTTACCGGAAGTTTTATTATAGTATTTAATGTCCTTTGTTTTCTTGTTTCACTTTACCTGCCTAACGATCTGAAAATCATCCTTAAATCCAATAATATCTACAGTAGACTGTTAAAATATCTGTGTTTGAACTATGGAACTCCTAGATTGATAAACACAGCTCTATGTGGGCATTGTCACAAATGAGGAAACTCAAGAGGCAGCTTTCCACCCAGCCACAACTGCATGTGCCTATGCACATGGCCTCACCTGAAAACCCTCCACATTTTCTTTCTAATCTTTCCTTCCTCCAAATCATCTGAGTGCACCACATGATTCCTACAAAATTATCTAACTACTTCATTCTGTGGATCAACAAAGATTCAGAATAAACTTTCTGCTTGTTTAGATTGGTTTTTTTTTTTTTAATATACACCACTATTTCATAGCAAGTATTTCCCATATGATTTGAATAATGTCAGTCCTGGCAAGATCATGTGTTGCTCATATGAGGTCATCATTAATAGTAGGTTAATCAGCTTTCAATTTGCCACATGCAACACCTCCTGTTTCAGTTCCTGTATTTGTTCAATTGTGACAAGTTTTATATATGTAGATATTAAAACTCTGTTTGTAGTTTGTTCCTTTGCCATTTTTCCCCCAATGACAAGACAAATTCCAGTGCTTATAAAACAAGAACAAAAGCCCTTAGTAAAACATTCAGAAATCTATATAAAATTATTGTAACTCAATCCAGGAATTGTTTATGACTACTTCTTGCCTTGGTAATCAAGGACTCTAATTACAAATTTAATATCAAAAGAGTAACTAAAAGAGAGGAAGATGGGGATGGGTGGTTCTGGTGCATTTTCACCATCAGTAAGACTGTCACAGTTCTTTGGGCTTCTCGTTTTATTGGCAAAAGGAACCCCTAGTGCTCTGATTTCACTGATTAGACATTTTTACAAGATAATAATTTGAAAATGATTGATCACTTCATTATCTGATTTTCACTGATGTTTATAAATTAAACACAAAAATACACTTAAAATAATGACTGTTGCTCTCATTAGGACTTGTATTTCAACTCATTTTCTGATAGTCAGCACAAAGCAAATACTGGCCATGCTTTGGAGTGAAACAAAATTAATGAGACATTAGGATCCGATCAAGAAAGTTTCCACATATACATCTCTTTTCCTAATGTGGAAAGCCAAGCATGTAAAGTGTTTTCTATTAATAGATCTGCCCTTTTCCCAGGAGACCACAGCTCTCAGCTTGGGAAGGCAAATAGTACCAGGGTGCCCAGGGACCACAGTGAGACAAAGACTGGATTTCAGCTGAAGGCAATACAAAGAGGAGGAGCAGGAAGAGCTCAGGACTTCTGACCCTCAGAACACTGTCTCTCAGGCTCTCTCCATCATTTTCCATTGCCCTGGGATCTCTACTAAGAAGTAAAGGCACAACTCCTGCAGCAATGAGATTCAGGGGTGCCCAGAGCCTTCCCTTCACTGTGATTACATTACCAGTCATTCTCCGAGCCACCTCATTTTACCTGCTTCAGGTCTTCACTCCCAGATGGATACAGCACAAGCATCAAAGCTTTTTTCTCAGCAGGATGCTTTTCTGGAAACACTACAAAAAAGCCCAAACACTTCAACTCATTAATAATTTTGTTACATATATATATAGGAAGAGATTTGTGAAGAAAATAAGACAATAAATTGAGACGTGCTCTAAGGTGGCACCATTTCATTCACCTATCACTAACGGATTTTTTAAATAGTATCTTATAATTTCCCCAATAAAAAGGAGAACATATATAAAATAGTGATCTCAATTCCCAGCAGCTCCCTAAAGCTTGCTCTCAAATCTTTATTCTCATTTTGAAATCCTAAACCATATTTATGCTGAACACAGAAACATGTAAGTTGTTTTTGCTGACATACATCAGCCAAGCACTAGCCGGATCAAGTCTAAGTATCTCAATTTAGCAGGAATACATGTACTAGAATAACTCTTATAATACATGATAATTAATATTAATATATTATTTTTAAACCTCATAATAACATTTAAAATCAAAATCTCAGTAAATTTGGGGCAGTAATGAAATAGTAAAACATCAGTTTGCTCTATGATATGGTTGAGAGTCATTAACTTCCACTTGGAAAACAAGGAGACCAGTATAGTTATAACCTACAATCTTCTGATAGCTTTTACCCTTTTTCCGCCTTAAAAACAACAGAGCTAGAACAGACATCACAAGATAGGTTGCCTCAAAAAAAACCTTGAAAAACTACCAGTCCACAACAAGAGCAACTTCAGCTATCCCTTATCCCCAGCATTTTCTCAAAAGAACAGGCTTTGTGATGTACCCTTAAGAGTTACTATTTTAATGCCTGAAAATAAATGAGCCACACAGACTGGACAGTGAAGCAGAGATTGCACCTCCTTCTTCTGTGCTGTGCGGTGTTTGTAAACACATGCCATATACTCATTGCTCCTGCTATACCAGATAAAAATGAATAGTGATCACGTACCAAGACAACAGTTTAGAGGACATCAGAACCTCCAGCATGACTTGTCACAAGATCAGCAGTGTTTTTCAAAGTGGGTTCATTATTATTCACACACTGTGCCCTTTCAAGGTATTAGCCATTATTCCAGGTATTCTTTTTGGTAAGACAGCACTGTTGCTGACAGCTGGGAGGTTTAACGTCAACTATTTCAGGACTGTAATGCCTGTATATGGGAGTTTAATGCAATCTTGGCATCGATGTATGGCAACACCCACACTGTCCTAATAACTGTCCGTTAGCATTTCCATAAGTTTAAAGATCAGCTGTGAGAATTTTAAGTGAAATTTGACATAAAATTTGGAAGAAATACTCTGTGCAAATTGTAAGTCAGAGAGCTTGATCTTACCTAATTTCAGAAGTTACAGTCTATAGGTGTGTATACTTTTGGTAGATAAGGAGGACACACTGCCCTCATATCAGTCAGAAAACCACAGTGCAAACTGAAGCATATGAGATGTACATTAAACACTTGCAAATGTTTATGCACAGTGATTCTTGGTTCTTGAAAACAAAGCCAAGATATTTGTATGGCTGAAATCATGTGAAAAATTTCAGCTCTCCATGAAAGTATGCGGGCTTAACTCCTAGTGTGTTAAATACCATGCACATATAAAATGGCACATAGTCTCTAAAACAAAGTTCATAATCTAATAGTCTGATCCACGGTGAGGTGCAATGAAGTCCTAGAGGAATTAAGAAAAGAAAAAGGTAAAAAAATGAAAGAACAGCTAAGCACTTCTGAATAGACAGTGCAGTGTCTGTACTAAGCAATGGCATCACTGTGAAACGTCATTAGATAGCACCCAAGCAGAGCTTTTTCTTGTAATTAAATGCAGCTTTCTTCTGTATACTGACTTATACCCATGTTCTTTTGAGGACAGCTGCATTCTGAGACTCTTACAGTCTTTCTGTATATTTCTCCAACAAAGACATGTTTTCTATTTCTTGAAGAATTCATTGAATATCATGATGACAGGAGCAACTAGACCATATTCAGCACCTAGGAGTGAAGTTTCAGAGCACTCACCACTTTTTTTTTTTTTTTTTTTTTTTAATGTATACATGAATTTTCATAAAAAGTTTTGGAATGTAACTGCTTTTCTCCTGAAGAGAATTACTCTACTGAAAGGTAGAGTAGTAATTTATTTTAAAAGCAAACATGTGGAGATCCTTGGAAAACTAGAGGTTTGTTTAACAATTCTATGGTTTTTTTATCACTTAAGATATTATAATAAGGCTTCTTAACTTCTTCAGAAAAATTAAAGAGAGCCAAATTATTTTCTGGACTGCAAATCATCTTCTGGAGCGCTGACAACTTCAGCTGTCTACTGATCTCAGCAGCCTTTTAGCAAGCAGTGCCTGCTCTTCACCATGGAGAAAACTCCCTTGTTTGCTCAGCGCGGAGTTCATGCCCTCTCCTTACTCAAATTTCTCAGGTACCTAAATCCAAAATGGAGTTAAAGAAATTCTATCATTGGAAAACGGACTCCTTTGGAAGATAAATGCGTTTTAATGATTAATAAGCTTTAGAAAAAGATCTCCAAAAATCAGTGACTGAGTTACGCACGCCCCAACCTACAGGCCTAGAGGTGAACTGCACCAAGCACCATCTCATCCTAGCACATTGCTCAGTGTCTCAGGTTTAACATTAGACTGTGTGTGCAGCTACTGCATGAAATGAAACATGTGCCCTCTCAGTTTACCTTTCACAAAGGCTGGACAGAACAGTGACTGCACTGCTCTATCTGCTCTGCAAAAGAGACAGAATTCCTTGGGTTGTTACCCTATTATGTTCTGCAGAAAGTGTCTGATTTAGCATTCAATTTGAAATTAAAATAAGTGAATTAAATCAAGTATAAATAAAATTGCAAAACTGGAAATAAAATTACAGAGCCGTTTCTTAAAATTTTCTCACTTATCTCAGCCTGGCTGTTCCTGGCCCAACAGTCAGATGAGTTTAATCTTCTTTACAAGTGAACCCTGAAGGGATATAATTACACCTCATTTGTAATAAATTACAGAAACCCGGGCATTAATTTAATACTGCATCACAATTTTTATTCTTTAACAACTACTTTCCAAGATAATGGTTTTACGGACCTTGGAAAGCAAAGTTGCTCACTTAGCCACCACAAAACTAGATTTTAAGGACTTTTCTTGCAGGATGAAAACAGCTGAAGGAAGGGAGCTTAAACTTCTTCATCCAAGCATGATTTCATCAGAGTCCTGGCAATCCATCAGTTGCACGGCACTGCTGGGCTGCAAGTGCATGAAAGCCAGAAAGCAAGAAAAGTATTAATTTACTCTACAAGCTGATGAAAAAAGAGCTGTTGGCAAGCTGATGAACATGAAAAACCAGCTGCAAGAATACTTCCACTTGTAAACAGGAAATATCTCCTTTCCCCTCAAATACAATAAAGATTTGGCAAAAAGTAATTTTTCCTCTATAAATTTGGTCATGTCACATGGTAGCCATGGTATTCAGAAGTGTCGAGAACTAAACTGTGAGTCACTCTGCACCAATACAAAGTTCTGGAAAAGTATCCAGCTAGGATGTTATTATACCAGGTTCATGTGATTTATGTTTGTGAGGGGTTTTTTTGCTTGTGTTGGATTTTGAGGGTTTTTTACGTGGGGGTTGTCATTTGTCTGTTGGGGTTTTTTTAAAGCGGATAATGCTACTCCAGTAGTTCCGTAGATGTCCTTTAGAAAATAGTTAACCTCTGTGCTCCTGGCCCTACCAGATCACTTCCAGACAAATTAGGGTTTAGTGACATAGGTGTAAACACCCTCGGGCTTCAAATTTTTGACTTTACCCAGTGCAGAGGAACTCTCTTAAGGAAAAGAGAACTGACTCATTTTTCACCAAAAAAAGGTGAGGTCACAGAGGCTCAGTCTTTGAGGATTTAATCACACAAGTTTCCAGACTGAAGAAATACTGAAGTTTTACTTCTTTTATTTTCTTTAGGTGTATTGCAGTGGTGGCAGATCACTTACCTAACAGTGCTTTTCCCACCAAGAGGTCATATACCAATTCAAGTTTTAAAAAGTTCTTGTTCCTTTTTCCATGCCCCATTATTAGGATAATCTTCTTTAATATATTCAGCTACCATATATTTAGAACCTTCATTAAGAGTACTAGTCCATGAAGAGATTTCTATTCAGTGCATAGATCATAAGAAAATGAAACATCAGAGATCATTTTTCAAGCAAGCCAAGGTCTTTAATAATACAGCCAAACAATGCTCTATATACAGTGGAATAATCTTTTCATTATCTTTGTATGAAGGACACTGACATCTTCTCATTTTTCTCAGTGACACGAATCCTGACACCAAAAAATTCTAAAAACTCTCCTTCATATATTCTTCCTTTGATGAAGCATGTCTTTTGAAGCTCTGTTCTGTGAGTGCTTTTGGCTTGTGCTCAGTTTGGCATAATTAACCAATGTATTATATTTGTGTATGCAAATAATCTCACTCAAAGTCAATGAGCCAACTCAAATATCCTCGGCACTTGGGATCAAACCCCTGATTTGTAGGAATGGAGGTAATTAGTGCTTTCTTGACAGGTGTACTTGTGAATGTGAGGTCAATCCCCAAAAGGTTTAAAATTATTACACATCATTATCTGAAGAGTCTGTACCACAAGTAATAACTGCATATTAATAAATTCATTTTTATTTTCTTGTTTGTATTTCTGAACTAGAAGGAACTTGTTATGTATCTCTTTTTCACAACTAAACATTTAGATCTTCAAGTGATCTACTAGGAATTTTTCATTTGTGCCCACATCCCGTCTTGCATTGACTTGCATTTAATTCACTGATCTCAATAAAAGTCTCTAAATCTTAGAAGACATCCCAGAATGACATTTTAATTAGTTTTTGAGGAAGGTTTCATAAATTATGAAATGCCTCTTTTTTTTTAATTGAATTGTTCTTACTTCCTGACATTTTTAGCAGTGAGAACTGAATAGCTTAATTTGGGCAGAAACATCTAAGTCCTTTACCCTAGAAATTGTTCAAGTTTTGTTTCATTATTGTCATAATTTCAAGCATTCATCAAGATGTGCATCTTCCAGCCAGGAAGAATCTGAGTATCAGAACAAAGAGGTAATAGCCCAAAAAATGGTATTACCAAGAATGTTTGTTTTTCCCCTACAAATTAAAAAGGAGATGAAAATTATGTCACATCAATTACCTTTTTCCTTTCAGGTCATCCTTGAAATAAAGAAGAATAGAACGTGATTCAAGTAAAGCAAGTAAATAAATAATAAATAAAACAATTTCACTTTATAAGTTATACATATTGTCTTGAAACACAATGAGAATTCTTTCCAGCTGATCCATTTAAATACTCATCTGCTTCCTGCTAACAGCTTTTGTAGTGCAACAGTAATGAAGTATAAACATTGATGGTCATAGATGAATTGGATAAGGAGGACACTTTTTACGCAAAAAAGGTACTCAATAACAAAGACATACACTCATTGTTAGACAGTTTGGATATTTACTGTATGTATTATCATTCTTGTCACATTAGTAACTATAATTTTCAGAGTCACTGCCATGTTTCATATTTGTTTTTAAGACGAAGTATTGTGTACTTTTTTTTGTACAGTATTTTATGTTCTGTACAGTTATTTATCAGACATTCTTACTGCAAAGGCTGATCTTGATCATTTTAATTACCATAGGATTAGTTTGGCAATAACTGAACTGTATGATATTTGACCACAGGTACCAAGGGGCGTCTTGGTTCCTTAGGATCCAAACTTGCTCTCTAACTTTGAGATGCTTCGTTTGCAAAAAAAGGATACACAGTGTAAGTAGTCATTCACAACTGAAAATCAGTTGAGGTTTCCTAACCTCTGGTATATTGTTACACCACCAATTTTGAACTAACTAGCCACAAAACTTGAAATTTGTGCACTGATGAGGATACAATGTAAAATATTCTCCTATAGTGTAATACACAGATGAAAAGCAAGCCATATCAAAAGGCTGTACAGAAAAAAGAAGGGGAACATTTTTCCAGGAACATGAAAAAATCCCCAGCCACAGAAGATCTATTTCTTCATAAGAGTACTATGAGAAGAGTTCATTCCTTGTTTGTGTGACCAAAGACTGAAAGCCAGTGAGACCAGTGCAGAGCTTTTACCCTCTCATGGAAACTAAAGGAATTTCTCAACCATAATACCTTCTGGGAAAGAAACCTCTCTGGCTTCAATTTAGGTGGATACTACTGGGGAGTTGGTTACATCCTTATAGGAGTTTCATCTGAACATCCCTGGAGGGGGATTTCCTCCTCCTCAGTCAAAGAATATTTCTCAGGCGTTTCCCTCACCTGCACTATTTCCACTACAGACTGGCACGGTCGAAAAACATCTAACAACCTGGTGCCCTAGAGAAGGACAGACACTGGTTCAACAGTTACCATCTATGTGTTCTGTCCAAGGCATTTTATGCCCTAAGCTTAACGTAACCGGGGGCTTGTAATCACAATCCCCGGCGTGGCCTCGGGCAGAGGGGACGCAGCGTTGGCCTCCACAGCGCCCTCGCTGCACGGCTCAGTGGAACCGGCGTGGGATGGGTGCGATGGGTGCTGGCTCCTCCTCAGAGGAAGCACCTCGGGCAGCCGATGATCAGGCTGGCGTCTGCCCGGAGGCAAAGAAGGGGGGAGGGGCTCCTGGTGTGAGTTCCAACAGGTTTATTTGCAGGAGGGACCAGGGACCAGCAAAAAGCCCCGAGGAGACGCGGGCTAGCCCCTTTATGGGGGAGTGGAGCAAGGCAGAGAAAGGGAAAACAACCAATGGGGTACAAGCAGAGGGGAGGGTACAATTTTTCAGAACAAATGGGGAAAACAGGGAGGCAGGAGTCATAACTAAATAATAACTAAAAAAAGGAGAACTTTCTGGAACAGGGGGAGGTAATTTAGGATTGGGAGCCACCCAGGGGGAGGTAACCTAGATCTCAGTGATCTCTTCTGGTGACTGACATTTGATGGTTTCAGCCCGAGAGCAGGCTGAGCCACCCCAACATAAGCTTTTACTTTTCCATAAGTGGGAAACACATATTGACAAAAGATTTTGACTCCTGTTTAGAGATTTAAAAACTGAAGTTTGACTATTTAAAGTTAACAGCTCCATTCTCTTTCTGTAGGTAGGGTAGTAAGTTTCTTGGGAAATAATTTTTAAAATCTCCTATACAAAGCAAAACCTAGAAGTGTAATTTTATGTTGGGGTGTTTTTTTTTGTATTATTACTGGCCACATCTACAGAGTAGAAATGACCTGGTTTCTTTAGGCCTCCATCAAAAAAACTCACATGAAAAATATTTGGAATTCCATACCTGTTATACAAAAGCAAATGTTTTAAAACAGCTTGAAGGGGATTTTTTGCTGTGTGTCATCATTCTTCAGAGCGTGATAGAGCCCAGAACAGTGGTCATAATGTATTTAATAGAAATCTATCAATAATAAATATGGATGGATTATTGAGTTGGTCACAGTGTAATTCATACTTAGCTTTTTAAACAAACCCTTCATGCAAGTAAATTTGTTTCCTTTATATTAAGCAATAGTGTAAAGATTTTCATATACCAGCATGGGGAGCATATGAACAAACAAAAAAAAGGGTTGTACTGAATGCATGTGGCCTACATCTACTTAAACCAGTCACATGCTGTGGACTGTGGCAGGAATATTTCACATTTTATTCAAAAGGAAGCCAAAGGATCATGAACCGAACAGCTGCTGAAGAGAAGCTGTGGAGAAGAAACATGATTTCAAACATGTGACATGCTTCCTAGCTGCAATTTTTTTTTTTCAGTAGCCACTTCTGATACACAAAAAAATAATCAGAAAGATATGAGTACTGAGTAGCACAGTACATATCAGTGTGGCAGTACCACTCACTATAAAATGTCTCAAAGCTTGCTGTGGACCTTTGCCAGAGTACACTTGATGCACAAAATACTATGCTCTACATTGGAAGGCTTGGTGCTCAAACTAAATATTAACATTTTCTTTGTTTCCCATTGGGATAAATAGATTTCATCTCTTAAACACACCAACTCTTTACACAATTTACATAAATGGGAGAAGAGCAGTCTGGATTATAGCCTCTGCAGTAGTTTTGTCATCTGTCTCAGTTCCAGGCAGGCTTAGATATCACTATTCAATGTAATTATGCATTCAGATAAAGTCAATTTTGCTTAGCCTGATGCAGAGTCTATCAGCAAGAAAGTTAAGAGAATCATTCCACATAACATTGCTACTAATACATCCATTCTGCAAGACTGAAATGGGATTTAGATGACATACAGGCACTGGCTTGTTCCTCTGGACATGGGTAAATGTCTTTGTGGTGCTGCTGGAAGGAAAAAGCTCACTTACCACAAACAGCCTCAGTGGTATTGTCAGAGACCAAGAACTGCAGTCTGGTGCTGTGACAAGTTGCAGTGTTATATGTTCCCTCTTGCACAACTCAAGCAATGATACAAACCCCAGGCTTTTGATAACATTTTAGTAAAAACTGCCAAAGTATACAGATACTTGGGTGTATAGCATGAATTTGTGGTTATATTGACAGACCTACTTACTCAAATAAGTCATCCTACAGTGTTCCTCTGAAAGCGTATATACGGGAAAGCTGATATCCACCAAATGTTTCAGTCACAGGACACCACAATAAGCTTTATTACCCATTATCAAACACTGATTCCTTATTAAAACATGCTGTTTAGTGATTTAAATAAGATACATTCATTGTCAGAGTCCTAAGCACTCACTGGTCATTATTGAAGGGCCAATCATCTCAGAAAATGTTACCATTTTCTCAATGATAATCCATTGGCTTAGGCATCCAGCTAAATATCAGCAGCCTGTTTCTACAAATAAGGATTTTTAACTGAAATGGAAATGTAAGTTTCTGAACAAAACAATATTCCCACAGAAAAAAAGAAAAATATTTATTGCTATTTTTTTCTTTCAAGTAACTAATGATTTGTTGTAATACTTTTTTTTTGTTGTTATAAATAAATTAATTCAAAGGTGGAATAAAACAGCTATTCTAAATTACTAAAAAAGGTCTTTGAAAATGAAATGGCATCACAAACAAGTATTGTACATATCATAATTTGATACAGTTGAAGTGAATATGATGGCACAAAAATTTTTTTTTCCACTAATAAAAAAGACCAGAGCAAGAATCAAAATGATCATCTGACTGACCAGAAAGAACTGGAAGAACAAGAGGGGACCTACTTTGGTGTGAGCTTCCATTTGCTACTTTAGAGCATTTACAGTGTGGGATTTAAACAATGACGAAAGAATTTCAGCTTTAACTGAGTACCGTAACATCAGTATAATTTACCAATCCTGAATGCTGACATTTCTTAATTCCCTTTCTAACTTCAAGTGTTTATTTCAGTTCTTCAGGACTGGAAGTTTTCTTACTTTCTCTATGTTTTTTCTTTAAATTCAGAGAGGTCAAGTATCTAGAGAAATATCTCTGTGAAAAGGCATCTATATTTCTGGCAAAACACAAAATCAGAAGCAATAAAGCTTTTTCTTTGTTCACAATCTCAACAGCCATCAATCTCTGATTACTATTTAAACATCTCTGTAGGTCTATACTTCTTCTGAACAGCCTCTGCTGAGACCAAACTTTTAGGAGCAATTTTATAAATAGTGTAGCTGTGCCGTTTTATTTCATTTCCATAAAAATCCAACCACCTTCAGCTGACTCCCTGGACATACATTATAGACATCAGTTATAAAAACTATATGCTCCACTACAATGTCTGGAATGGATAGCTGGATGCTGGGAATGAATGGCTAAGTGGGAATAAATTATTTAGTAGCCAGTATACAAACCCAAATGGCTGTGATTCATTCCTGTCCTGGGAATGTGAAGAATATCTTTGAACAAGAACGCGTTGGGGCAATAGCAAATGGAAATTATATGTCAAATCTGCATACTTCTTTCTGGTGGTAGCCTTTGTGCCCAGGGACTTTGTCTTTGAATTAGCATTAAAGAAAAAAGATATATTTAGCCTTAAGAATAAGAAACCGTAGCTCCCCTGTATTACCCAGTGTTGTAGACTAAAGTACTGCACCAAATAGCTAGTAACAGCTAATTCCCCCTAAAGTGTTCTAGGTTCCAACAAGACCCAGTGTTGTAGACTAAAGTACTGCACCAAATAGCTAGTAACAGCTAATTCCCCCTAAAGTGTTCTAGGTTCCAACAAGACTATATAAATTCCATATAATCCTTTGCTTGTTTTACGTAAGTTTTACATAAGGAAAATATAATTGTTTATCATATGCAAGTCTCTAGGAACAAGGAAACTGGGAATAGGAAAGTAAACTTTCATACATAGAAACCAAAACAGAATTGGAGGGAGCAGCAGGTGAGATCATCCAGGGTGCCAGTAATGCAATAGCAAAGGGCACTCAGGAAATGAGCCTTTGAAAAGAATGCACTTGTATTTAAAATTATACATGTGGGTTTTTTCTAATTACACAGAAACTTTCTGACTGAAAACACACCTCCTTTGTACTGTTCAGTTTTTAACAGCTGCACATTTTAAATCTCCAGAGTCAAAACCATCTCTGTTTAAATTAAGTAACCCATCGGTGTAAGATGATTTATCCTACGTCACAGCTCTACCTCTCATTTTGCTTTTTTTTGTTGTTGCTGTTGTTTTGGGGGATTTTTTGTTTGGTTTGGGTTGGGGTTTTTGTTTGTTTTGGGGGGTTTTGTTAGTTGGTTAGTTGTTGGTTTGTTGGTTGGTTGGATGGTTGGTTGGTTTAGCTTGGTTACACAATACTGATTTTTTTATTGATGTTATTAGTGGTTGGGGGGGAGTTCCTTGTTTTGTTTTTCTGTGGGTTTGGGTTTTTTGAATAATCTAACGTACCCTATGAAATTTGTAGCAACAATTTGAATAAGAATTCTCTACTTGTCAGTTTTCCCTTCAATCTTCTTTCCCTTTGTAAAACACCTCATCCCAGTATTTCAGTGAGGCAGCTCAGATTCAGGGTTCCTTCTGCTAAAAGCTGCCTTTGTTGTGCCTCTGTCAGCTACCTTTGCAGCTGTCCTTACAACTGCCTGCCACTCAGTCATCTGGTGCAGGAATAACTAGGTGCAAAGTGGGCCCAGAGCACTTGCATCCAGAAACAACTTTTCAGTAGAATCTAGACAGTGACATAAAGCTATGAGGTGTACAAAAAGAAAATTTGACAATGTTTCTTAAAAGAAATTGTCAGAGGATTTCTGGAAAACCATTAGCAACCTCTGACATCTCAGATGCAAACTTTATTACAAAAGATGGCATATTCTGAAAATACACGTCTGTGGGCATTACTTCTGTTTATACCACTGCTGTGCAGCAAATAGGGCGTTGCAAGGTCAAAAATATTACTCAGTATAGTAACACATGAAGAAGAACTATTTTATATAAATTTACTATCGTAACAGCTTCCAGTAAGACAGGTATTAAACATGGAAGCAAACTCCAAGATGCAGCTTTCCCTACACAAATGTATTTTTCAAAACTAAAATATTAGTCTCTTGTACATTATAGAAGTAGATCCAGCTCTTAAAAACAAGCCCAAATACCAGGCAGTAGTAGTTTAAAATTACAAACAGCTAATCCACAAGCAGCCAAGCTAAAAAGGCTTGCAAATGTTTGCTGTTCCTCAGGAAAGATTGAGGAATATGCATAGCAATATATACCTCTGCTACAAGAAAAGTTGTCATTTTAAAGATGATTTCTGATGTACTAATCCCTTAAAACACTTTACTTTAAAATAGCATGGGAGTCTTTTCAGAGAAGCTAATGTTCCTTAAGTTGGTCCCCTTCTATATAGTCTTTAAAGGCCTAGGAATTTCACCTACGGAGAATTTTATATCATCATTCTAATTCTTAAACGTTAATTAGAAAATACTAGCACTTAGGTACCATTTTCCACTCTGATTTTTAATCTTCTACTGGTGTGCACATAAAGACAGAAAAATAGCTTTCTCTTTTGAACTGCTTTGAAGCATGCTAAGAAAAAGTTCTTCACCCAGAGGGTGGTTGGGCACTGGAACAGGCTTCCCAGGGCAGTGGTCACAGCACCAAGCCTGACAGAGCCAAAGGAGCGTTTGGACTCCTGGCCATGTAGTGTAATTTTTGTGGCATCCTGAGCAGATCCAGGAGTTGGACTCAATGAGTCTTGTGGGTCTCTTACAACTCAGAATATTCTGTGAAGTGGTCAAGACCATCAGAGCTGCTGCTTCCTGAATTACTTATAGCACCTTCAAAGGTGCTCCTTCAAAGTAGGTGTTTTACCCATAATTACTACACTGAATTTTTCAGAAATGGTTCTATAACATTTTGTTTATATGTTCAGTCAACCTAGGTCTGTAAGTGGAATTTGTAATGTCATAGCTCTTAAAACCTATTATTAAAAAAAAAAAAAAGCAATCATAAAAAGATACACCCACAATGAAACCAAAATTCATTAGAGAAAACCCTTTTCCTTCTAACTCTTCAGAGCTCCAGCCTTTGAACGCTACTCAGAAGGGCCAAGCTGGCCAACAAGTAGGCAAAGCAGGCACAGAGCCAGTGAATGATTTCTAAGGACAGGTTAAATATCGCCCCTTCTTCTCAACCAATCATTACATAGGTGTAGGTGAACATCACCTCTATCCACAACTGACTTATCTTATTCAACAGTCAAACAAAATTTATAGTACATATTGGCAGAGCTGGATCACTTCACCAAGCCTGATTTCTCAGCACAGAAAAGCATTTAGCTGAAGATATTCACAAAAAGACAGATGGTCTTGCAAACTCTGCCAAGCCAATGGGTCTTACTATTAATAAATCAAGTACAGAAATGATGAAAATTAATTTACCTACTGATAATTTTATCTCTTTTAAAGGTGAAGTCTCAGCAACTGCTAATAAATCTACTTATACCAGAGATTTTGTGTTTAATGGGAGGTTCCACACAGTGAAGACAAGTGCTGCATTTCAAAAACTCCCTATGTAATGAAGGTCCAATGTGATTCACAAGAATATCAAATTAAATACATGAAGCAGTGACATTTTAACCAGCGTCCATACAGCACAATTTTGAAGTGTGGTCTGTATTGGAAGAACTTGCAATGGAGACAGCTGTGCAGAGCAAATCAAGACAAATGGATGTACAAAACTCTTCAGTGTTTATCCTAAGCACAGTCACTACAAGCACAATCCCTTTGACACCCACAGGCAGGTTACCCATGGCAAGGACAGGCTTCAGCTGCTGTGCCTCACGAATTCTGCTGTGCTGATGGCCAGTCATGGCTCTGACAGCTGCTGGACAGAGAAGAAGAAAACCTGTGCTGGCTGTATGTAGGAAGATGTCAAGCTCAGTCTTGACCAACCCTTCTCAGCACTACCTTTATGATCTACAATTGATAAGGGGTCATTAACAGGGGAACATAATGTATAGGTGTTGCACAACAGAAAGGTGTATGAGCAAGTAGGCTTATAGGAGAAACATTAGATCTGCAGTTCGCTCAGTGGCCGTAGAAGAAAACTGGAAGATGAAACCTGGCACTTTGAAAATCAGAAGACTGCTAGGCCAAATTTTCTTTGGGTACTTCAGTGTTCTACTGCCAGGATCTCTGTCAGACTACCAGGGCAGCATTTAGTCCATGATGGTAGAATTGTTTTCACTTCTCTTTTCTGCACAAATAATTTTATCCTGTTCTGAATTTTTTTTTAATAAATTTTAAAGGTCAGAAAAATTTTTAAAGGTCAGAAAAAAATGTTTATGCACCAGAGTATTGACTGAGGAGTTGAAAAATTTATGATCTTCCCATATGGAAGAATTATTTTTTAGATTTTGTATTTTGTTGTTTTAAGTGAAATAATTTTCTGCTCTAGATGTTGAAACACTGATATTTCCAAGTATTACTTCTACATCTTTAAGTTTTATAAGGCTACAAATAGGAATAAAGGCTCTGGTAGGTTTGACATCAGCTGAAGAAGAAAAGACAGCTGACTTCCCTTAACAATAGTCACAGCAGATGCAATTTGAAAAAGATGAAAAAATAAGGGTTTCAAAATCTAAGAAGCTAACACCATTAAAGATTTCCAGTTTATATGCTTCCAGAGCTTGTTTTATGTATCTCTAAAGAAGTGTGTCAAAAATGGGGTTAATGTCTTGCAGCTGAATAACTCCTGGTTGCGTCGTATTAGATATTTGGTTTTTTGTCTATTCCTCATATAAGCTTGTTTAATTCACAGATGTCATAGACTTTGGATGGAAAATGTCAAAGGGAAACATTTGTGTTTTGGTAATACTGAGGATATAGTTCACAGTGTAGAATATGCTATTATTCATTTGAGATAGATTTTAGGGGAAAGTCTAAAAAGCTTACTTTCCCTAGGGGGTTTTAAAAGATGTGTAGCTGTGTCACTTAGGGACAAGGTTTAGAGGGGAATATGGTGATGCTGAGTTAATGATTGGACTTGATGATCTCAGAAATCTTTTCCAAATTATTCTATTCTATGATTCAAGAATAGCAGCAGCCAGAGTGGAGGTACCACCATCCTCTCTGGCTAAGGGCTCTTGATCCTTCCACCTCTCCCTACTTTCTCCATCAAGGCAGTGGGTTAGTTCCCAATGCCACCTTCACCCAACCAACATCTCCTCCCTTTTTTCATTCCTGTTTCCCAACAGAGCAAAGCCTAATCTGGGTCTTGTCTTAAAGCAGGAAATTAACAGTGTTGGATCAATCCCTGGACAAAACTCTCCAAGCACAACTGTATCATAATGAAGCTTTACCACTAAAATCCCAGAATTATGACAGTAATATTAATCAATAGTTTTAGTAAATGGTGAGAGAACTTTTAAATAACTTTTTCTTCATCACAGCTGAAGAACTGCTGATGGTTGTCAGGACAGATTAATTTCCTTAGATATACGGTATGGACTACCTCTCAGGTGCCTTATCTATGTTCTTAAGTTACAAGCTTTTCCCATATCAGCAAAATTGATTGCATAGCTACAAATTAAAAAAAAAAAACTTTCTGAACTAAAATATGTTTACCTAATATTCTACCATATCATCCACTCAGCCTAATTAATTACTTTAGTTCACTTGCATCAATTTTATTTGCATTTGTGTTTTGCAGTATTAAACATTCACTCAATCTTGCTAATGCAAATGAAATTATGCTAGTAAGGGCTGCCTAATGACCCGTATCTCAGTCTTTACACCCACAACACACCAGTAGGATGGCCTGGGGAAAATGTGTTCCTTACCATAAAGGCAAGGTCCCCAGCAGAGCTGCTCAGGGCTGTGCAGGACAAACTCTGAATTTAAGAGCACCATTAAAAGCACAGATTAAGAAGTTAGCCTTTTACACTTCATTAATGGAGAGAAAGGCATCATGTCAAGGAAGCAGAGTCATGGCACTTTTGTAGAGGGTAATATGAGGACAGCTGATGGACTCATTGAAACAAAACCCTCATCACAAATTTGTGAACAATTCTTGCTCTCCAAACTAAGCCGAAGTCATCTTTCATAACCGTGTGGTCATTTCCTTCAGCCACAGAGTAGATTTCCATGATCCATTTTTGCAGTACACCTCTGTGACTTTCTCAAGGACAGTTTCAGAGCCAGCAGGAATGCAGAAGCCCTGTGGTAAGAACTGGCAGTCTTTTGGGTAACATTTACTTGACAGATCTAAGCATCGGATTTCTATTATTGCAGCAGAACACAAGCATGACACCAGGGCCTGCTATTCCACGCACAGTAAAGATGATAACTGCAGGAATGGTGGTGCTACCATCATGCTGAGGATGCACCTGGAGGAGGGCAAGCTGTGCATTTACTCCCTCAGATGGATAAAGCTGCACTGCTTCTCCCTCACTGTGCAAGTCAGAGAACATGCTGCAGCTGAGAAAGCAATAGAAATTCTACTTTCTACAGTGAATCCATTCTTGCTCAACACTAACATAAAAATAACTGCATGGTGAAGGCTGATCCATGATGAATCACAGAATATCTAGGGTTGAAAGGGATCTCTGGAGATCATCTTGTCCAAATCACTGCCAAGGCAGGGTCACCCAGAGCAGGTGACACAGGAACATGTCCAGCTGGGTTTTGAATTTGTCAAGAGAGGGAGACTCCACAACCTCCCTGGGCAGCCTGTTCCAGTGCTCTGCCACTCTCAACACTAAGAAGTTCTTCCTCAAGATGAGGTGGAACTTCTTGTGTTTTAGTTTATGGCAATTGTTCCTGATCCTGTCACTGGGCACCACTGAAAAGTCTGGCACCATCCTCTTGGCACCCATCTCTGAGATATTTATATGCCTTAATGAGATGCCCTTTCAGTCTTCTCTTTTCTAGACTAAACAGGCCCAGCTCTCTCAGTCTCTCCCCATAAGAGAGATGCTCCAGACCCCTCATTATCTTTATGACTCTTCACTGGACACGTTTCAGAAGCTCCATTTCTCTCTTATACTGAGGAGCCCAGAACTGGACACAGCACTCCAGATGTGACCTCACCAGGGCCCAGTAGAGGTGGAGGATCAGCTCCCTTGACCTGCTGGCCACACTCTTCCCTATGCACCCCAGGATCCCGCTGGGCCTCATGGCCACAAGGACACACTGCCGGCTCATTGTCACCTTGTGATCCCCCAGAACTCCCAGGTCCTTCTCTGCAGAGCTGCTCTTTAGTGGGGCAGCCCCAGCCTGTGCTGGTACTTGGGGTTATTCCTCCCTGGGGCAGGACCCTGCTCTTCCCTTGTTGAACCTCACTGGGGTTCTCTCCATCCAACTCTTCAACCTACCACAGTCCAGCCAAAAGGCAGTAAAACCCTCTGGTGTATCAGCCACTCTACCAGTTTCAAACCATCAATATGAATTCAACCTTGGCTAAAAAAGAAAAATTTGGAGAAATCTGAGAAACCTGTATGTGTATACATGGACATAAATAATATTGTAAATGTATATATCTTGCCAGTAAAAGATGGTTAAGTGATAAATTGATTCCAGCTAGCACTTGCAAAAGGTTAGATATTCATGTGATTAAATCATGTTTAACTAAATATAAAATTCATTTTAGCCTAATTCTCCAATTGAAAACTGATCATCACAAAGCAAAATGCATACTCATCAGTATGTCTGAAGAATGGGTATGCAAATTTAAGATTTGATGCTCATAGCTTGATGAAAACAAATATTGCTGCAGACATACCTTTCAATCATACTGGTTTTCCAAGCACAGCCCACAGTTACCACTAATGGGTAATCTAACCACAGTGCTTGGAGCTGGCAATTTAATACACCCTTACTCATCCTGCTGAGACAGATGAGTAAAGAACATGTTTGTGAGCAGTGAAGGCTCAAGAAATGCCAGACCTGTGAACCAAATATCTCAATCAGAGTCTGGCAGCAAAGCAACAGCAGCCAAAAGTCTACAATCATAGAGATTAGAGCTATAATGCCCTATTCACTCATTCCAGCTAATTCCCCTGAAAACTCAATATCCTTGCCAGCACCTTGCACCATTACCTCTCACTACTTTTATTGTTCAGGTTTTTTCTTCACCTTTGAGGTCAGAAGCACACTAAGCAGTAATGACTTGGAACAGTAAAAACTATTTGTACTTTATCTATAGAGAACTGTCTGCTTTCCCTTATAATCACAATCTCAGTTTATCAGAAAAATGGTAAGGAAATGACAGGTGATTGACTCAGAACATTTTCATTTTCAGAAATCATTACTATTGTTTATATTTCTGAGCTGAACAAAAAAAAATCCAAGTTCTTTTGAGTGAAAATGACTTGTTCTGTACTGATGCTTTCTGACCTTTAAACTAATCATTTGTAAAAACGATAAGGTATATCTGCTCTGGACACTTCTTTCTGTAAGTTGTTCAGATCTGTGGTTTATGTATTTAATTTTATTTTCACTTATAAATAACTTAATCTGCATATAAATTACAGGAAAAAGAAGATGGTGAGTTATGTCAGCCAAAATATACCTTCAAAATGAAGGAGCCTAGTGACCTGAAATACCTAACCAATTTGTTATTCAGACAATGCAGATACATTAAAATTATAGAAAACTACACTGAATGTACAGGCTGTTAAGACAGGTATCACAATATTAAGAATTCCCTGGTGGGAAATTTCTAGCTTTGATCTGAACCAATCCTCATAGGAACAAAATGCAATTCTCAGACAAAACAAAAGACACAACTCTAAGCCTAATTTTCCATTTCAAAAGAGTCTTCTGTAAAGTCAACATAACACTTGAAATGCTTAATGAATGCAGATGCTTCATTTCTGAGAGAAAGTTAGAACTGGTACCCAGGGGTACAATGAAGAAACACCACTCCAAGTTGAAATATAGGCTCAATAAGCCCACAAACAAATGGCCGAATACATGTTACTCGTTGCTTCTGAAATATCTTAAATTTCACATTAACAACCAAAAATATTCATCTCTAACAAGAATTGCTGGTTACCTCTCTCCAAAAGCAATGATACAAGAGAATGAAAGCTGGTGTTCTCTAGGGGTCTTTTTTGTGGAAGAGGAGTCAAGTTTTGTTGCACCTAAATTCTTTAAGCACAACATGAATTTCAGATATGCCAGTAGTCAGATGTGTGGAAGAAGAACCAATCTTTGCAACAGACAATTTTTCTGACTGTATTTGGAAGCAAAAGTGGGGACAGGGAGAGCGAATGACTATTCCTGGATATAGGAACAGAAACAGTTTCAGCCCTAAAAGAGAAATTGCCTTTTAGAAGTAAGGAAGTGAACAAGAATACTAACTCTAAGCAGTGTTTTTCTCTCTCAGTGTACCCAGCACAGGGGCCTCCCAACTACCTCATGGTGACAGCAAAACTGTGCATGGTAATAGTAAAGCAGGAAAAGTCCTGTTCAGTCTGTATTTTTGGACAAGCACTGCCTCCTAGATGTGGTCTCAGCACCAGAGGAAGCTCCTGCACCAGTTGCACACCACCCATCCAAAAGCCAAAGTCACCCTTGTTCACTTCTGAGCCAGCTGCTCTGGGAGCTCTTCCTGGCACCAAAGCCATCAGTCCTCACTACTCCACAGACAGCAACACAGCACTTGGAAGAAGGCAAGTCAGTCTGGGATATCAGCTATCTCAGCAGGAGCAGGAAACCCTCTACAGCTTGGGAGCGTTCCTTAGACCATGCTAATCCACAGAGGAAAATTTAGAAGGGATATTAAAAGCACAGGGACAAACACACAGCTGAGGTCTGTCCCACCCCACCTCTTCCTGCTCCCTCCCTTTGTGCTAGTAGTGCTGCAAGAGCAAAGCCATTTGCAAAAAAATCCCAAATCACAGAACAATAAAGTGAGCTTTCAGCTGAACCAGGGTGACAATATGGAGGCACAGATAGTATGACAGGATCAGCCTGACACTTTTTCCCTGCTTTCCAGCTTTACAACCTGTTTCCTAGACAACTGCATTGTCGCCTTCACACTTTCTACCTCCATGCACAGCCCCCTATTCAACATAAAGAAGCCAAAGTATTTGTAAGGAGGTGTACCATCTGCAGTGCTAGTTTCTGTAACATCTAGATTTAGTTTGGCAGTCTTACCCATTCCTTGCCAGCTGCAAACCTAAGTGGGTTTGACAAAATACAACCAGAACTCAGCAGCACAAATGAATACAGGGGAAAACAGAGGACTCACCACTGGCTTGTACAATTCTTGTTCCTAATATTCCTCCTATATTGTGTTGTGTCATCAAATAAACCAGATAATAGAAAAGCATTCAATCTCTATAATTACTTTTTATATACCTTTGACTCATAGAACATTGTTTTTAAAATCAAGATAATTTGAGAAAGAGAAATGTATATATGTGTCTCTATATATGACTCAACCAATTAAATGCTTCTTGCTCAGGCTCTAGGGAGCATAACAACAATTTCTTCAGCTTTAACCTTCAAGGCATTATTTGGTATGAGAAGGCATTGTAAGAAAATAAAATTTTATCCAGGCAAAAGCATTACAGATTGAAGAAGTAACCATGAATGAAAGTTACCACACATCATAAGAGGCAGTGAGAGTAATTTGTATTTTAGAAAAAAATGAGGAGAAACCGCACTTACGCATATTTTGTGGCATCCCTGGAAAGTTTTGGTGCTAAATCCTGAGTCCTGCTGACCTAAACTGGTCTGTCACAAAGACAAATGTTCGTGATTCAGCTTCCATACTTAAAAAAAACACAAGGTTTTACTCAGTGAGTTTTAAGTAGTTTAGGAAATGAACCCAGACACAGATCACAAAGTTCGGATGACTACGTAAAATTCACCGCAACCATACTCTCTGGAAAAACAGGACTCAAATCCCAATACAATTTGCTATAACTAAAATTCTTTTTTTTTCTGTCTTTACCCAGACACAACTTAAAATTTTCTCCTTTCTCCTATCCCACATTACCTAGAGCAACAGGACATGTATTACAGCTGGTGAGGGGTCAGTAGCTCTGACTGAGGCAGAGGTGACTGGTCTGGAGGGATGGTGCCAAAAGGAATCGCCTTCCCAAGGCCCGGTGTCTTCCCTCAGCTGCTAGCTAGGAGGGCCCGTGCAGTAGCTGTCAGCTCTTTAGTGATTGTCAGCTCGTGATTTCAGCTCAGCTCTGCAGGGCAGCCTCCAGGCCAGACCAGAGAGAGACAAGAGGCTCGTGTTGCTGGTTCCGCATGAAGGTAGCTTTATTGTTGGCCCGTACACCTCGTGCGTACTCTGGCGAAGGGGAGCCAGGGACGAGCCCTCTCTGCCCTCGCAGGGGCAGAAGGCTAGCTTTTATAGGGATACAGGGGGTGGGTGTCAGAGGGTAAAGGCCAATGGGCTACAAAGGATCTGCATAGGGTCTCCCAGAGCATTCTGGGTCTGTCTTTCCTCGCCATGAGTACAAAGGTTAGCTGCCTTCCCAGGGAGTCCTGCTGGGGATTGTGCAATCTCAGCGGACATCCCCCCAGGGCAGTGGCTGGGCATATCCTACAGACGTGTATAATTTTTATCTCCGTTTTAGTATCCTCTTTCTCACTTCAGAAACCCTACCCTACAGACAGAATATAGCATTGCATCATAACTTCTTTTGCCTGTATTCATCTTTTACTATTTTATCAGCCCAGCTCAATTTTTACTCAATGTGAACATAAAGTTCAACAACAACAAAGCTGATTCTGGTTCCTTCAGACCTTGTATTGCCTTTTGAAATTTAGTGATCCCTGAAGTCCTTTAGTGAAAATGAGGCTATTTTGAAGCAGCATCATCAGCAGTAACTAAATTAATCTCAGAACATGATACAAACTATGCAGTCATTAACACCATTCCCTAGACACTGCAGATGATGAATAGGACTTTCCTGAGGTTTGATGACCAAAAATAGGACGAAGACCCGATTCATTAAGGCTCTATGCCTCCTGTTCTTACCTGCATAACATAAAAACATTCAGAACAAAGCAAAGACACAGAAAATGGTTTAGAAACTTGCAGAAAGCAAAGGCACAGAAAATGGTTTAGAAACTTGCAGAACTACCTCCGGCAAATAAATGCAATACTATAAAAATAGGAGTGTTCATAGTAGGTAATTGAGGAACAGCTATGAACCTCCCACTCAACATATGCACAAACAGACACTGTGATAATTATAGAAAAGCTGCAAGTGGTAAGAAGACCAAAGTGTTTACGAAGTTTTTTAAAGGATTGACCCTTAAGAAGAATCATCCCATAAACAGGTGCTAGTGCACCACAAGAGCTGAACTTCCAAATCTCCAAAAACTGTCTTGTTCATCCTTTTTTAAGAATTATATTAATATACTGGCCCAAATAAATAACTGATGGCAAATTCCACCATCTCAAGTGCAATTTTCCATTGATACCTAATTTTTTTGCTTTTAAAAAGGGCACTTTATTTGTCTTGACTTTGTTCATAAGCACATTTAAACTCCAGCATTCCCAACAAAACACCACATCTTCTTTGTATCTACATGAATACTTTGAATTAAGCTTTGTCATCATTACACAGTCTTCTGTAACACCATCATATTGTCACTAAAAGCCTATAAAAAACCTCCCTGTTACTAGACATGAAAATCAGCTTTTGTTCACTGAAGAAGATTAAAACCCTTTTTGAAACCCTTGAAACCCTTCATGCCATTAGACCTGCCATCAGCATACAGATTACTTTTCTCATTTTTACAGTACAATGCCTTGAAAAGAAGAGGATTCAAAGCAAAGGAAACAGAAGAGAAAAAGAAAATAACGTGAAGCAGCCAAAGTATAGTAAAGTTGCTGCAGAAATCTCTGTACGCTAACAGAAACTGGGGGGTTTTTTAAGCCTCATGTTTGGCTCAGCAATCAAACACATTTCATCAGTATGAGGTGAATGCCTTAAGGTTTGCACAGGTTTCAGGGATGCTGACCCCAGGAAATCCCAGTTTCTGCATGAAAGAACCTCAGGTCAACTCAAAACACATTTGTGCTAATGAAGAGAAACTATCACCTTTGCATGTGATTTACTTATTTCACACTCTCCCTTTCTGGGGACCTAAAATGACTAATTCTGATGTAAGCACATCTACTCTAGGGGTATTTATACTTCACAAGACTCACCTCACTCTTTGTGCCTGTAATAAGAATTTAGCAGCTTCACAGGCAATTGCATACATGGAAACTATTCACACCTTTCAAAAGGCTGGCCAGATAAGTCATAGCCAAAAGTCAAGTAAACTAAGACAATTCTTGTTTTAATACTGTTAAGCTTATGATGGAAAAAATATTATGCAAAGTAAAACTCTTTTCTGACATGCCATGTACTGGTTCTAAATCTGTACAAATACACACACATTGTCCCAGGATTCTGAGTCATGAGTCTCTGAAAATGAAAAGCAACTCACTCTCCCTTGCAACAACCTTCTCTTCTCCCCAGTTGTCAGGAACTCCTGAGTGCAGGGGGTGGCAGGGGAAAAAGAACGCCTGACATCTTGGTCTAAAGTGCTTTGCCTAATGAACACCATCTCTCTGATTTGTGACAGCAGTAGACTTAAGAGGGATCCAGCCTTCATCCAGGGTTTATCAACAAGGCTGTACAGAACAGATTCCCCCTGAACAGTGCAGACACTCCTGAATGTCCATTGTATTCTGTGGGATGCTACCTTCTATTTTCAGTTTATTGTTTTTAAGTACGTTTTCCAAAAACACATGCAGGTGGTGAAAAGCTTAGTTCACATTGCCTAATGTTTTTCCTGACACAAATATTTTTTCCAGAGAAACATGTCTCCTACTTCCACCAAACACAGCCCCTTATATTTGCTTCAACTGTATCACCAGAATTACCAGAAGCTTTGTTCTCAACCTAGTTATTGCCTCATTAAAGCTCAGAGGACTGACATTTGCAAGGAGCCAAAGCAAAGTGCTGAAATCTTCTTTGGAAAAACTCAGAGACACATTCTCATTGTGTGTTGAAATATCTTACGCCATTATAGCAGACAGCTCAGTATCTCTAAGCCCGTTTTCATCATTTGTTTTCACACACTGTGTGCAAACAGGCTGTGCAACTGAATGAGATGGGAAATCCTAGATGACAGGAATTAAAGATTAAAAATGAGATTTGTAAATATACTGAGGATTTTAAAAGTTACTATCAAGAACAACTGTCTATTCTTTGTATATTCTGTCCAAAGTTCTAGGATAAACAATGACCTTGCAGTAACTCAGACACTGGAGGAGACCTGGAGCAAAGGGAGTGATAGACTTAGTAATTTGTGTTTCATAGAATCATAGAATGCTCTGGGTTGGAAGATGCTTTAAAGATCATATAATTCCAACCCCCCTTCCATGGGCAGGGACATCTCCCACTAGACCAGGTTGCTCAAAGCCCCATCCAGCCTGGCTTTGAACACTGCCATGGATGGGGCATCCACAGCTTCTCTGGGCAACCTGTTCCAGCGCCTCACCACGCCTCCAGTAAGGAATTTTTTCATAATATCCAATCTAAGCCTGTCCTCTTTTAGTTGAAAGGATGCCTAGTCCTGTCACTGCCTGCCCCTATTAAAAGTCTCTTTGCAGCTTTTATTGTAGGCCACTTTAGGTACAGAAAGGCTGCTAGAAGGTCTCCCCAGAGCCTTTGTTTTTTCTCTGATTACATGACTCATCCTACCTCAGGTAATACAATAGTGTTGCAAACATATGTATATGCTACAGCATATATGTATAGCCATATCTCCACAGCCCTCCTCTCATTGCTCACAGCAATGTTTGTATATATATTTGTTATATATTTACATATAACTCCAGTAAAAGGATATATGTGGAACTCACACAGTTCAGTCTTAAAAGAGAAACAAATTTAAAATTGAGTCTCATGCCATTTGTTTGAAATTAAAAACCCAAACTATGATACTTCATGTGAAACACAGAGCTTTCTTTTTGTCCCAAAATATCAATTCCTAAGGTCATTAAATCACTACAGAAAGAAAAGAAACAACAAAAACCAAGCTGGAACAGTTGAACAATTGAAGTTATATCAGCTAGTACATCTGACCTTCTAAATAAAATTTAAAAAACCCCAAACCAAAACTAAACCAAGTACATATATTCTGCAATATAATTTGCATAATACTTGCCTTTTTCAAATATTAATTCCAGAAAAAGCAGTTGTTTTGATACTTACAGAGCCAAACCAAACCTCTACCCATGAAATCTTCATGAGACAGTTTTTCATTATGTACTTTTCCCCTATATGAAAAAATTACTAATTTATGACACAAAATATTAGATAGAGGAAAGTATGTGTAGGCTTCTAATATTGATGCTTTTCAGAGACTGGTGATGTGTTTGTTTAATTAGCAGAACTTCCGCTCTGCCAACAGCCTCTATATTACTGCAGAAGCACAACAGCAGTAGTGCAGTGGAACACATGATATGATGGATTGGTAATATTTGAGGTTAATGGAATTGTCCATATTCAGCTGTCGAGTTGAATAACGAGGCCTGGTAAAGCCTGCTAAGGTAAGCAAATCTGTAAGATTTATCCCCTTTCCTCCTTCCTGAACACCAAAGCAATAACCTCTCAGGTAAAATTTTTATTTTCTATTTGGAAAGATTCCACCCGAAAAAAGAGCATTTATCAGTTACAAGGACAGAAAACCTCATTGTTCTGTTAGGGTGTGCATTCCTCTGTTATGACAATTATACTTAATACAGGATTAGACCTTCTCCTTCTGTGTACTACCATTAAAAACTACTATTATCCCATTTATACTGCTTTTGTTCTTTTTTTCTTCAGGTCCCTCAGCAGAAAGCTTTGCTCAAGTGAGGCTCTCCTGCCACAAGAGAGGTTGTTCTCTGCTTATGCACAGTATCACCAGGCAAACATATGCTTTCAGCAAATTGTACAGCATCTAGCTAAATCCAGGACAAATGTGTATATCACCCCCTAAATCAGACACTCTCTCTGTAATTTACAGTCTGGTCAAAATTATAGCAATTTAACCAAAAGAGGAATTTGCCTTAGTACTTCTAGCTTTTTCAGTAGACATCATTAGTGCCACATCATTTAATAGCTCTTGAGTTAACACACTCCAGTTCATTTTTGCTTGTCAGTTTAATGTGATAAAAAGCAAAAATCGGATGAGAAGCAACTGAGTAAGCTGGGGTTGCTTATCCTGTAGAAAAGAAGGCTCAGGAAGGACCTTATTGCCCTCTACAACTGCCCGAAAGGTGGGCGTAGCCAGGTGGGGCTCTTCTCCCAGGTAGCAAAGTGGCAGGACAAAAGGAAATAGCCTCAAGTTGCACCAGGGGAGGTTTAGACTGGATATTTGGAAAAATTTCTTCACAGAAAGGGTTGTCAAGCATTGCCCAGGGAAGCGGTAGTGTCACTGTCCCTAGAAGTGTTCAAAAAACGTGTGGATGTGGCACATGGGGACATGGCTTGGTGGTGACACAATGGTGATATGGCTGGACTTGATGATCTTAGAGGCATTTTCCAACCTAAAGGATTCTATGATTCTATGAAAGCAAGAAGCATCATCAAATAAGAGTCTCATCATTTTAGTTAGGCTATCTTTCTTGAAGAGTAATGACCCTTACTATGAAGTATGACACACAGAAGACCGCAACATACTATTCCCAGGAACAGCTATGAGATCCAAGAAGAATCTGAGGCCAAAGAAAAAGATGAGGAGAGCAGCATTTCTGTCTGCTGTACAGCATCTAGCTAAATCCAGGACAATCACAGTGAGGGTGAACCACATGGTGCACTACTCTGCTTCTGCCTAGCCTGAGGCAGCAGTGCCCAACACATGCCTTTCTGAGAGCAGCAGCAATGAGTAAAATATTCAAAAAAAAAAGCTCCACACAGCACCGGTCTGAGTGAGCATGAAACACTGTTCTAATTCTCTGCCCTGTCCATCCAATCCATACTGCTTGTGTTTCTCCAGGAAGGGTGTCCTACCTTAGGAGCTGAGTCATGACTGCTCTTCACAAACCTCCCACTCATCTCAACACCTTCAAGCAGCCACTGTACAGAGCTGGTCTTCTAAATTTCAGTGTGCTTTCTGGGGAAAAAAAATAGATCCCAAACAGAATTGGGCAGATGAAAGGACTACACTACATGTTATATGGACCCCTATGCCCTACAAGTGCAGGTCAATTGTGGACAAGTTAGACCCCTCAAGGTGCTTTTAACTGGGCTTTAGTGCTGTTGAGACACCCCTGAAACATTCAGGCTTCAGATTAAGAAGGCAGCAGGAATAGAAACACCCTAATTGCCATGTTGTTGACTGAACGTGGTTTGACAAAGTCTTATTAGCTCAAATATGGACTAATTTGAGCATAATTTATAAATTACAGGCTAATTTACGTAAGTATGGCTGCTGCATCAGTGCTGTGAGGAGCCAGAACAGCCCCTGTCTGAGCCTGTGCTAGCAGATCCAAACATGGTGTTTCTGGTCACCTTTCTTCTCTTGGGAATGCTGCATGCAACAGCACAAGGGTATCTGTAGCAAAGCCAGCTCTGGTGCAACAAAGATCATCAGTTTTGGCTCAAGCTAGAGCTGTGTTAATTCTTGCAGAGTCTGTTCATATGAACCAGGTTCTGGGAAAGCACAAAGCAGTGGAGGCTGTGTCCAACACGGAGATAGCAGAACTCCAGAAATCAAGCCCTAGAAGGACAGCACACTGAGCAGGTCTGCAGAAAAAAGAACAGCCAGCTTTGAGTTGGAGCCTTAACACCCTGCTAAAGCTCCACATGGTATAACCAACATTTCTGCACCATTTCTCACTATGTTCTCCAATAGTAACATTATCCATGCAGTAAACTACAATTATTCTGTTATATGGGCCACCTAAACAAGTTAATGGGAAAAAAATCAAATCCTCTCATCTCTTATCCCAAGAGCACACAGTTTACCTATACCTGACCTGTGCTTTGTAATTTCACATCATAAAGGACTGGAGAGGAAAGGATGCCCTGGGTTAGGTATCATTTGCCTCTACTAGAGTACTTAAAAATTTCTTATAAGTAAGAGTGTATGTTAACTTATTAATGTCAGAGCCTTTCACTTTAAATTGTGTCTCTAGAGCCTTGACTAAAATGTATCCTATTTATGGGCACTACAGCTTATATTAGTTACTTTATCCAAATTTACTGCAAAATGAAGTTGAGTTAGAACTTCAATTTAATCTGAAGTTGCACACAAAGTCCCTTGTACTTGCCTGAACTTAAGATTGCTTAGGATTTTATTGCTGTAAGATTTTATTGACTTTGAAGTGCAAACATAACTGTGGGCAAAGGGAAATAATATAGATTTTAATATAATTTCTACTGAAAGAAGTGTTAAAGTAATAACTTCGAGCAAATTTAGTATTTGGTAGACTGACAACTCCAGAGATAAGATTACACAAAAAACCCCACTCTCTGAAGGGAAGGCAGATGTACTTCTGGGGTTTGTTTGTTTGTCTTTTCTTAATCATAACTTCAAAGTCACATTTTTCATTGGTGATGCCTACAGTAAGGCTTTACATCTATATTTAGGGTGTGGAAAAATGATCAAGAACAATTGTGTTATTGCCACTTGGTGACTTACCACTGATTTGCTGCTGTTAAGCTCTGAAGCTTCAGTCCTATGCATCTTTAGTATGAGTTCATGATGTTTTAAAACAATGCATTGTGTTTCTTATTTAAAACAGGAGGACAACTTACACCAATAGCATACCAGCTCTGCCATGATTTCTACTGCTACTCTAAAATATGGCTGCAAGCAATAAATAGCTTCTTTCTCCAAAGTAGAAGTTCTGGCAAACTTGAACGCCCCAGATGCAAGCTTCAGGGGCCTATTTCACCAGGCAAGCTCTGAGAAATATAATAATCCTGGTAACAGTGATAGAAACACAGGTCAGTGCATGCACACTGAACAGATTATTACCCTGACACTGTTACCTGTGTTTTTCCTGTTTTCCATCCATTTGTGTTTATCACTTTCATAATTTAGTATCATTCACTTCTTATCTCTCATGTCAACATCTCTCATGTCAACTCTCATCGCCTTTCTCTCTCCATTTCCACTACATTTTTTCTCCTCAACACACTTTTTCTATTCTTTTCCTCCCTAAGGCTGTCCATTTCTCTTCAGCTCCTACTTGAGGGAATCTTGTACTCACCCATTTTCTGTAAGCAGGCAGTTAAAAGTGTCCTACCCCAAAGCTATGCAGAGAAATCACATAGCAGACAATATAACCTGGTTGTGGTCAAACTCTGCTGAGTCACTCACACTAACGTGCAATTCAGACAAAATTAATCTGCATGAGTGACGCTGTGAGGTCCATGCTATCATCCCAGTCTCCAGGCCAGGGAGAATTCTTTAAAAAAATACAGTAAATACAAAGGCGCACCTGAAATCTAAGAACTGTAGAATTATAGAATGGCTTGGGTTGGAAGGGACATTAAGAATCATCCAGTTCCAACCCCCTTCCATGGGCAGCGACACCTTCCACTAGAAAGCTCCATCCAACCTGGCCTTGAACACTTCCAGGGATGGGGTATCCACAGTAGCAACCAGGTTGCTACTCTGAGCAACCTGGTTGATCACAGCAAAGAATTTCTTCCTAATATCTTATCTGAACCTACCCTTTTTTGGTTTAAACATATTTTCCCTTGTCCTTTGACTACATGCCCATGTGTCTTGGGGTGACTGTAAGACGTGTATCCCCTATCGCCGCTCTATGCCCAGACATGATTCCTGTGCCTTTCTGTGTCTTTAAAACTAGGTGTGAGAGAAAGAAAAAAAAATCCAGATGAACTTTTCAAAGCACTTTGTGCTCCAAGGACACAGAGATAGCTGCTGCTGCTGCTGTCAGAGTGGAAAAAGCACCTTCTGGTTTTTCTCAGCTCTTGGCTCCTTTTCTCAGGAGAGAGACGGAGAGTTAAATTCCTTTGCTTTTCAGCTAGTCTGCGAGCTGAGGCAAGAAAGTTTTTTCCCTGGGACTTTGGCTTCTTCTTCTTCTCTTCTGAGCTGTTCAACAATATCAGAACACACTGGGAGACCCTACACCATTGGCCCAGAGGGGACCTTACGCTGACCCAGCTCCAAAGAGGAGGCGAGAGACCACGCCCAAAGAAAGGACTCTAAAATCTTAACAGGTATCTCTCCACAGCGAGAGGTTTTATTATTTAGCATTATTATTCTTTTCCCATGTGTCTGTTAAATAAATAGGTTTTTTCCATCACTTTCCTCCAAGAAATTTTTTTTTCCTGAACCTGGTAGGGGAGGGCTGGCTGTAACCTGCCTTCTATCCAAGGATGTTCAAATTTGGATATTCCTCCAAATTTGTCTCAAACCGGGACACCATGTAAAATGTCTCTCTCCATCTCTCCTGTAGGCTTCCTTCAGATACTGGAAATCTCCAATTAGGTCATCCTGAAGACTTCTCTTTTCCTGGGTAAACAATCCCAGTTCTTTCCTCATAGAAGAGATGTTCCATCCCTCTCATCAACTTGGTAGCCTCCCCTCTGGACTTGCTTTAAGCAGTTCCATGTCCTTCCTGTGCTGGGACCCCAGAGCTGGATGCAGCACTGCAGGTGGGGTCTCAGCAGAGCAGAGCAGAGGGGCAGAATCCCCTCCCTGGCCCTGCTGGCCACGCTGCTTTGGATGCAGCCCAGGACACGTTTGGCTCTCTGGGCTGTGAGTGCCCATGGCTGGGTCATGTCCAACCTCTCACCCACCAGCACCCCCAAGTCCTCTCAGGGATGTTCTCAACCTGTTCATCCCCAGCCTAGATTGATACCGAGGTTTGCTTTGATCTGGTGCAGCACCAGCACTTGGTCTTGTTAAACCTCATGAGGTTCCCATGAGCCACTTCTCCAGCTTGTCCAGGTCCCTCTGGATGGCATTCCATCCTTCAGGAATGTCAACTGTACCACTCAGCTTGGGCCATCTGCAAATCTGCTGAGGGTGCACTTGACCCCTCTATGCCATTAATGGAGATATTAAATAACACTGGTCCCAATACGAACCTCTGACTGTCACCACTTGTCCCGGATGTCCATTGGGACTTTGAGCAGTTGGCCACTACCCACTGGATATGACCATCCAATGAATTCCTTATCCACCAAACAGACCACCTATTGAATTCATCTCTCTCCAACTTAGAGAGAAGGATGTTGTGGAAGACTGTGTCAAAGGCTTCACAGAAGTCCAGATAAATGACATCCATAGCCCTCCCCTTTTCCACTGATGTGGAAAAGTCACTCCATCATAGAAGGGCATTGGGTTGGTCAGGGAGGACTGGCCCTTGGTGAAGCTAAGCTGGATGTCCTGGATCACCTCTTGATTTAAGGCACGTTTCCATGTGCCTTAGTGCAGTTTCCAGGAAGATCTGTTCCATGATCTTACCAGGCACAGAGGTGAGGCTGACAGGTTGGTAGGTCCCAGGGTCTTCCTTTCTACGCTTTTCTAGGATTGGTACCATGTTTCCCTTTTTCCAGTCACCTGGGACTTCATCTGACTGCCATCACGATCTTCTTCAAGTGCCAGCTGAAGCAAACACAGAACACTTCTGAAAGCCTGAGAAAATAAATCTTCTCATTTTCTACCTACCAGTTCAAAGTCTCCCAAGATTTAGGGCCAGCAGAATTCTTGAATGCCACTGGGTTTTATTTAGTTGCAGCTTGTGACTAAGTTGCTTATTCTATATGTCTGTAAAGGTTATGCAAAATACTAACAATGGCCTAAGAAATACACATTGAAGGTAACTCTGTTTAAGAAAAAAAGGTTTTTGAATATGGTAAATAGAATAGGAAAATGCCTAACATAGTGGTCAGTTAGGAGCAGTGTCCTGGTATTTTTCACCATAAATAGTAAAGGAGGTTAAAAATAAAATATAAAAATAGAACAGCCTCTGATATGGTCTGCTAGGTCCAAGTGTTCTGTACCACTCTGATGTTATTTTGAAACAGTGAAGTGACTCAACACAGTAAAACTGGTAAGTTTCTAAAGCCAGTTTCTGTCACCATTTTCCTATTTACAAACTGATTTTACGTAAAGTGCAAATTAAGATAATTCCACTCAATGCCTGTGGGCAATAAGACATTAAAGACTTCATTATGTCTTTGGTGCTTAATTCAGACTTACATGCCTATATATTAAAACAAGAGCCTTGAACTCCAGATATCATGCTATCATGAAAAACAGTCAACATCCTCATCTCAAATTAAGGTAAATGTCTTCCTTGCTGTTTTACAAATGGTCCAAGCCAACATTGCTGGGTTTTGTTGTAATACAATATGTACATGGCTGGGAATTTGCGATGCTTCCAAACTAATTAAGGATTCATCTGTCTCCAGTTGTACAAGTTTATGTAAAAAAATGGGACAGAATGATTCTGTCCTTCATTCTTCAATCTCAGGGCAGATTTTGTGAGCAAATTCAACCTTAAACATTACAAGACTGGATCACTTATTGCACAACTAATTTGCCAGCTGTAGGTCTCAAGGCAGAAAGTCTCTTCAAATTCTGCCTTTCTCCAAATTAGCCCTCCCTTTACAGGAAATCAAAATAAAACACAATCTCATCTTTCCCAAAGAGATCCTCACCTCCTTCTGGTCTTGCTCCTGACATATCCTCTTTGTGAAGGTTCAGATATTTCTACTTCCTCATGACAGAGTACCTGTAAGACCTCTCCAGTCTGTGGAAATCCATATCCTCTTCTTATTATGGGTCCATCCAGTCTCCAGTTCTCTGTTCTAGCCCATGAACAATCCTGTTTCTTTTCTACACCAAGTAACATTAGGATCCACTGAGTTTCACCATTTTATCTTCCTTGAGAGAATTTTTCCCGCAAACCAACTCCACAGAAAGAGACTGTCAAATCTTGAGGGATCTTAGCAGTAAATAGAAATACTCAACAAGAGACATGAAGAAAAGGGAGCTGAATTCGTCTCAGGGATGCTCACTGACAGCACAAGAGGCAGTAGACAAAAACTGAAATGTGAAATTTCATTTGAACACAAGATATGAGGGTGGTCAAAGAGGCTGCCCAGCAGGCTGTGGAGATCTCATTTGTGGACATACTCAAGAAACAACTGGACATGGCTCTGGGCAAGCTGCTGCAGCTGACCCTCTTGAGCAGGAGGGTAAACTAGATGACCTCATGAGAATATTCCAACCTGGATGATTCTGTGAAATCTCATTTCCAGCTGTGTGAGCTTGTTCGAATGCTCTCCCTCAACAACGGGACTCTCTAGATTTACATTTCACCAGCCCCAAGCAAAACATGACACACAAGGGCTGACTGAACCATCTGTCATGAGGCAGATCAGCATTTGCCAGCACTACACTTCATCCACCTTTATGTTGCTACTTGCGTTGGTTTTGCATGGCCTGTTTTTTGGTAGCAGGGGAGCCACACAGGTGGCTTCTGTGAGAAGCTGCTGGAAGCTTCCACCATGTCCAGGAGAGCTAATCCCTGATGGTTCTGAAGATGGATGTCCTGCTGGCCAAGCCTGGGCCAATTAGAGATGATGGTTACACCTGTGTGATAACATATTTAAGAAGAAATTAAAACAAAAGTAGTTTTTGCACAATTTTTATTCCATCCAGAGAAAAGGAGGTGAGAACATGTGAGGGAAAACATGGAGACACCAAGGTCAGTGAAGAAGGAGGGGGAGGAGATGCTCCAGGCGCTGGAGCCGAGGTTCCTCTGCAGGCTGTGGTGCAGACCATGGTGAAGCCGCTGTGCCCCTGCAGCCCATGGGTCCATGGGGAATGCAGAGATCCACCTGCAGCCTGTGGGGGACGTGCCCCTGCCGGAGCAGGTGGATGCCTGGAGGTGGCTGTGATCCAGTGGGAGACCCAGTGGAGAGAGGGCCCTTGCTTCCAGGCTGGAGCAGCCTGTCCTTGTAGGACTGCACCCCGTGGAAAGAGTGACCCATGCTGCAGCAGTTTTGGGAGGACTGTGCTTGTGAGATTGGGGCCACGCTGGAGAAGTTCAGGGAGAACTGTCTCCTGTGGGAGGAACCCCACAGTGTCACAGGGGAAGGACTCCTCTCCCTGAGAAGCGGAAGAAAATCTCGGGTGATGAACTGACCAAACCCCCATGCCCTGTCGTTGGAAAGGAGGGAGGGGATGGGGGAAGAAAAGGTGTCTTTAAGGGCTTATTTGTATCTCTAAGTTGAGCCTGTTTTGCCCTTGGAGTGTTTTCTCCTGCTACTTAACTGAGGAACCCTTCGTTAAATTTTCCTCTCCTCTGCCCAGCTGCAGCAGGGGAAGGCGAGTGAGCAGCTTTCATGGGTGCCTAGCATTTGCCCAGTGTCAAACCACAACAGTACTCCACCCTGCTCAGTTATGTTCCTTGCCATTTCACTTTCACAGGCAATTTTTGCCAGTTCACTATTCATCAGTGCTCCAAAACCATCCATAAAGTTTCATAAAACTCAGTCCTAATACAGAAGCTTTGTGGAATCTTGCTTTAGCCAGGTTGAAAACTGCTTATTCACTCTCTTGATTTCTGCCTGTTACTTAGATGTTAGCATTTAAAGTCTGACTGCACCACCACCCAGCTTCCCTGAGAGCCTCTGCACTGCAGCCTTCTGAAGGACCAAATCCTCTCATTCAGCCATGCATTTGACACTGTACTTGCAGAATTTCAAGAAAGAGGCTGAAATAAATTTGTTGATTTCTTCACAAGTCCTTCAGGAGGTGGAGGATGAAAAGGAACTTCTGCAGAGCAGAACAATTCCTCAGGAGAGGAAATACATCAAAATGCTTCAACAAATGAGTACAGCTAGCAGCAAAAACCTAGATGAGGACTCTTGGGATCTGGAGTCTATCCGCACATGAGGCATTACAGTAACACTGAATAAAATGCTTTAAAGCTTTAAAGCCAGATAAGAGAATATGGGACTCTCACCACTTCCTACATCCACAGCCGTTCAATAAACAATCTGCATCTTTTATTCCTGACCAGAGTGCTTGATGGCCAACATATAAGGATTTAATTTATGTATTTAAGAACTGAAAAACACAATTGCTAATGAAGCAGCAGGCACTTGCTACAGATATATTAAACCAAAAAGCAACACCTGCTAACATAGAGTGTGGGAAAGATACAGGGCAGAGCATTTCAGCAGCTGAACGAGGTGAAAAGCTGTTTGTGCATGTAGTTGTTGCATGTAAACTTCCTTGCATACCTGCCTGAGGTTTAAAGTTGAGTTGGTAAAGCATCAGGGTGAAAGTATAGTTTTTAAAGTCTCTGTTCCTTTGCAAGCTCAGACAGTGAATCAGGAGTCATTCCCACAATCTAGATGTATGAGAATTTCTAGTTTTTCTCAGTATCCTATAAAAATATCTGCAAGATATCTTTGTCATTTTAGTAAAAAAAAACCAAACCAAAACAAAACCAAAACCAAATTGAAACAGTTAATAAATAGATTATTTCCCATTAAAATAAAGACTACTTGGTTTAAAATACTTCTGAAATTACTCATGGTGTAGTTTTGAGACACTGCCATGCAACAAAATAACCAGCTGTACACTTTCTCTGCTCAGAATTTACCTATCAGCAATTTCCATTTTCTCAAAGTGCTAAGTTATTGGATATTGTCTATATCGTATGACCATTCAATTGTTTCCTGAATAACTCATGAAACATTCTTAGTTTAAATCACAACTACCAACCATCAGGCAGGCCCCACAGCCTTCTGTTACTTTCCCTGATTAACACCAAAGATTGTTCTGGTGCAAATATCAGAAAAACAAATGTAACTTTTGGGTCAAATATTTGCTTCACCTAAACATTTTCTGTCACTTTTTAAATGCTGCTTTAATAATAATTTTTGCTGCTTAAAACTCCAGTGGGAGGGGATGACAACCTGCAATCACAGTCAACATGACTAATTTTTTGTACTCGTTTCAAGCAGTGTCTCTTCATTAGCACTACACTCCATTATAGAATTGGATAAGCTTTCCAGAGATTAATATAAAACCTGAAAACTGAAAACTTTCCTACTATCTGAATCAATATGCACATTCAGCGAATTGTTTTACCTAAGAATATTAATTGTGAACGTTTTGGACTTTTCACAGGTTTAGAAGTGACAGCTTGACTTCAAAATTGGCTTGTACTTTATTAAAATCAGGTTAAGAAATCTTTAAAAAGAGAAAAATACAGCATTAAACCTTAGGCCAAGTAATATACTTCTGTTGAGCATTTTCCCTTCTTCAGAAAGAGAACAAAAAGTCAACTGCCTGCACAACTCCAGCCCAGGTGAACTTCTTTGCCACCTGCCAACATCCACTGCTTACTTCAGAAATGACACACACCTTGATGTGGGTTGTGATTTTGTTCCCTATAATCAACTTCTGAGAGGCATGCTCTACTTACGTTTATGTATTGCTGGTGGAATTTGTTTGTTTGCAGCAAATTCTTTTACTCCTTTTCACTTCATTTTAGACCAAAACCGATCACCCATTCTGTGTAAATTTGAAAACTCACTCCTTCATGATCAGTATTTTCAAGCATGCAGTATAAAATAGTTAGTGCAGTAGTACACACTCAGCCTAACAAACTGCTGCCCCGCCACTGTGAGGAGCAGAGGATGTAACACTTGTAAGCACTTCTTATGAATACCCAATTAAATTTTAAAGGGGGTTTGTGGTGATCTGTTTACTCACTGCTTTTTTAATCCCATATTGTTCCCCCCACTTTCCCCTGCTCTAGCCCTGGCCACTCCCTCAGGTTCTCACAATTGGTTCCTGTACCCCAATTCTGCCCAGGGACCGCCCCTGAACCCCTGACAAAACCCCCCTGCGCCCGGATCATGAGGTCTCTCTGCCTCTGGGGGTCGCTGGGACAAGATGGGACTGTTAAAAGATCCTCTTAAACCCTCATGGAGAGACCCTTCTCACCTCCTTCACCATCACTGGCTGTAAGGCTGACAGCTGCCGGAGCAAAACCGTGGAGCCGTCCGAAATGGACTACGGGAGGGCAACCATGGTTGCACTGCCCTGAGCAGCTCCGCTGAGCTCTCAGGGAAAGCTGCAGCTCGCTAAACTAAACCTAGCACTACTACAGGGGTTGTCTCCACTTAATTTGATTTCATTTTCCCAAGAGTCAGCAAAATGTGTTATGAACAAGCTGTTGAACCTTATGAAATGTTTCTACTGAAGTAGTCAAATCTGATTACCTGGTGATTAGTCATCATTATTAATTGCAGTCAGACGTAAGCTGGAAATTGTGAACATTTTAAAATTAGTAATCATTTATTTGTTGAAGCAGCAGCATTGAAGCAAGACAAGTAAATGAGTCTGAAGAGCCTTCAAAATGTGTATGTGTTACAAAGGTGTTGCTTCTGCTAAATGAAGATGTGGCATGTTCACTGTTCCTTATGTGAACTGCAATTTAGGAGCATTACTAGAGTTTGGAATTGAATAAAAACTAAGGAAAAAAGCATACTAAACACTATTGAATATTAACTGCAAACCTGGTATCTGCGGTAATATGATGTAAAGAAGTGATTTTATCATTGCTGAATCATCAGAGAAAAGAGCACATCTGTTACAATTTGTAGCTACAAGCTAGGATTCTGCTTAGGACTTTGGCCTTCACTCCAGATACCCTGGGAGAACGTGTCTGAATACCTGATCTTCCCTCCTGCAAATCCTCTAAGGCTTATAATCATGGCATCACAGAATGGTTTGGGTTGGAAGGGACCTTAAAACCACTGTTCCAACCCCTCTGCCATGGGTACAGACACCTTCCACTAGACCAGGGTGCTCAGAGACCCATCTGAAATAGTCTCTAAATTTAGGGGAAATACACTGGAAAAAGCTGATGAGTCATTTGCCTATGCAAAGACCCTGAGGAGAAAGAACTAGACATGAATGGCCTGCATGTGTGTTTGTCCCTGGAATGGTGGAACCCCTTCTCAGTGAAGGCACTGTTGGAATCCTGGGTTCAGAGAATTTCAGTCTTTCAGTGCTGACAGGCAATGATCCTCAGAAGCACACTGCGTTTCGCGTGAGGCCTTGGGAAAGGTTTCCCAAATTGTGTGGTAACACTGAGGTTGTTGCTGTGTAATTAAAGTTATATCACTGGGTAGAATATGTAGAGATGCAGAAAAATTAGGTTTATGGGATTTAATAACAAGATGGAGGATTTTGGGTGTGGGTTTGTTCTTCTTTCCTCCTTCTTCACAAATCTGGGTGTTCTGGTATTGGTTCAAAAAACCCGCAGTGCAGATCATGAATAATTAGTTATTGGATTATAAGTAAAAATAAATTAGTTGGCATTCCATAATTGGATAGTGTGGACTTTAAATGGCCTTGGAAGTTAGAACTCAGGGCCATTTTCTGTTGGGGTCCCTCCCCCGCCATGGAGCCCTGGCAGAGGGGCCCTGAGGGCACAGGCACGGGGTTTCCCTGCCCCTGCTCAGCCTCGTTCCCATGGGTTGGTTTGTGTTCCCTGCGCGGGCAGAAGGACCCTCGGGTCCCGTGACTGAGCAGTTCCTCGGCAGAGCCCCGGCCATGCGGCTGGGGAAATAAACATCTCTGAAACATCTACCAAGAATCGCTCCATATATATTTCTTTTCCACAGGGCTCCTGGTTTGATATATTCGTGTTGCAGTATCCCCACTGCAACATAATGGTGGAGGAATGCAGGCAGAACGATCCCCGATCCCTAAGCGACTCATTTGTGTGAGTAAACCCTGGAAACTTTTGATTCCTCTTCTTGATTTTGTTTTGCTATTCCATATCTGGACTATGGAAGAATCGTGGGAAATGTGGCTCTCTGAGCCACAGAAAAAAGTGTATCTAGAAGTTAAAAGAATCCTTGAACAACAAAACAAGAAAGTATTGGAACCAGGAGATCTAGAACTTTTTTTTAACTGGCTTTTCAAAAATTTTTTCTATATTTCTCGAGACTTACTTTTTGATATTGAACCTCCTGGAACTAGTCAAGAGTGTTTTTGGCACGAGATCTGGGATGAAATAAGGGATCAAATGAAACATGCATTAGTGATTGAACCCTTGCGTGGATCCCTCGTGGTCAGTGAAGCTATTCAGGGGCATTTATATGGTCCCATTACCCCTAAAGCAAAGGATGGCCATAGTCCCACAGCCAAGGCCGCGCGGCTGCCATCCCAGGAGCACATGACTGCAGCCGTGCCGGCGGAGGTGCCTGCGCTGGATGCGCCCGGCCCCCTCGGGAGCGCGCGCCTTATCGCGGACCCCATCCCTGTCTCGGGGTCCCCGGCCACGCGACCGCGAGTGAGGGAGCGATGCCGCAGGCGTCGCGGGTGCCGTGGGCCACGAGCAGCCAGGAACCGGCATCGGCGTGGCAGCCCGCTCTGAGAGACTGGCTCAGAGAGCCCTGCGGAGGGAGAAGCGGTGGTTTCCACAGCGACACGAGAAGCCGCGCAGCGCCGAGCCGGAACGGGGCTGCACCCAAAGCAGCGTGGAGTTCGCAGAGCAGAACCGCTCACAGGGCACGGAGCCAGCGGCGATGGCAACGCGGGGCCGCGCAGAGCCCAGACACGCCGGAGCAGCGCCGCTCGGAGAGCGCGGAGCAGCCGCAACGCGGGGGCCCGGCCAAGACGTCGGAGTCGGCGAGGCGGCGGCCATGGGGGATCAGCAGCCACGATGAACACGCAAACACGTGATGGGAGGAGTCGTAGCCACGAAAGTCACAGGAACTGTGAAATGGTACAATGTCAAAAACAACTATGGATTTATAACACGAGATGATAAAACGGAAGATTTATTCATCCACAGAACTGCCATTAAAAGGAATAACCCCAAAAATAACCTGCAAAGTGTAGGAGATACAATTTGATATAGTGCAAGGAAAGAAGGGTTTACAAGCAGCCAATGTTACTGGGCCTGGAGGTATTCCCGTCAAAGGCAGCCATTATGCACAGAATTATAAACAATATCCATCCCAGCAACTTCCCTACCCGCAACCTACTTTCCCCTTTTACCCTATACCCAATATGAACCCTTTCCTAAGTTCACCCTATCCCCAGTTTATTCCTAATCCGTTTTTCACGCCATGGCTTCCCTATACAATTCCATTTCCCTACAATTCCTCTCCGATGCCAAGGGGGGGATGAAAAGGGGGAGGGAAGAAATTAAACCCTCTCCTGCCTCAGTTTCCCCACAAAGCATGCTCGGAGAGTTCTGTCTCCCTTCTGTCAGCCCTAAGATGTTCCACAGAATCTGTTGGGACATTTAAAGACTCAGGAGGGTGGCTTGTTTTGTCTTGAAACTGTTCTTGTTATGTTTATCCAGTTGTTTTCATTCTCCTTTTATTAAAATGAAATGGGTGAGATGTCAGGGTCTCCTCCCCTGCCATGTAGCCCTGGCAGAGGGGCCCTGAGGGCACAGGCACGGGGTTTCCCTGTCCCTGCTCAGCCTCGTTCCCATGGGTTGGTTTGTGTTCCCTGCGCGGGCAGAAGGACCCTTGGGTCCCGTGACTGAGCAGTTCCTCGGCAGAGCCCCGGCCATGCGGCTGGAGAAAGAAACATCTCTGAGACATCTATCAGGAATCTGTGTGTCCATATATATTTCTTTTCCACGGGACTCCTGGTTTGATATATGCGTGTTGCAGTATCCCCACTGCAACAATTTTCCACCTTGTTAATTTAAGAGGCACACTCTGTGCAGCTGTGCTAGAGATAAGAAATAATAAACATCAAATTAGAAGAACAACTCAGCGCCTCCTGTGTTTTAATCAGAACTCTGAGTACAAGAACTCATGAAACAGAGGCGAAGAAGAAAATAAACGAAACGGGGAAAATTAATAGACACAGTGGGCAGAACGCCTCCTGCCAGTCTGCCAGCTGTGCCACAAGCAGTGACTTCACTGGTAAGGAGCAGGGCTCTCTCCAGCAGCCCTGCCCACAAGGGCTGCTGGGACAGGCACCCTGCACTCCCTCTGCACCTCCTGGGACACTACCATGGCTGAGGTCTCCAGCACACAGCCTGGCCCCTGCACTTGCTCACAAATGATGCAAAATTCTCCACCACTTCACGGCAGGGAGGGTGGGAGGCCATGAACTCACTCCTGGCACAGCAACGAGCACTGCGAGAGCACAAGGCCCTGCCCACACGTTATCTAACCTGAAAACGACCTTATAAGTTAATCTAGTTGTATTTTTTATTAAATAGAAATAAGTTATAGCTTGGATAAATTTTGTTTCGAAAGCTGAAAAAGATTTAACAGATTGCAATGAGAGCACGAGTTATTAACACTTCAGTTAGGCCAGAGGCTAAAAATGGTCATCATTGATACACCAAAGATAACGTTTTGAAGATGGAAGCAGCAGAATTACTCCTGTCATTTAACTCTTATCAGAAGCAGAAAGTTTGTCCTCACCTTTATCATTGCCTTTTCTGAAAAGTAAACTGATAGCATTTGTAAATATTCAGTTGTGCCATAGGAAAAAAAAATACCCCAATTTCAATTACTTTTCTCTTGAAAATTAAAGCCTAGAGAACAAGAGAATCAAAGATCCTTCCTCACGAAATTTCAGGAACTGTATTTTACCACTTCAGTTTAAGGCTAATTGCTATATTTGGTTTCTGTTCTTTCCCTAAAGTTAAAAATTTCAACATCAAAGTCAAAAAGGGCTATAGCTTGCTGCAGTCCAAATCCATACCCTTCCAGTGAAAATTTAATCCTATGTATAAGGGTTTAATATATAATGATAGTATGTAAGAGCTTTTCTGCTGTTTCAAGCTGAAATTTCTCGACTTTGATCTCCACTAGATCGTTGCTGGCTGCAGATGGGCACTTGTTTGGCATTGTGCTCATTGACAATGGTTGTCATATAAACAGTTATGATAATGATGATTGTTTTCAACTATAGTCCCAAGCCTTGTAGGAAAATCTTCCAAGATGAAAAGCCAAACACCTAGTAACAAATTTAACTTGTTCCCTAATGCATAGGAAAGTGAACACATGCAGTTATTCAGAGACATTACTCAGAAAGTTAATCACAACTTATCGTGCTGTTATTAGCCAAAAGTATGTCCATCATTCTTGACAGGGTCTCTGCCAACATCGTGCATTAACATAAACTGCAGTTAGCATTCCACCCGGGAGGTAATGGGGGTGGAGTTGCTACGAGAATGACGCAGGTAGGCAGGTCTGTCTCAGCTGTGCACAGCCATGATGACAGATCTGACCTCCAGTGAGATGCTTCAGGGGAGCTGGATGGCTTGGCCACACAGCAGAAAGCAGCCTTTAGGCCAGGGCTGGACTACAGCAGGTAGGACCTGCCTCCCTCTGAAAATCGGGGAGCACCGCTCAGCACTGTGCAAGGGATTTTGCAGAATGGTGGTAGGCCAGTACTGCTTCTTGCCAGGATGTGTTTCTGTGTTTCTGTGTTTCTCCAGGTAGTCATCCCAGGTGGAGTCAAAGCTAGCAAGGGTGACCAGATCTGCACAGGTTTTACACTGAGCCAAAAGCTTAGGGTGTCTGCAGATTAACTGTGCAACAAATCCAAATTTAGTCAGAAGGCACCCGGTTCTGGTAATTGTGTGTACAGCTGAACGGGACCATCAGCACACTGAGTCTCTTCCCTTGCAAGTACCAAATGTAACCAGATAAACATCTTAATTATGAGATTATGTTGGTGGATGATTGAGGAAATGGCATACACATAACACACAAACAAATAGTAGCAATTCTTCTGGCAATCCTCCCTATGCTAAGGTAAAATGCAGGAAACAATGACTTATCACACAACTTCTGCTGACAGATGCTGGCAGCAGGGGATAGGGGAGGTTTTGCATTCAGAACTGTGAGAGCCCCAACAGCCTTTGACACTAATGCCAAAGGAGAAGAGAAAGATTAGCCTGCCTCTACAAACAGAGGGAAGGTTTCAAAAAAGATTACTCCCCAAAAGGTCAGTAAAAAAAGGCCCAGATTTTTAAAAGCATCTGGTTATCTGGTAAGATAGTCAAAAACTTGTAGGTGTCTTTAAAGAGCTAATCCCCTCTGGAAAAAAAATTTGATTCAATAGCTGAATCATCCCTTAGTGAAGCAAAGTTAATTTCAATTTTGAAGGTGGAAGATCAGTACTTAAAAGCAAAAAACCGAAAATGGAAACCAGCATTTTCTTGCCCCTTCCACCTGCAAGGTACGAAAGACAAAGGCACATAGAAAGGAGCAGCTTTAACCTGTAAGTCCTGCAGGTAACTAGTAAGTAATTAAAAGTAAGCCTCATGTTTGCAAATAATTGTTTTAACTGTGACCATTTGGGCTTAAACGTTTTAGCAACAATTCTGAAGTATCCTCATGACGTGTCTTTGATGAAAAAACACAAAGAATTGAGATATTGTACATGGTAATTTTAAGTAGTCCAGGTACAGCCACAAATTAATTAGAATTAATTACTCACCTGCCTCCAGTGAGTTTCTCTGTTATGACAGGTAAAAGTGAAATAGGAGGAACTCAAGAAAGTAATTTTTTCATAACAGAAATAAAGAAAACTTGGTGATAAAAATGAAAACTCACATCTTCAGATAGAAATATACATGGATGTTCTCTAACAGTTCAAATACAATTTAAGTGTTACAATCAAAGTTTCTTTTTCTCTCAGACGATTCAAATGGGAATTATCTTTCTCTCATGAAGGACTATTTCTGCTCACAGTCTTACTGCTTTCCTAAGTCCTTCTGTTTGTATGGTTGAACATACAGTCTAGAAAGAGCAATATAAAGGGAGAAAGCTACAGATCTACAGCATTAAAGGAATCAGCTCCTGATACTGAATTACAGTGCTGCATTAACAGATGGTTTCCATTAATATACATTAGTAAGTTCCTTCAGACCTCTGACTTTATGACATACCTTTGTGAACCAAAAAGACAGTTAAGGGTGTGGTAGCCTGTTAACCCCCTGATTCTGTGATGCCATGTTCCCCCTGTTGCCTCCCCTAGCCTTGGCCACTCCCTCGGTTTCTCCCTGTTGGCTCCTGTACCCCAACCCCGTGCAGGGACCGCCCCTGGGCCCCTGGCAAAACCATCCCGCGCCCAGACCACAAGGTCTCTCTCTCTCTGCCTCCGAGGGCACAGGGATAAGATGTGAATAAAGCCATCTTACCACCCTCATGGGAGACCTCTCTCTATCTTCTTCATCCCCACTGCATTGTAACGCTGCTGGCTGCCAGAGCCAGATCGAGGGGCTGTCCGAAATGGACTCCAGGATGTGACTGGTCACACGGCCCTAGGAAATCCTTGCTGTGCTCTCAGGGAGCTGCAGCCTGCTAGGCAGAGTCAAGCAAGTTACAACATAAGGGTACTAAAAAATGGTACTACCTAGGGCAGCATATATCAAGTTATGAATCATGGAAATGCTAGCTTAATGATAAAACCCTTAACTGACCCTTTATTGTTAAAAAAACCGCAAAGAGCATAGTTTAATAGCAACAGCAGAAACTTATTTTTATTCTATTGTCCCAACTTATTTTCACCTTTCATCAGACTCATCTATACAAGACAGAAGGCTAGGGTCTTTTCATATTTTTTGAAAGAAAAATTTGACATAGAAAATCTTTTTCCTGCTTATTTAGAAGACTTGTAAAAATTCTTGTAGTTGGGCAACTATTTCTGTATCCACAGTTTCCATAAGGGCATGAAAACCTTGTTCTCCCAGTAATTCCTGCTGTGCCTTTAACTTCTCATAGATGAACTGCTGCAATGACACAGTGTGTACCGGGTCCTTCAATGCAAGCTGTGGAAAACATGTAAATGAAAAATATATAATAATGCATTAAAAAATATTCTAGGACTAACGCATTTTGATTATAACCACAGCTCAAGAAAGAAATCTGCTTTTATTTTCTTTGTACTTACTTGAGAAACAAGAGGAAAAACTTGTGCAAAACAAAGATCAAATTGATTATTATCAAGGCAAATATCAGTTTAAAACTATTTGAAACCATGTCAAATCATGCGTCTTACACTTTAAGGTTTCACACTTCTACAAGACAAAACAATTTCAAAGCTGCTTTAGTAGTTACTGCTCAGTGAGGTTCCTGTAATTCCTAAAAATCAGATCAGATCTTACCAAGGACTTTAGTGATGGCATGCACTATGGTCAGTTTTATTTTATTAGAAAACAAAACACTGAAAAAGCTGAACTTGTTTAGACCACATGACAAACAAAATAAAATGTTCATATGTATAAAGAATAGACACACTTCAGTACTGATATCTATAACCTCATCAATCCAGCTGGATTATAGAATTTTCTTTTGGAAAGGGAAGGACAGAATATTTGTCACTATTTTCCCACATTAGCTGCCTTTTAATGGAGGTAAAAGTAGGTAAAAGAGACTACATTGACAGAGGATGTATTGCAAATGTTAGTGTCAGCAGACATGTGGGACACGTGGGCAGGGCTCAGGATACCGATAGTTATGCCGCATTTGTCCCTCAGTCCACCAGGCTGGATGGAAGGGGATGGGAGATGGGGACACCTGGTACTTCCTGCATCATAAAGAAGTAGGATGTTGAAATCAATGGCAATTAATGCAGACCTGTGATCTGTTCATCTTAGTGTCAAACCCAAACAACACTACTGTTTATGCTGGAAGGTCAGGAAACTATTTTGCTGTTTCAAGGTAAAACATGATCATTTTATTACCTATTCTTACCATTACACTCTTTTCAAAGGGGAAGTAATCACAGTAATAGTCTGGTACTCTGTAGGGGTTTTTTTAGCAAATGTATTTTGAATCTCTAGAATATAATAGACTTTTCTAACGAAATTCCTACATCACAACTACTCTAACCAAGATTTGTTGAAGTTACTGGCATCCTTTTGTAATTAAAAAAAAAGATTGCCTTGATCAGGAAAGAATCTACCAGTTTCTGAATGATTTGCATTTGTTCACCTAAAATCGTAATTTAGGACATTTGTAGTTAGTTTCTGTAAGTTCATAGCTCTGAAGAGTCATGTATAAAATTACTCTAAGGAATTTTGCACAGAACAACAGGTATTTAAATACAAGTGTTCTTATCCTTGTGACCCTGACCAAAGCCACTAAATCATACCCTCCACAACTGGAGGGTATGATTGAGTGGGACAGGGGAGAGAAAATATAACAAAAGGCTTGTGGGCTGAGATAAGAACACAGAGAGATCACTCACCAGTTTCTCCTATGAGCAAAACAGCCTTGACTCAGGGAAATTAATTTATCACCAATCAGATCAGGGTAGGGTAATGAGAAATGAAACTAAATCTTAAAACACCTTCTTCCCACCCCTCCCTTCTTCCTGGGTTCAACTTTAACACTAAATTCTCTACCTCCTCTGGAGCAGCTTGGGGCTGGACAGGGGAATGGAGACTGCAGTCAGTTTATCACATGTTGTTTGTCATGCTCCTTCCTCTTCACACTCTTACCCTGCTCCATCATGGCGCCCCACCCACAGGAGACAGCCCTCCATGAACTTCTCCAATATGAGTCCATCCATGGGCTGCAGTCCTTCACTAACTAACTAATCCAGTGTGGATCCCTTTTTTTCCACAGGGTGCAGTCCTTCAGGAACAAGCTGCTCCAGCATGGGCTCCTCTCTCCATGTGCCCACAGGTCCCAACAGAAGCCTGCTTCAGTGTGCACTTCCCCCAGGGTCAGACTCCTTTGGGTATCCACCTGCTCCAACACGGGCTGCAGGTGGATTTCTGCTCCCCCACTGACCTCCATGGGCTGCAGGGGCACAGCTTCCTCACCATGGTCTGCACCACAGGCTGCAGGGGAACCTCAGCTCTGGCACCTGGAGCACCTTGTCTCCTTCCTTTCTCACTGACCTCAGTGTGTGCAGAGTTGTTGCTCTCACATATATTCACTCTGCTCCCTGGCCCTCACGATTCAAAGCAGCAGCACTCTAAACCAGCAGGGACTTCTGTAGTATGATTAATGCTTGCTGCTGGAAGCATCATCTACTGTCTGTAAACCAAATGTGACTTAGAAGTCTTCAGACCTAACTAAGGAGTTAATACAGTAACTTGTTTTCATTCAGATAGTCCCATCAGGATTTCAAGTAAATGAGAGTTTCCTGCAACAACAACAAAGTTGATTTTCTTTCGCTCTACTTCTCTGGAACTTGTATTCAGAACTAACAAAACAAATGAAATAGTTTGATATAATGAGTTTGCCAACAATATTAGACAGAGAGCTGCAGTCTTCACTGACTAAGCAAACAAAATTTTAAGTTTGAAAGAACAGTAAGCATAGCGGGCGAAGGACTATATATTAAGTATGTATGCTGAGCTCCTAGGCATGTGGCCATAGTTGTTTTATTGAAATGTGCCTGATTCTGATAAGGCAAAACAAATCTATTTTCCAGTTTAAAAAACACCAGAAAATTCCAACAGCTTCTTAGTCAAAACAGCTACAGACAGGAAATAAAAATTTGGCCAGTAACTACACACTATTGAAATGTGCTTTATGCTGCTCAGTGAAAACCTGGATTTGACTAGCTTTTCATTATCTTTACAGATTGATCTTGAAACTGGACACAGGTGCCCACCTTGGGGCTGGACTAAAGAAACTTCCACCTCATGGGTTGTAAACAATGGCTTGAAGCAAACAGTTCAGAGGTTTTGCTGATTCCCTTTAGGTTGTTCTTGATTTTCTTATCACATTACATATTCATTCCCTCTTTCACTTTACCAGCGGTATCTGCTACTATAGTTTTCAGGTGGGTGTGTGGACTGGTGCTCCTACAGAGAGGAAGAAACTTCCATCATACGTAGGTAGGAATGCGCCCAGGTGATGTTTTGTTTTTAATCCAGTTTTTAAAATCAAATGCTGGCTGTGCTTTCGAAGCCATGATTAACAATTCTGATTATTATCTGACACTTCTGCTACTAGTGACCTACCCAAAGGACCTCTACAATTTCGAAATTAGTAGCCAAGTGTCACATCACAATTTCTGCACCATCTACAAAGCTATATACAGAGCTTTTTCAGTTAGGATTCAGAATGAATTTATAGCAAACATTCATAACAACTACAGCCCACTTGCTTTAACAGCTGCAAGAAATTGCATTTAAAAGAGTAAGAATATAGTGTATACTAGAGTTAGCTGAAAAAATGACAGTGTAGAAGGCTTAAGTCAGAAATATGTCAGGAAAAATTAACTAAATACAAGAACAAGACTAAAATAGACAGTTACTCTTACAAAGGAGGCTTGAAAGGAGAAAAACAAAGGATTTCCATAATGCTTAGGAATCTAGAAAACACAGCAACCATGGAAATAGTTAAAATTTAGACTATGAAATCCAAAATGAAAATGAAGCTTTGATGTTCATGTATGATTATTTATTCTCTGTAAACCTTCCAAGAAAACAAAGGCTGAAAAAAGGTCTTTAAGCTTACTCTTAAAGAGCAGACAAGGAACAAATCACAAGCAATTCCTAAGAGAAAAAAGGTAAGTGATATGCAAAGGAAGATATATGCAAGGGAAGTAAACCAAGACCTTCATTGTGGTGGTGTTATCGGTTTGGTGAAGCTCCTCCTTATCAAAGCACATTTATCTTTATGCAAATGGCCAATAACTCTGTATCGCATGTGATTCCCAGAACAGTTCCCTCGCTATGACTGTGTTCATTGACAATATATGGTGTGTTGTATCCTTTAAATTTACTTTGCTTTTTAAATCTGATTAACAAACAAAGCATCCCTCTCCCTGTTGATATATAGATATATATTGATCCCTATTGATAATCATATATACATATATATCTATATTGAGAGATTATTCAAAACCACTAAGAATAAATACTATAACTCTGCAACAAACAGCTAGAATTTAAGCCCACAAGCAAGAAGATAATTTAACAGAGTCCAGAGATGCTTTTAAGAGTAACAATTACAGAACTATGTAATACATTTTTAAGGACCACAGAAAATATTCCTGCATTTTGTTTAAATCTGAAATTGCAAGTCACTAGGAATTTCTCTTAAGGCATTTCTAATAGCAGAATAATATGGAAGTGTTTATGCATATTTTTAAATATACAGATATATTTTTTATATTGCTTTTATAAATATATTCCTATATATTTATTAGTATTTAAAAGAAAAATCTACTAACAAACCACATGTATACACTGGCTTCTTTGTAAGAGTTCTTTACATTAGAAAAAAATTCTATGCAAGCACATGAATTCTTTTAAATATGAGAAATTTAGCCTGCCATGACATTTCAATAAAGTTTAGCTCTCTGGTTTTTTCAATAAATTCTTTCTATATTGTGTTAGTATTGTAATGTTCAGATTTTGTGAACAGATGGTGTTTATTTTGATAACAGTTACCAAGATGCAAAAGGAAAGCAGAAGCGTAAGTGCTGTTGTTGCAAGGTTTGGCATTAAATTTTCTTTTTTTGATCCAAAAGATGAATTTTCCAAGAACAATAGATCAACCAAACCTAAAAACAATTTAGTGTAACAGAAGTGAAGCACATAATCAGGTCTATGACTGAATAACAGATCCAAAACTTACCATTTTTTTCCTTTTATCTTGTTCTGTGGGAGGTTCCTCATCTTCTGTAACCTTGGGCTCTTCAAAATGAGACATTAACATGCAGCTAAAAATGGGAATAAGAACTGTTTTAACATATACTACCATTAAAAATAATTTTAAAGCACTTTTGAAAACACAGAACAGATAAGAGAGTTTTCTGAAAGTCAGGCAATCTAATAAAAAGTAATTTTTTTCTGAGAACAGTGAATCTGATGAAGCCTGAATGCATGTTCTCTGTCACCTCTAACCATGTAACAATCTCAGTTATCCTCCATATTGTAGCTTAAGTTGTGGGTTAAAAATGCATTTGTGCATATATAAAACAGACTACATATGGCTTTAAAGAAAATAATATAGAAAAACCTACTGTTCCTAGCAAGAATTTTCCCCCCTTTTCAAGAAAGTGCTAGACAAGCACTCTACGCTAAGTCAAAGTGGTACATATACAAAGATTGCAAATATGTCTCATGGCATTCATGTTTTTCTGTGGGATCTTTAACAAAAGGACCTGGAAACTTACAAGGACAGTGCTGTTGATTCTGCAATAAAATCTGCAAGACACTGAACAAAGGTTTTAAACTCATTTTTTGTTTTGCTTCACCCTCAGTTGGCAGGTACCCGTATGTGCAAGTAACAGCCATATTTTAACTATTATTTTTGAAGTAAGTATAAAACCAGAAAATATGAAGAAAAAGACCCAGTTTGAAAGTCAGAGGTTTTCCTGTCTGTTGAAACAGTCTGAATGGACTTTATAAAGACACTGACAAAAGCTATCCTGTAGCAAACATGCCTTTCATTCTCTTTACATGCTCTATGCTGAAAGAATTGACAAATATTCCACCACTTTATCAAATCTTTTCCTTATTTCTACCTTAAAAACCAAAAGGATTTGAAAAACACTCAGGCAATGACTACTTGCCACCATGCATCAGGTATGATTTAAGACACAAAGGACACATAATTCATATATTACAAAGCACCAAGACAGATGCAGATTATTGCTCATTTTCAGTCCTGCACATTTTTAATTGCTGCATTCCACTAGCATGTGAAATGCTCCATCAGTTAAGATGAATAACCCATTTTGAAGTTACTTAAATGAAAAAACGGTTGTGATTTTTTTACGTGGTATTACATGATTTTACATGAAAATATTCAGACTTACTCTGTTTACATAGTTAGTTTACCATTAACATGTGTTTAGAACTGCATGAAACACTTGCCAAACAGCATGGCAAGCAGGGTCAAATGCTAACACAGAAGCCATTTCTATTAAAGGGATTAGTTATTTCAAAATAATACAGCTAATTGCGTATCTCCTCTGCTCAGAAATGGCTGCTTACATCTCAGTTTATTAAAGGAAAAGGAGACAAAAATGTCAACTATCAAAACATACAAGATCAACTTAACTTTTTCAGACCTTCATAAATTTTAGGTACCATAAAATTCAAAACACAAGGAGAGGAGAGAATAAAAGAAGAGATGATGATAAAATTCGGAAAAATCTGGGTATTGGTGAGACAAGACCAGAGCAATGGAATGCTCCCCTTTCCAAAATATATGAGGTTTGTAAAGCTCTCTTGTAATTATCCCTACAATGAGAAACATGAACACTAGGAAACCTGAGTGTAACCCCTTTGTATTGTAAGATGGTATAAACATTTCCATAACCTGATTAAAATCCAATCGAAATCTAAAAAATGACAAGACTTTTACCTCTTCCAAAATCTCACTGCTTTAACTACAACAGTTTCTTTAAAATCCCAGTTTAAATGTAGTCATTTAAAGTGGTTAAGCCACTTAAGCCATTGCTGTTGTTTATGATTTTCCCTGTACATGTTTACCCTCTCTTCATCCTTCAGTGGCTGAAGTTCTGTATTGCTTCAGCCTTGATCTTCCTGTGTTAAACACACACATCATTAGATTTCCTGCATTACAATAATTAGCTAATATGATAATCAGTGGACTACACATTATCTTTTTTCTGAACCAGTTTGGATTTAAGCCATTCTTCTTCAGTCTGGAGAGCCACAACAATGCACATGATTTCAGATGACTGCTCTCACTTTACTTCCAAATGATGTCAAAATATATTACACAAGTGTCAGACTCTTTCAAACAGCTCTTTCAGTACCTGTCAACATAAGTATGTCCTTGGTTCAGTGTGGCTATAGTTTATGAAGTAAAAACAATGCCCAGAGTTCGGAAAAGTAGTGACAAGTTCTACAAGCCTTCAGGCTTAAAATATGAAATAAACTAAGATGAAGTTTATTTATTTCTCAGTGAGAACTCTTTTCAACAAGTGCTGGCAAAGCAACATGTTTAGAAATAAAAGGGACTCTGTAACATTGTCTCCAATGGTAAACAAAACACCGTGCCAGACATTTTGCATATTCCCAGACTTTGGAGTTACATCTTCTTTACTGAGAGTAAAGAGTTTGGTGGGAAGTACTTTGGCAAGCAGTTCTTAGGCACAGTTCAGGCTCAGCGTGAGCGTGGACTGTTCTCAACACACAGTTGTGTGCGTACCACCTGTTCAAAGTGGAGAAGAACTTAATACATTGCATTCTGGCTGTTCTGTGCCACCTGGTTTCAGTGGCAGCAAACATCCCCTTAAGCAGTTAATTAACTAGTTCAGATACAGTCTGTTCCTTCAGCATGTAATGATCAGAAAGAAAATGCTTGATTCTTAGCATCAGAGCATCCATAAATTCTGTTATTAGCATATACTGTCTGTAAGAATATCCTGCAGGGCATCTGTTTTTAATGTTTTACAACTATCCATTCTAAAAGTGTATAATCATTATAGAGATAAAAATGGCATTAAGATCTCTGTCCAAAAAATATCTTACTATTCATTAGGTTGGGTTTTTTTTCCAGCTTTGATGGACTACCACCAGTAACCAGAGAACCTTCAGGAGATGAATGAGTGTGGTGCTGGGAGGCATAGCACTGTGGACACCCCCAACACCTTCCTGCCACAAGCAAGCTCTTGCTCCTAGCTCAGGAAACTGTCTTTTGAGATATATATCCTGTAGCAGCACATGTGTTACATGGAACAACTGGAGAACTGTCCTTGTGGGATATGCTTTCAAGTTCTCCAGGACATGAAATATTGTACACTAGCTAAACTCACATAAGGTTCATGTCATACTCAAAGAAACTCTGAGCTACCTCTGAGCTAGGGTGGTCCCTATCAACACACAAGCTTGTTGTATTGAAATTTTATCAAGTAAGCAAAAAGCAGATCTAAGCATATGAATGTTTTAAGACATCATTTAGTAGATAACTTAATGAACAATATAAAACTATACTGTCATTTTAAGCACTCTTTCCCCATTGCAGTTGTTCTCTTTTAAGACCAAAAGTTTCCTGTCTTCCTAAAATACGCACTCTTGAGGAAACAGAACTCTAACAAACATGTTTTAATTGCCTACAGATTTTTCAAATCAATATACTTCATATAAAACAGTATTGCTACTGTTAAACCCAACAAAATTAGATGTTCCGCTTACTCTTTGTATGTTCCTGTTTCAGAATCTTCAGTCATAACATCATGCAGTCCTTCGACTGAAATGTTGATGATACCACAAAATTTATCTTGGATAACACTGTAAAAGAACAAAATTTATTTTGGATAACATTGGGAAAGAACAGGAAAGTGACTTAGCTAAAGGAACTGCACAGGAAATTTGCTCAGCTGTAGAGTACATTTACTGAGAGGTATTTTCCTTGCTTACTGCTTATCTGAGCATGCTATCAAGCAACTAATTCAGTATTTTTCTTTAATTACAAAAAGGCTTCCAAATACACAAGAAACATTATTCTTAAATATAATAAAACGTAATGTGCCACTGAAAACCTAGAAGTAACTGCAAATAGAATAGAAGAAAATAAACATTAGCACAGGAGTCAAGAACTGAGTGGGAAGGGCATGCTCCTGCCAGCAGGGAAGAGAGTAGTAGCTTTTAATCCCAACACATTTACACATTTTCTACCGTCACTATTCAATGCATAAACCTACACAACCCCTGAGCAATGGCTGCTTGTAAAGAAGATACACTCCCCTATTTATCAGTATTTCTTCACCCTCTTAGGCAGCCAACTCCTCAGAGAGGGTGGAAAAACCCTGCACACCCCCAGTTCTACAGGAATGTCACTTTCCTGACTGTACAGAGCAAGATCGGACAGGATTTATCTGTTTAAACACAGGTACCTCCTGCCATTTGACACACAAGGCTATTTAACACTAATGCAAAGGGCTGATACATATCACTTGGGACTTAAAAGGCATGAGCACCTTTACTCAGCATGACCTGAAGGCCTATATACGTCCACAATGCCCAAAATTGCACTAAACATATTTACATTTGCCCCTGCCTCAAGAAAGGATGTGCCTGTAGGGTAAGGATATAGAAACATGATCTCCCCATGATGGATAAAGTTGGTGCCACCAGGTGCTAGTTAATGGAAAGCAGCCAACTGCTGCTTCTGCTCCATTTCCTGCCGCTGTGGAGTTAATGCCAGAGACATGCTATTGTGGAACCTTGGTTCTTGGACTCCTACTCTGTGAACTGCAAAAGGGTGAAGACAAACTGCAAGTGAAAAGATGTTCATCTCAGGAATACCTCTAGCTACATGCAGCAAAGAAAGAGAAAGGACCTAACCGGTGATGGTAAACTACAACTCTTTTCCTGGGACTGCCATTGACTGAAGCACCTTACTGCTCCATTTGGATTTCAGGCTTAATTCTCCCAAAAAGATGCTGCTGCTCCCTACGAGGCAGATGCAGAAGCAGACACATTCCATTTATTTACAGGCACTGAATACAAAGTTCATATATTGTAGTTTGATTGTAACTGATCATTGTTTTAACACTGACACATCTATTTCTTAATATTCTTCCATTTCCTTTTCTTATTTGGGATGAAAACTGAAGACATGCATAAACTGTAGCTTCTTATACAATAGCAACTGCTTTTGAAAAATTTCTTGTCAGACACACAACAGAATTTTACACATATGACAAACAGTTATATAGCAATAGATGCCTTGGAAAAAGTGCTTATGAAGTTAGAATACAAAGCATAGAAAATATTTCTTTATATTTGTTTTGATAAAATTGTAATTTCACTCATGATCATTTGTTTCAAAGGGATTCGTTTTTTCTGCTTTTTAAATTCAGCTACTGTTGTATGCCAGGATCTGAAGTGTATTTTGTATCATCAGTCTTGCAACTCCTGATTTCCACAACATGAAAACTGACATAATTTTTACTGCCTGATTGTCAGCTATGTATTTTAAAAGACACTCCTTTGCCAATCACATTCAGAAGAGCAAAGTATAACATGTTGTGAGACTGAATCCCTGTGAGGTTCTGCAGACAGCAAGCAAACAACCTACTGACTTCACAGCACAGCTGAGAAAGCGAACAGTACCTCAGCCACCTGCACAATGAGCCCTCCAAGACACAGCAGGTTTCTTCACCAAGTCAGAGGTCCTGCCTAGCACACCTCCCATTAAGACTCTTTTGCCTCATCCTCCTCTTTGAAACACATCTCTAGGAAAATGCCATTAACACGGTTAGTATTTTCCAACATGAGTAAGGTTAATATTTTCCAACAAGCTGCCCTCAGATTCACGTCAATAGTAGACAAGAGCCATTCAACTGAGAACAAATGTGAACATTTTGCACCCTGGAAAAGTAAACTATGCCCCCCCATTCATTCGCACTACTTAATTCGCACTCTAATAATAGAGGTTGCTGTCCATTACCTGTATTATTTCTTCCAAGTTTCATGAATCCCAGAATGGTTTGGGTTGAAAGGAACCTCAAAGGTCACATAGTTCCAACCCTCCTGCCATAGGTCCAGGCTGCTCAAAGCTTCAACCTGGCCTTGAACACTTCCAGGGATGGAGCATCCACAGCTTCTCTGGGCAACCTGTTCCAGTGCCTCAGCACCCTCACAGTAAAGAATTTCTTCCTGACATCTAATCAAAACCTACTCTAAGTTTAAAGCCATTCCCCCTTATACTATCACTACAGTTCCTGATGGAATAGTCCCTCTCTGGCTTTCCTGTAGGCCCCTTCAGATACTGGAAGGCTGTTGTGAGATCTGCACACAATCTTCTCCTCTCCAGGCTGAACAGCCACAACTTTCTCAGCCTGTCTTCATAGCAGAGGTGCTCCACTCCGCTTATCAACCTTGTGGCCTCAGGACTCGCTCTGGAAGTATCCTGTCCTTCTTATATTGAGGGCCCCAGAGCTGGATGCAGCACTCCAGGTGGGGTCTTGTCAGAGCAGAGCAGAGGGGCAAAAACATTTTTCTTGGTAATTCCTCAAAAGCACATAGGGAAATCATTAATTTCTTGGAAAGGATATTCTTACTTTATGATATAAATGAGAAATAGTATTTCACTTCTTTCTTTAGTGGAAGATTCATGACAGTTTTTCTTTTTTTTAAGGAAAACAAAGTATGTAGAACACCTTTCAAACTGCTTGCCTGCAGCTTTCAGTAAACGTAATACCTTTTCTTTTCTCCCCTTTCTTTTTTCCCCCTTGCAGGAACCCAGAGTGCAGAGAATATTTCTCTGCCTGTTTTGAAGGGTTTTATGCCCCTGAACAACACTGTTTTTGACCATCGTCCTTGGAAAAAACTGCCTACTCTTACAGAAGAATTAGAAACTACACTAGTGTAAATTAGGTGATAGGCTACTATGTAAGACTGTCACAGGGTGAAAAATTTAGAGGTTTTGGGTTTGTTAATGTCGTAAATAAATAAAAGCAAAAACCATCAAAATGAAGGATTGTTGTTGTTCTCCAAACCTCCTTCTTCTTCTTCTTCATCTACTCCATATTCTAAAGTAAAAGTAGTTTGAGATGATTGGACAAAGAATTCCACAGTTCCTGGCTGTGTTACTAAATAATTGGTAGAGAAGCAAAAATAATGTACGTTTTTAGTAACCATTGGTTGATTCACCTTTAAAAAGGCCGTTTAATCTTGATAATTTGGCTTTTCTCCGGTATGCTCTGCTTTGTGCTATGTCTGGATCATGCTAGAGACTGTTTCTCTGGTAAGATTTAATAAACAACTATCAAGAAGCAGCGAAGGTTGAGAGTCCCATTTGTCTCTCGAACCCCTGGCAAGGATTTTAAAAGATCTCTCCCATCAGGAAAGGCATAATTATGGCATGGTCAGTGTCACCCCTTTAAATGGGACACACAGTTTCTTTCTACCAAAAACCCACTGAAATATTTACCAAGCATGGAGCTATTAAACAGTGCAACTATTTCTAGAAAAGAAGACACATGCATGTGAAAAATAAAGATACCATAGACTCATGCTTTAAAAAATGAAATCTCAATTAAAGTTCAGTGGCAATATAAAATACATCAGGCCTTATTTTCATAGATGAGAAAGCAAGTCATGCCACTCAATGTAATACCTTTTCAAAGAGACTAAAATTAGCCTGCTTATTTCAAGAAATAATTAAGAAGTCATATGAGCAGATTCAAAGAAGACAAACACTGTATTCAGATGAATTTTCAAACAGTTAATATGTTTCATACTAAAATCTTAAACCTGGAGGAAGGCAGCATTTAAGCAGTTCCCCTCTTGAATTGCATATAATCCAGATTAGCAATGAGACAAACAAAAGCATCAGGCTATAACTGGTTTTATAACTATGCAGTTTTCCTAAATTACTGGGACAAAGCCTCATTTGGTATGCAGCAAAAATAAAAGACCCACAATTAGGACCTAAAACACTCCATAACCCAGTTTCAAAGATACAATGACTATATTTTCTTTTTATTACAGAAAGGATATTTTATGCTGCCTGTTAATAAAATTCACCTTACCAGTAACAAAAACAAAATTTAGCATTCAGTGCAGCTTCCATATGAATAAACTCAAACCTTCTATTTCAAACTTTGCATACTTTTTAGATAAAAGAATAAAAGCTTTGCGTAGGACAACACAGACCACATCTGTTCTGAAAAAAAAGGCAGGATTTTTTTTTCATTCTGTCTATAATTTCTAATGCACTCAGCTACATATACAACTTTTTTATTATCCTGAGGTTTTATGTGAAAATTCAAAATTTTACTTCAATTATATAGCTAACTACTGTAGATAAAGCTCTATCACCATGTTAAAACATGTCTTGACAAATTTTTAGTGGTGCCTAAATAAAATGGACCCCCTATCTGCTTTGCACATCCCTCAGAGAGGGAGAAAAAATACTTTTTTAGAGATTAAAAGAAAGAGAAAATGTTTTCTGCTTTTCTACATTCACCAGGATGAAGCAACAAACACCAAGAAGAGTTTCATTTCATATCTTTACTAGTGTACATATTGAGAAAGCTTAATTAATTCTTTATTCTTATCTCAGCCAAGGAAAGAGGTGGAGTGGGACAAATAGAGATTACTTTGCACATACTGTAAGTGACGTAAATGATTATTACACCAACACCCCTTAGGAGCTGCACAGTACTAAGGACCTCCTATAGCAGTAAAGCAGCAGCTAAGACAATCTTTCAAGGGGAGTCCTATGACTGACCATAAACCTGATCTTCATGAAGCACCACTTTGCTTCATGAGGGCAGACTCAACTAAGTCTTCTAATGTATTCCCTAATGATTTTAATAGACATATGAACCACACATATACATGAAAGGGTCAGTTTCCTGGAGTGAATATTTCAATACAAAAGATACTGACTGCTAAAAAAAAAGGCATTTCCCTCACAACTGCATAATAAATCTCTCAGTTCCTTTTTAGTCTGATCCTTGTGTTGGCAAGCTGGATATTAGAGAATGTCTCCACTCCAAAGGACGGCTTTCAACTGCTCCAACTCAGCTTGCACAAACAGCTACAACACCAGTTTCCTTTCATGCTCCATCTACAGATGGTGAGACTCATACTTGGCAAACAACTCCACAACAGCTTGTCAGTGAAAAAGATGCACCTTCTGAGAGAACCTCTCATGCCTTTCTGTAGGAAACCAGAGCCTAAAATAACAGCTGCTCCCAGCCACATTTCTTTGAAAATTAAGTTTATTCAGTTTCAACCTTTGTGCACACCCAAAACTCCTCTGTAAGAAAGGCACAGCAGCATTTTTAGCAAGAAATCTTAACTAGTTTTTATTTCATTTGAAGTCCATTATTTCTGAAGGTGCCCATGTAAAATTAAAAATTTAGAAATATAGCACATAAAATTGCTGAACCTACTACTGTGCAACCATTGATTGTGCAGCTGTTACTAAACGAAAACAAAATTAACATTTATCACAAGGAATTATGTAGGACAGACATAAAGTAACAAAAATGGGTTAAAGAGGAAGAGACTGCAGTGGATTAGCCTCTGGAAAAAAGTGCATAAATTACATCCAGTGTTTTCCCTTCTTAAAAGCATTTCCCCATTATATTTAACATCTGATCTTAAGTTAGAAAATTATTTTAAAAAATAGTGTCTACTCAAGTAGTACAAAACAGTTTAAGCTTTTGTCCAAAGTGTTCCCTAGAAGTATTTGATCTATTATACAGTAAATTACAGTTAAATACAGTATTATTGCATTACATTACTAACAAACAACAGTGAAGGCACACTTGCACATTCATACACCCATTCAGAGCAGTCAAGATTTATGCATGTCCTGGTAGCAGATAATAAATTTTCCCTTCTGGGAAAGAACTGCAGATGGACAAACAGGATGACTGGGAGCTGCACAGCGTGGATACGCACGAGTTACACGAGCAGGAAAGAGAGGGGATAGAATAAGAATGCTAAGGGCAGTTCTGGCTCAGCTGGAGAACACCACAGGGTCCAGGCTGAAGCCTGGAACAGCAACATTCTTCTACACAACTTAAATCAACACCATGGAGGAAAGTCTGTCAAAGCATTGTTCCCCATTTTTTCTTGAAGAAAATGGTCCAACTATAAACCGTGTAACTTATAAGCAACACGGCTGAAATCTTAGGGCACACACCTGGAGAAGATAAACAGTATCTACAAAACTAAGTCCCATTAGTTGAAAATTTTACAATATTGGACTATTTGGAACATAGTTTTATGACTTTTAATTCCTGAATAAAGTTTGAATTACTGAAGTAACAACCAGGAAAAAAACAATCGCAGAAATTCGGGTTGAAAATAAAGCTACGACATACTAGACATAACCTGACAATAATGGAACACCAATATTTGAAACAGAAGTAAAAAGTTAAATGCAAACTATATAAGAAAATATCTGTATTTGAAGATGAAGCCTTCACTAAGAACACATACCTTGACCTAACACTTCCAAATATAAACGAAATATGTAAATGTTTTCAGCCATTAATTTAGCATTATGTATTTACAGTGTAGTGTATTTCTTCAATTTGTACCTCTTATCTAGCTAAAACGTCCCTCAAAATATTACTACGTAGATGCCAAAGTATCTTTTATTGACAATAATTAACCCGTGTCTAAGGTAATTATGTCTAATTACCTTAGACATAACAAATTTGGTCATTAAACTTTGGTAAATTTCAACAGAAATTTAGTTTTTCTTAACTCCAGTTTGGGGTATTTCATAAAATGATACAGATACACACTAATAAAAAAGTCACTTTAATATATTCATTACACATGCTGAACAAACAACTTCGTATATTAAAATATGCTATAGGTATTAATAGAATTTGTATAGTTTTAAATTTTTCTCTTACTCAAGAGTTTGAACATGCTAGCTGTAAATGTACTTTTTTCTACTGCGTTTTATTTAATAGAGGAAGAGTACAAACTCTATTACAATAAACACATGAAGCACTGTTTTCTCATTCTCCAAGATTTCTTGGCTTTGTGATCCTACTAAGAACTGATGTCTTGCTTGCTTCACAATAGCTATGGAATTTCTATAAGAATTTACATCATTATTAAGCAAAATAAATTACAGGGTACTTTATACTGCATGTATACTTGAGCCATAGGTGAAAGATTCCTACAAATAGGGACTGAGGTTAATAAACTTATCCATGTCAGATTTAAATGACATATAATGAAATAATCCATAAAGTTGAAAACATTCAGGAAGCAAATGATGATGCAGAACCCAATTGTGCCATTTCCCACAGTTCTATCAAGCAGTTGATTTTAATCAGTGGAAGTATTTTTACAAAATTGAGTTCTTGATTTCTTGACCTTTCATATGACAGTTAACACCAAATCAAATGAGTTAAATTACAATGATGAATGTTCAAACAAGATGACCTGTGCCTGACTTTCTGATGCTGTTCGCTTGAGCAGCCTTATTTGATCCAGTTCTGAATGTCCCACTGATTTCTGAGTTAGGGACTGCACTGAGTCAGTTATGTTGTATCTGCCAGGCTGATAAAAGCCATAATATTCTATACTCTTTTCCCCTGAGTTTTCCAGCACCTTTAGTTTCTGCCTAAACTGAATAATTTTACAGGTTAAGAACAGGATAACAGCACAAGCCAGAATGAAAAAGGCTAGTAAAATGTCAAAAGCTTGATTCAGCTTTTCAACCTGTTGTGTACAAATCAGGGTTGTTTTTAATGATACAGGAGCAGCATCTGTTGTAAATAACTGTTCTCCTTCTACAGTTCTATTAGAAGGTATAATTTCTGCTGGTATTTGCACTGGTAATGTTGATAATACTGTAGTTGCCTGTGATGGAATTTCAACAGCATATTCCTCATAGGGCAGTGGGGTAGAAGATGTAGATGCAGTTCTTTCCCAGAAAGTAACATATTTAGTTTCTGCACTGACAAACTGTTCCAGTGTGTTGTGCCTGTTGCCTTTATGCCAGGCCATCATCACAGCGGTAGTGCTGTGACGCACCCCGAAGGATCCCAGACTCGGGGTAGAGCCCAAGCCGGCTGTGGGGCCAACGCAGTTTGAAAACCGAGCCCACTTCATATAATGCAAAGGTCTCCCACGCATACTCTGCGGATTCTGACAGTGGATTTTTGCAGAAACAAGAGATGATGCTAGCCAATTAAGTAACCCAAGCATTTTGCAGCTGCAGTTCCAAGGATTAGAACTTACCTGTAGATGAGTTAAAGATACTAAGGGCTTGAGCACTTCAGGTTGTAACTCTGTGATATTATTAAATGCTAAACTGAGTACTTTAAGTGACTGCCCCATTTTTTTAAAGGTACCATTGCTAATAGTGGCTATTTTATTTCTGTCTAGCTGTAGATACATTAAATTGTTCAATAAAGTAAAAGTGCTGGAATTTATATTTTCTAAATCATTATAACTTAAGATTAGCTGGCTAAGGTTGTTTAATCCAAAAAATCCATTTACAGCAATACATTTTAGCTTGACATTTTTCAAAGACAGATATCTAAGCTTGTTAAGTCCCTTAAATGCAAAAGGCTGAATTGATCCAATGGGATTGTGAGACAAAGAAAGTCTTTCAAGATTTTTGAGCCTTCCAATAGCATTTGATGGCACAAGTGTTAAGTTGTTACCTTCAAGAAACAAATATGCAAGATTTTCAAGATGATGAAATGCTGAATCTGATATCCATGAAATCTTATTATGGGCTAGGTTTAGTGTTTGGAGTCTTATCATTCCCAAGAAAGTCCCACTTCCAAGGACACTGAGACGATTTCTTTGAAGTGTTAAATACCTAACAGAAAGGAGATCACTAAATAATCCTCTGGGAAGAAAAGCTATTTGATTATTCTGAAGGTATAAACAATGAAGATTGGAAAGGCCTTCAAAGATTCCTGGATCCAGGTGTTTAATATTATTGTTATTTAGATGCAAGTAGCACAGTTTGGGGACTTCCATAAAAGCTTTTGGGTGTACATACAAAATACTGGAGTTATCCATGTAGAGTGCAGCAAGCTTCTGAAGGCCTCTTAGTCCATTTGGAGTGACATGTGATATATTATTTCCACTGAGATAAACAAGAATTGTTGTTTCTGGAAGGTTCCAAGGGATGCTTGAAAGCCCTGCATTACGACAGCTAACTTGTCTCCCTGTGCAGAGCTGACAAGCAGATGGACAGCCAAAAGCCTCCTTCTGAAGCAGCAACAAAAGAAAACAATTAAATATATACAGGAATGCTCCTGGGCAGGGTGGAGAACTTTGCAGAACACACATATCCCTGTCTTTGGCCTTCTTACTCATCTCTGACTTCACTATTAGAGATAAAAAGAAGTATATAAATATTATTAATTCAAATATATTCATTATATTTATTAATTACTATTAATTATTTAAATCTATGTGTACAGTTTTTAAAATATTAGCATTGCTCTCAAGATTGGTATTTTACATATTATCCTTTCATGCCAAAAAGCAGTTTAAAACTTAAACTTACTAACTGAACTACACAGAAAAAAATTTTCCAAGTAAATAGACAATTAAATAAATGTATTGCCAACATAGCCAGAAAATATTTAATTGGCTGCAGCATAAAAGCATCTAAGCTGTCAAAATAACAGCTTCTATTAAATTAAAAATACTATTTATCAACTATTTCTTATAGTTAACCATCACTAAGAAATATTTCAAAAGCATTCAGATAGAAATGCCAACTGTAAACAAGTTAGCTTTCACTGGCAGCTCACTGACAATTTGAATTTTACTTTTATAAAGCTGAGTTACGTTTAAAATAAATAAAAGCAATTCCTTACCCCAAATCTGAAGTTCATTGTTTCCGTTATTTTGTTGTTGGCAGTCCACTGGACTAAGTTATAAGCTGACTGACTACACTTATCTGTGAAACCTTTGGAAAGGCAGTATTGCTGCGTACTACAGCACTCACATTTTTGCCCCAGGGTTTGCAGCAGTTTGCTCAGGAAACTAAGAAAGAAGTGCCTAAAGTCAGGTTGCCATGGATACAGGAAACCCTGGGACAGGAAGCCATTTTATCTGTGCTTCAGAAGTATTGTTGGAAAGGAAATCTCAATGATTTGTTTCTAGAAAACCAAGAACTATCTTAGTCTGTAACTGCTAGGTTTTGTTGTTTGGTTTAACTAGGAGAGCTCGAAGGAGTTTTATCTTAGTTAGGTATAACTTTCAGAATAAAGCAAAACTATTTGTAACAGCACTATTGCATTACCTGTAACTCCCTTATCTTTCAGCTAGAATCTGAAACCCTTTATTAAGTCAGTAGCAACACGTACACTGTTCTCTGCCTACAGGGCCAAACTGCTGCCACACGCACACACATTCCAGTGGTCCAGCTAAGAGGGAAAAGAGACACTCTGGAGGGAAGAGCCCAGTGCCTCCTGTCCCCTGGCAAGGCACACCCTGCCAGCAATCCCAGAGAAACCTGTGAAATCTTAGAATATGAGACCCATATGATGTGGTACTAAACTGCTATGCACTTGTGTTATTTCCAACTTGACCCAAGCACTATGTTAAGTCTCATTAAGTCTCAAGTTAAGTTAGGCCACCCTTTTTAAAGCAAATTTATCCACAGAGGACTATGGGACGGTTTCGGATTCTGAGAGCCACACCTTCAGTGCACAGCTTTCGTTTCCTGCAGTGTCCCCTTTGCAGAAAAACGCTACACAAGCTATAAATATCCCTCTTGCCTAAGGACCGGAGATTACACCCTCAGTTTACCCATCACAGGGAAGAAACACTCGCAAAGTCCAGTCACGTCATCAAAGGAGGAAGTGGGACATTAAGCCTACAAATAGCAACGTAACTGTAATCCCATTATTTTACTTCAACGAGACCTTCTGCTCAGCAGAAGAAAGATGACAAAGCCCATCAGTAGCCATAGCCAAAAAAGAGGTACAACACAGCAGGAGAATCAGTGATCTCACAGAGGAAGCATGAGTTCACGTACGGGGTGAAATGTAACCCAAATGTTTTTGCCTATATAATCCAATCTGAAATGCAGGAAACACATGAGAAAGGGATGCAGAATAGACAAGGACATGCTTTTGTAGAAGCTTTCTTGCAAGTATCTTGTCTAAAATAAGAAATCAGCAAGTAAAATTGGTCTATGGGCCATTTCAGACAAAGCCCATATCAGTTACAACCCAGAATTAGAACTGTATTTATTTTTTTCTGAGACCAGTAGATCAATAGGAAAACTAATGTTCTTTAGACCTGAATATTTATTTTCATGCTTACATTTTTCACAGTATTTAACATAATTGTTGACATAGAGAAAAGTAAAATAAGATGTCATGTCATTTACCTAATGGGAAAACACTGTATAGTTCCCAGGAAGATTGGTGAAGTATCCTGGATGTGGGGGACAGAAGAGTAACTGAAAAGGATTATCCAGATCAAATGGAGTCAGATGAGGGGATAATCAGAGATTGACCAAAAATAGGAATTGACTTCAAACACTTATTATCTTCTACCTAAGCTTCACTACCTATAGTCTATTTATACGGATACCTATATGTGTAAAAAAACCCAAAAAAACCCCAAAAAATTATTCTTCCAAGGTGTGCTATATGAAACAACCCTTTACAGCTAAGTAAGTCAAATTAAAAAAAAAATTTAAAAGGGAAATTTTCATAGAGCTCTCTTTTTGCAAAATGTCAGAAGCACCACATTTTGAAAAACAAAAGGAATTAGTGAAGCTCTATGGTACATCAGCATGAAAATTTAGAGGAACCAGTAGAGCAGTGGCCACATAAAAGAAAGCCGATGACCAGTGAATGTCTCTGTGGTCTTGTACTGAAAGTACCTTATGAATACTGACAAAATTTTTGTTTGAACCATAGCTCCACTGTGGTTCTGAGCACATCGCTGACCCTTCTGCTGTTGAATCCCATGCCCACAATGGGGGAAAAAAATGTCCTAATCAAGATCATGGCTTCTTCCATTCTGCACTAGGAAATCTAGAGAAAGTCCTGTTTTACACTTTGTAAATACTGCACCTGAAGGCCTGAAGGTCTGACTGCAATGTAATTTAGAGATATTATTTCGTTAATACTACGTATTGTTAAAGTATCTGAAAGCAGTATCTGTTAAGAACAAGATGCAAAATTATGTGCCACATAACTGATACCATTTTGGGGAAAATCATAAAAAAGGCTGGGATACACGTATAACTTGGATCAGCATTTCTCAAACTGGCTTGTACTTAAACAATAAAATTCATTACTTTTTGAAAATTGTATGAAAAAACCCAGGAAACACAACAAGCTTAGGCAGCTCTCATTGTAGTACATTTGATTCACTGACAATTTTGTTCTGCAGTGAGAGAACTGCTAGGTTTGTACCTGAATACAGCTTCACGTGGTAACAGAGAAAAGTATTTTTGAACCCACAAGTGAATTTTATCTTAATATACTAATATTGTTGAAGTTACTAATGCTCTTGGCTTTTTAACAAAAAAAATCTAGTTCAACAGTAATTCCTTATAAATACAAGCATGAAGCTTGAGTAACAGCAATTTGTCAAATTGTGCATAAAATGATGGGTTCAAAGTAATTGAAAGAACATACAAGCACTCCACCCAAGTTATATTAAAGCCAGTATAATGAATATTAGGTAGCACGAAATAATCATCCAAATCCCACTTACGTATAGCAGAAAACATGCAAAAAGTTCAAAAACCACGTTAAAAGTCAATTTCTGAGAAGGGATTTCATGCTCATAATAACTACAAAATTATGGTAAAGCTCATGAATGAGGACAACCAATTTTTAGCACTGTAATTATTCTTTTAAGCTTGCAAGAGTGAATCTATGTATTGCCCTCCCGTTGTATATTTAGCAATTATCTCCTCTTGCAGGTCTTACTTTTATTCCCCACAGGTAGGCTATTGTACAACTTTATTTTTCAAATACCTACTTCCTTCTGCCCACACTATCTCTAGATATGAATACAAATCAAAGTAATTCAGGTACTAAACTACTGCTTGGGTAGCACAGACATCAACATTTAATTAACATCCAGTAGGCAGGTGAACTGTTGACACCTTATTAACTTATCAGATCCCAAAACACTTTTCAGTTTCTCATTATCTAGTTTATCTAAAAATTTATGATTGTTTCCAGTATTGCAGATTCCTTCTAGTATTTCATATTTCTGTTTAAGTAAGAACCCTCACTTGCTGCTTTGTCTCCTGAAAATTTCCACAGCATGAAAACTACAGAATTATTTTTCCCATTAAGGATATAAAAATAAGTTTCCAGTTTATAAATCTAATTTGACCTTGGACTCCAGTAAAATAATATGACAGAAAGCTCTCGTGAAACTAAAAGCGCACTTTGAGAAATTGTTAGAATTAATTTCTTCTCTTTATTCAGAAAACTAAGTCTTCTATGGAGCAACCACTAAGTTTGTGAACAAAACGGTAACATAAAGAAGGTTGGCCATGAATGTAACCCACAGATGTGATATGCTGACAATAACACTATAGCTTTAGCCTTTAATATTCACTGCAACATTTAGCAAATTCTGTTTGAAGTATAAAAGCATTAGTGTACTCAATATGAAAGCAATTCAAACCAACAGGTCCAAGGAACTCAAAGTAATTTCCTAAATTTCAACTCCCAGAAATTTAATCAAAACTAAACCCAATTGCAAAACCACACTCTGCCTGCTAGTTTAGGAGACAGGATGGGCATACACTTGGCATTAGCAACTGATAGCTCCAGATACTTAACAAAAAGAGAAAATTTCAACAATTCCTAACCAACTACTACAGAGACTACCCACACACAAAATACAAAAGCTGTTTCTTAAAAGTACAAGCTTTCTTTATACTTAGGCACTTTTTAATATCAAAACTTGATGCTTTGCTTTAAACCCTCACTTTCTCATTAAATTGTCTGAATATGAAACATTATTGTTTCAAGACAGTACTTATTTGCAGAAGTTCTTGTAGAGACATGGGTTGTAGTGTTTATCACTTCTGGTATCTTATCATAATAGTCTGGCACTGTTAAAGAAAGTCACTGAAAAATCTCAGCTGCTCTCTGGCAGTCTCAAATTTCACAGAGTATAGCACAGAGAGATAAGCAGAGGTACCAAAACAGCTCAGAACAAACCCAGCTGCAAAAACAGCTGTAAATCTATGCTTTGGATTGGTTTTTTTTTTTACTTTTGTTAAAATCTTGTGATTTTTACACATTTTTAGCAGTATGCTATACTTCAGTCACTACTTATTCAATATTTAATTTGCAAACATGTAAATCATACATTGCAAAGAGTTTGAAGAAAGCTAGTTAGTCTGTTATCTTTCACTGTCTTTTATACCATTAAAATGTTAAATTTTAGGGTAAATCATAATTAAAATAGTTTTAGGATAGACTTCTGAAATTTTTTATATAGGCCATAAACAAAAACCAGATAGCAGCAGCCACCAAACCCTTATGACTGCAGTTTAGTTTTTTGCAACAGTTTAGTTGCAATTAGTGACATAATTCTTTGCCATCACTTGGTACAATTTTCCGTGAAATCAAGGCTTAAGGGTCTTAGAGGAAAAGATAATATGCTCCTGACCAGACCATATTAGCAATCAAGTGTAGGGGAAAAAATGATGGACACTGTGAACAAGAAGTTTAATGAGTGCATCCTTTTGCCAGTGCCATAATGTGACACGCAATTAAAGAAGTTGGCAGTGCTCCATGTAACCTTCTGAATTATGCAGACTCTGATAGTCAGACTAAGACCAAAGCCACAATTTTCACTCTTATCATTAAAACTGCACTGATACCTATCAGGCAAGCTAAATAAATCCAAGGCCAAACAGTGATGACAACTGCAAAATCATAATTTAAAGAGCTCCTTTAAATGCTAATAGTCTATTAGAGGCGTGGGTGAGAGTACCTTTAACTAGAGGGATTAAAAAATGGAGAGGAAGATAAAATAGCTTCAGAGTATCATCCCTATAAAGAAAGGAGGATGTACAAGTAACTATGTAAGAAATTCTGACTTTATAAATGAGGACATAACTATCCTGAGGAGAACATGACATTTTATTAGGCACTTTCTTGCCATCTACTAACATTACATATAGACAACTTTTTGAGAGGAAAATTAAAATTTCTAACTAATTTTAACAAATGACAGAGGCAAAACTCTATAATAACCTAATGAAGATTTATAATTGCATACTGCAAGTACCTACACTCACAAAATGCCAGTTATCTAACTGGCAGAACTCATACTGGCTGACATATCAGACTTGATACACAATGAGAAAAAGCAGACATTCATTTACATAAAAATTAGAAACCTGGAGCACCTCTTAACCCTTTCCCCACAATACAAAAACATATTTGACTCAAAGGGGTAAAATGAAAACTGCCACTACTCATGTAGCAGAAATCAGAATGAAGAAAGATAAATTAAAATACTTTGTATTTTAGAGTCTCCTCTACTTTAGAGTGGTACCACTCTACACAGGTAGGTCCACCAAAAATGAGCCTATCCTCAAGGACCAAAATTAGTGGCCTATTTTGGAAAGGACTGACTTTGAAAAAAAGGAAACTTGGCAACCTCCCATTCAAGAGTGACAGACATAGCAGAAATAACACTCACCTGCAGAAGGGGAGTGCTTAGCTTTCAGCATGGTGTCAAATGCTACCTGAGGGTACAGTTAGGTACCACCCCAAACCAAGCTGGTCATTGACACTATAATCTTTCCAAAATCTCTTTCCGTTTCTTTATTAGAGAATAAATGTTCCTATCACTCTTTAGCATCCTTCAGTGTTGTTTGTGTTCTACTAAAGTACACACAACTGTAGGAATAAAAAAGATACCTACTTAGCCAAATAAATCATTAAAAGCTTTCAATATCACCAAAGAAGGACATTCCAAAACACTAGTACTGACATTATACTGCAGTAAGCAAGCTAATTATTTCCATATATATATATATGTAGGAGAAGGGAACATAATACAGTTTTAACCACTTTCACATCAGGAACTACAAAGGATGCTGAAAATCTCAAAATGCAGAACCCTAGATAGTGGTGGGGGCCCCACACATTTTTCACAATAAATACGAGGTAGAATGCTGCTATTGACCATATTCACTAGGCACTATTTTAGGGACCAGGGGCACATCTAATAAAACTCAATTCAGTCCTGAAGAGCACTCCTGAAGCTGAATGTTCACAAGCAAGCCATTAAAATTGTAGACAAGCTTGAGTATGACTTAACTAGACCAGGAAATCATGACATTTGTGAATTTACTCATCTATGCTGCTGTCACATTGCATGTCTAACACTCTAGCTCAGATACAATTTTCCTCCAAAAAACTTTAAGTCCTCACGTGTTTTTCTAAAAGCCATTCCTGGTAGAGCTACTGTGTTGTCTATCCACGCTTTCCTCATGTACTGAACATGGAGACACTGTACCTCCACAAGTGCATCCTTACTGCCTGAATATTACTGCACCCTACTGTTACATACAACAGAGTAAAGGCAAAGGTCTTTAACCTGTTTTTTGAAATAGTAAGATTTTTTTAAATAAATGAATGAAAACAGACATGGATGGATATGAGTGACAAACAGGCAGTAAGAATACAAAATGTGGAAAATACTGCCAATGCATATATCTGTCAAACACAAAAAAGTGCTAACATTGATTGACCACACTTGGATAGCAAATGCAGACAGTTAGGTATCATTTAATTTGGGGGAAACCCCTAAGTAATACCAGGAAATTACCATTAAGTGAAAAGGTGCTGCAACACACTAAACAGGAAAGCAGCAGTTATTGTTCTTTTTTTAATATGAATTTCTAACCACTGACACAATGTGCAGCTGTGGGAAGATAAACAGGATGCTAGATCGAAGGACACGCATACATGATTAAAATGCAGCACTACTGTTGCTACCAAAAGCATGTCATTGCATCTGTCTCCGGATGGTACTGCCTACATGAGAAAATTACAGTGTGGCTAATAATGTCACTTTATAACCTGCTTAGTCGAACTAGTCAGTCCAAGAGCCACTGTGAACAATTGCTCTGCAGTGAATCCTGTATTATCTGCTCTAAAATCCTTCACTCATGACACTGTCAAAGATGCTGTACTTGAAACAGAAAATTATTTGTGTCATACTGGTTTTAAATTAATAATGATGGAAGTTTTACCTTCCCCTAAAATGCAGAAAATTCCAAGTTCCACATATTTATAATTATAAACATGATCACTATCTAGAGAAATACCTAGTATCTATGAAGTAATACTATAGAGTTTAGATGGAGAATAAAAAAGGTCACTGTTTAATACTTCCCCTAACATTTTATCCATAAAACAACTCTGAGGGAAGAATGAAAACACATGTTACCTTCATTTTCCCTCCCACTATTTTTGTCTGCTCCCTCTCTTTCCTCTCAAAAATAAACCAGTGCTTCAGCTATAGGTTAGAGGAAGCAACTGGCAAAAGGAGGAAAATTCTCACAAAGTGCTAGACACAGCACAGATGCCTGTTTTCCTTACAGCAGAACTTTGAAAGTCTGAGCTTGCTACTGGTACCAATCTTGACCATCACAGAGCAGATAGCTGAGGGAAGAATCTCACCCTCACCTTGGCCTTCCCAAGACAGCCCATCATTCTCAGGAGACAAAATTCTGTTCTGCCTCTGCAGCTGAGAAATATTGAACTTACTTTTGATATCCAAAGCAAAACCTAATCCGGAACTTGCTTAGTGAGGCGTTCCAACAGGAATAATTACTTTAGCTCCTCTTGAAAACACTTATATGAATCAAAACATTTTGTTTAAATACTATATTATATTTAAAACATTTTTGCTTCAGCTGTGCAAATGGACTTGCACAAGAAGCCTACAGATACAGGATGCAGCAAGTATAATCCCTGTGATACAGCAAAACCAGAGTGACTCACATTGTTCTAGTAAAAGAAACAATCAATTGGCAGAATCCATTTCACACACACTGTCTGAACGTAGGTTTGGCAGTCTATCAATTGTATAAGTGAAATTTTCATAGCTTTGACATAAATATGTCCACTAAAGAGAGGCTTTTTATTTGAGAAGCAGCCTTCTTAAATGATTTGAGTAACTGAAAAATAAAGCTGTCATTTGCAGAAGGTTTTATTATATTAAGGACTGCCAGAAATAACTGGCTTTTACAGCAGGAAATCTGGAGCAGCTGAAGGTAGTCCAAAACAACATGGTTATCTAAAGGAATTTTTTTTTTTCCTTCCTCTCTTTAAAAGAAACTTCACAGGAAGACAGATATAGTTCAGCACCTTAAATTTTAGCTAACACCTCTTTAAACACATTTCAAATATACTTATAGACAACATAATACTGTTACATTTACTGGGAAAAGCCTCTCATAAAGCAACTGCTTGGTTCACCTTTAGCTAGGTGGTTACCCTGATTACCTACCTGACAAAAAAAGGGAAAATTTCTGTGCATATAAAAAGCAATGAAGTCTCTAAGTTACACGTAAGTGTTCCTTCATTTTTTTTAGATAGTGACTACATAGTCTACAGGTTTGACAGCTATTACATATTCTACAGATACTAACATAGCTTTTAGGATTTGGGAGCAATATCTAAATTCCCAACAGACAACACTTAAAGATTGCTCAGGAAACCCAGCAGACTAAAGGTAAACTCATGCAGTTTTGTCTTCCTGAATGTCAAACAGATAAAAATAATCTGAAGGTAACTATGAACTGAACTCTCACTTAAACATGTGTTATACATGAATTCTAGTAATGACAACTTACAAGTCAGTGTATTCAGCATTTGCATTTAAAACTTTCCTTTTCTATGTACATCCAGCAATGATGATGGCTACTGAAAGGACAATAGTAACATCTGCTTGCTAAAAAATCTACAGTGCAAAAACTGTTTCACAGCAACTGTTCCTTTTAATGTCATGAAGGGGAAAACCAGGATCAAAGTTCAGATCACCCACAACAGGAAAGAAAACTGAACATTGTTCCCTGGAAGGGACACCAAAATACTAACATGCCAACTAAAGCAACTACTTAATCACAGATGAGAGAAGCAGATAGTTCAGAGTTAATGAGAATTGACAATAAATCTGCAGTGCTAGTTCCTCGCTTTTACTAAATGACATTTCCTATAAAATAGAAGAAAGGTTACTATAATGCTATGAAACCAAATAAGAAGATAATATAATGTAATATGGAAATTCCATCTTTTTAAGTTTCTCTCGGGGGGAAAGAAAAAAGAATAAATAGAACTACTCATATTGGAATACTTAGCTGCAGAATTGTGAAATACTTTAAAAACCATACCAAGGGCCTTTGAAGCATTCTTATTTAAGGCATTGTACATTTGCTTACCTATTCAATGATGGCAGAAGAGAAAGCAATGCTAAAGCAGAAAGTTTTCTTCTTTCTGGCTGAGTGATGTTATCCATCCGATCAACCCACATTTCAATCATGTTACCAAGAATTTGGTCCACCTGCAACAGGAAACACAACGTTCCTTTTCAGTTATGAGTACATGAGCATGTTTAGGAAATAATTTATTTTAATTTTTCTACCAATTGAATACATGATTTAGTCTTGGAAAGACACCATACAGTTGTATATCTGACAGAAGTAGCAAGTGACAGGTACTTTTTAAATTTTCTATGACAATGCTTCCAGATGCTGAACCCTCCATAACATTAGTTGTAACCTAGATGTTTGAACTGCATTTCATTTACGGAGAGGGAACTAATTCAGGACAGTGAATTATTCAGTTTTCCCCTAACAGTCTCATACAGACAAAGCACATGGACTTATTCTGTTTTACTTACACAGTGACAAATTTAAAAACAAAAAAAAAGACTTGTCATTATCTGTTTGAAAACTGTATTATACCCCAGAAAAGAAAATTATTAAAATTTCACTTAAAGACATAATGCAACACTTGTAGCAAAAGAACCTCAGTAACTTCAGCAGGGAAACTGTAGTACAATGAACCTGATACTCTAGAAACTTAAGGGAGAATGATTAGACCATTCTCCACCCTGCAAGACCCATCAAGGTGGCACAGGGAAAGAAATTCTCACCCTACAATTGCATGTGAACTAAGGGGGTTTACACTGTGCGATGCAGCAGGAAGAGAATTTAGGGAATATATAAAAATTTTAATGGGATGTTTTAAGTAATTACGGGAACATGTAAAAGTTGTTACAGGGTGTTCAGGGAAAAGAGAACAGGAAAGGGAAGAGCCCCTTTTCAAGGAGCTTGGATAATCGAGGCAAAAGTTTCTTCAGGTCAAAAGAAGGCAAAACTTCCCTATGTAATAAAGCTGAAATACCAAGATACAAAAAACCCAAAAGGATAAAAAAGGACAATAAACCTTACCTCCTGACCCAATTCACATGCCATCTGGCTCAAAAGTAATGAAAAAAACCTTGCATTTTGTAGTAGTACTCTACCCATGATCCCCAGATAAGTAGACATCACTACTGGGTATCTCTGAAACAAAAATGAACCAAAACAAAAGTTGCTTAGTTTAACTAAAAAAAAGTATTTGACACACAGTGCAGCAATACATGGAAAATACTTGTATGCAGCCCTTATGTCTTTTACTGTATTTTAAATTATAAATTGCAATTTAAGAGCCTCTAGGAACAGAAAACTGAGTGAGCAATCTTTACAGAGTTCTCAGTTCTTACAATATGAAAACCATGGCAATTTCAAAGTAGATTTTGTCCAAACAGCCAAGAATACTTGCAAGCTGATTTCACTTTAAAATTTAAAACATGTATCTTAAGGAACTAACAGTTTATACTGTTAAAAAATTACTTTTAAAGTTGATTATTTCAGTAACATTAAGAACAATTAGTATTACTGAAGTCATTACTTTTTTCAGATAGAAACTATAATACATTTGCCAATAACTAATCTGCAGGTGTCTTAAAAATAACTGGATACAGTAATAAGTTCATTAGTTTATTATCTTTGGTTATTACTTTTAAAAGAAGCTATAGATTTTTTCATATTAAATTCAGCCCATAAGAATATGACTGTATTTTGTAGAATAGCCTACTTAAAAAACAAAATGCCAACATCTACCTCAAAATGCTAACCCAGATTAATACATTTTGAATAAGGTATAATGAATTTATTAGTCTTAAATCAGAAGACATTTTAATAATCCACTCACTATCTTTGTGCTTTGTACAGCAGAAAGTACTTTGCTACATAGTATTACTTGGCTAAAGTTTGGAAATCTTATTTAACTCAATAATTGGAACCACATATTGATATTTGAAAGTCTTCAACTGGAAAAAAACAAAGGTTTTGATCAAAGAAGCCAAAAAACATGAAGAATTCCACCCACTCATTCCTGCTAGAACTGAAAGGTTCAACACAGTTAAAGCATATTGGATTTTACTCAGTTTCATCCAACATGGAAGTTTGTTAAATACACAGAGAGAAAAGGGAGAAGTTAAGACATCTAAGCCAGCAAAATCTTAAAACCTCTATCTCACACAAAGCATTCTCACATCCTTCAGCTCTTCATATTAGATATGGCAATTAGGAATAGAAGGTCAAGTTGATCCTCTCCTGGTCCAGTTTGTTTTTCTCTGGTCCAGGTACACTTAAAAAGGAATAGTATGTATCTTTTAAAAAAACACAACAAAAAACTCCAACACCTAGTAAGGATTAAACTAGGCACAGAGTTACAGCCCTTAAAAGTGTTAATAGTGAAGGAACGGCAGAACAGCAAAATAAAATTTGTGCTGTTTTATTAAAATAAACACTACATGACAAAACAAGTGACAGGTATGTTGGTTTTTATCTTGTGCTACTGTGTTACTTTGGCAGACTTTTAAAATAGATGTCAAAAATCTATCAGATGCTCTTAAGAGAAAATGCAAATTCAGTATGAAAAGACTGGGCCAGATAATGGAAGGAAATTTCATTTCCAAAAGGAAAAGTAGAGAGTAGTTAAAGCAACTCTTACCTCCCCATCTATAATCCCCCTGAATACTGAAGGCAGAAGGGGTTGAAACATTTGAGGACCCAACACAGGGTTGACTTTTAAGACATTTTCTACAACCTTAAGAACAAAAGAAAAGTAGACAATTAATAAAGTACATTCATAAATGTTAACTGAAGCTTTAAAACTATGTGTACTGGTATATACATATACAGGATGCTTACTGTTCAATACCAGCAACCCCCAGATTTCTGAAACTATATTCTAGTATTCTACAAACCTGATCTGCATAAACACACATGGTGAAAGCTGCCAATAAATGCCATCTAGATGCCAATAAAACCCATCTAGCCAAGCACCCCACAAGCCTCCCCACAGCCCAGGCAAAGTTGATGCGATGGTTTGGAAGAAGGGACCTTGTTCATGCTCCAGGAAAAGCAGCAGACTGAGGTGGCTGACAGGGCAAAGTACCAGCAGTTCAGGGCTTATTTCCATAGCTTTGTCTTGTCGTTTTCCTGAGAAACCACTGGTTAGGACCTACCAGCTCTTTGCAGGTGTGCTCTCAGAGGTGCTATTCTGTGTACCCTGCTCTGGTTCCCAATGTATGAACTCTTTGCTCTTTGTTTTTCAGCTCCTTTCCCCCAGCATGTGCTGTTCCCTGAAGTAACTTATTTCCTGCCTTCTTCAGTTTTCCTTTTGCCCAGATGTTTGCGCTCTCCCCTCGTACCAAGATGGAGATGGGAAGAGGCTGTGAGAATAATGGGCTGAGAGCTGCTCACTCCTACTTCCAGGAAAAGACAGAGACCACACATGTATAAAAACACTGATGTGCTTATAAAGCACACAAAGGTGTCATAAAGGTACCTCACTCAAATATTCTTAGTCTCCATTGACTTCCACCTCAGAGGAATTTCCACAAAGACCTACTCTTCTGTGCTCTTGTCCAATCTCTCCTAAATATTTTTTCTCCTTCTTGAACCTTGTTTCTACTAGTTTAATTTAATTTAATTTCTATTTTTTGCCTTGAGAAAAGTGTTAAGCAGTTGACCCTTTTCAGTGCCTCTCAATTTTGTAGACCTTTAATATGCAGAGGTATAAAAGAAGCTTACTATATACAGAGGTAAACATAACTTTTCTCCCACTCATCTTTCTGGGTACAGGAAGTTTTGGCCAACTCATTTGTTCCTTGCACAGTCTTTTCAAACCTTTTATTGTCTGTGTCAGATAATTAGCAAACCAAGTCACATCAGGCCCCAGCAATCTTGCAATAAATTGTCTTATCAGTCCAAATTAGTATTTTTAAACTTTATTAATTTATTTACTGTTCGAATGCCTACTTTCAATCCAGCTAAAGCTATTTGTAGGAAACTATTACAGAAAACACCCCTGGGTGTTTCTGTTCCCAATGCTTATCTTAGATAATTTTTTTGTTTGTTTAACAAATCAGCATAGTGAAGCCTGACAAAACTTTTGCTTTTTCTAAAAATATTTACAAGGATTACAGCTCACTTATCCCTCTGGAATCGAGAGGGCATACTAGGAAATTGTTCAGTTTACTAGACAAATCTTGCAGTTAATGCAAGACCACACTGAGACCCAAGTGAATGAATAAATGATTCTGTATTAGCAGCATAATTCCATTTTAGAAATCTGATTAAAAGCTGCTGCATAAAACATTTGCCCAGCTATAGACTTTAAATAATACCACTGATAGCCTGGAACTGACATTTTAAGTTTCAGAACTAGAGTCCTTACGCTCCTCACAACAGTAACTACAAACAGGGAAGGCTATCAACTTCACCAGCTGTTTTCTGTCCTGGATTCTGCAAGCAGCTGTGTGACCCACCAAAGAGACAGGTGGGATCCTATTTATATCCTTCATTGCATTTACAATTAATTGAATTCCAGTCCAAGTTTTCATAAGCAACACAGAGCCCCCTGTTAGTGTAACCACTGGAAATGTAAGTAGTAGTAGTAGTAGTAGTACACTGTAGCTACTACTCAGTTATCTTTCAATGTATATTCCAACTTTATTTCCTGAAATTCTTCAAAAGACACATTCAAAGTACTGTTATTAATATTTCAAAAGCTTATGAGTTCCACAACACCATCAGAAGGCTACATGAAAATATAACTTTGAAAAACCTTGAGCAACTCTATTTAAGCAGTTCTGGCTACTCTAACAGCAACTTATGCCAAAGGCAAACAAAACAAAGACTGTTTGCACTCTGTGTCAGGTACAAATGCAAGTATGGGACGCAAAGGAATTTCATGGAGACCACATACATACAGCATTCAATAAAGATTGGACAAGTTTGCTCTATATTCACTAGGTCTCTACACACATGCACAGACTTTAATAAATAGTTAAAGCACCACTGACTCCAATGTCAAGTTCTGCTAAATACATTGGTTTCTTCTACATGATCTACATTCTACTTGAAAATATTACAAGTACAGAGCTGAGTATCTGGATATTATTTTCACTATACTCCACCTTTAAAACTTGAACTTGACCTTCAGTAGTTATGTCCTTCAAAAGCTCACAAAATGACCGGCATAAGTCAGCAGCATACATCTGAAATAAAACAAAAAAGAAGGTATTATGTCAAGCATTTTATATATTTGTATGTATTTAAAAACTCAATTCCTTATGGTTTACATATGTCCAAAGACCCAGTTTCTCTTCAAAGATTGTATTTGCTAAAATTTTCATAATTCCTAAACTAATTAAAATCTAATCTATGCATTTTGTTGAGTTTTTAACATTGCAGGACTTTTAAACAATCAATCTCAAAGACTTTTCTAATGAAGAAGGTGTGACAACAAGGCATAATATCTCTAGTTCAACTCTCGCTAGAATCTATACTCATAATTTTAATCTGGTAGGATAATTAGAGTAACTGTTATTACCCAACACAGGACCTTTTCAGATACCAAACTACTAAATCAATCTGCAAAGCATTAATTCTAAATAATAGTATTTCTCAAATCTGATTTGAGCGTCCACTGTGCACCTGAAAGAGCTAACATTAGAACACTGTATTTGTATACCCATAAATGAATAAGAGTATAAATGTTTGTGTGTATGGTTTGTTCCAAGATGAGAGAAAAGCCAGTTTGCCAGTAAGGAACTGAGGTGGTAATATGAATCTTTATATAATGGTAACATACCTGCAAAAATTCAGATGATGATAGGAAAATATAAGCATTGATGATCTTAAAGCAATTTTTGAGGTTTTCTGAACTCAGCTCTGGAAAAAACAGAAATCACAATTCAGAACCTGATCACCAAACTGAAGTATAACCAAGATGATTTGCTTCTAAAAGTATTTCTCCTCTCACAGCTTATAGTGCCAGATGCCAACAAGTAGAAAAAAGATCTTAGATCCAGCGCCAATCAGGTTCCCTCTTCCTGCAGAGACAGTTACAGAAGTGGGATGACAACAGCTCTCGTGCTCAAATGGAGGCACAAGAAATCCTATGACCTCAAAAGCCAATGATAATTAAAAACAAAAAGCAAACAAACAAAAGTCAGGTTTTGGATGTAATACCGGGGATAAGAAGACATTAAAGACAGAATAAATGAAACACATACTTTAGAGACTTGCAATTACTGATAAATGATCTCTCTTACATTGAGTCAGTAAATGCTGAGCAGAAAGAATGAAATAAAGACTGCAGTTCTGCTTGTCTGACCCAGATGCCACATCAAATGGCACTGAGCTGACAAACACTGAGCTGTAGGGCATAGCTCCGTTATTTCAGTGATGAGAGCATCCCCATCTCAGAGACACATACACACAGAAGATGATGTACAGTAGCAGCTTGAAGAGAGAAAAAAAGATATATCCTCAGGCACTACCTGTAAGACTGTTTAAGAAAAAAAAAAAAATCACTCTGAAACATGTATAAGCAGAAGTCACAGCAAAACGAAAAATTTCAAAAGTTTCACATGGACATTGATACTAGTGCAGAAAGTCCATATTGTCTAAAAACAAGGCTAAAGAGACCAAAAAACATCAAAGGGATAAATTTTCTTAAAACCAGTTTGGGAGACAAACTATTCTTGGTAAAGGAAGTGGACCTCAGCTCCATCATCTTTAAAACATCTAATAAAATCATCATGGTGAGGAAACAGGAAAACTCTTTTATATGAATTTTAAATAAAATTCCTTTACCAGATGGAATCAGTGTCTGGCTAAGACTTCGTATGTTTCCCGTGGCTTAGATGCAAGCAGCCTGTATGAAAGTGTGGCTTACACCTAGTGATATTTATATATAAAAACTTCTACCAAAAAAAGTATCAGATAACAGAATACCATGACCATGGCTGCTTTTCCATTATAACATCTGTAAAGTTCTGGGGAGGTTCAGCAGATTTTCTTTTTTTCCCCACCCATTAGGTAGAACATTCTATGTTTTACCTAACAAAAAGAACATTAACTAATGTTCTTCCATTTGACATGGTCATAGGACAGCTTTGCATTCATGAGTACATTCGTATGTCAGTACTCAGACAGGTCACTTCTTTTTATTATTTATTTTGAGTATTTATGTCTCTTGACTTGAAAAGATATCACCTATCAATCCAATACGCTCATCAAAAGATTCCAATATGAGTTTAGCTTTAGTAGCATATTAGAATTACACACTGCATTCTCCTTAGAGGTCTGCATTTGTGGTTTTTTCTTTACTGCATACAACCATATTTGAAGTTTCAGACACTGAAGCAAGTAGACCAGTTGTAAATAAGTGGTCATAAAAACATGAAGTACTACTAAGTTTTCCATAACTTTCTGTTCTGTGATAACTGATGAAAGGTAATAAAGTATGTGTAGCAAAAATTGTACTTCAGGTCAAAAGGAAAAAACAGGTATGACAGATGCAATGGAAATGACAGAACTTCCCTCACTCATCTGTAGCTCAATGTTTACCAAAATTTTCTGGAAAGATCTCATGTTCAACTAACGACATTTAAAAGTTAATTATACATCAATTCTCTTGCCAGGTTTTTTGGATCAGAGGAGTTAGTCCAGTTCCAGTAATATGGTTTTTGCCAGTACCTTTAAAAACACAGCCCATGCACATTAAACCTGATGCTTCTTGGAACAGGTATGTCTAGATTTCGACAATATTCTCAACCTGAAATTGTATCAGATTCAGCTGCCATTTTAAGCAGCCTCAGTGCAGAAATGCTTCTCCATTCCACATTATTCAATACATTGCAAGTTGTGTATTAAAGAGACTCTGCAACCCCTCTGTAGGGCAATTACATTTCAACATAATTTAAACAGTAGCAGCAGTGCTGAACTGAAAATCAAGTATGACAATTATGCTGTGAATAATGATTGTACATCAGTGATAGCCCCATAATCTTTGAAGGTCGGTCACTTATGCAAGTGAAATCAAGCCTTCATATCAAATGCAACATTCTGCTCCTGAAGGCAAATCTAACTGATCTGTATAACTCCTCTGACATCCACTTCCAACAGCAGTAGTACCCTGAAATGCATACAAAATGATCTTTTCATAAGGACAATTATATCTGGAAAGGAAAAACTACATATTATTTTCAGATTAGTTAAAAAAGGAAAATTAGAAATATTTATATACTTTTTCCCTTTCAGTTCAAAAATCTCACAAATGAATTCTCTCCCTGCCTTCCAGCTCTTCTAGTTCATCAATGTTGAGCTCTGACATTTTTTCCTGAATGACTTACATGCTGATGTAGAAGCTAAACATACCAGAAAAATAATTATATTAAGGTCTATCACAGTAATTCCATTCAGTAAAAATAAATTCAGAAAACAAAGGTCAGGAGGTAAACATTCCTTACATTGTATTTTCAAGAACTAATTTCTGGAGCATCTTGTCCCTACTTCTCCACCCTTCTTCAAAAGACATAAGCATGGTAACTATCTATTTAGAACTTCCCTTCACCTTATGTGTCCTTTGACTTTTACTTTGATGACTACAGACTGAATTGAAAACCAGTCTCTGAGAAATCATCTTTTTTGCCTTATCTCAGACAGTTAAGTCACACAAGACTTTGCAATTTTGACTTCCCTGTTAAAACACCTTGTTCTGACAGCTACATCATCATGCTAAGAAGGACAGGAAGAGTCTGACTTTTAAGTGCTGGAAGTTTCAGGTGAGTACTGCTACTCGTATACTGGAAAAACTCTGCTATAGGTTTAAGACTGAACAGTTATTTAATTAACTGCGCTAGTTATTTAATTAACTAGCACAGTTATCATCACCGATCAATATATTTTCTTTTGCAAGATGCCACACCTTTAACTGTACTGTTGCACTTGATTTAAGTGAAGAATCTCTTTTTCAAGCATTGTGAATTAAGTAGCTGCTTGAGGGCAGTATTATACTGGTTTTCTAACTACCATGTTTTAAAATAAGGTTAGCACTAATCCAAAATTCCAGCTCTATTTAAGCATCACAATACCATGGCTGTGTTATGTGGAGGCTGCCTAGTCAGATTCTCCTGATGTCAACAGACAGAATTTGTAGGCGAAGAGCATACCAGAATGGTTTCCACTTCCTGGCAAAATGTGCTGGGAAAAAAATCATTTTGGTCTACAGCAATCAAAATTTTTGATGAACTCAACACTCAGGAAAAAAGTTTCTTAGAGAAATGCTCAGGAAATAAAGCAGTACAGAAGCCTACAGGACGAAATCACTCTGTGATTACACATCAGCTGCTGTGTTTTTGCCACTCACTCCCAACCCTGATAAAAAAAACTTTGACATAAGCATGTTTAAAGGCTTGTCCTAAGGAAAGCCCACCCAGCTTAACTGTACTGCTTGCTGTACAGTTTTCATTTTCATACAGCTTTCATTTTTCAGAATAAATAACATTTATTTAAAAACATTGGGTTTTTTTCCCAAAGGAGAGCATCACTATTCTCCAGGATTCACTCATAAATTAAGGAAATCACTACAAGTATAGAATATTCCTGAATACCTCCACCTTTCGTTAGCAGAGTATGCCAAGGTTGCCATTCCTACTCATCTCAACTCTGAAAAGTATCACATGAGAACTGGGGAGAAAACATCTGTAGCAACAGACACGCCACAAATACAGAGTACTTCTGAATTTAACTCAAGCAGATTATCAGTGTGACAAACTATGAAAATCACAGCCATTCATGCAGTGCATGCTTCCTGTAGCAGATACTACTTCTGACGGACACACAAGAGGAAGGCGGAACAGTAGGTGTGTAGTTACAGATGATGGCAACAGTAAGTACTCAGCAGCTACAGAATTTTGGAGGTAGCTCTGGAGTATTTAACTATAAAACCACTACTTAACAGAGCAGTTTTGTCATTAGAGATCCTGTATACAGGAGAAATAACAGAAGACATCACCTTGCACCTACCTACCGTGATGTAACTTTCTACTAACCTTTAGTCAGAATAAAATAGTAAGTGCTGAAAACAATTATCGATTTAAAGGCTAACTTCTGTAATTCTATGAACACAGTTCCCTAAAAAAATTAACCAGTTTGCTCTATTAGCTTTGCAACCTACAAAAGCACAGCTAAAGATCTAAACACAAACATATTAACATAATAAAATTAAACTACAGACTTTTTATACTCATTTTAATTATGAAGCAAAAGCACTTGAAATATCAGTATTTCCTAAGCACTGAATCTTATTTCTCATTATTAAGTTTATATTTTGCCAACAAACCGCTGCTTTTAATTTTAGTGCTTGACCCAAATGTTTATAGACATATTTAGGTAGTTTGAAAACATCCTACATTGTTATTAACTGAATAAGGGAAAAGCTAATCACTTCATATTGGTGGTAAACAGATCAGGCAAGTATCCCATATAATCAATATCAGTAACACTTGTCATATTTGGTGTTAAAGTTCACAAACTTCTTAAAATACCCTCTGAAATGATAAACTGAAATTTGTCTTATCTTTTGGGTACAGCAGCTCCAATTTATTAAAAAATAGAGAACTAGGGTAAGTAGATGATAAATATTAAAAAAGAGGAGAAAGTCAGACAATAGAAACCTGTTCCTGTATTTTTGTTACAATTTTGCAAGCTCCCATAGTACTTGCAGCCACAGGAGCATTGCTTAGTGCATGAACAACAAGCAGCAGGAAAAAACTCTTGAAATTTTATTAGTAAAAGACTTACCAAGAAGGGCAGACATATTCTGAAATATTCTCAGGAGTTCTGGTGTAAGACATGGACTATTCTCCAAAGTTACTAACCTACAACCAGATTAAGCCAAATATTTCAGATGATGTACAAGTAACATTGAGCAATCATTTTGACAGATGTAAACATTTTAACTTCCAGAAACCATCTATATTATCAACAACGTGTAACAATTACCAGAAGCATACTTCAAGCAGAGCAATAGTCCTTACAACACACTCATCAGTATACGCACAGGTCTTGCCAAGGTAGGAAAACAAAGACAACATAAGCTCTGAAATGCAACAGTGAGAAAGTCTAAGTAGCCAGCCAAGGAACTCAGAGAAGGTGGGTAGAAAGGTGCAAGGACAACACATATTGTGTTCTACACCTCAAAGGAGAAGATGTGCTAGACCAGCTCACACTTTTACGGGGTTTTTTATGCCTGAAATGATGCACTGATTACCATACATTGTTTATAACAATTTAAAATTCCTGAGGTTTGAAAACAGTAGTTATAAATTAAGCTTGCATTTAAAGGCACAGCAGCAAATTCCAGTTTTTTTCCTAGATCTTAGGCATGGGACTACCATATTTAAAGAATATATCTGGTCATGTGGAATAGCTGTTTTCCTGCTCTTGGCTGAAGAAGCCATTAGAGTCTCAACTGTTTCTGCCAGCTCCATCCAGATTTCTCTGATGCTCTTGGACATCTAAAAATACTCTTCTGCACAGACATCAGAAGAGCAACCTCAAGATCAGTATTACTAAGAATATATAAAGGTTCTGAACTGATACATGTAAAAGGCCCCTATCCTAAATTTTGAGAAGCTCTTGCACTTTAACTTGCTGCCACCAGCATTATAAATTTCAGTTTTGCTGTACATAAGAACATATCATTTGTAGATTAAGTATTTGTAATTGAAATTCACATTTAGATCTCATTTGCTACAATTTAGATCAAAGGAATTGCTTACTATTTTAAGACAAACTATGAATTCCAATTCTTCAGAAGTATGTGCTGACTTAGGTCCAGGTAACTGTTCTCCCCTCTTACAGCATCGGCTGCACCAGAAACAAATAAATCAGGCTCATGGCAAACTGAGGAGAGTGTCACTTCTTATTTTATGTTCAGTCACCAAATAGTCTGAGATATAGAAGGTAACTTCTACATTTTATCTTTGTACTTTTGACAATTCCTGTAACTAGCTCTGAGATCCACTGGCTCACTGTTCTTCTGAAGTCAAGCACACCAAATTGTTAGTTTAGCACGCACATTATAGTGAATCTAGACTTTTTGTCTTGCTGTTCATTATCACTACAGAATGGTATCTTCAGTATCAACTGCCTGAAAATTAATTATAAAGGAAACACAACTAAAAATAGCTGAGTATATAGATTTCCTAATCTCCTGTCTTCTGAGAAAAGGCGTGATACAGGTGATGTCAAGGTAAGGTAACAAGAATATATCAATTTTAATATTCAAAGCTTTTGACAATTTTTTCTTCTGGGGATACAAAAATAACTGTTTCAAAACTAGAATCAGATAGAAAACATTCTTACCACAGCTCTAAACCATCTTCCAGAAGATAGACATGTGGAGGCTGAGAAACATCTGTACTCAGTTGGATAACTGGAAGTAGAAAGGGATAAAGATTTTTGCTGTCTGCTCCCAGTCCCTACAAAATAAGTAAGAAATATAAAGTATGTCAAAAACCTTAAATCAAGCATTTCAAAATCAGCATGGAAAAGATCTACAGTGCTGTTATATTCACTCGTAAACATGCATTCAAGAAATCAGAGGTTGAACTTGCTTCCATTTCGTACAACAATAAAATAGTCTGTTATTCCTAAGCGTATTTATCAATAGTCTGCAAGAAAAAATGATAAACATACATTCCTAAAAACATTCTCTCTTGGAAGAGTCACAAGTCTAACAAATACCAAATGACTAAAAGCTGAATGTTTTACAGATCAAGAAAGTAATTACTCTTTGGTTCTTATCATTTACAAAATAGTTTACATATTCTAATAATCAGGAGAAGTGTTTGTTTTTATAGCTACACAAAGATTCACAGACTTATGACAGTGATTTAGTTTTTAAATGATCCATGAGACTTCTGAACAATGAAGAGTAAATTGGGAACTACTGCCAATTACTGAACAGCATTTCAAAATACTGTAATATTACTGCTTAAGAGAACTGAGGCTAGTGGAATGCTGAATTTGCATAATTCCTGTATTTTGATAATGGAAAATTTTTAATTATTTGAAGTTTCTAAGTTGCAGCTTCTTTGTGGATTTATCTACTTACTTAAAGAAACATGCCTTAAAAGAAAAAGATTCTTCTATAAATTTGCCTCATCTTTTTGTGTCTACCTAGACCAAGAGATAAACCTTTAGTAAAAAAATAGTGATATTACAGGCTCCACAGGGGACAGAAACAAGAATTTCCACAATTTGTTTATGGTAAAAACGTGTTTCCTCTTCATTTAAAGTTATGCCACTTTTAAAAGAACCTTTATTTCCCCTTTTATAATAATATTTGTCATTTCCCGTTCATTTTCTCTCCGCTGTTAACCTCTACAATACCATCCTCTTAGGTCATGCATTTCCACAATATCAAGACTGCACACATATTAAGTCTGTTCCTGTACAGACACTGTACTAGGAGCACTTCTCTTGGTCTCTGCTAGTCCTACTATATCTTCTTTGACATGCAGCAGGGGTTGGAAAGGTTGGGTGGCACAGAATCCATATTAAAGAGGTAGTTAATAGCATGGATTCTGCAGGCAATATAGCCACATACTGTCTTATCATCAAGAAAGAACTGTAGGAGATACTGACAACTTTTATGTGACTGATTCCTTACCTGGACAAGATGGATTAGGGTGGTTAGAATGGCACATCGTAGCATATTGTGCTCCTCACTCTGCTTCCAAAGGAGTGGTAAATACTGAACCAAACATCCTACATATGGTCGTATCTGAAGTTCAGAATACAAATTGGTTTCTTAGTTGTGAAACAAGAATAATAATTTATCCCAAGCATAGTTTCTGAAAAATGTAGGAGCTGCTTTTGTCACAGTAAAAATACAGTTTTCTTAAATCTTACTAAAACACCATATTCTTTACTTTGTGACTGAATTAACTTCTGACTACAGAGTACTTTGAAAAGAACATATTACTTATGGTGACATTTGTGCATGGCAATCGAACTTATGTAGTAAATAGGACACTAAAAATATCTAAAACTTGATACGCAGAGATATTTTCATATTAATACATTCTTCACTTAGAGAGGATTCTTAAACAACATCATACTTTAAGACCAGAAACAACAGTCCCAGTAAAACAAAACAAAAAAAACAAAACAAAACAAAAAAAAAAGCGCTGAATAACCTCTGAAGTTACCTATCCTTTGAGCAGGATTTAGACTGTGTAACTTCCAGAGATTTGTCCTAGCCTACATTTTTTATTATTATGCTCTTCAGTACTAAAATGTTAATCCATTTGTCTTCTAAAGTATTTAATTAGTAATTAACCTAAACATATTCGAGGGTTCCTTCTCAACTTGTTTTTAATGCTGTTTCTCTAGATGATCTAAACTGCAGGGAAATCTGCTGTCATGCTGACTTTTCCTGCAAGGGACAATTATGAAAGCTTCATCTGGCTCTCAGACAGAATTATTTGTAGAAAGACGAGGATAAGCTCAAAAACATGCATGATCTCTGTCCTTAATACAGTAATACTGAAAAAAAAAAACCAAACCAAACCCACCACCACAAAACCTGAGACAAACGCAGTCAGCTATTCAGTTTAATTCTGCAAAACTATCTTCAAATTCTTTATGTAAAAGCTGAAGCACATACTTTAACACTAAAGTACTGAATTTTCATAATGTGAATTTGAAACCTATCATGCAGTTAAGGAGAGTGCTGTAGAGGCAACTCTGACCCAGACCAGTACTAACAAGAAATTACAAATTTAACTGTACACTCCACAGGAGTGCAAAGCATTTTTCCCAAAAAACATCTTTTTTAATATGTAAGATAGATTAAAATATTAGTTCAGATATGAGACAATTAAAATAAATCACAAATAAATAAATAAAATTACAAGAAATGCCACAAGATGTGAAAATCCTTCTGTACTCCAAAAGCTGATTCAATACAAAAAATACATAGTAACTTAGGAAAAGTAAGTTAACATTTTACATGAAAGATAAATGAGACTTGAAAGGAGAACCAACAGCGCAGGCATCTCTGACAACAATAACCAGTCTATTAATTGATGACATTTTCCTTCCACATCAAGTTCTCCTCTGTGTTCTTAGGACAAAGCTAAAACTGAAATATATATTTAAATACCTGCATATTGACTCTTTCAATCACGCAAGACAGAACATGAAGAACATGCATTTTGGTGTCACACTGTGTTACTTCCTGAAGCAGCTGAAAGAGCAGTGTAAACATGGACTCTAGGTACTAAAAGAAAAATAAAGAAATGCAGATTAGACCAAAAATACAACTGGTGACATGAACTTGTAATTTTCCTGTATCCTTAAAACTCTACGACATCCATAAACTTTGAAAAACACTTACAAAGCATGCAAAATGTTACTCTTTCACTTGGAAAAAAGCACATTAGCCAATCACTGCCTAAGCAAGGCAAAAATATTCAGATATGCTCTTACACAACAGTTCAAACACGATCAGTTTGAATGTATACGACTTTCGTGTTTTGGTAAGTGTAAACATGATTTCACAGGTAAAACTGGCTGTCTCTCCAGAAGGAGCACTTTGTTGGAGTCAAAGCAAAGGTACAGTCTTCCAGCTTTTGGGGCAGTAGATAGAAGTTAAATACTGAACTGAAAAAGACATGTTAAAAAAATCCCAGTGTTTACAGTCTACATGCACTCTGCATTTTTGTTTTCTTTGTTCTCAAGCGAGTTGAAATTAACATGGAAGTCATAATAAAATAAGAAAAAACTAAATTTGAGTGATGAAAATAAAACTTTGATCTATTTATCTCTTTTCACTGTTTACTTAATGACAACAGTAATGACCACAGTAAAGAACACAAATACAGGAGAACCAGAAAGTAAGCGCCTTTTTAAGGCACTACTTTAACCACACACTTGTATTTAATATTTTTAAGAAGCAGCAGGTTGGAAAGTACTGCATGAAACGGGCATGTGGAAAGCCACAGTGGCATGGAGATGTGTTTGTTAGATACAGTTTTAATATTTTCTTATCATAAAGAAACTTACTATCTGGCAACACCCAGTATAGAGTACTAAACCCACTGCTATGAAGTTGTAACAGCCATAGTATTAAAATGTTCTGAACTTTTTATCTACACATTAGCAACCTTAACAGCAGCAATACGAGTATATATTTTGGTCTATGAAGAGTGAACATACAATATAAACATGCACACACATCAATTACTAGACAGTGTAGCTCAAAATGAAATGGGAAAGTATTTTTTTCTGCTTTTCTCTATGGATTTATCAACTCTTCAGAATATATAAATGTTCTTACTGGTAAGAACTGGTCAGTTCTGAACTCAAAGTCATCTACAGGTAAACAAACATTAAGGAAAAATAATACGGATTGCAGATGGATACCAAGACTCAAATGAGCAAAAATATAATGTGAAGAATTTGGTAGCAAGTTGAAAATTGTTTTTCAGTAACTCAGAATTAAGAACTAATCAAACAGCTTTTCAAATAAGGATATTTAACTTCAGCGTCGTAGCTGTCTCAATACGGACCTGAAAGACAAAAGTCAAGAAGCATCATGCATACGTCCATTAAGCATTTTGATTATCCACACAGTATCTGACAATATCAAATCAGCTGATGTTTTTGCAATTGAATCATTCTCTGTGTCCTATCATCCTCTAAGAAATGCAGTTAGTTCATTTTCATTCACTTTTATTTTAGTACCCTTTACATTTTATTTGTCATTGCTAAAGTGGTAGAAATTGAAAAACCTACTCAGGCGAAACCTTCAAGGACAAGAAGTAATTAAACAAGAAGATATCTATCTAGACTGTGATAAAACTCTTGCAATAGAGGAGTTTAACTTGGAATTATCTCATGGCTTGCTGTCAACCAAGAAGCACAGAATCAAATAAACTCGGCAAATTACACTGTTCTTCCTGTAGATGCTTAGAAATGCCTTAGAAAGCATTCAGTAAAAACATCTGACACAGAAACACAACCTACTCTGCTACAGCTGTCTGGAATCACAGAAATTATTGTTATGACTGGCAATTACTAACTAATACATACCTACCAAACTAGCAAAAGTTTATTTTTTGGGTTTTTTTGTGGGCTGCTAACCCTGTTTGTTCAGAAATAAAAACAAAATAAACAACAGCAAAACCAGATTCTCAACTTCATCTCACTTGTTGGCAAACTGAAGTTGCAGCTTAAAACCACAGACTTGTACTCTAGCAACCAATGCCTTTTAACATATCCTGCTAGCAAGTAATTTTAATGCCTAAATAACCATAGAATCACAGAATTGTTACAGATGCAAAAGACCTTTAGGATCATCCAGTCCAACCGTCAAACCAGCACCACCATCATTAACCATGTTCCTAACTGCCATATCCACACATTATTGAAACATTGCCAGGTGAATCCACCTCTTCCAATGCCTGACAACTTCTTCAGTGAAGAAATTTTTCCTAATGTCCAACCTGAACCTCCCTCGATGCAGCTTGAGGCCAATTCTCCTTGTCCTGTCAATGGTTGCCTGGGAGAAGAGACTGACCCCCACCTGGCTACAGCCTCCTTTCAGGCAGGTGTAGAGTGATAAGGTCTGCCCTGAGCCTCCTTTACTCGAGACAAAACAACCCCAGCTCCCTCAGCTGCATCCACAGCCTGTGGCACTGCCTGGGGTTGTTGTGACCCAAAAGCAGGACCTGGCACTGGGCCTTGTTGAACCTCACACCATCGGCCTCAGCCCATGATCCAGCCTGTCCAGATCCCTCTGCAGAGCCTTCCTGCCCTCCAGCAGATCAGCACTCCCACCCAGCTTGGTGTCATCTGCAAACTCACTCAATCAATGCTGTATAGTGAAGGGACTAGTCACAGAATAACTCTGTTCTAACTACATAAAGTATGCATTCATTTATAAACTACTGCAAGATATTTCATAATTTTACTCCTACAAAAAACAGATTGTTGTTCTCAGAACTCATTTTCCCACCAAAGTCATCACTTGACTGAACATCTTCAGGGCTCATTTAATGTCTTTGACATTACTGTTCAGTATCTCCACAATTAAACATCACCACATCTTCCCAATGGTTAATCTTTTGCAAGACACAACAGACTTTAAGGCATGATGATATGAAATTCTCAATCAAGTTTACACAAAGCAAGGTATTTCTGTTTCATCTGTGATTACAACAAATGTGTAATCCAAAAGATTAGTTATTTATACTTACCACTAAGTCATGGTCTTGAAGCAAGTTACGAATTGCTTCATATAAAACAGGTCTCAAGTCTGATTTGAATTTTACAGAAATCCACTGTCCAATCAGCCATATTACTCGTCGGCGTATTGGTTTATACCTTTAAAAGTAGGAGGGAAAAAAATTGCACTCGTGAATTCATTACACTAGTTATAATAGAATATTTTGATGAAAAAGATATCCAAGAATCATGATGCAAATATTATTGCCCAAAACAATTAAAAGACTTAGTTTGTCAGGATCAACTTCAGAGCAAAAACCTTTTCCATTAAAATTCTTCGCAAGAAGGGCTCAGGGAAAGCCAACTTAGTCTGAAAAAGATAATTTTCATCCTAAATGACTGCATCTTGAATGTCTCCCTAAAGATACAGTTCATTCTGCACACAGCACACCAATTTAAAAAAATAAAAATAAATGTTAAATTTATTACGGCAATCATGGTATCTACTGCTTTCACTATAGTTCCCAGCAATTCCCTTGACATTCTATTTATGCTCAAAAATTTTAAGTCAGATACAATTTAAAAATGCAAACTTAAGGACTGCACTACAGCAACTGTCAGAGTAGTTCACTTCATCAGTCTAAAACTATTCTAAGAACAGACATTACCTAATCTTGCACTACTGCCATGACAAGGGCACAAATCAAACAGCTTTAGAATCAATGGAAAGAACAAACCAGAACAATGATTGAGAAAAACATTTCACAGAGCTGCTATTTTTCCCCAATGATCAAATAACTCAGATTTTATGTTTAACTTGCAGATATGTGAAGTTAAGAAAGATGAACCATATTTATAGAATTTTAACTAATACATTGTTATTGTAAATGTATTTTTCATTTGATTCATTTGAATGTCTTGTTAGCCATCAAGATGCCATTTAAACTGAAGTTGACATTTCTCTACATTTAGTAAGTATGTTTTATTAAACATTCCCATAACTATGAGACTATAAACAAAGAACATCTTCAGAGAACATGAAAGTTGTGGAAATAGCATATATAAAGCAATTCATTAGACTGGAACACTAATCTAACAAGGAATAACGTCCAGGGTTGCTCAATGTTTACTGAGTGGCAGTAAAGCACGAATAACGCATGCTGAAGCATGACTTACACAAGACATTGCCTCATTAACAAATCCTTTGATTTGTTCAAGAAGCTGTGATGATACAACATTTTCTACTCTTAGAAGGCCTGTATCTGACACACAAACTCGTAAACATCAGGGTATTAAAAAAACTAAGTGATTTTCTTGAGATTGGAGTTGGACAGTTTTCAAACCACTATCAAATAAAAGTTATAAATGACATGATCTAAGTACATGACTGTCTGCTGACAGCAAAGATTTTCAGGTCCGCTGGTATCTATTGTGCGATCCATACGTCCTGCCTGCATCTCTGTATTATTACTCTCTCTGTCTCCATGATAGAGAAAATACAAAATGTTTTTGAGATTTTTTGGGGTAGGTGTGTGTTTGGGTTTTGTCTGGGTTGAGATTTTTTGTTGGGGGGGGGGGGGGGGGGGGTGGGTTTGCTTTTTAATACTTAAGTTTCTAGGAACTCTTCTGCTCATAGATGCTCATTTTTGAGGTCCTACTTTTTCTACATTCACTATTTCTGGGAAAAGCTCGCCTCAGAACATTAGCTTTCACAGAAAGAGCACAAACTGACTAAACACAGGTCTACCACTAAGCCTGGTGGACCTAAAGCTCACATGGGAAAAGTAACCATATTCCAAAATAAGGCAGTCTGGACTGCATAAGACATTCAAGTCAAAACTATTTTACTTTGTCTCTCAGCAGGAAATGTTGCTTTACAAATGAGTTACCACAAAAAAGAATGTATTCAGTAAACTACTTTCATATTAAGGAAAAGTTTCTCATTAATCAGTACTAAACTAAGGATCACGTCAAGCGATAAATTTGGCAATGCACTGTTTCTAAAAATCTTTTAGAATTTTTTTTATTAATTCCATATTTCTTCTACTGCTGTGGTCATGGTTGATGGGTTTACTATCAATAGGTAATGAAACATTCAGAGAAAACAAAACACTGCAAACTCCACGCTCATTGCTGACAACAGACAGGTTTGTGCTTCCAAACATCAACTAGTTCTTGAACAAGCATGAGTCACCATGGGACATTCTGTGGGACAGCAGGTCATACCCTTCAACCCACTCTATCTGAACTGCATACGTATTCCAAAGCTGCTGGTAAAGCAGCACTCCATTCAAACCACTGCCTCCCCTTATTGCCAAGGTGGTCTCCAATGATGAAGCGATTAAAAGCAGTTCAAGCAAACAGGGCTTCAAAATTCCAGACAATTTCTGCTACAAGCTTCTGCCCCACAGGAATTTCATCCTGGGATATCGCAAATGCCAACCAAATGGTTATATCAGGTCTCTTTCTGAACTGTAATATAACTGTATCAACAACACAAAACTTGTCACAACACAAAGTAAGTTTTACTTATGCCATATGGGTGAATAGCATAAAAATGCCTTAGCCAGCATGTGCTGCAAAGTTCATGGCAGCTTCATTTAGAGACTGCTTCTGGTGGAGCACAACAGCAAACGAACAATCTTATACAAGATCTCCCATTTTTTCCTGCTCTTCTGACATTTAGCTTAACCATTAGAATACTTGGCCACTTGTAAATAGTAAGTGAAATCTTAGTTAAAAAAATAGTCTAATGAGAAAAAGAATAAAAGCATTAGGAGACAGCAGGTAAACAACTGTGGCAATCATTCTTTGACACTAACATAAGGTTATACATCCAAAAGTAAGTAATTGATTTTTTTTTAAGTATACTGTAATGAAAGGAAGCATTTTAATATTTTAACAGGATCTTCCCCTCTACACAAACTCTCTATGTAAATAGAGCATTTGGAAATAAAAGAGCTGACTAGTGACCCATTACAGAAATAATTTACAATTTATAGTAGCTCCTAAGGGTATAAGGAAACAAATTAGTTGATGTTTCACATAAAGATTGCCACTGGTAAGATGAATTGCAAACGTAGAAGAAAAACAGTTACAGTCTTCAAAGGACATTCGGGTCAGCACTAATAACTGTGCTGAGAAAAACAGGACATACTTATTTAGAGTCACTGGCTGATTTGAACTTGTCTGATAAGGATCACCATGCACAACAGTGGTCACTGTCCTTCCCCTGGGGAAAGAGTGAGTTTGAGGAAAAGGGAGGAACAGTGTCTTCCAGATAGCTACAAAGAGCGACAGCTCAGTCTGTACTGAGATGCCAAAAAAGATCTTTCAAAGTACCCCATGATATTCGCTAAATAAGAGGTACTCATGTGAAGGCCATCCAAGTGAGGGTGACCTTGGTGAGAAGGAAACACCACAGCAGATGGACTGTAAAAAACTCTTCATGTAGAACAAGCCCACAATCATTCACTCTTTACAACACAACCCAAATCCTTATTTCCCCTATTTATTGCAGCAAAATTAACAGAACAGAATTACAGAGGGCTTGTATTTAAACTAAAAGAGAAGAACAAATCGCTATTTTATAAAACTACAGTTTTATAGGGACTATTTCCACAGATTTCAGTTGGACTTGCTGCCTAGAGGACTCTAGGGTCTCCGGAGGTCTCATTTCTTTAAATGAGAGAAGGTGGTTATCCTTAGAAGGTTTTGTCAACTCTAATGTATGCAAGAAGACAGACAATGTACTTTTACAGAACCCTGGAAGTATCCACCACACAGTAATTTAAACATAAACTGTCAAGAACACTGTCACTTCTGTGACTGTATCAGTTATCTGTATGCATTTCATACCTCTACTTATTTAGTGGATATGTTTCAAGGTTGAGTATTTTTCAACTCAGCAATTATTAGACATAATATCTTATCAGATCTGTATCAACAGTTTGTATTTAAATGATGAAGGCATAACAAACCAAGATGTTTACCTGTCATGAGAAACCTGTAGTTCCGCTAATAGTTGATTTTTAAACCATTGATCAAAATCCACACTATCAAATAGTTCATAGGCAGCCAGTCCAACCGCATTATACACTGGGGAAAAACAATAGTTATGCTTATTGTTTGCTTAAATGTTAATCTTTTAATACTAAATAATCAGATTAATTTAATATTCAAACCACATTTTGGTAACCTGAACATAATAAAGCAAACAAAATTAAAGCATATCTTTCTTTACAAAGTTTTATCAGACCATGGTGAAAAGGAACTCTGCTGGAAATAGTAGAAGACAGACACTATAGAAGAAAGGTCAGATTCTTGAAAAGAGCTAGAAGCCAAAAGAACAATAAGGATCTTACTCTATCATCAATGATGGTTCCATAAGAAACAATTATTATGTTTTGCCATAAAATCTCCTCACTTGTAAAATGGACAGAGTATCTCCATGAAAGCACTGAAAGTCATTTACTTGGCAGAGCAGAAAGAACAGTTCAGTAAAGGACATTGCTTGCTCCAGAAAAAAGCCAAAAAGCAGTGTATTTTTACATATACATTTTCAAAGGTCAAGACCAACATCAATCAGAGGAGAATTAGGATTTAGGTACCACCTTCCAAACAACTTTAAAAAAATCTTGCAAATTCTTCATGCAAATTTTAAGAAGTCTAACACATACACAAAAGTGGCTCTGTTACTTCAAAGATAAAGTAAAACTTAATTTACCAGCATCTTTGATCAGTATAGCATTGGTATTTTCCATGTTGGTAGATCCTACAAGCCAAAGTTAAATAAAAAAGTGTCACTAAAACAAGGAATGCAAGAAACTTGCATTTAAAGCACTTAAATGCTTTAAGAAAGTAAGACACGAATTAAGACTGCTTTCACTGCTTTTATTTCATTTACAAGTTCAGTCATTTCACTTTTGATACCTTGTTCAGTGAATACACCAAAAGCAAATCTCTGCTTTCCTACCCTATTTTTGACTTACTTCTTTGGAGATGAACATTTTTAATAGCAACATAAACATAAGTCAGAAGCAAGTATTTTAAATGAACAGACTCAAAACCTGTAAATTGCAGACAACTGTCAACCACACAGTACTACATCCAAGAGGGTCCTAGACCTAGTTCCCTTATTTTTTATATAAGCATGCCTATAAGTAAATATTTTCCAAAGTTTTAAGAATTAATGGATTCTTCATATCATCTAGTACTTCAACAGTAAATCTCAATTTGAAGAGCAGAAGAAAGCTGCTATGGGCCCCAGGAGAGTTAAAAAAGTATGGATATACCTTTTATCATGGTAGTATTAACTCATGTAATTTACAAAACACACTACCTATCAACCCTATGATAAGGAATCTTTTACTACTCCCCATATTACAGCACAACGAGCCATCTCAAAACCTATGTGCACAAAGCAATTTATGAAGAGATTCTGTAAACTCAGAAAATCAGTATTTATTTTATTTTGATAAAATTTAATGATCCTTTCTGATAACCTCGAATACAAAATATTGTAAGTCAACTAAGGCACAACTAGGGGAAACAACCTGCGTTGAAACGACAGGGGAAAAAAAAGCCACTCCCACTTATTATCTTTCCTGGCCATTATAAAACTTAGTTTGGGGACAAAGAATCATAAAGTAAAACAAAGAAAATATGAATCATTCCCCAACCTATGAATAATTCAGTCTTCATACAGAAACCTCATAAATTTTTAAAGCAGATTCTTCAGATTTGGAAAGTCCTCTAGACTCTCCAAAGTGACAGTATAACAAACTTTCTATTTTGAAGTTTTTTCTCCCCCCAAGATCTTGGCAGAGAACTGCCTTGCAATATTTGAACAGGAAGTTCCCAACAAAAAACAACCCAAAAAATTCATTCCGCTTGTGGATCACTGTCAAGAAAGTCTGAAACCTCATGAAATTAGAAATGCCACATTTGTCAATCCTCTAAAACAGTTATGATGAAAAGCGAAGAGCCTTTAGGACTTTCGCCTCGTAGATACACAATGCATTTCATTATGGTAAGTTTAGAAGTAACTTTAAAATATTAAGATGCACTTTCAAAAATACAGAGAGAACGCACTATACAAAATTAGATATTACAAGGTCAAATTGTTTAATAGTTGACAAGAGTGTGTTATGAATGTAAACAATTCTACATTTTTTATGTCCTTCATTTTTTTTAAAGAACTTACCTTGTAGACTGTGAACCATTTCTAAAAGAACTGGGGTAAGAGTTTGATTATATTCATGAAAAATATCAATAAAAAGAACTTCTGTGCACGGCTGAAAAATTAAAAGATCTGGTTAGAATCTATTAAAGGCAATTAAAATACATTTTATGCTAAAATTTTCAGTGCTGAATGCCTCACACTGAAGGTCGTAATTTAAAACACAATATATTGTAGCAAAATTAGTCCTGTAAGAAATACCACTCTTTCTACAATATATTCTGCTTTAACTCCAGCCAAGAGTTTGATGGCTACATCTATATCAACCAGTTTTGGAGCAGAACAATGAATCTGTGGAGTGAAACAGCTGGTGCTGTGCAGCCAGTGACCACACTGTAGGTGTGTCACAGGTTGTTTTTGTATTGGCTTATTGGCTCTAGGTCAGTGACTTGGACTGAACACCCTTTTACAAGTGGAACATACAAGATGTACCACGCTGGGTATTTTAGTTTTAAAATAAAAGTAATCCACCAGTAAAACCTTGAGATCTCTCTGCAAAGGAAACCACAGCAGTTACAACTGGGAGATACACTACAAGAGCATATTTCTGATCTGAACTGAATTAACTACTATAATAACTAATTAATGAATAAAATTAACTAATAAAGATACACCTGGTACTTCCTTCACTCATCATGTCTACTGTCTACTAACAAAGTCATAAGTGGTTACATCAGTTATCAGTTTAAAAGAGACAGCTTCTGCTGACTTTAACCAGATGTTACATAATTCAAATGTTGAAGCAAACTCCTTTTTCCTCCCTCTTAAAATATGAAGTGCATAGATTCCCGTGTATTTCAGCAAGTTTGAACACTGATAAAAGAATGAAGTTAAACTTGACTAAATCTAAAGAAATTTAAGGATTTTTTTGAAAAATATTACCCATCTGGGTTACAAGATTATCAAGAATTGCATTCAGGAATGTTTAATGGGTTTCTTTCAAACTGAAACACTTACTCTGAGACTGTACTTCCAAGAATCTCCTCCAGTCTCTTCTACAGCTATTATTTCACAAAGGGAAAAAAAAAGTATTATTTCAACTAAGGCTCAAACAAAGGTTAGCATTTGGATATGAGGATATCATGGACTACTGAGAAATCTCTTGTTATGAATAGAATGTCTAGCGGGAATATTTGTCCGTGTAAGACTGCAGGAAATAAAATGGCCAATATTGCAGTAGGCAATTTGTAGAGACCATGTGGATATGAAGCACATATACAAATATCTAATTAAACTACAACCAACTGTATAGCATGTTTCTTACTGAAGCTTTCTGGATCCTCTTCCCACATGGTCAATTCTTCCTTTGTCAGCAGGAAATAGTGAGTGACTAATCTCCTACATATTTCCATTAATGTTGGGTATGTGAAAAAAGCTGTCTTTATCTTATGTGCTTCAAGAGTTTCAGGACTGCTGTCTGAAATAAAACATGAAGATTTCAGATTACAATTAAGTGGCTTAATGATCAAAGACTAATCAAGTAAAATTAAAAAGAAATCAATAAATAAAAAATTTCTATCCTCTGAGGAAAAACAAAAAAAGTGTATTTTCATGGCAGACTTTAACTGACTTTCAGGTGGTAAGCAGGTTTTTAAGCAAGTTATCTATTCTGACACATACCAGTATGTTTATGAAACTTTTTTTCAAATTCATAAAGAGAATGCTAATTGTTATCTAGTCACTGCCGCATGTAAAACTAATGTGAAAAGCTGCGGTATTTTTTAAATTCATACATATAGCAGTGTATGAAGTTCCAAAATTAAACACAGTCCTACCAAGCAGAACATATGAACTTCTTTATATTCAACTGCATCTCCAATCCACTGTGTTTCTGTGTTTCATTGTACTGGTATCAGTTAATTACAGAAAACACACCATTTTGTCAACCATACCTCACGGGAAAGATGCAACAAACTAGTTGATGAAAATAAACCAAACTCTATACCTCAATACGTTTTAAAATTAGTTCAATGGAAACTAAAACAATCAAAAAAGAAAAGACATTTGTGCTCCTTTTGCATCTAAAATTCCTTTGGCACATCATTATCCATGTACATTAATACCATAAAAATTACAATAACAATTGTTAATATAGAGACAGAATCATAAATAGTTCAACAATTATTAAAACATTAATAAAGGAGTTAAATTGTTGGGAATAGCTAGCAAAATGTTTCTCAAGACATAAAAAATTATTTTAGTAAATAGTAGCAGTACCTTCAATACTTTTGGATGGCTTGTATGCGTAATTTTTTACAATCATCTTAATGAGATTCATGCATTGTACAATAAACTGCTCAAACACAACTCCTTCACCAGCTTCTGTGAAAACATAGCTTACAGAGAACTCCAGTGATCTCTGAATCAAAGCAGTGAATGAGAAAGGATGTTGATCCAGGAAGTCCAGAAGCTTAAAATAAAAAAGAAAGTAGAAAAAAAGAAATCAAAATACTTTTAGTGACATCTTATTAAATGCTTTAGTAAACTAGCTATCAAAAACAGATGCCAATTTATATAAAATTATAGAAAACTGAACACAGACAGGAAATTAGGAAGACATCAGTATCAATTGTTAATGAAGCATTATTTAACAGCTAAATTCTTGATTTGCATTCAAATTTTTTTTTTTAAGTATGAGGAACAATATCCATTTTCGAATGGACCAGCTTGCTAGTAGTAAATAAAGTATAATCAGCCATACTTAAAACAGTGAATATATCAGCAGATAATTCATCCCTATTAGAATCAGTGTAAGTAAAAGAGGTATGAGGGATATATAACTTCCTCTCGCCCAACACCAACACTGCAGTACAAGTATTTGCTTCCTCAACTTAGCTTTTCCATTTAATGGTCTAAAATACACTGGTGGATTCCTTTAATCTCTTCTAGTACTGCAAAAATGCCTAAACCTGTATTCTTGCATCTGAATTTCTAGAGGTGGTAGATTACCTATTAATTGAGTTTACTTTCTCTTCAGGTCTGTGAAAAAATATGCACATTTGCAATGTAAGTACTATGACAAAGACCAAAAATAATGTGTCAGAGCACATAGAACAGAATGTGAAAACAATGGGAACTCTGTAGGTTTGGTTAACTTAAAAAAATAAACCAAAAAAACCAAAAAACCAGACCAAGTGTCAACGTTAAAATTACCTTCCAATACAATATGCATGTAACAGTTACACAGAACCAGCTGACAAGTCCAAGTGTATTACATGATACAAGTCTCAGAGAGCAAGATAGTTTTTTGTTCATTTTCTTTTGATTAACTAGTGTGGCCAGTAATTCCATAGACCTAACAAAGCTTTGGAAATAGTGATCTAACTACCTATAAAAAATAAAATGTAAAGCCTATCTCTTCTTTATTCCTTAATACTATTACCTCTGCTTTACCAATACTTCTGGAACTCTTCTTTAAACAAATCCTTGCTAAATAATTTACTTAATGGAATGCACTTAATTTTGTTTGAGCTAAGAAAATGTTTTCTTCACTGCTGCAACCTACATCAGCATGAGTAAACAGACACCTTTTTCTTCAAAAATACATCTGTTAAAAAAGTTTTAAGTTGCAGTACCTTCCATTTCTTTGAAAGGTCAGAAATGTATTCACTTTAAGGCACGTGTCTGGATAAGGACTGCTCCTCCAGAACTACAAACTATACAGTAACTGGAAAGAGATCTTACTTACCACTTTAGTGAACAGAATTATGGTCTTTTCTAGACGATCTCTGCATATGCTTTCTGCTCTTATACTTCTACCTGGTAAATCAGACATTTAACAACTATAAATTTTCAGACTTTCATTTTCTTTCCGGATAGCTAAATTTTAAAAAATTAACACTGGAAAAGAACTTATTTTTACTGTAGTTGAGAGATTATGTCAGCAGATAAAAGTTCTAGGGCAGAATAAATTCAAAGTCAAATTCAAGGTAATGATTACTGGGAATAAAAAAATCTTAAAACATTTCTCTCAGCTGTAGTGAAATTCACTGCACGCAATCAGGCTACAACAATTGTGACATCATTAAAGAAAATTCAATGACAAACAACTGTTTAAATAATGCAAGCAATTGCCAGTATACACAAAAAATAAGTATGCATTGAAAATATAAAAATGTCCTTTTAATAAAACTATTACTGCATAATATTATGTGCTTTCCTAGAAACTGCACCTTAAAGAATAACTTACTATGGACACTAGAAAACATTCTGAATTAGAAAAAGAAACAGATAAAACTTTTATAAAAAAAAAGGAAAAACCAAAAAGGGGCATATTGAAGGAGTACAGGCAGAAACATGATACAATAAATGTAAACACAAATCCTGCAAGGTAGTTGTACCTGCTTTTGCAAAACAACTTACTGATTAGAAAAGTGGAAATTGAAAGGTTCAGCTTAGTTCTTGTCTTAGGACACAGAAACCCCACAGTCCTCATATTCTAGGGGACTACAATAACCACCAAACTTCAGCACGGGATGGCCTTCAATTCCTTCTATTGAAACTATGCACCTTTCTTGTCAAAAATGAAAGGACAGCCAGAAGGAGCCTGACTGTAGTACAGTAAAAGTGGCAAATGGTGGCAGTTTCCATCTCTTCTAAAAATGAGGCTCAAAGCCCAGATCAGCCGTCTTATTGAAGTACAGGCTCCTGAAAAAAGGAACTTCACCAAAATATCAAAATACACATAACTTATTTTAAAAAGATTCTTTCTATTCAGTTTAGATATCTATTCTCATAAAAAGTGTTGTTGAAGTATGACACCAAATACAATTGTGGTGATTTTACTCCGGATACCAAAAGACACTTTTACTGAATTCTTCTTTGATAGTTTCAGCAGCATTTAAAGTAGCTTCGACTTATACAAAAATACGTTGCACCTAAATGATTACTGATGATGCACTAGGCTGTATATTTTCACCCAGCTTCTAATGTTTAACAGTGAAGACAAAGAAAAATATTCAGATACTTACTGCACTCCAGAAACTGTTTCAGCCGTTCAAATATGGCATGTAGAAAACCCTAAAAAACAAAAAGTGTCTTTTAAAGATGAAGTCTATTCTGCACTAGTTATGTCAGACTGAAGTCAGTTCAGGTGTGTAACCAGCTCAGACATGACCTCATAACTTTTAACTGAACTCTTTGATTATTTTGAACAATTTCCTTGTGAAATTAATAATTAGCTAGCAAGCAGACTGCATAGATGATCCAAACTGTCCTTATTAGTATTACATAAACAGCACAGCAACTCTAGTAATAGGAAGGATAGGCAACTACAGGCATACCCTTTAAAATATGCTTATCCAGTTCTACCCTCTTCTCAACTTCCTAGCAGAGGACATAGGCTGTAGGTACTCAATTCCTCCAGCAAAACAGGCAGCACTTGCAGTTAAGGAAGGTGCTCAGGTTTCTTTCTCAGACCCTACCCTCTCCATGGGCTGCATACCACAGGCTTTTATCTCAATCAAACTGATTTTATCAAAAGAATATGATAGGACAAGTATGGCATCACATTTATCACTAAACAAAACGCTTTTAACTGGAGGGAAGATAGCACATGTAAGACATCTTTCAGTATGCAACAAGCATCACCATCATGTGGTGTGTAAATTGGAAAAGGTGTCGTCTTTTTTTAAACATTAGTGTCCTAGCATTTAGAATCTATTTAGGATCTGACAGCTCTAGACTATTGGTAGGACAACTTTGAGAGAATGTTGCTTGATCTTCCTTTGCATAATAAAAATGTGTGCCTTTCAACGATTTTCAAACACAGCTCTAAGAAAACCGGAAATCAACACAAAAGACTTCTAATCAAGAACGAGAAATGCACATGTCACTTACCATCACCTCTGCATTCCAATGAGGTTCTACAAAGCCATGGACCGTTAGTTTTCGGAGCACTAGGAAAAAGAAATTACTTGTGTAGCTATTTATCAGCTCTTGTTTCAACAAATTTCAGAACACAATTACAATTCCACTTGCCATGCCTTTCTTTCAACTCAAAGCTTTGAAAAACACACATAATTTTAGGTCCCTGGATGCCTCATCCATACCTAACATTCACCTTTGTTGAAATTACTTTAAAATACATTTTGTGTAAAATCATGAAGAGAACTCCAAGAATTACTCAATCAGGAAGAATTCTGCCAAAACTCTTAAGTATTCAACTCCTGAATGATTCTGCAGTAGGAAAAGGGCCAAGTACAGTCAAGTAAGGCCCCTAAGACACTTGTGAATTCTCTCAGGTTTATCACTGCCAATAACCCAGAAAAGCTGCATGCTGCATCGTCTGAAACAATTCAGGACATGTATTATCTACATTGCAAGCATTGCACACAAAAATGTCAGTTGTTCAAAGCAGCAAAATAGTCAGGATACGCGTTTACTCCACTCACAAGCCTTTGAGCATCAAACTAAAATACAAACTGACTGCTAAGGCTAGCTTTTCACTGGACACAGGTGGAGCCTAATGGAATGAAACTTGTAGCTCAGCTTCCTCAATTCAGTGCTAAAGACATAAAAGCCTACATTACAACACATGTAAGAAAACATCCTGTTATGCCCTCCACTTTCCAACCTCCTAGACATTGACTGCTTACAACATGCACAGTGGAATGCACAGTTTCTCACATACTGAGAAACAAGACTACTCTCTCTCCCCCTTCTGTATGATTAATCCTCCTTCTGCCTTACAGTACAGGTAAAATAAACCAAGAATATAGTTACTCCCAATGGGCATGGCTTTGTTAGAGAATGGGAACTATTTACCAAAGAATTTCTACACATTCTACAATGTGAAGAAAATTATTTGATTCCTTACACTTAACATCATTCTATATTATTACCTTTCAATGACAACAAGGTCCTTTCAAGTGAATTTGCAGCTGCAGCTTCATCCCCTGCACAAATATGCTGTAGGAATGTATCTGTATGATGATTCCACAAGGAACAAGCAAAGCTATAAATACTTGATGTAAGCTGCAAAAAGGAAGATGAAGAATATATTTTGTTTCCTGAATTTTGCTATAGCATAATAAATCCCTACATTTCAAAGGCTGGTTTTGACTATTAAAATATTTAATCCAGCTTCTTGTACGTATCACGGGCCACAATGTTTAATTTGTTTCTTTTTGTACTGAGTTGTACTAATCTAAAGATGTTTTCCAGAAAAACACCTTGCCTTAATTTGAAGATGTTACGATACACTCACTGGTTTCCCTGATTACTTGGGTCTATGACTCTTACCTTAAAGAAAACTATTTCCTCTCTTACCTGATTTTCTGTAAACACAGCTGCTGGTATAATATGGTATAATGCTTCAAAAAATTACCAGCTTTCCTCGTCACCTCTTCTCCCACAAGACAAGTTGTCAGTCTTACAGTTAAATTAATGTCTGAATCAACTTACTCTGGGACACACTTAGCAGTTACAGGTGCAATAGTACTGAACAATGCATACTCCAAAACTAACTTTACTTTGTTGATAGCTGCAAACACTGATTTTTTCCCTCTATTCTTTTAAAATACAGAATGACAAATAGTTTCTAATCAGGCAGAACTGAACAAATCTGAAACTTAATTCACATTACAGTTCACAGACAGTGCTTAGCTGATAAAGATATCTGAATTACAACCATAAGATAAAGTTTTTCTCACTCAGTTATGGTAGCACTTGACAGCTTCATAATTACGGAAATCTGCAGCTAGTCTGCTACACCTTACATCAATGGAGTCACAAGCACGTGACCTGTTTATTTAGTTGCTTTGACTGAGTAAAGGTAAGTAAAGGTGCTATTTACAAGTCAGTCTTCAATACCTCAGACTCCTGATGGTTAAAATTTCATCTTATTGATTACACAGATAAATAGCTAAACCTCTGTAAACAGTCTTCATTTTCTGTGCTCACTAAAATTTCAAAAATTGAAGGGTAACATGTTTGACAAAAAAGTTTAACTCACTAAATTCAGTTAGCTGTGCTACATTGTTGTCCAACTCCAAATGTGTTTGGACATGCATGGCCTACAGCCGAAGTTAAATCTGTGTTCTAATCAGTGGATTTTTACAGTGGAGAATGTAAACTGAATGACACAAGATTTGGCATTTGCATTCACATCTTGCCTTTTAATTAACCTGAAGAGGTGGCCTACAAAAACCTCAAACATACTCCTGCTGATGATACAAAAACCAAAGTATGGTAATATGCAAGTCTAAATCCCAGTATTTCTTAAAGACTGTACTGAATTATGAATCCAGAACACACTCCAAAAAACCTCAAAAAATTCCTAGAAAAGTAAGATCATGTATGTCATAAGGCTGATATGCAAATATTGTTCCGTAGACGAAGCTCTGCTTCTTTACACAAATTAACAACATTCAAGCTGTATGCAAAATTAATAAAGATCTCAAGCAGCTCACCCAGAAACTGACTTCCAGTTATTCCACAGTATACAGATACCCACAACATGAGATAACTTTTGTTTCAAGGGCAAACATTAAAGTCCACAAACATGCCATTAATGCCCTGCCAGCTAAACTCAGGAAGAAGCAAGCATGTACAATACATGATTTGCATGCTCTACAATACTGCATTACATCACTTACATCATAGAAAAGCTTCCTGTCTGCAGCAAGCCGTTTGGATGCCAGGGTCTTTGTAACATGGTAGAACGTAAGTAGTGCTCTGTGTTGTTGAAGATCATCCTGCACCTTCACAGATTCTACAAGAGTGGGGATAAGTTCTGGCCATTGCCTTGGGCAGTCCACTCTGGCAACTTTAGCAATCAGTACAGAGATCTGAGTTGCTATCTGCAAAAAAACACAGACACCACAAAATCGAAAGGCATTTAGGAAATGAATAATGAAGAGATCAACAGCCAAATAAAATCTGAATCAAAAAAGACTAGGATGGATTGCTAGATTTTTCTGTGCTTTTTCTCAAGCTATTTTTACATTTGCTTAATGCAAATAAATTTGGAGAAAAAATATTGTATTTAATGTCTGTAGCAAGTATTTACATAAAATACTGAACTTGACACCTGGTTTAAATTTTACATAAAGAACAGTAACTGTATTTATTCTAGAAGACACATAAATGAAGACACAAATATTTGGGAGCCACTTTTTACTTAATGATCTTTTCTATCACTTTCCATGAACATACACTGTTGAATACATATTACCCTTAATTCTACTCTACCTGACTTTTAGACAGAGCCATTCCCAGCCCCAGGCACATGTATGTGTAAGTCTAAACCCCATCCCAGTAGATGGGACTGAGACTCTTTCTTGCTCCAGATCTTCACACCATAGGCCAAGGACACCTGCACCACTTGTACCATCTGACTTTGGTTGTTGGGCCCAAATCCCACGCACACCAGTCTTGCCAGCAGGTGGAACCTGGTCCTTGCAGCACACATGCAGGATGAACAGAGTGAGATTACACAGCAAGATGGGTGAGGGATGCAATCAGAACACAGGACAGGCAGTGGTCATCAGGTGCAGGGTTTGTTCAGACACAGGTACAGACCACTCATGGTTTACATAAGACTGGCCTTTCTTATGCCCTCTTTCTGTCTATTCCACACTTGGCTGATGTGCAACTCCCTACCCCTAAACATTCCTTAATATATTTTGTATGGTCCCTCAAAACCCCACCTCAAATATCCAAAAATTTCACATTCTTGTTTTCCCTGTTCTTATCCCATTCTAATTGAAAAGGTCCTTGACTGGATTACTGAAGCAGATACTCTCTCCTTCGACACACTAGGACAAGCACACTTCTAGCCTGGGGAAGAAGTCAAGTTCTTAGGCCCCCAGAAGGAATCCAAGTGATTTACAGGCCTAAGAGGGATAGCCATGCCCTTCTCCTTCTTTACTGTTTCCTGAGATGTTTCATCTGAAGTCTGACAAACCCACCAAGTTTTCTGTACTATTTATTCCTACCATGCTCCTTAGGGAGAAGAATTGCTTCAGGAAAATGACATCAACATTCTCAAGGACAAACTGGGAGTCTTACTTATTACCAGATCAAATTATGTCAATTGGCAGGGGGAGCAAATAAATTCCTCTTCCTATGATCACATAGCAAGAAGCAACCTCCCAGGAAGGCCAAAAGTACTTTTATCTTGAGGACTGGCTTTTTAATTGGGAGAAAAAAAAAAATTGGTGTCATACATTTGAAGAAGTATTTTGTTCCACTGTTCCCTCCATATGGTAAATATCTTCAGAGGGCATGGAAATATGCTCTCAGCAGATGGTATATTCTGTTTTTCATCTTCACCTCCCCTGGAAGTCAAGTTGTATCATCACATCTCCATACTATGCCTATTTCTCACTTTTTTGTGTTGTTTTTCTTTCTATACAAGAGTCATAATTTTTCTGCCTTCAGTGGTGCAAAAAGCACAAGCTGATAGCAACTGTGTTATGAACTATCTATGACTGGAAAAGTGTAGTTATCAGGAGCACAGGATATCAAAGCTCAGACGTATCACGCAGTCTGGGAACTAAATGAAAGGTTCCTCTGAAAGGACACCTCAGGATACCTACAACATAGATTGGGGAACAAGAAGAAAGAAAGGGAGCTGGACTCTGTTAACATATTTCAATATTGCACATAATTATTCAGGCAATTATTTAGACTGCTGCCATAAAACCAAACAAAATTCTCTGCATCCTAAAAAAATTACATCCCAAAAAATATCATAAGGACACACCAATGAAAGCATGAAGCCACTGGTCTTTAAAATGTCAGTTAGAAAGGTTCCAATCTCAACTGCAACTATGGTCTGAGAACTGCCAAGCTGGCATTTTTAGCTATAAAACATGTTGTGCTATTATCTTAGCAGGCAAACTGATGAAATACTAATGAAGGTATGGAAAAACTATTAACAAAAAGTTCAAATTGTTTTACAAACAATGTAGTTAATATTACGATTTTATAACTGATTTACCTATTTATACATGCAAAAAACATACAAACTCTTCAAAATTAAATATTTACTTAGTAGAAGCATAAAGTACACATGCTTTATGGTTCAGCTTGACCTACTTCATAGCTCTTGGTTAAAACACAGAAGTGAATAATATTTGGTGGTATTGTTTACATTGAAACTATATGTGCAGAACAAATTTTAAAACACTTTATACGTATCTGCTTTTTAAAAAATTGCATTTGCTATGAAAACTTTTAATTCTAGTCAAAACTGTCATTTCACAGTAGGCTTCTACAGAGACAAAATTACTCTAATTTTGATTAATTGCTCTAATACTAGAAGTTACATTAATCCTGTAAAGAAATCCTAAAAAGTTAAAACTGAACTGTCTGCAGAACAGAAGTTTATTTCCAATACCTCTTCTTTCTAATCTTTATCTTATGCCAATCATTTCTGTATTTTCTTGACAAAGTTATTTAAGATCTAGCTCAAAATATTAGCAAATACTTCCTTGCAGAATCTTATATGGTGAAGAAGTTAGCAGAAGACTGATTTATCCAGTATGGGCATATTCTGTGCCCCTAACATTAGTTCTATACTCAATATAATAATAAATTCTTATTCCAATCAAAATCATGGCTTACCATTAGTCACTTTATGTAAGAAAGGACACTATTACACTGAAGCTTTATTAAGCTTATTTAAATTCACTAATGCTGTTACCAGACATGCAACAGCAATACTGCTTAGGTGGGTTTATGCAGCAGCAACCTCTACAGCTCATTCCTGCTATGCCACCATCACACTTCCTTGTATGGCCACAGTGGGAGTCAGGTCAGAGAACAGACTCAGCTCAGGGGAATGTTATTTTTGCGCTACATCAATTCCCTGAACCATTTCACCAAATGGTTGCATAAACAGCAAGGGACAACAAACTGCCACTGTAACACCAAAAGAAAGAAACCACAGAGACAAAACATGTTTCCAACCAAAGTGATTCTATAATTCAATGAATTATGATCTATGGTAAAAGATCTCACTTTAAGATCTGTCTGGAAAGCAATACTTTATTATGCAACTTTATTATTATAATTAAATACTTTGTAAAGAAAGAAATCAAGCTCTCTGTCAAAACAAGCAGTTCTTGGGAGAGTGAAAAACAATCAAACGCTGACCTGATTCACTGGCTCATTAAAGTTGGTGATAAGTCCAGCACGCAATGAAGTTTTTTCTTCTTCAGAAAGAGCACTGTCAAGATATATTTATTAAAATATTATTTATTTTCAATTAAAAAACTACTATCAATTCATATGTAACTATCAAAAACACTATCAAAACTAACAAAATAACATCCTTTGCTCTTCCATAACCTCAAGTATCTTTAAAAAGAGAGGGAACAGTGAAAGAAGTACTTTTAAGGCATTTTAATCTCAGGTTTTGAGACCTGAGGTGACCTTTGTAAAGATAAATCACAAAAGAGAGTTCACAGAGTCAGATACGCAGATACAGAGTGAAAAAACTTAAAACTGTACAAATTACAAACTGATTGCTCTTACACAATTACTAGACAGTTATAACTGTCAGAACTGATGATTTGAACATGAATTTGCCCATGTAGACTAATGGACAATGGCCAAAAAATGTCCAGAATAAGGCTATCACCATATCAGATGAGAGCTTGTTTTGTAAAAGCAGTAAGTATTTTCTATTACAAATCTTTTTCTACAAGCAAATCATACAGTTACATTTAAAAGTACTGATCCTTTGAAAATTATAACTTTGTGTGAAAAGTACATGGATACAGTCTCCATAAAATTCAGGGGAAAATAGCGAGCAGGGCAAATTCTAAGCCATAAAGGTTAATTTTCATTCAAGTGCAGCATTGTGGTATCTTAACTTTGTTTTAAGTGACCTCTATCAGTTCAAGAGTGCAAGTTGTAGTATGATATTGCTCCTGTATTACTTCAGACTTTTAATGATTCATGCAATTTTCTTATAATTTTTTGGCAGGAAATATAACACACTGCTTTGAAAAGCACTTCGTTGGTATTTACAGAGTACACTATCGGGGAAAAAAATACCAAAACCAAACCAAACAAAAAGCCCCAACTTTTTCATTTACTGATAGCACCTAGAAAGCTGTTTCTTCTTCATAAAAATCCTTTAAGCTATCATCCAAGGTTGTTCAGATGCAACAGTTTCACCTAACATTGCAATGACTTAGAAGCATACATGCAGACATCACATCTCAATGCAGACTAGTGCCTGGAAATTAGGATTAAACACACCAACACAACCACTTCCTCTTGCCTGACCTCAGGCACTGATATTAACCAGCTACTTTTATATACTGAGGTTTAAAATTATGTCTAAAGCTCCCTAAAGCATAGGTTTTGCACTCATCTAGACAAATATTAATCTCAAAATAACTAAAAAATAGAGGCAGGATTTGCCATAAAATTTGCAAAACTATTCTAGTTTTCACTTTCCCTTCACACCTGCACAAAACACAAGTACTCACTATTTCCTAGTACAAAAGGGCAGCAATTCATTGTTTCACTGGCAACTCAGAACTGTACACTAAGTCTTACTTTCAACGGTAATTATAGCATTCAGAAGCCATGATTTTATTTTTTGTTTTTTAAAATCAAGACTTCGGCTTTAAGGTTTTTTTCCTGCATAGAATTAAATTAAGCCTAAAAACATTTTGGTTAAAATTTACAAATATATTTGCAACAGGAAACGTTTCTCTGCAGGTTACTATTTAATTTATTAATCTAAAGCCAGGAGATGACATTTCAGGAGAATAAATTTTTGCAGGGTTTTTTTTAATATGAAAATGGAGTATATAGTTTCCACACATACAGGCATACTCTAAGTGGTTTCTAAAACTTAAAAGTTCTTATTAATACAATTTAAAAAATTATTCTCAATTAAATGTAGATTGCATAATACTTCACTTTCAGAGATAATAGAAAGCACCTAAAACCTGGTTTGTAAAGAAAAAAATATCCTATTTAACTATATTACTTCGTTTACTTTTTTTATGGGCTCACAAGACCCCTGGCCTTAATTACTTTTTCATATTAAACTCATATGCACAGTCTAAGAGGAGCAAGAATTTAGTTCATCACTTACTGTAAATAAAAACGCTGTAATTAAGCTTTTGCCATTGCAGACAAAGAAAAGATATAGATTCATGAGGATGAACACCTGAAATACATAACCTCATGATAAGCAAACCTGGAAAACAGTAATGGCAAACAAAAAATCTAAAATCTATGCCGATGCAAGTGTCACACAGCACTGTGTGACAGGGTCCATAAGGGTTTGCCAGACCGCGGGGGGAGGAATTCACCGTTTAAATAACACGACAGTGACATCTGCCGGGGAACAGGGACGCCCTCAGCCCCTGAAGGAGACAGACCGGCACCACTGTCCTCAGCATCCCTTAAAGCATTGCAAGAAAGCCAATTCCACAATCCCATATTTAAAAGTTATAGGCAGGCGAGAAGTTGGGAAGACTGTATCTCACTCAGCAAGTTATTTCCCTTCAGCATTGAATTAATTATATGTGCCCAATAATTAAAACAACTTTATCTAGACATAAACTTCTAAGTACTATCTACTTTGCTGTAGTCTTTCACAATTTGCAATTCAACATTACTTTGATCTTTCTCTGTGTTTGTGGTATGGAGAAATATATATCCAAATACTTAAAAAATAATTTTGGACCTTTTTTAAAAAAGTCTGATATTTCGTATTTGGATTTCTGGCTTATGAGGAGTTATCACTCAAGCAAAAACATGTATTGGAAAGTACTGTTAAAGTTGCTAACATGGTACTCAAATAAGGGAACAAAGTCCACAAGAGACAGGATACAAAAGTAATTGTCTGTAACATCAAAAACATGTTCAACTCTTGAATTCAAGACAAATAATTTTTGAAGAAAATAAAAACACATACAAAATCATCCCGTGAAACCACCTCAGGAGGCTGAAAACAAATTTCAGAAAGAGGCCAAATTGTGCCTGAAAAGAGGCTATGACAACTCTAGGGTCTTCACCACAGCTACATGAAAAGCTGCCTGAAAAAGCAGGAGGGAGAAAGTTCACAGGCTGATCTTCAAAATCACTCTCACTGAAAAATGCTCTTTTAAGTCTGATCTGTAGATCAAAACATGCTTTGATGTACTCCTATGGATGGAGAGGGGACAGCTGCTGAACTGGGACACAAGATGAAAGACAAGAATTTTGCAAGAACAAAAACGCAGCCTCTACAATGAAGCCTTCAAAAATCATGACATTCAAAGTATGATTGGTTCACAAAACAATCGAGAATTCACAGTTCAAATCAAAATTTCTCAAAATGGTCTCAACATGTTCTAAAAGAAACATGATTGGGGTAAGTGCTGACAAAATGTCACATCTAAGAAATTTAGAAAGAAAAACAGAAACGGGGGAACAGTTGAACGCAGGCTAAAAATTTACTAGGCATTTACTCCATGAATCCTTAACAGCAGCCAACAATTTTTAAAATTTATTTTATACTTTAACTGCATTAAATTAGTGGCAGAAAAATCAGAAATGGGGCAAAATAGTGTTGCACTGGAAATTTAATATAGATTTAACCCATGGAATCTTTAATAGCCAAGAAAAACTTAATTTTCAAATTACATTTCCTTTAAAACTACAGGAAAACTACATTACAAGATTGTTATTTAATTTTTACCTCAAACAGTAAAATTTTAGTCTTTAGTTCTGCAAGAAATAAACCCTGCTTTTTTCACCAGAAATGCTACTAGTGTCTAAAAATATTAACAAATTTAAACAATATTTAACTTCTTCCAACAGTTCTTGCTAAGTACCAGTATTGTAAGCAGAATCCTGTTAACCAGAAGTGTCAAAGATATATGCCATCTTTCATGAAAAAAATGGTACTTTCCTTTCACATAAAGAATCCAAATGCTTGCAGATGTTTTGCCATCATATACTAATTTACACATACAAATCCTGTAGTGCTCTATGCAATAATGAAGGAGTACTATTTAAATATGCTGTGGATACAGAATTTTGTAATTTTTCCATCTTTTGGTAGATCTTTGGAAAAGCTTACAATGTAAGGCAAAATACATTGAACTATCTCAAACAATGAAAATCATACTTTGTACCATACCACTATCTCAGATTTGTGATTGTCTTGGGGTGATTTTATGATGTGTATCCCATATTGCTGCCTATGCCCAGAAATTAATTCCTGTGCCTTTCTATGCCTCTAAACTGAGCCTGAGAGGGGGAAGGAAAAAACTGAGCATAACTTTTTCAAAGCAGTTTGCAGCTTGTTCAAGGTCACACACAGATAGCAAATTTTTTTCCCAGCTGTGGAAGGGGGAAGGGGAGGGAGGAAGCACCCAGCTTGCTGCTCCTGGGACTGTTTTTTGGCCAGTGGTTCAGCTGCTTTTTCTCCGGAGAGAGACTGAGAGTTGAATTTTTCCTTCCCTGGAATTTCGGATTTTTCCCCTTTTCTACTGGACTGCTTGATTGCTGTAACATCAGAGCACATCGGGAGGACTTTCCACCGAGCACAGAGGGCCTGGCCCTGGGCCAAGCCCCAGCTCCGAGGAGACCAAAGGGAGGACACTAACACTTTCCCAGGTTTTTCCTCCACAGCGAGAGATCTCATTATTTAGCATTATTTTCCTTTTCCTGTGTGTTTGTTAAATAAATAGTTTTATCTCCTTCACTTTCCTTCAAGGAAAATTTATTTTTTCCCGAAGCTGGTGGGGGAGGGGTGGTTGTGTCTTCCCTCAGAGGATATATTTCTAAATTTGGCCAAACCAGAACAGTGATCCAGAAAAACTGTACCTAGAATTCCATCTAATACCCATAATCTGACAGTGGCAGTCCCACCTACCTCACTAGCATTTAAGAAAGCCTGAACACTTCCAGAGACACTGAACATTTGCAAGCTTTTATGAGTTCTAGAATTGAAACTCTTCATGAAAGCACACCTGTTTTTAAAAGGAAAAAAAAAGTCCTTCACACAAAAGACTGAGATGTAATTCTAGGTGTCACATATTAAAATGGCACTTTTCGTAATTTTTAAGTAATTACATGGTGCTCATGAAAACTGCTTATATCTCTCATCTTCTTTGGAGAACTTTTTCTCCTGCATTATCAGAACAACAAAAAAATGAAGACCAGAACTTGTTAGTACGGTAACTACTGCCTCTTTCCCAAGTACACATTCAAAACAAATCAGTTTAAACAAAATGGAATATCTCACTCACTCTCTAAGGGACTATCTTTAACATCTGTCACTGTCAGTAAATCCAGGTGTTAATGTTGAAACACTTATTGCATCACTTCAAAATCTTTTATCTAGGAAACAGCCTTCTAACTCTGTTTTCAAAAGTAAATCATGAACAGAGTCGTAAGAAGCAATATAAAGACAAAACGTTTTATCAGTGAGTCCTGAAGTTGAAGGATGCTGTCACTTTCACCATAAACTCTAAAGTAACTTCTATGAACTAAGGATCTGCTGTTTTTCCAGTCCGGCAGCCATAACAAAGCCAACTTTAAGACAGTTAAGCGGAAGAACCCAAAACTTACTGTGGTGCAACCCGTCTCCAGTAGCGATCAATTCCATTTTTAAAGTACAGCACAGCTAACCACCTTACATTCACATCCAGGCTATGATTTGTAAAAATATTCTGTTTACAAAAAAAAAAAAAAAAAAGAGAGAGGAAAGAAAAGATTAAGTCAAAAACTGCTTAAGACACCACAAGCAAGACAGAAATTGTATCAACACATGACCTGGTATATGTAGAAATACACACACCTCTGTGCTATGGGTGTACATAAAATGTCTTAATCATCACTTGACAGACAAATGAAACACTGTGTTAAACATATACTTTTAGAGATTAAAAAAAGGTTTATCACTAGCACAAATTTTGATTTATTAAAAAAAAATCCAACTTATATGGCAAATGTATTGCTAATCTTGTCTGGCAGAGAAGGAAATATAAGGGTAACAATTACTAGAACCAGACAGTTATTACACTCTTTAATGACATAGGTCTCAGAAGTCTGTGGCACTGCAGAATACAGGAAAATTCCTTATTCAAGTCAGAATCCAGTCTTCAGGTTATTTCTTCATTACCTTGTCATATGCCAAGAACCATCCTGTCTACCAATACTGTGCAAAACAGCGATCTGGTAGGACTGCAATTCCCAAATTTGACTATGCTTATTCTAGGAAATCAGTTTCTACCAAGAAAAAGCTATGTATCTATAGATACATACATACATATGTATCTACATATGCTTTTATGTATCTGTATATACAGACAAACATAGAGGAGTTACTTTGTACAGTAATGTCATAAAATTAACCAACCAAGAAAAGCTAAATTAAAGGTAGGTTGTTGAATCTCAGCATGGGTACTACTCTGAACAGCAGCTCTCCTGTTTTCTACTGCATCAGATGGATCCTTCTCAAGAGGGTGAGACATTATTACTCCCTCCTTTAGGGAGCAAGTATGCGTTGAGCTCAGTGTTCTTACTATACAGTACACTGCAGAAAGAGTACACCACTTGTACTCATTGCTTTTAGAAGTCCAGTATGAAGGGACGTTAAAAATGCAGGGATTCTGGTCAAAAGCATCTGTTACCTTTGGGCGCCATTGCCTGTAGACTTATAAACAAACCTTTCAAATAACACAGCACTGTAGAAACCTGGGATCTTATTTTCACTATGAATTCAACATGTAACTTTCTCTCAAAATCTATTTCTATTAATATTAACAGCTTTCTAGAGGTAATGGCCAACCTGAAAAAAACCCTAGCACACTCCAACCACTAGAAAGCAAAGAGACTTACATGCCAACAATGATATCGACTTCCAAAACTATCAAACTGTAGAAAAATATCAGAAAGATGGTAGCCCACCAATAAATACAACGCAACATGAAAATGATCCCTATGTAATATGCCCTTCTTCCCCAAAGCTTATTTAGGAAGACAGACCGAATCTCTGGAAGACTTGACCTTTCCCCAATGCAACTTAAGCATACCAAAATACAAAGAGCTAACTTCAAACATCACTTCCGTGTGATAAAAAAACATTTCAAAATAAATGAAACATAGAAAACCCAAACTACTCATACTGAAACTTCCATTGATCTTACAAACAACTATTCCTCTCCTTGCTAATATATTTATTAGAAGAAAAGCTGCCGCAGATAAAAAACCCCTTAAAACTAGACAGGGCCTAGATAAAAAATGCGAAAAAGAAGACCAAAGTATCTACATAAAAACAAGTAGAACTTATTTGCATATTCAGCATCTTCACACGAACTTCCTAAAATTTCAAGTATTTAATATAACACAGTAATGCTGTCACAGAAATAACAGGAATTAAGCCAATGTACGAACTGATACAACTTGTACAGAGGTTTTTTTCAAAACCACCCAATTTATCTCTGAATCGAAAGAGAGAAACGTAATACCTTCAAAAGAGAAACACAGAAAGTAATGATAGCAATTCCACTAGGTACTAAAAATGGTAGGATCAAAGATGCATGTCTCACGTTTCCTTATAATTTTCTCTACTCTGAGTGTCCCAGAAGCAAGTGTATATCACAGTAAGTAATTATATTACTTGCCACATCCCACAGATATCAGCTGTCTTACCCACTCGCCATTTACAATTACCTGTTTCCCTGCACCCTTCTCTTCTCCACCAAGAAGGTGCCAACTATTTTCTCTCCCAGACAGCCCACCTGTCATGATCATGTTAAACAAAGAAGGAGACACTTTACTTCTTTTTTGTTTGGAAGACTATGTTGATATTTCACATTTAAAGAAAGGCTGACATGGCCCCAACAAATCCACTTAACCACATAAAAGGAATTATCAGCATCTGATCCTCTTTGATAAGCATTTAAACCTCTGCATTTTTAGCCCTCATATTTGAAATTCACTCATATAAATTCCAGTCACACGTGTGAGTGCTCAACTTGTCTACACCTTAAGGTGTCAGCTCTCACAGCAAATATTCAGAGAAAAAGAAATGTCACCAGTGGCAATTTCTGCTGTTTTCTATCAAGATCATTTACCACCACAGCAACACTATGGCAAAGGCAGTGGGTAAAAGGCAATTTGACAGCTCAAAAGTTTTATCTTCTTCTACTCCTTTCCCTACATCATCTAGCTCGCCTTCAACTTTCCAAACAAATGAAAGAGAGGATCTACAGAAAACAGAACATGCCACTCTACAAATCATTCAATCTATGCACTGAGGGCAGACATTTCTAGAAAAAGCATTTTATTTGTGTTTTTAAGACTATTATAAACATATGCATAGATATTGAGAATAACAATACTGTCAGCTTTAAGTGTCTTTACCAAAACAGTGGTTTCCTTTTTGACTGTGTTGTCATCACTCTGACCATATCAATGCATCCATTTCACCAACAGTTAAAATACTTTTGGAAGTACTCACCTTCCCCATTCCAGGATCTTACTACCACAGCCAGGTCAGCTAATTTGCCTGAGAGTTTCTCTCCAGTAACAAAAAGGAAAGCAACCCCAGAGATGTATAAAACAGCACAATGGAAAGCATGAGGGAACTTCTATTAAAATGTTCGTAAAGCATCACCTCCACAAAAAAGAAAAGGTGACTGCTGCCTTGGTATATAGAAGGGTCCCTGCCTCCTGAGGCAGTAAAGGCAATTCCTTTTACAAGGGCCATCTTGGCCTTCTACCATATACAACTCACAACAGGCCAATAAAAGATTTAGCACCACTGCCCACTCATACTGCTAGAGGTTGGATTTCCACCTTCTGAATGGCTGGGAAAAGAGCTTGCTTTGAGACATAGTGATGACAATGCCTACCACTGTCATATCCTACCTATCATATCCTTCAGCATAAGGATGCTAGTGGCTGGACCATGAAAACACAGGGCTTCCCTCAACCAGAGATCATGGTTCAACTGTGTTCTAGACAGCAGTACTTGAAATTATTCAAAGTTTACTTAGAAGCACGTTTCCACTGTATCTTACCAACAAGACTGAATAAAAACCTGGCTGTGTCTCCCACTGCTTCAGTTGTTCCTCAGCCGGCTTCAACACTGCAGTATCTTGGCTAGTAGCTTGAGTCAGGACTTGCAAAACAACAGTGCTAGCACTGTTGAGATCCATGAAAATCTGAAAACATTTAAAAAGGAGAAAAAACACTTAAGGAGAAAAAACCAGCGAATATAGACAGGTATTTTCCATTCATATTATCTGAACACCCTACGCTCATTTTTCATTAGACTACACACTATAAAGATAGCATGACACCCACTCACAGGCAGCGTTGAGGTACAGGGATAGAACTATTTGCTTTCAGAAATCTCTCAGCAAAAGGAGCAAGCATTAAATCTATCATTACAAGCATATTTACTAGATTTGAGGAACTGCAGGAAGTATTTTGATTATAAAACAGTTACCTCTCTTGTGAAGCACAGCAACTAAGAGCAAAACTGCAACTAGAGATGATTATTCAGCTGTAAGCAGAGTAAACCATGGGGTTGTCTGAAAGGCAAAGATGCAGATTATTAACAGTTTTGCATTTTATTTTTCCCTCAAGAGAGAAAATTACACATTTAGATAATTAAATTCTGTAATTCAAATTCATTGAAACAACTTGTATCAATTAAAATAGAAAGAATTAAGTCTCACAATTAATCCTATATGAAACAGAATTTTTCTCAACATATTTGGTTTCCTTCTTATTTAGCACACAAATACTAACCACTGAACTATGAATGTGTACTGCCAAATTTCCAATGTATATACATCCTTATACACTCTTGTACTCTATGAAGACAAAACAAAACACTGCTCTCCAGATGACAGAGATTACATTTATAGTGATCACAGAAACAATGGCACAAGAAGAAAAAGATACATATATAAAAGAAACTATGAAGTCTGTCTTCTGCTTATAAAAAAGACTGTTTAAAGCCTATGCTAACTTTTAACAACATATACACAGTTAAACATTCATATACTTAAGTTTTCTAAATAAACAACAAAGAACAGCTTCTCTTCAAAGAGAAAAGAGGAGGAGGTTCAGGTGGCGCATCAAGAATTTCTTCACGGAAAGGACTGTTAAGCGTTGGAATGAGCTGCCCAGGGAAGTCGTGGAGTTGTCATCCCTGGAAATGACTGGATGTCGAACTTAGTGCTGTGGTGCAGATGACAAGATGGTGATTGGTCAAAGGCTGAACTCCATCTTGGAGGTCTTTTCCAACCTTAATGACTCTACGACTTACTTTTATTTAATGGGGAAAAAAGGTTTATTTCTCTCTCCTCAGGAAGAAGATCAAGATTAAAATTTTTACAGTAATGGTAAGGAAGTGGGAGAAACGAGATTTATTCTGATATAGGTTTAGAATTTTGATTTTTTAAAGAAATCACCTTAACAACAAAACTAACCAAAATATTGAAGACCTTTTATACCAGTAATAGCAATGCACAATTCAAAAAAATTAAACACCCCTAAAAAAAAATTCTTCATCTCCAAATCTCCGATCATCCTCAACAAAGGCTGACTAAAATTTGAAGGTCCTAAGGTTAAAGAAAGGCTACTTACAAACCCATGAAACACAAAATCACCTCTCTCTTTACAGGAAAATGGAACAGGTGACTCCATCTCTGCTTTACACTTCCCATGTGAAGAATCTTTTAATCTTTCTGCTTTAACCACTTGTGCAGAGGTTTTGGTAGCAGAAGGTGGAGGGGGGGGGAGCGGTGCTACAGGGATGTCTTCTGTGAACAGCTGCAAGAAGCTTTCCCCATGTCTGACAGAGGCAGTGCCAGATGGCTCCAAGACACACCTGCCACTGGCCAAGGCTGAACCCATCAGGCAATAGTGGTAGCACCTCTGGGATAACGTGCTTAAGAAGGGGGAGGAAAAACCCGAAGGCTTTTGCTTCTACTGAAAACTTATATATTTCATCTAGAACAGTCCCCATTAGAAAACACTTAAGTTAGTAGAATGCAAGCACAAAAAATAGGTGACTTTTTTTTCCAGTTTCTTATTTCAAAATGATTAGCCAGCAGTTCTAAAGACAACAACAAACAACAACAAAAATCAAAGTAAAATATTCTCTTTCTTTTAATTAATGTTTCTCATTCTTGAAAAGGTTTGTATTTGCATGTAAAAACTGGAGCAGCTACTGTTGCTCCAAAAAAACCTCAAGAAAAATCAAACTAAGCTTAGTGGGTCAGAACAAAAATTAATTTAACCCAATGTTCTTTCTCTGTCAAAACTACAGCAGATACCCAGGTCAGGACATTTCCAACCAATTCTAGCCCATCATCCAGACAACTCTGGTTCGAGGATTTTCTATTAAGAGGCAGGGAATTTAACAGCCCTCAAGATTAAGTCTTCGATGAATTTGCACAGTTGCTTTTTGATCCCATGCAAACAACAGTCCTCACACAATATTGGATGAGGTTGTCACAAGCCAAATAGCAAAACTGAACTAAAAACTAATAATCTCCCTGAAGATGGGTCAACTTTTAGATAAAGTTTATAAATACTGTAAAATATTTAAGTAAGTGGCATATTCTGTATGATTTGGATAGCAAAAAATTAACTGGAAAACAGCTAATAAATGTGTAGCAAATACAAATGGCAGAGATGTAAAAAAGGTAACAATGCTTCATTATGACTGGGATTTTGCAAAGTCAATTGCACATCTATCATTAGAACAGAAAGCTGTCTATTGCTTCTACTTTCAAAAAATTCCTCTGAACAGTTTGTTTTATTATAGAAAGTCGCTAGTCTTACTTGTACAATTAATTTCTATTTTTAAAAAAACAGAAAAAAAAAAAAAATTTCAAAAACCTATTTTGAATCAATCCCTACCGCACAAAACTCAAATTTGCAATTCAACCTAGCTACAAATAAGTTAAGCTAAAACAAAGAGCTATGGTCACCAAAATGAATAATGTAACCCTCTGCTTCTCCCTGTACCCCTTAAATACCTGAAGATGGAAGGACTGGGGAAAACGCAGGTTTTGGTTGGATCAAGATTTCCAATCATTTTCACACCACATTGCTAGACAGGTAAACATGCTAGGCATAAAAAAGCAGACGGAACAGCAAGCAGCTTTTATATCATGCTCTTGTCAAAATGTGATGTAAACTTAGAACAAACTTACACATTGTGACTGAGCCATAATTGCCCACCAAGGGGCAAAAGGCAGGGATGGGATACTGGAGGCACACACAACAAAAAAACCCAAACAAGCCAAGAAGTCAAGCCATCTGAGCACACTGTTCCACAGACACCAGAGGACACTATGGGAGCAAGGAGGAATACGTGACTTTCAACTATGTCAAGCCATTACAGACTCAGGTCCTAGCACGTAATCTCAACTCTGACAGAGTCCTTACCTTCCCTTCTCATGATTTGTATGGGGAACTTACTCTCTGCATGCTCCCTCTAAAGACGATTGACTCAAGGAGGGCACTAGCTCCTATCTCAGCAGGACCTGCTCAAAATACAGTTTTAATTACTGTCATGTACAGATGCATGTGTGAAATTTATTCCTGCAGAGAGACATGGCTGTACTTCAGGAGTTTAAAGCCAGATCTATCTCTCCAATCTTAGCTTGTTGTGATCCCCTCACACTGCCCTCATTTTTTTCTTTTTTAACCGATGAACCAGGGCTCTTCAGACCTAATTTATGCAGAGGATATACAGATTCTCTTAGACTCCACAGAACTGCAACGGCTATGAATATGGGCTCTAATATATGGGATAGAGACAATCTTCACCTCTTATATATCTGACTTTGCTGTTGCACAGGAAAGGCAAAGGGACATAGGTTACCTCATAGATTGGTTAAATAACAGGGACAAGGACTTTCTCCATAGCTTATGGAGACTTCTACATCTTTACTCACTACTGAGCTATTTTTTCAAGACTGTCCTAGAGATGAAACTGAGGATGTGAGTATTAATTTAATTTAATTAATTAGGCTGTTGTCTTTTGGGTACTTTCAGAGACATGATGCATGTATAGAATTTTTGGCAGTCTGTCAACCTTATAAACAACACACTCTAGAAGGGAGGCAAGGTCTGCATTCATGTCACAACAGCCAGAATTTCCACATTTGATTACTGAGTAAAGGTATCAATTCCCTTTTTTACTTACTTATGTCAGACTGCGTCTTCACAACAAACACTGAACAATATCAGGAATGTTGGCTGCTTTCTCCTGCTTTTATGTGGTCCACATCCATTACTACGATAACCAAACTGCACACATACATTTTGGAAGGAAGGAAATCCCTTTCACTAGAAAGTGTTCAATGCTGTCAGCTGCAAACCCTGGCATGACTATATTGTCACGCCAGAATTCCGGCTTGTAAAAGGATAAAGAGAATATCCACACAGAACAAGAAAAAGCTGCTCTCCAAGATCCCACTGGATACAACAGTACTGAACTAGACAATGGCATACTCTCAAGTCTCAGCTGGCAGGAAAAAAAACCAAACACAGCTGCACCTAGAATATAAACACATCAAATGCCACCCCTTAGCACAATGTGTTAGTGGCTTCAGTGACCACAAATACCAATACCAGTTCCACATCATTATCATCCAATGTTCTGCACTTCCATTCCCACTTTCAAATTCCTTTATCTCCTTTAAGTGGCAAAAACCCAAGTCTCATTTCTGTTCTATTCTTTACTCTTTAATTCCCTTTCTAAGGAGGTATCTGCAAACATGTTTTACTTCCAAGACTATTTCAAGTGTCTTAAATGTTCTAGTTTTATACTAGCCATGTCTTAAATGTTCTAGTTTTATACTAGCTGTGCCAGTTTAATGTTTTTCCTGAACAGTCAATGCTTTTCATACAAAGAAGTTTCTAGGTACTTTTCCCATCACACTAAAATATATCCTAATTTTAAAATCACATCAGCTATTGATGCCTTTTCCCTGCTCCTAGAACTAAGAGCCAGAGATGGCTAAGGGATAAAAGGGTTTTTACCTCAGTATTTAATAAGGATCCCTACGGTGCAACAGTTCATCAAGGTGGAATATGCCAAAATGCACACCCACGTATACTGCGTATACAATTTTACAGACCTTACAAATTAGCATATCTGACGAAGATACCCCAATGAGAGGCTTAAATGGATGGCGTGACATCTCCCTATTCTAAAGCATCTCCCCCCAGATGGGCTTAATCCTAGTTTACAGAATATGTTCTAGAGAGGGCCTTGGTTTCTCAAGATAGCGTAAGGCTTTCCAGCCTCCAACTATGAGGCCTTTAGAGTGTTTGGTCTTCTGGCCTAGCAGAATACCAGGACTATACTAAGATATCAGGCTTAAAGAATTACAAATATGCATGTTAAGAATACTGAGGATACATAAAGGTATATAAAAATAAAAGGCAAAAAATCATCATGGCATCACTATGAAAAGAAATCGGTGACTGCTAAACATCTTAAGGGGTACAAAACGAAGGATTTCACCACTGAACGTCTCCATACTTCACTTTTTCTGAGAGAACACGGTATAACAACTCACTCCTATCCAGACAATTAATTCTGTGTATTTTTGTTCTTTCGTTAAGAATTCAATAAATTCTTTCCCACTGTAAGAAGACGCAAGAATAAATTCAGTTAAGATTTTACGAAATCAGGAGACAAAGCAGTAAACGTATTACACAAAATACAGTGTGCTCTCCCTGATCATAGTGCAAACACATACTGGGCAACTTCAAGAGCACAAATGGCTCTGTGGATGTCATTATCTTTCTTCACACAGTGTCTGAGACTGCTTCTAGTACACCATTTCCAGCATGCTTCTCACAGTTCCCCCTTTCCTCAGTTCAAGAAGGAAAAAACTGGAGAGACACCAGAGCTACTAGGACAGTCTGTGGTCTAAAGCAAATTAACTGTGAGGAGAGTTTGAGGACTTGTTTAAGACAGTGGAACCTGAGGACGACTTCGCAGACACTTAAAACTAACTCCCTGAACAGCGCTTACAAAGAGGACTTCCTGCATTTTACCAGCAGATTATACAACTAATGAACAACACCCTGCTACATCCGGCAGCTTAGAAGGCTCAAGTAGAAACTTACGACTGTCTTTTACAGCACATTTGTTTCAAGGAAAACAGGAAAAACAAAGGTTCCATGCTGAAAAGCCACAAGAACTCCCGAAATGAGTAACACAAATGCTGGCATTCACAGTCACACAGATTTGATACGTTAGCAAGTATACTGTCACTTTCAGGAAAAGCTGGTAGTTACACTGATGTCTCTCCAGCCCTGTACAAGCTTTTCCATGAATCTCTTTTCTAGCATTCCAGTATCTGTATCAATCATGCCACATGCTAGTACTCCTTCTGAGGAGTGAACCCAAATGAACTAATACTATCCTGGTTATTGGAGGTACAACTTAAACTCACTAACAACTACAGCAATCGTCAAAACCATCACAATGACTAATGCTAAATGTCACAAAGATTTTTCAAAACCTACATATTAATTTTACTTCATGTAATTGAACCAGGCTATCTATAGTTTGCCCAATTTAAGCCACAGTAAAGAAGACAAATAAAAATGTCTGAGCAGGAAAGAGTCAGAGGTGCTTTTTCCCATACTGTTAGTGACAGAAATCAAGGAGTATAATTTCCAAAATTTCATTTTTACAAAAATTTAACATTGAAACTAAAACCTAAAAAGCATGCAGAAGACATGAAGGATACAATGAACAATGAGGAACATGGTAACACAAGACAGCAGCAAGGAAGGCTGACAACGTTAAGGAAAGTTGATCAGATTATGTTAAAAATTGTGAGGAGAAGAATGACCTTTCACATTAAGCAAAAACCACCCAAGTGACCAAAAATTCCCAACAGAAAAAGCAGGCAGTAAAGAAATGAGTGAGACAATTCCAAGGATTAACTCAGAAAATACTTTGTCACTTTCAGGGTTCAGTACTGATGACATTGGAAAAGCCAAATGGATACAGAGACAACGTACGGATATTTTTAAAGTTTAATAGTAAATTTCTAGGATGACCAATACTACAAGGTCGATCTCATTCCCTTGACTTCTTCTTAATTTACCTAATTTAACAGATTTTCAAAAAGACCTGACAGACCACTTAAGAACAAATTAGTGCCCAACAGCTGAGACGGAAATGCAAGTTGCAGTCAGCCCTCACGCTCTGCAACAGGTTTAAACCTTTTCATTTTAACTACAGTTAAACCCCACTTCTGATGATACAGTTTCAAAATGTTATAGGTAAAGAACAGGTGACAAAAACCTTTATTTTATCATTTATAAGCATTACAGTAAATGCCCTTGATGAGGACAGTACAAAGAAACAATGAGAGAAGAAAAACAGAGAGCAGTGACAAACTTGGTGTTGCCATGAAGTTTCAAGAAACCAAACTCCATAAGTAACACACTATTTGCAAAATCTGAGATGTATCTTATATATTATGAATATAATTTTAATTTGGCAGCATTTTGCTGATGTGTTCTGTGGGCTAATTTAAAACCCATGTTAAATACGTTACAGACATGACTTCATGTATGAGACATGGGAAGCAAGGCACATGGAAGCTTAAGTGGGAAGCAGCATCACTATTGCATTTAGGGCCTTGTTCTTTTATTTTACACACACTGCTGTCTTCTAAGGCAACAAACTGGAGAAAAAACTCACCACTGCTGTACTGAGCCTGCCTCTGATTAAGGGAAGACTGCTCTGCAGAAAAACTGCTGTTCTTCAGCCTGCAGGAAGAAAACAACCACCTATAATAAAGGCCAAAACACGCCCCTTCCCGCAAAACACAAGTTCTGTCAGGTTAATGCCTCATCTTCCTCCCATGCCTTCCCATGAATTCTATCCTGACTAAAAACTGTTTCAAGGAGAAAGCGGGAAACTCTTCCCAGGAATTAGGTAACAGTTACTTCCTTCCAGCTCCGAGCAGGCTCTTTGCCACTGCCGGTATAACAGATAAGGAAGGCCGCGCTGCCTTAACCCCGGGGGCGGCGCCCCGGAGCCGGCACCGTGGCGGGCACTCCACGCCGGAGCCGCGCCGGCTCGGGCAGCGCAAACGGGGGCAACAGCCACGGGAGCAGCAGCCGAGGCGAGCGCGTAGGAACAGCGCCGCCCGCAGCGACACAACCCCGGGGCTCCGTGCCCCGAGCGCTGCCTCGCTGGAAGCCGCAGCCGCCTTTCCCCCTCTCCCCGTCCCTTCCCGGCCTCCCACGAACCGGGACCAGCGAATACCGCGGCGGCACCACCGCCTCCCCGGCGCGCGGCCCTGACGTCAGTGCCCCGCGACACCCGAACGGTGCCCGCGCCGCGCAGCCGGCAAAGGCGGGACGGGGGCGGGGCCTTGGCGGGGCGGGGCGCCCGGCGCGCGCTGCTCGCTGACGTCATGGGGCGGCTGCGCGCGTGCGGGACGTTCTCGCGTGGGTTGGGTGTTCCCGCCGCGGGTGAGGGGCGCGCGTGCTGCCGCGCTTCGCTGACGCGCTCTGCGGGCGGACTGGGCGGCTGCTGCGGCGCGGGGTGCGGCTCACGGCCCACATGCGTGGTATTGATGTCAGTACATAACGCCAAAAAAATATAAGAAACTCAATCAAAAAATACAAAAATAATGTAAAAAAGAAAGTATGTCTTATTGGCGTGCCAGCGGCTGGGAATGATTGCACCGGCACTGCGGCTCTGGACCACGAGCGGACAGGCGCTTTGTGCAGAGTCGGGGGCTTAAACCGCCCCGTTACCTTATCGGCAGAAACTGATGAGGGTCGCCCTGAAAAATCTTTTCATTTTCTTTCCTTTTTCCCCTCTTTTTTCTTTCTCTTTTTTTCTTTCTTTCTCTCTCTAACCCTTTCTTCTTCTCTTTTTTCCTTCCTTCGTCTCTCTTCCCCTCTTTCATTCATCTCCCGTTTTCTCCACGCTGCCCCTTTTCCCAAAACCAGTGACGTGTGCTTGTGGAGTAGGTCCGGGTACTAACACACCCATTTCTACGCCGTGTGTTAATTGAAGGCTTTTGTGAACCTGCTGACTTTTGCCGTCCTTGTCGACCACTGGCACTTATGACTCACGGCTGCTCCCTTCCCACGAAGGGTGGGACGGAGCCGCTGTTCCCGGGAGGACCGACCACGCGGGCCGAGACGCGCCGTTCGTGCTGCGCCGCGGCGGTCCGCCGGCCCGCCAGGCGGCGCTCTCCCGCCCGCCGGCCGCACGCGGGGCCGCTCGCCAGCTGTGGTGCCGCGTAGCACGTGGGGCGCGGGACCGGGGCTAGCCGAGCGGGGCCGAACCCAGCCGAGCCCGCCCGAGAGGAGCCGAGTCGAGCCGAGCCGGACCGAGAGGGACCGGACCGGGCCGAGCCGGGCCGAGCCGAGCGGGCCTGAAGGGATCCAAGCGGAGCCGCCGCCATGCCCAAGGCGCGGGCCGGGAAGCGTCCGGAGCGCCGGGAGGGCCGCGCCGGCGGTAAGTGTGGACCGGGCCGGGCGGGCGAGCGGGCGGGCAGGATCCCGAGAGCCGAGCTCGCACCCGAGCGGGGGGCGGCGGGATGCTGGCGGATCGCGGCTGCCCACGGTAACACGCCGGTCTCTGCCCTAGGCATCCTCTTCAACACCGGGGCCGGGCAGCACATCCTGAAGAACCCGCTCGTCGTGAACAGCATTATCGATAAGGTGGGAGCGGCGGCGGGCCCGGGGAGCCGGGGCCGGCGCGAGGTGCCGGGAAAGCGCGGCCGGGAAAGCGCGGCCGGGAGAGCGCGGCCGGGAGAGCGCGGCCCCCCGCCCTGGCTCCGGCCTTCCCCGGGCTGCGGGAGGACCCGCTGCGGAACCGCGGCTATTGCCATCGTGCTGCGTGTTTGTGTGTGTGGTGGGCTTTGTGTTTGTTTTTCTCTAGCGTGGCTGCTCGCTGGTTCTTTACGCGTGGCCAGCGATCCCGCATAAACCAGTGCCAGGACATTCTTGTTCTCCCCGTTTCCCAGTCGTTCCTTTTTAAACGACTCTCACGCCCCCTTGATAGCAAATTCCAGCTTACTTTCATTCTGCAGTTAACTGATTGCATGAAATCGGTACTAGGGAAGTTCCCAAAATGCTGTTTGTCCTTAGGCTGCCCTGCGCCGCACGGATGTCATTCTGGAAGTGGGCCCGGGAACCGGGAATCTAACAGTAAAGATGCTGGAGAAAGTCAAAAAAGTAAGTGCAAATTCCCCCACATACACCATCTTCCCAAGCTCTGACCACGCTGTGGCTTAGACTATGGCAAACGGGAGGGTCTTCATAGGTGTGATGCACGTAAGTAGAATTACTCCATTGATATTTTTCTTAGCATTTGAATAATCCCAGTGAGTTTTTAGCTGATCACATAAATTTTGTGTGGTTTTATCAAAGTATACATTGCTGTTATCCATTTGTGTGGTAAAGCTTGTGTGTATTTTGAGAGAGAAGAAGGTGCATAGCCTAATAGGGATTTTTAAAGGATTTTTTAAACCCATAGCAATAGATACAGTGTTGGGGCTTTTATGATTAAATTCCAGTTAGGAGGAGTTGCATAGAGTTGCAAATATATACTTTTTTTCAGGTTATTGCATGTGAAATTGACCCTAGACTTGTTGGTGAGCTTCAGAAGAGAGTCCAGGGCACGTAAGTATCAATTGTGGAAACAGGGAGCACTTAAAGCAGTGGTGTTACTTTAGCAAAAAAGTTTGAATGTCCTTATCTGAGGATAACCACAGTGTATCTTTTCCCCCAGGTGTCTAGCAAACAAACTTGAAATCAAGGTTGGAGATATCTTGAAAACAGACTTACCATTCTTTGATGCATGTGTGGCTAACTTGCCTTACCAGGTATGGGCCAAACAACATACTGCACAACAACATAACAAATGTTCTTTTTAAATGCTAATTTCCCAGAAATTACACTAACATTATTAATTTTTTTGCTCAGATTTCTTCACCTTTTGTTTTCAAGTTATTGCTTCACAGACCTTTTTTCAGGTAAGTGGAAGAAGAGAGTTCTATATTACCTGGAAGGAAAGAAAATAGTTTTAAAAATATTTTCAAATCCAATATTTTTTTAGTTTCTAAAATAGCGGTTTGATGGATCAGAGCTGCACCAAAATTTTTCTCTATTACATATCCTGACCATGCTTGGAAATTAAGTTTATGGCAATGTATTGAGCATAAAGAGGATATTTAAACTTGGCAACAGTGAGTGCCCAGCAGATAAAAACAGGACTTACGCCTTTTCCGTACTACAACTAATTATTATTGCGGGGATAAGCAGGGCATCAAAGCATTTCAAATACCTTCCTACCTAGAAAAAAGTTAGGGTGGAAAGGGTAGAATGAATGCCAAGTTACTTTCTTGTTGTCTGGTCTAAAAATGTAACTGCCCTGTCTGTGTGTCAGACATCAGTATGTCAGCAGCTCTTGATTTCTCTAAGACGAATGTTGGTGACATGACTGGTAAATTTTTGGAAAGTTTGGATTTGAAGAACTCACCATAGAGTTATTCAAAATGGTTTGTTACAGTCAAGCAACTCCGAGACTACACTGTCTCTTTGATCCTGATCCATTTAGCAGTATGAATAATCAAATTATGTAACAGCTTTAAGGATACTTAGATGACTTCCCCAAGTTTTGTGATGGGTTTTGGGTTTTTCTCAACACGCTCTAATCAAAGCGGAGTTTGTTTATTATAAACTTTTACTCTTACTAAGTGCTGGGACAAATTGTGTGGTTTTCAAGTGTGTTAGTTGGCTTCTGATGTAAAAATTGATTACTTAAAATTAATTTTCTCATTCCTGTTACTCTCAGGTGTGCAATACTTATGTTTCAAAGGGAATTTGCACTTCGTTTGGTTGCAAAACCAGGAAGTAAACTGTACTGCAGACTCTCTATTAATACTCAGTTATTAGCTCGAGTGGACCATCTGATGAAGGTACGTCATTCTGCATTTAGGTAACTCAGCTATCAAAGGCAGAAGAAGAGTGTTTCAAGGGATGTGAGGAACTTGCTACTTATTCACACAGCTGCCTGACTCCTCTTGACTAACAGGTTGGAAAGAACAACTTCAGGCCTCCTCCCAAAGTGGAATCCAGTGTTGTCAGAATAGAGCCAAAGAATCCCCCGCCACCTATCAACTTCCAGGTGAGCAGTGTATACTCAACATAACATGCTAGTGATAATACTTCGTTTCATTTTTCTTTTCACTTACTAATCAATTCCATGTGCTGATTCTAGTACAAACTACCAGCTATTCACTGGAGTTTCCAAAATACTTATTCCTCTGTTGATCAGGCTTATGTTAGGACATTAACAGAACATGCCACCGTCAACTTTGTGCAGCTTTGTGTACAGTATTTCTCATAAGACCAAGGTCAGTTGGAGAGCTGCTAGTAAGGTCTCTTTCATCACGGTTGATGAAAGAGATTTCGTCATTATGTCTCCCAGAGATGTTTCTGGCTGATGATTTTGCAGGTTTTGGTCAAAGGAATACCCATGAGATTTATCTTCCAATGAGTTTGTGTAATCTCAGAAGACAAATGTTACAGAAGAGTATTCTTAATTTTTAAAACACTTCAAGACCATTTCAGCCTTGCCCAAGGTTAGCCAGATTTTCTTCAAGTATCTGCCTTCTCTGCATGTAAGACCTGGCCTATAGCACCTAGACATAAAAAAGTACAATTCAAAGGGTTTGGGGGGCAAAGTATTTTCTCCTCCTTTTGTATTGCTTTTTCCAAGACAGGACTGGTTTCGTGTTGTTTAGAAAGACATTTTCATGAAGGATTTTCCTTTGTGTCCAGTATTGTTCTGAAGTTGTCAGTAGTGACTGTTCTTGTTTGTAGTAACTGTATGTTACTTTCTAAAATTCTGAAATTGTTGATTTCAGGAGTGGGATGGTCTGGTAAGGATAGCCTTTGTTAGGAAAAACAAGACACTCTCTGCAGCATTTAAGTAAGTATCTTCTATCAAAGGAAATATTTTTGAAGTTTGAAAGCCTATTCAGTAAACCATTTCTTTTTTGCAAATGCTTAGCAGTGTTACATACCAGCACAGTCAGGGATAAACCATAATGGAAGATTTATGCTGATGTCGCAGACTTTTTCTTTTGGAAGAAAACTAGGCAGCTGTTCAAAAAGAACAGTTCTGTGTAGTCGTTACAGTTTTTTGTAGTAGACTTTAACAACCAATCAAGTGAACAATAGTTACAGCTCAGTTTTCATGCTAAACATGTATTTCTTTCAGGTCAAGTGCTGTAGAGCAGTTGCTGGATCATAATTACCGAATTCATTGTTCCTTACATAATACAGTAAGTTTCTTCTACATCTATTACATTCTATTTCTGTGTAGTGTGGCCTACATACTGACTTCTATTAGAGTAAAAAATTAACATTGAAAAGCTTAACGTATTAAAGTTTTCCAAAAGGGTTTGAAGGTAGGAGGAACTTGCCTCTTCTCTTAGAGAAAAATCTAAAAAGGCCATTAAATCATAGTGAAAAAGCTTAAAATTGAGTATGTTATTAAAATATTGTCCATATATATATATGTCTCAAGGTCTTCTACTAATTTAATGAAACATTTTGTGTCTGCTTTGCAATACTGTTGCAATTCATATATAGTCAATGAACTGAGATTAAAAAATTCATATACAATAGAAATACAATAACCCATAATAGAAAAAGTATAACTTACTTTTTATCACTTGAAACAAGAACTATTCTAAGAGCAGGAAAGAAATTACTTAAATGAACCTTTTTCTGTGTTATGAGCATAAAATAATTTCTATCCCATTTTTCATTGACAGGAAATCCCTGAAAACTTCAAAATTGCCGAGAAAATACAGACAGTCCTAAAAGATACAGGTTACTCTGAAAAACGAGCCCGTTCAATGGATATAGATGATTTCATTCGGTATTTTTTTCTCTTATGCCTTCCTTTTTAAGCTTCTATCTGCATGTGTACCTACATAGCACAGATTAGTATTGGGTTGCACAGGAATAGTAGGGTTTCCCTCTCAGTACCAGACACTCCTTGCTTCCAATCCTGAACATGAGCAAACACTTAGTATTTTAAATGCTGCTAATAATATTGAGGAACAACTAGCTAAGAATCCCTGTTCCTCTCCTAGATCCTTTTCTGTCTCCTTTAAAAATAGCCGTAGTGTAAATTGCTTATTAAAATTTCCCTGGAGTCTTAGACAGCCTCTGTCTTGAGGATTAGGTCATAGTTTATAGCATAATTTTAAACTTCAGCAATTTACTGCTACATTCCACTCTTCTGGTGGCATCATGAATCCTCTCTTAATTCGAGATAAAAGTTCCTAGGTGTTTCTCTTCGGGAGAACTAAGACAGGTACTGCTCTCTGAAGAAACACAGTGAACCTGGTAGGATCCAACATAAGTAACTGCACTGAAAATAAACCTGTATCTCTAAAATGGCAAATTTGATAATAACTTCTAGTTTCAGATTTGAAAAATTCTTTCTTTGCAGTTGATAAGTGATGGCTGCTTTCATGCTGTTTTCTTTGCCAGCCAGCACGTTAGAAATGCCTCAAGCTGAAGTTTAAATTGCTAGAATTGTAATATACATATTTCACTCTTTCAGATTACTACATGGCTTCAATTCAGAAGGCATCCATTTTTCATAGATCCTGCTAGAAGAATGAAAGATGCTGTATTTTTTCACCAAAGTTGTACTCAAGCCAGAGTGAGAGCAGTGGGACAAGCTCTTCTCAAACAATCAATGAACAGAATACGGCGTATGTGCTTGGACTTGGAATAAAATGTTCGATGCAGTTTTATCACAGACAGTAGGCAAGAAGCTGCTGCTCAGTATTTTAAAAGCAGTAAATTCTTTCAGAGCTGAAGTGAGGTGCTGGACTACCTCACGACAGTGTTTTTCTAAGTATACCCCAAACATGGATTGATGATAATTGAAATCTGTGCTCTCTGATCACAGACTTCACCTCAGTATATTCACGCACAGTACTCGACAGTACAACCCATAAGGGGTCTGGACAGCAAAAAGAAAGTTGTAGTAATTCCTTTTTTATGATATCAGTTGTTTGTGTGTTTGTTTTAACATGTATTTAAACACTTCCTTTTGATTTGAGATGCCTGTCTCCCATCCCTGTGGTAAATACCAGCACTCCAAGCCTGTTAGTAATCTGCTTCTCTTAGAGAATCCCAGTGAGTGTTTCTCAGAAAACAAAAGAATTTACCTTGTGGGCTTGATACCGCTTAGAGAATTGCCTTTAACCTCTCCTCCACTGTAGGAACTGGAAAAAAACCACCAATGGGCCAGGGCTCAAACACAGACAGAAGGGTTGGGTTTTTTGTTAACTAAGTTCAAGTAGCTATTTTTTAAGGTAACTACTTCACCCTTAAGGCAGGCAGAAGTTTTAGCATGAATCATAGCTTTCTGTGACATTTACAGCAATGCATGCAAATTGGCGAAACCTCTTCTAAGAAAATCTTCATTTATCCACATCATTGAATCAATCAGTAAGTTTGGAAAAGATGTTTTAAGACTGAGTGCAGCTAGCAGCCCCACTGACGTCCTGTGTCAGTTTTTTAAAAGTCACTGATTCAGAAGCATGTATAGAAATCCGCACTCAAATTTACAGGCATCCTGAAGCATTGACTTCATAAACTGAATTGCACATTTATTTCACAATTTAATAATTCAATAATTCTAGTGCTGCTTCACTTCATGCAGAACCAAATGATGAGTCAGGTAAATAGCCACAAGGACTAATACAGAAGGAACAAGTGCTGAAGATATGTGTCACACTTCCTAAATGCTTTTGTTTTACAGGAGAGGAATTAAGGATAAGCTTGTTCCAATCCTGTTCAAATAATTCCAGTCCATTATGGCAATGGGCTGCAGGAATTCAAGTGCCACAACCAGTCCTATCAATTTTTCTTGATTCTCACTGCTTCAGTATCAGTGTAGCTCTGACTTGGAGCAGCCTCTGGCACAAAGATTGGCAGTAGACACAGTTTCAGCTTGCATGTGCTACTTGCCAGGACACATGTAATTTACAGGGCTTTGTAAAAAGGTGCTGAAAGATGACTCTCCTTTTTGGACTCACAATAAGCCACAGCCTGGTTGTGATGCTAGGCTTGCATGAGTGAATAGTATGGAAGCCACTGTTACTCCTGTAGGATGCCTCAGCTTTTTAGAAAATAAGAATTCTCCAGAGCAGCTTCAGAGAAAACCTCTGACATTATATGATAACTTGTACTAGCACCTGATACCACAATCTGCTGCCTTCCATTCAGTTGTTTTTTTCTTTTTGCTGTGATGGGTGATGATCTCGAAAAGATGTTCAGGAAGAGGTGTGATTTTTTTTTTTAACATCTGCTGCAAAACTGAAGTCAGGACGGTGGTCTGGGGAACTTCTTTCTACGTAACAAACCTGCACAGAAGAGTTGGCTTCATTTTGAAGTTAGAGGCCTTTTCAAAAATATAATGCACTTATAAATTGAAACCCTTCCCAAAGCATAACAAAAATTCTCAGATGTAATTCATTTAATAGCTTAATTTATTAAACACATTATGTAAAATCTACATTGTTTCAGTTTCCATGTTTACACACAGGAAGATTTTTTTTATTTTTAACCATGATGCGACAAGAGCTTCCCATAGCCTACCTTTCTATGGGAGATACAAACATTAAACACTACAAGAAGTTCTGGCTCATTTAACTCTCTTCATTGCCTTCCCTTTTTTTCTCCCCCCCAGGCCTGGCACAAACAAACAGGCTTGTATTCCAAAAGTAATTTTTAAACATTTCCAAGGGCAAGTCTGCTGATACAAACTCCTGGAAAGAGGGAGAACTCCTAGAGAGGTCTACAGTTCTTCATTTGACAAGAAGTTCTTACATGAAAGGTCAATCTTTTTTGGATACTGACTTGCAAAAATAACTTGAGTGCCACCACCTAAAAAGTGCTGATACACATGGCGCCATTTGTGAGAATTCAGGTACCTGTGGGATTTCTGTTAGCGCTAGGTAGAGGTATTGTGCAAAATCGTCAAATGATGCAATTTCACCCCACTTTTCAGCTGCTGGCACTGTACAAAGGGAAAAATAGGTATTAGCTACTCCTTAAAGCAACAGAACTACTCAAACTACCTGCAAACTACGGTTAATGTACATGTAAGTTTGTCATGCATCAAAATCCAAGTTTTAAAACAGTATGTGAAAGGCCAGTATGGATGTATTTTATCCCCAAAGTTTGATAGTTAACTTATCCATACATAGCATTATCACACCATACCACATATCATATTATCTCCATTATCCTAAGATACAACTCTCCTCAGTACTTAAAACATTACCTTTTAATATACATCAACTAATTTATATTTTTGTCAGGTTTTGTTGATTTGTTGGTTTTTTTTTGGTTTTTTCTTTTTTTGTTACAGATAAAATGTTAGAATTATATAACCATTCTTTATGGTATTGAAATAAATCAAGATTCCAGATTTTTACAAGGAAAATGGAATGTCCAGCTGTTTGTCCACTCTTAAAATGCAGTTCCTCTTAAAATGATATGGCACATCCTATGAAATGAAACTAGTCACCAAAAAATAAGTCTTGAAACACATCAAGAATGTACACACACTAAAGTAACTTATATCGACAAATAAGGAATGTATTTTTTTAAGGCTGTGCTTCAAAAAGAGGATGTTTAGGGTTAAATAGCCTTCATCAAGGCACAGAATGGGAAAAGTAAGCACAGCTGTCTGTGGAAGAGGAGTTACGTAAAACCACTAGTGAGGTGTGCATGCACGCCACAATTTTAAACTGCACAGCTGGTCTTTGTCATAAAACTGAACATGGTCAGAAGGAAGTGCTGTGACTTTTAAATGGCCACAGTTTTACTTTATTAAAAATATGGCAATTAATTCCAAACATTTCACTATTTGAATAAATGAAATATTTAAAACAAAGTGCTTCACAGATCTGAACCCTGCATGGTTGTGCTGTCTGGTCTAGAAGCATTTTGTAGACATCATAGGAGCATTTCACATAAAACTGAAAATGTCATTCAAGTGAATAAGAAACAGGACATTTCCACAAACATTTCTAACATTTTTACACTTTCAAGTAGTTGAGTTCTCTCGGCCACTAGGTTTTGTAACAAATGTGTGCTACAGCAGTACGGGTTCGTGGATTCCTTTAGCAGCAGAGGCCCTTTTCAAAGGGCACGTGGTCTTTTCGGGTTGATCTGTTTACTGGCCTGTTCCTCTTCTTGTAGAGCTGCCCGGAAAGATTTCACTTTGTCTTTAACAAAAAAAGAAAAGAAAGAGTACTTGTGCTTGTGCTCACCAGATCTTGAAATTAAGCCCTGATCCTCCACATCCCAGCCCTAATGCACAACAAAGAACATTCCTCCACAAAAATAGCTGACACTACAAACTACAAGAGGATTGCAGTAAGCTTACATTCAAAACCATACAAACAAGTTGCTTAGCAACTTAGTCTCTTCTTGGATACTACCTGTATCTCTAGTCAGGATAGGTTTGTAAATGGCACAACTGTATTCCCAGCATGTAAACTGTTCATACTTCCATTCTCCTCCTTTTAGAGAGTCTAGGGAGATACACACCACCTATTACCCTTTCCTTCCCAGCACCTTCCAAATCACTCTTAGGGCCATAAAAAATCATATTTAGTGTACAATCTGCCATTTCTGTACATTCTAAGACCCAGAAGAGTAAATTCTAGTTCCCTCTGTTTTCTTATGAATGTGAAAAACATTTGTGAATAAGTTTTGGAACTCATTCACCGTAAATAGTTAAAAGCATTGTTCACTGGTTTCATTATAATTCAATAAGAATGGGAGAAATCTTAGAAAGGAAGTGTGGCATCCTCATACTTCTATTCCCTTCCCTTCAATTTCTCAGAAATATGCCCAAGAATGCAAAGAAGGAAACCAAAATGATGGCAAAAATATGTCAGTCCCACAGTGACAGAAGTAAAGGCTGAACAATTCAGTGACCATTATGTGTCATGAGCAGAATACAGAAGATACCGAGAGAGAATTTTTGACTTGACGCATGTTCCCTCCTGTAAAACTACAGTTGTATTAAGCTGTCTGTAAGGATGCGAGATCTCCTGGCATTTTCACCTCCAGGAGCCTTTTCAAATCTACTAAGTTTTTGAAGAACAGGTAGTCACCAAAACTGCATTTTTTCACTGCTGGTGTCTCAAATTGTCATCTTCTGAAGAGAAAGCCATCATTCATAAAAACAAAAGGAACCTCCAACTCCTAGCTAGGTGTAACTGGCATGCTTAGGAGGCAAGTAGTCTGATCTGCTTGATGTATTCTGAGCAGATACTCAGACTGAGTAAAAAGTGAGATTTTAACTTACAGTGTTCTAACACAGATCAAGAAAATTCTTCCATCAGTCTCCAAACCTACCCTTGAACTTCTGCCAGTATAGCAGTATGTCTCCTGGAGTCTTAACAGTTAACAAAAAATGAAAAGGAGAATTCATCTCCAGGATGTACCCACCTGACAAGCTGATTTTAGAAGACAAGTGGAACAGTTAATTTTGGGCACTAAGAATTAGCTGCAGTTTGTTTCTCAACAAAGACAGGCTGACAAAATTCAAGCAAAGGCTGTTGAAAAAAAAAAGTAAACTAATACCCCCACAAACTAACAACTAAGATGCTCAGAGCTTGATGCTGCTCTTAAGCACAGTCTTAAAAATGACAGCAGGCTCCCTATTACACTACACAACGCAACAGCAGGGACTGGGAATTTTTCCTCATCTTTGGTTGGCCTTCTATTCTTATTCTATACAGTTCATTTGGATTTTCTTACCTTCCTTTAGTGTTCTGGAAAAAAAGAAAAGTTGCAGGATTGAGTTTGTACTTCCTGGAGATAAAGCATAGACTCTTCTTTTACATTAGGATGGACTGATCATAGATGTGAACTTATTCTTAGACTGCGGAATAAATGTTCCTTCCACTGAAGGCCAGCATAAGCAGGGAAAAAAGACCCTAGAATATAACCACTTTTTTTCCCCTTGTTCTTACTGAAAGTTTCCATGGCATATGCTAATAATGCACAGAGAAGTGATTAGAAACAACTTACCTCTAAGTTCGGTCAGAATATCAATTTTCTGATCTAGAATTGCTTCAAGTTGGGTAGCGTAAGAATCCACATCATAGTCTACTTCTTCTGTCATCTCAAGAAGGAGTTTTTCAACTTCCAACCATCTAATGGACTCCTAGATAAAAGTTTAAAAATACAACAAAATACATCAACAAAGTTTTAAGACAAAGAGCTGAGTCAGACTTTTTCTCACAGTGATCACACATTTTACTGTTTAGTCACCTGAATAAAACAGAATTCAATCCAAAAATGAAACCTTATTCCTAATTCAGCAAAACTGCATGTTTTCTACATCATTTTTTAATTTCAGCTGTCACATCAGCAACAGGTAAACCCCAGGTACCCAGTCCTCTTCAAATTCAGAATATTGGGTGCTTGTAAAGCTAAGAAATTTAGGGAACACAACTTTGTCATGTTTGTGTCTCCTCAGACAAGAGTCAAACTTTGAAGTCAGGCTTTAAGTATGGGCTGCTTACCACTGTAGTTACACAGTCATTACTACACTCAAGGAGCCAAGATAATTCTGTCCTGTTTTCAGAGAAGCTGTATAAAAGAATACCTATTTTAAACTCACTATTGTATGACCTAAATCCACACACAGGAATACAATAAAGGTTGGTTAAATCACCTCATCTTTGTACTCTGAACATTGCAAAATGTTAAAAAAAAAAAAATCTTGTAGCAAAGAAGAATGCAGCCAGGAGTTTAAACCTTACAGAACCATGCAAAACTGTGATCAGGATAACTGATTCCACTGGAAATGCTTTGGTTTAAAAAAATAAAGCAGCTGACAGTTCTAGGCATACTAGAAAACTTGCTCTGACATACTAAAATGAAGTCTTTCCCTCTGTGGTCCATAGCCCAAGCAAAATTGAAAATGTAGTCCAAACCCCTTGTTTGTTTTTTTGGCTTTCAGGACAGATGGAGCTTACACTGGGTAAGATTCATCTCATCTAACAGAACCTTGTACATCAAAGACAAAGCCTCCTGAACATGTAGAGCACAGTTAGTTGTGTTGGTTTATTTCAGCCAGTTTTGTTAGGAAAGAATGTTGTATATCAGCTGCTTCCAGGAGAGCACTGACAGAAGATGGCTGGTACAGCTGTTGGATTTTGTATCGCTGCAGCCCACCTACACACAAAGCATAAACTAACAAGCCATGCTGTGAACAAAGGGATCTGAGGCTTGGATACATTTCCTCCCAGGGACTGCCAGAAGGAGCGGTAATCTCCAGCAGAAGGCCAGATGGACACACAGAGGCAATTACATCTTAGACTAATGCAGCTTGTCTCTCCAGAAGATGCATTAGAACAGAGCCACAGCATATGGCACATGACTTTCACACTTCTGTATGTTTTACTTCAGGGCTAATGTTCCATAATAACTAGATCTCTACATATGCTGTAAGATGTTTTAGTTAGCATCTTGCTGTATTATGGACACACATCAATGTTCCACTAAGCTAGATACCTCAGCTGAGGAGATATGTGTATACCCTACAGGTTTGATGGTCTGCTCTTCTCTAGGAACAGATGTGCCAGACAGCCTGCCTAAAGGCTTTAAGGTTATGAACAGAAGCAATCCACAAGTAACTCATACTTATAGCCACTATTTATTTTGTGGATGTAAAAGGTTCCAGAACACTGACCAGCAGTACATGGGCAGTATTCCTTCCAAAAGCCCTGACTAATAGCTAGTGAAATCTTTACATAGCTGTAACATGGAAGCAAACAGGCAGTTTGAAAAACATGTGTCTCTTCTGGATCTCAGAGGGAGATGTCACAAAAGGATACTCAGATTCAGACACAGTATTTGGAGGGAGATGACCAAGCAGAAATGGTGGTGACAGAGACATTATTGTTAATTGCCAGCCCAGCAAAGGAAAATTTTACTAAAATTCTGGAATGACACAGAAATATACTTCTCTTTCATCATGGGGACAAAGATCAGTTGTTACGGCATCCGTTCCTACTTGTTTGACACAATCAGCTTAACATAATAAATCAATTTAGGAATCTTTGACAGACAGAATGGCTCCTACAGATCAGATGCTCCTCCATCTTCATGTGTATGCACTTTCATTGGAAAACCTGAAATCCTGAATTTGGATAAAACAAAGTGGAGCTCAATCTTTTACCTGGAAGACAGTCCTGTGGTCCTCTACAACTTGCTCTTCCATTTCTACCATTTGTGACACAGCTTCATGGAAAGTAAACAACTGAGGAGAAACTTCCTCTTCCTAGAAACAACAGTTAACCTTGTTAGCCTGGAAAGAACTGTGGCTACAGAAAAATACTGAATGTCGCCCATTTCATCACAGAACATAGAAAAAAATATGCAGAAGGCAAAACCTGTCAAAGACAGAATTTAATACTTCTAAGTATCAAGAAAATCTCCAGCAATGAACAGATGGGGCAATAAATCCAAAATATTTACAGAGTTAAATTTAATTAATGTTCACCAAAATTTCCAGTCACTAATCCTAGCAAATACTGGAAATCAGAATATTCCACATTAAAACAAAACAATTTAAAATAAGGGGAAGAGGAAGTCACAATGGAAGAATTATAATTTATAATAGATTTTAATACTCTCACAAAATTTCGGGTTTCTGTCAGGGCATTTTGTTGTGCATGCTACAACAGACAGGCAACAGTTTTCAAAAAAAGAGAACAATTACATTCAATACATTTCAGGAATTCAAAATTAAATTAAACCTTTGGAAAAAAAAAAGTTAAATAAATGTGAAGGCAGAAATCTAAAATGTAAATAGTGATTGATAAATTAGAAGAATGCACACATGAATTTACAAACTAGGACAAAGAAGGCTTCTTTAGAAATGAATAGTTAACAATAGAAGAGGAAAGTACTAGGTAGGCTGTAATTAATGTTTAGCACGACAGTGTAGTTCCTTATACAATGCCTTTGAAGTATTTTTTAAAACATTAAGACTTAAATTCATTCAACATGAGCAATGAACAAGTGTGATATGAAAGGATATCTGGTGATAGGAAGGACTGTCCAATGGGAAGCTCTAGGAATCACTAGCATGTTCTTAGGAAACACAGTCCTGGAGAGAGTCTTGTGAAAAATGTCAGGATTGTAAGAATTTTTCCTTTCTATTTTTCTTTTCTATTTTCATTGGCATGGTCATCAAGTTTTAATCCCTTCTGAATATTTAAAGAACCAGGACTAAAGCTGATAATCAGCAATGAGGGAGAATGCCCTTTAGAAGACACCTCTCAGCTCCCTAGTCCTCCAGCCGAGGGAGACATACTAGAACATCACATGTCTGTCTTCTCAAACAGTGCACTGGGGTTTCACCCTAGGAAAACCAGGATGCCAGGAGGAGGAATGATGGGTAGCCAGATTTCTACATGCAGGGAAAGGCAAATTCAACTGAAATGGGGTTTGCATGCAGGGAAAATAATGCTCAAAACCACAAAGAGTATTAAATAAAACAGATGATTTCCAACTGCCTAAAAAAATGTGATGCTATCACGGAAAAATGCATACTACAGTTCATCACCACAGCCTATCACGGTATCCCGCAGTGGCAGGGAGAAGAAGAGAAATCTGGCAGGCAGGAATTGTGCAGCAAGATTGATTTATTTAATTATTTTACAAACTCTTTTATAGACTTTTTTCTTCATAGTCTAATTGGTCAAAGGATCAGCCACCCCATGGGGTGATTGGCTAAAATCCTAAAACATCCATTGTCAAAATATTTTTCTACTATACCATAAACAAAGCTTTGCAAAGTCGCAGGTGTTCATGGTTTATAGAACTCTACTGATATCTCCTGTGAGAGAGAAAAGTATCCCACGGGACTGGAAAGAAGCAAGAAAAATTCTTGCTAGCAGCAATATTTGTATCCACAACAGCCTACCTAGATATTAAAAGCCCTAATCAGAAAGGAAGATAAAGAAACCTTCAAGAAACATTTTTGGGTTTAGTTTTTCTTTTGTATGGAAATGAACGTAATACCGTGAAGAGAAAAGGTGAAGAGGTATGCTGTATGTATTTAAGCTCTTTCTAACAGGCTATAAATACACATTAATCTGGGTTTGTTCTGCCACTGTATGTCATAATCTCTTTCCATGTAATTCTGTAAACCACTCACGTTTTGTTCACACAGCAGTTTGAGATCATCTCTCTGAGGAGAGCTTCCCACACCCCACTGTGTCTCCAAGTCGTCCATCTGATTGGGAGCATGGTGTATAATGGAACGAATATCTCCTGCGGCACTAGGATCAACCGTCAGCTCCTTTACCCTATGGGCAGAAAATGTTCCATTTGAAAATTAGTAACCTCCTGTGCAACAGAGTCACAACCAAAAATAAAACTCTACGGGTTTATGCGCAATTAATTCATTTAATAAGGAAGATGATGATGTCAGCTTCACAAATTTAATGTACTTTCCCTGACAAAAAGATGTTAGTCCAGTTCCTAAAAGGTATGGATCCTGGTATTTTTACTACTTGCAATTTAAGTGAATTTAAGTAAATCTAGAAGTATTTTCTGATTGAAATCTTACTTCTTGTTAACAGTTAGGAGGGCAAAAATTTCAAACCCCTCAACATTAACTCTTTAAGAATGAGTGATATTGCAAAGAAAAGGTCATTTAGCACCCTAGACCTGACAATCTTTCTTTTTCTGCATACACTTTGAAAAGTACTTTTAAAATGTTAGCCAATCAGCTCTGCACTAGCTGTTATAAGCAAATCACCCAAAAAATTCTGAAGAAAATAATAACTTGCAACCAAATATATTCAGAGAATAAATAGATCCTTTCATTAATTTCAAAGGTGAAAATATTTTAATAAAATGGTAGGCTCTTGCAGCATGTAAGTAGTTAAAAAGATTGATGATGATTCTGTCAAAAAAAAAACATTTAAAAGCAAGTTTATGAAAGATGCATGAAAGTCTGAAAGCAAGTTTTAGAACGTATTCTTAATTTCTTTAATGGGAAAAATGTTTTTTCAAGTAGCACTTATTTACTATAATGGAAAATATTTTTCATTTATCTTCAGAGTGCTGAAAAGTTTTAAAAACATATATATATATATGTAAGAAAATGTTCTCTTTCAGAGATATTCAAATTACCCTAAACCCAGAATTCTTAGATTTGGTCCACTAAATGTACAAAGATGACATCACCATTTCTATTTTTTTTAAATGTATGAAGGAAACTAGCAAGCCTGGATACAGAATATGGATGTTTAAGGAGGGTAAACAAAATACTGGGAAGATGATTGCAGATCATGCAGAACCATCACCTGCCAAACTAAAATAAAAACAAAGTATGTGTGACTCAAGGCAAGGGGACTAATGAAAGGTTGGTCTGTAAAATTACATAGCGAAAAAGAAAACTTAAAAATATAGTTCCATGTATAGAATGAAGTAGACCTGGTGTTTGAAGGAGAAAAGTCGTCATACTCATAGGAAGGAGAGAGATCAGAGCGACTGCCACTACCCTGTGAGAAGGGAATGTCCGAAGGACTAATTCCAAATTCCTTTACTCTGCAGCAGCAAAATACAGTGGCAAATTAAAAGAAAATGTTCTCATAAACACAGTTAAAATGACAACTCTTTGTTTAGCATACTTCTTTAATAGTTTAACTACAAAATTATTTTTATAACACAAGTGTGTTGACATATTTAAACTCTGCAAACAGTTCAGATCACTAACAAAACTGAACAAAAGCAGTGCTGCTAATTTGCAGGGGACTTTAACAGCAGTGTTTTGAGAAAAGTAATTCCAGATTTTCATTTGTACAGTTAATATTATTTGGTCTACACTCAATATTCCACTAAATGGCTCCTTTTAAAATATCTAATCACTACAGCTACAAATGTGTAAATTCTATTTCACCTCCTCTTGTCACTGCCCACACACTAGTGTCCAGCACCGAAAAACTAACTGTACTATGAAAATGATGTACTGTTAGGGGAAAAAAAAAAACTACACAAAACATATGAAGCAACATTACAGTGGCAGGTATATACTCCATAACAACAAGCAATTTTAACACTAAGGGAAGGAAACACTTTCAGAACAACTATTAAGTACAGTAGAAAGAGGTGCTTAATTTGTTTTGTAGTGACTTCTCATGGAGTCACTTCAGCAACCCAAATTCTGTAAGGGGTAGAAGTTCCAACAAGTCTTGAATGTGCAAGGTCCTCCATCATATTACTCTAAGCAGAGGAGTAGATGCCTCCTTCTCTTCAGGGAGGAAATGACACAGACTGGTCCAAGCCAGGCAGGTTTACTACTAACTCCAGACATAGAGACATTTGGAGATTGACAGGAGCAGGCAGTAAGCCTTCCTAGCAAGCCTTTGTGCCTAGCCAAGCAGAAGCAGTTGTGGTCCTGTCTGACCTCTCACTGGGGCAAGCAGGCCCCCAGATGGTGGCCTCTTCTGGCAAAGCCAGGGCTTCTGATGGCCCAGAGGCTATCTGCCACCTTTGTCCTTTGCAGCAAAGCGTGGCGTGTCTCTGGGTCACAGGACTGGCTGCAGGGACACACAGGACCTGATCGCCCCATCTCCATAGACTTTAAATGCAGAACTGCAGCAGGTGAGGGTTCCTTGCACACTCACTGCAGAGAGTTGAACACTTTCTTAGAGCAGTACAGGTCTCAAGTGATGCATCTGCCTCTGGAGGTGCTAATTTCTCTAAAGTGACCATAAAGCCTGTTGGATTTTCTGCTTCTTTACTTAGGGTTCTCAGATATTTGCCTGAATTTGGGAAGCATGAAATTTTATATGTATATATAATACGGATTGTACAACTGCACACAATTCCACCAAAGGGATGGAAAAAAAATCACATCACAGAAAAGTATTTTAGCCAACACCCCAGGGAATTGTCATAAACAGGAACTTATCCCTAATGCAAGAGATGGTCCCTTCAAAGCAAGGGCAAAACTAATAGTAGCATCTCCCACATACCTTGCAACCCACATTATCCATCTTTGGATAATGGCACAGATGCAGATTCAATAGAGTATTTTCTAATGGTTGTACAAAGTGATAATTTAAGTTAAATGTGAGCCTGGATCAATAATTTGGTTTTAATCTTATTAAGAAACACAACTACAATCAAATTATTCAAGTAGCTAAAAAAATCATACATCATGGAACAACACTGTTTCAAATGTCAGTCATCAATATATAGTATAGATTTAAGAAATAACATTTTTCATACCTATTTGCGTATCTCAATGTATTGAGAGTGTTTTCACATGATGCCATTCCTGGAGAAATTGTAGCAATCTGGAGAAAACAAGCCACACGTTAGTAAATCACTTTGTACAGATGAAAGGGTAGATGAATTTAAATGCATATATTTTTTAATTTCCAGTTTAATTTCTGAACTTCTACAAAAAATGTCTACTATGTATAGCTGTCCTTATACAACATCATCTAAGGGACACAGATGCCCAGTCAAAGCTTCAATTTAATTTTTTTAACCGTACAAGGAATATCAAGAATTCATAGAAATTCAATTTCCCCAACCATCTTGGTAACATACTGTGTAAATGCAAAATTTTAACTGAAAAAATAAACTCCTCAAAAATGGAAATATGCAACTCAATAGACCCTAAGTCTAGTATATCCTACAAACAATTACGTCATTATTTTTTTATGTATCTTTTTAGGCTGTCCTCTGTTCAAGGAGATTCTATGCTGATTTTGGCCACATCAAAAACTGTACTTAATAATAGTAAAGGTAAGCTTGAGTTTAACTATTTTCCTAAGTAGAGATGTATTTTTTCTCAATTAGAAATTAACTGTAAACAATACTTGATGGCAAACCTTTTATGAGACCTATCTGGAATCTGAAGGTCTTTCTTTTTCCAGTCAAATGAAATACTCTGAAGATAGCACCACCTTTCCTGAAATCAGCAAAATTAAAACAGTGATTGGGAAAACTGGGATCACTATTTGTCCTAGTTTCTCTCAGTAGTCCAATTTTTCCACCTGTGTTCTTTTCTGAAGAGTCATAAAGGCTCTACCCAGAACAAACACCTCTATGATTCTACACACTAACATTTTTGTGGCATCACAGACTCAGAAGACTGAAACTGATGGTGATTAAATAATCCCAGTCTTCTCTTTCATCCTGCTGCTGACATTCCTGTATAAAAGCACAGCCAGTCATCCTGAGAGGAATTTCTCCTTCTGGGGAGAAAGGAAAAATATGTGGTGGAAGTGGGTTAGAAAGTATAGAGCCTGTTACCACACAGTCCTATGTTTAAACCTCTAATACTGGTATGCATCAGTTACTAAGGAAAACAACAAGCTTATATTTAAGATCACACAACTGCATGTCTCTTGTTCTGGGTGTTAATTAACAAAACCTAGGAGTTCCCTTCCATACTCACATAACGTGAGAAATGCATACATCTCTTCCACCAGTTCAGTGTTCAGAGCATGCCACAGACAGGGATGTTTAGAATAATGGCATTTGTCTTCCCAAGGCATTGTTACATGTGATACAGCCTGGGGACAGCTGAGCTGTCCCAACAGATGGAAGTGGTGAATGAATTTCATGTTTTCCTTTGCTTTATGTGTGTGGTTTTTGCTTTACCTATTTACTACCACTGTGCTGTAACACTAACAGACTGCTTCAACATTTTAAAGAGCACAAGGTGCAGCTGCTCTAGGGAAGTGCCATTGCAGGTGGCCTGGTCTGTGTGGATACCCTGTTCAGGGCACATGAACTTGTGCACAAGTCTTGGTGTACGACCTCTCCTCATGCCCCAACAAGCCCAGTCCAGGCAGGACAGAAGGACTTTCTTGTTCCTAATTCCAAATGAGAATGGAAAAAGCTGCACTACTTATGGACAGGAGTATCCATAGACCTGTAATAACCATTCTTCCTATTTTGACTGTGTCTACACTGCTTATAAGCCATCACAGTGGGAACAATGGCCCTGTTGGGACACGGAAGTCTGCAGGTTCCTACTCTCATCCTGGAGGGCTGAGGGGTCTGACTTCAGCTATGACTGCAGCACATCAAGGATGCAACATGTCAAGGAGTAGCACTGGTTAAAAAAGGAGACTGTTCTGTATAGCCACATTGCAACTTTCAAATGATGATACATTATCCTACCATGCAACTGTTCAAAAACAACTTAAAATGGTTTCTCAAACTATTTAAAAAAGAAAAGAGTAAAACGACAACGACTGATAAAATTTAAAAAAACTTATTTAAGCTGACTGTAAGTCTCTGGATTTGTTTTGAAGGAAGCAAATCCTAGTCCTAACTGTCCACATTATGAAGTTATTTTCAAAATATTTTTCTGACATTTGAAAAAACAAAACTTCCAAATCATCGTTTAATGTTATATACAGAGATAATACTCCATCCCTAAATATATAACTTTTACAATTGCAATATACCCAGAAACAATAAAAGGAAGAGTCACATAAAAATGAGTTTTATTCAAATATCCTGCTTACAGATTCACATCAGAAAGCAAGTGGAAAACATGCAATAGGTATTTTATTATTTCAGGAATCTTTTAGTAAGTTAAAAATCACAAGATTTTACTATATCATTTTATACACATTCCGTATTAAAAAGCACCACATAGTTACAAAATGTCTTATTCAAAAAGCACATTTGAACATTGGATCAAATTGTCTTTTGACAAATTCCTTAATAATAACCCCAGTTGTTGGCTGGGGTTAAACCACAACAATATCTTAAGATGAAACTGCTGATTAAATTCTTAATTAAAAAATTCATGTAAACAAATGCTAAAACCAGAATGTCACAAGTGGTCTTAATACTAAGAAATACTTAATACTAAGAAAAATGAATTTGAAAGCAGTATCTTATCATCAAAGGGGTTTCTTAAGCTTAATTGTAAAGAGACTGTAGCTATGTGAATGAGAAAATAAAAAAATAATTCAAGCATATTTCCACTTTCAGAGGGGATTCTTTTTATTAATTAAGAACTTCATGAAATATTCACAAATGGTAATTATTCCATGTGCAGAGAGTAACTTCCAACAGGCTAATTTTTCAAACCTCCTTCAGCAGTGTGGATACACCTGCTAGAATTGCACCATTTAGCTATCTAATCCGGCATAGGATTTATGAAGTTAGAGTCATACAATGATTTGAGTTGGAATAGACCTCCAGAGGTCATTTAGTTCAACCCCCATGCAGGGGGCAGGGACATCTTCAGCTTGGTCAGGTATGTCTCAATGGAAAAAAAAAATATCCTGTCATTTCATTAGAAAACTGGAGTAAAAAAGGTTAATAAAATGCTATTTTACCACCATTTTCAAATTAGAACCATACCTAACCCCTAAAGGGAAGATTAAGCTGCCCTAAGACCATGGTTTTCACACTGTCGTCTGCAGACTTCTCTGGCCTCTAGACTAATTAATTCAAAGAAGCTTGTGAAAAGTAACCAAAACAAACAAGCCTAGTAATCAGTATGCACTGCAGAGCGTTCACATTCTCATAAGGAGAAATGTTAAGGATCCACAAATAAAACAACTGGACATCAGGACTTTTATCTGTCTTTTCCCTCATCTGTCACAAGAATTCTGGTTTTCAGACTGGTGCAAATGCACATTTACAGCTATTCAACATTTATGCATTTTAAATATCTCTAAGGATTGTGACTAGACCACTTCACCCTTTGGTGAAGAAATTTCTCCTAATATTCAATCCAAACCATTGAGAAATGTCTCTATTGAAATCCCCCTCCACATACAATGTCAATTAGTGAATAAATTTAAGTCCAACACACTGCCAGTAGCAAGCAACCAATTTTAAACATAAAAGCCTAAATTTGCAGTGTCTTTTCTCTTTGCAATACCAAATCAACTTACCATACAGGTACGTGAGTTTTCTCCAATGAATGAATCTCTTAGCACCTGAGTAAGTTTACTTGCTCTGAAGGGTGTATGAGGTTTATTTCGGCCTAAGGCTCTTATACACTCCTAAAAGAACAAAAAGGTTCTTCATCATGGGTTAAATAAACATAATAAAAATGCAATTCAGAATCAGAAAATACATGCCTTATATTTGATGGTCTCCCCCAAAAATATCATTAAAATTTACCACTGAAGCTTGGATTCAGTAAGTGTTAGGCTTCTACCTCTCATTAAGCTCAGTAGAGAGGAAGGAATTTAAAAAGGATTAGAAGCCTAAAAACTGTCTCGATGCCATCCAAATTGCTTACATCTATTGTATCCAACAATAAAACTAAACAGTGTTGATGTGAAATGTTCAGGCTTACAATTATTCCTGATTATCAGCTACAAAAGCCTGAATGACATATAACCTCTGCCAGCAGCAGCAGTATGGACAGGGACATGGGTTAACTGTATCAGTTAAAAGCAGTGGCTTTGATTCTGACTCTACCACTGTCTTTCTTTACAGCTTAGAAGAAAACAAACTTTCTGAAAGCTTCCACAAGTCACAAACCAAGCAGGCACAGCTCTCTACTGGAAGCAAGCTCCCTACTTAGCATTGGAAGACACTTGAAAACGTAAGGTAGCTCCCTGTTCTAAAATACTCTTTATGTGAAGAAACAGGGATAAGATCTTCTCTTCCATTCACAGAGGCAAGAGGCTACACTAATATTTGCAATTGATTTGGTTCCAATGAGCAATACTGTATAGATATAATTACTACAGAAGTTACAGCAGCAACGAAGTACAACAGTACAAACCAAGATACCATTAATCTAACCATCAGTTCTGTCCACTCAGCACTCTAAGATTGTCTAATAAGCCAAGAAATTTTAATTTTAAATTTTGTTGTCATCATAATATTTTGACTGTTAATTCCAGATTCTGCCTTTGCCTTAACAGACATCTCTTCAGATGGAAGGCTTCCTTGGTGCACTTCTAACAAATCTACACACAGAACTTCTACAACCAACCACACTTCAAATGTTTTTCAAATTAGAGCTTTGCTTTTAGCTGCACTAATAGATGGAATGGCCTCGGTGTTACATGAATAATTCTACAGAAGTTCAACTAATCCTCCAGCTGCAGACACATCCTATGTTGAATTACTGATATGGCAATCAGCAAGTTTAATTAAGATATTTTAATTTACTATAATGATTTTTAGTTTGCTTACTCCTGAAAAATTAGAATTGGGTTATCTCCTTATTAGTAAAAGATTATAGAAAGACACCAGCAACTTCTAAATTTGAAACAGTTTTAAACTACTTTTGGTTTTCATTACAGGTCTGAAAACCAGGTAACAAAATGACCACACTACTTCCATGTAAAGACATTATACAAACAACTTCCCATGCCAAAATCCTGAACAGGTTAACACAGGACTGATATACAGATGGAAAGAGCAAATCTTGGATTAGCAACAAAGACCATTTTGTCAGAACATACAAGTTTAATTGGAACTTGAAAATAACTTCATGGCTCCTGAATACAAATGGAAAAGGCTGTGTAATGCTTTTGTCGAGAGATGAAAAATGGAAAACATATCACTGAGAAACTTCTATCTTTTTGTACCACCTTTTAGACCTCTGAAAGACCTCAATTTCTTTTTATTTCCCCCTCCCCCATACAATTTGGATGAAAATCACTGGTACAGCAGCAGAAGAACCTTTTGCTATAATTAAAAAAACAAGTTGTATAAAAATTAACCAAATATGTTGTATGAGCACTATCCAGTACAAAATAAATAAACTCAAAAAAACCCCAAAAACCAAACCCCCAAAACAAGATAGCTTTATTCAATTACATTTGGAAACTAGTAGTAACATCAACCCAATGGTCCCTGCATTGCTTTCTTTGATGCTAAATCAGAATAGGCCACAGTTTTGGAACTGCTGCTTCCAGTTTTTCAACATGCCATACAATTTTGTAATGACACATTATACATCGCTATTTTGTGGTGTGTTGTGAGATCTGTTTAGTCAGATGCCAGTTTTCTCCCAAGTTTATATTGGGAATAAAAAAGTAACCACAGTGATCTTGGGGTTCAGATTTTTTATATAAAACCAGTGTTGGTGCTGAGAGCAGTAAACCTAAGCAAAACTAACCAAAACCAGAGATAAATTCTCAGACATTCACAATTACTGTTTCTCCAGTTTGAAATCAAAAAATTACTTTCCCTATTCAGACTGAACCTTTTCTAAGCACCATAAAACATCATACAAAAAAGGCAGATTTAAGTAGTATTTCTTAGCTCTGTTTATATGTCCTGGACTGATGTATGAAAATCTGTAAAGTGACTGTGTCAGACAATTTGCTATGAAGAAGAGTTGTCAAAAATGGATTTCACCTTTCAAGGTTTATTTTAATTAGTTGCTAGTTTTTCTGGACATGTTGCTGTTGCTATGCTATAGTCAATATATTAACAGCAGTAAATATGTTGTCAGTGTAGTTTTATTTTTTATTTAAAAGGGAAATAAATAGTGAGATCAGTAAGAATATCTCCTGTTAGTACTTCATATTTTGAGTACCAAAGTAACTAATTTGCTTTCCTATTTCAGATATATATCAGAAATGTCTGCAAATTCAACCACTGGGGACTTGTGAAGTTGTTTTATTTGGGGTGTTTTCTGTTTCGTTTGTTTGGGGGTTTTGTTCTGTTTTTCAGTTGGTTGGTTGGTTGGCTGGTTGGTTATGGTGGGGTGTTTTGATTTTATTTAACAAAAACTACATGTAAGTTGATAGCTCAATGTTTCTGCATTGTTTCTACTTGGGACTTACTAAGTGTTCCCTCAGGCATGCAGAGGAAAAATCAATACACTGTTTTATCTGTCATATCAGTAGACAATGTAGACAAGCAAAGCCTGCAAAAACACTAATTTTACTTGTCACTGCTATTATATGTAGGCTTCCACCTACTCAAGGGCAATAGAAACATTATCAGTTACCTTGAGTGCTAAAAGGCTCTTGTTAATTTCTGCACCTTCCAGTCGAGTCTGCCTATCTGCACTCGAAGTATCTGCTCCTCTTTCATTCCCAGCCAAATCAATCAGAGAAAATTTACCATGCAATTTCCCTTTCCTTCTGAGAATAATCTGAAACACTGCATGGCTTCGAGATGAGTGTGCATTTGCAGATGTCTGGCCAGATGTCCTTTAAACAAGAGAAGAGCAGGGAAAGATATTAACCACTGGAGGACCATACATATTAAACACTAACCTCACAATGATAGGTTTTTCAGGCCAGGTTCCTGTATTTTCTTACATGTTGACAGCATGTCTAACACTCTTGTGGACACTAGACATAGAACCCTAATAATTGGATATACATAGTACAATTATGCCTCTTTTTCCATCTCTTTGAAAGAAATGGAAGGTTAGTAACATTTTGCCTGCCTTTTAAAATTATATCTTCATATATTTCAGATTATCAGAGAGTTTACACAAAAAATGCTGATGGCACTTTTATCTGATCATGCACCAGTCCATGCTCAAGGCTAATTTTAAAAACAATGAAGCTGAAGTCTTTAAAAAAAAAAAAAAAAAGTGCTTAACCTCTGCCAGTACACATCAAGGCCTTTTACAGATGAAGAACCTGGCAGCAGTCCAGTTTTTAAATGATGTGAATTTAAGTCAGTAAGCTGCTTACATAATGCATGCAATTCACATCCTCCTGAAAAATCAGTTATTTCTCTTTAGGAGACAGAGAACTCTAAATGTTTCCATTTAAAACACAGGTATATTCCTTATTGCAGACATCATCAAAAAATCCATTGCATATTAAATACCAAACAAAGATACTCCCAAAAAATCGTGTTGTGATTTTTTAACGTACAATGAAAAACTGGTGTAAGCTATGGAAGATACCTGCAGCTGTTTCCTACTTCAATAAGCTTCAACACATCTTCAACACATTTGACTTCCCGCTCCTGTAATCCCACCACCTGGACTTGCTGTTTCCCATCTTCTAACACTCTTAATTTTGTCTTCCTGTTCAACAAGTCAAAAACCTTAGGGAAGGAGGAAAACAGAATAGTTAAAAGAGCAGTTTTAAAAAAAATCCCTGTTTCAAATTCCATTTCAAATAATGCAAAACATTCCATGGAAATACACGATTGGAAGGGAAATGTAAAGAATTCTTTGAAATTCAGCTTTTAATATAAAGAGGAAAAAAAAAATCTTTTATGTGACAAGCTCAAAATCTTTCGTATAAGAAATTCCCTCTTAGAAAAAGACCAAGTACTGACCTTACCACTGTAGATCTCAAAAAATGTTGCATATACTTGAAGTTCTAATTTCTTATAGTTTGGCTTCTTTAGCATTAGAAAGACATCTCGAGCTGTGAATACATTTCCAGAATAAAAAGTAATCTCATCATGTGTTTTCATTTAGAGAAGATTCATTCATGTGTAACAGTCTGTTTTACAGCATCTCATATTTTCCAAGAATGACAGATAGGGTCAGTCAACCAAGTCTAAAGCAACACAGTCTAAATTGCCACATTACACTGGAAGATGCAGAAGACACCAAAATTATAAACTTACATCATCTGTTACTGCATTTTTGTTAAGTAATCTATATTTACATTATTGTGCAAAGGATACACATCTAGGAACAACTTTTGATGTTATCAAGGCTCCACTGTAATGTAAAGTAGGTAAACTGTTATATTTGTATGACAAAGCATAGAAAATTTATAGATCTCAACTGATCTGCCTGAAGCCAACTGATCAATGAAGTCTCACCTGCAAGTGCATATATGCCTTTAGAACAATCTTGGTTCTTTCCTGAAAAGTCGCCACCCATAGTCTAAATTAAATAAAATAAAAACAAAGGAGAAAAGGAAAGCACCATAAAAATCACAGAACTGTAGTTTACATATTTCTGTTTTATTAGAACTCATTTAAGTATGTCATTTACAAAAAAAGAGTATTGCTGACTTGTAGAACTACTTACATGGGTTTTTCCACTGCCTGTTTGTCCATATGCAAAACAAGTGGCCATTCCCCTTTCAAATATGGTCTCCACTAATGGTCGAGCTGTAAACCTTAAATGCAAAAAAATCTGTACTTAAGAAACTGAAGTACTTTAAGATGCCACTACCACAAGGAAAATTAAAATGATAAGGCCAAAAGTTACAAAATAGATACTTTATATCCTATACTTTGAGAGGTCAAAGGACATTCTTACTTTACTTTCTGAAGTAAGGAGACTACAAGCTCTAAGGTATTAGAATTTTCCAAACCATCGTAAGCTACAAGATCTCTCTCATTCATTTTGCAACAGTATTACTCTTCTTTAAACCCCAAAACAATCATTTCCTTTTTTTAATAATCCAACACCCCATAGTTTACTAAATGGAGTCTGGAGCTCCCTAAAGATGCCAGAATAAGATATTGAAGTATGACAGTGTAGAAGACAGGAGTTTTGTCAATACTAAAATTCTGCTGTAGGTTTTTTTTTTCTCCCCAAATCAACTTCCAAGATTAAATTTGAAAGACAAGCAGCCAAAACAACATTGCACATCTCAAACTGAGAACATGCATACATTAAAAAAGGGCTCAAGATAATGGATACCCAAGCTCAAGAATGAAAAAATCCAGTTATCCCTGAGGCACTATTTGCTGTGTCAAAAATATTTTCTGAAGTATCATTTCTTTTTTTAGAGAATTAATTTTTACTTTAAGAAACAAAGAGTTATTGTTCCTACTTCAGCTGCTTATCACCATTATTTCCCTGTACACTCCAAAGGCAAAGGGTAAACTAATGGAGAGTTACACACAGAGAAAGTCTCTCTCTAAAACTCTTTCCAAACTTTTTCCAGTTGTTTACACATAAATTACCTATAAGTGACCAACAAAAGAAAAAATTAATTACAGAAACACTGAGATGCTCCAACCTTCTTTCACTCTGCTTTCAAACACAACATCACTTACAAAAATAATATGGGCTAGACGGAGCCATTCAGCAGCAACCCAGGGTTATGTAAAGAATCTGTGTTAGCTGAACCATAAATTTTCATCAAGAATATACTAGATGATTCCTGAACAGCCTTAGTCTTTCTTTCTTTGCTTCTTCTAAGTATGTACGTCCTGTCTTCTCAAGAGGATATTCCCATATTTTGATGTTTGTTCTTTCTATATATAAAAATTTTAAAATTGACAGTCTATCCATCTTAGAAGCACACTCCATTACTTCTGTTTGATTGAATTTGAAACTATTTATTTTACTGATTTATTAAAAAGGGACTTAAAGGTATCTATTTTAAAGTAAGACAAAATATAAACATATCTAAAAAAGTTTTTGTAAAGGATTCACAACTCCAAATGAGTATGTCAAAAGACTCCAACTTTACTTTTACCAGAAATTTTATTTGTAAACTTGGTCCTTCAGAAATGTAAACTGGTTCTCCTTTAAAACTCCTAAGGCATACCCATTCCAACTAGTGAGTGTTCTTTAATATTAACAAAAATTTGCAACTCAGGGCTGTGCCTCATGGATTAAAAATACTTAAAATACAGGTTAAGCAAAATAATAACAGTAGTAATAATGGTATTAATGGCAGTAGTAGTAATAATAATAGAGCAGTATTTTTCTACCTTGGACTGAACAACTTTTTTTCAGTATAGACATACAGTAAATTTAGCATATTGGAGAAAACTGGAGCATCTTGACACAACATTTTTTTCCTCAGTATGACCCTGAGGCTCTGGTGAGAGCACATGATGCTACCTATCTTGCTCTTACTTCTATTATTACAGGAGACCTTAAAGCAGACTACCCTTCAAGAAAAAAATCATTATTGTGCCATATAAGGGAGAGGGAGAAAGACTAGAGATTCACTGTTTCAGTATGAATACAATAATCTTAAAATATATTGCTATATTGCCATTAATATATTACATAACTAATAAAAAAAGCTGAAAAAACTCAGCACAAAAATACAACACTGTATACCAAAGCCACCTCTCACATTTAAACATTATGTTCACACAGATAAATAAAGAAAGGAGGGAGATTAGAAGAATGGATTGTCAAGCAAGAGAATTATTTCATGCATCATGAATCAGCAAGCTCTCCCACAGCTCTTCAGTATCAAGGAAAGGAAAGATGCTACTAGCAGACAACCAGCAGAGACAGAAATCTCCAAGGACACAGCTTTGCTGTTTAGAACTCTTTTGTTAGTGTTAGGTTTATAAGATTTTCCTTTCACCCCCTTCTCTAATTATAACAAGCATAAGACAGAAGTTTTTATTTTCACAACTTTTTAAGAATTCTTTTACTATGATTTTTTTGTTATCCACTATCAATGAGGTCATGATCCTAACTTTCACTTACTTCCCAGTTCTGGATTAAAAACAAGAATTAAGATATTTCTCTGTCAATACTCTTTAAGACTATGGGAAGCAGTTCCCAAGCATAAGAAAAATTATCTTCACCAAATTTCTTTTTATTATCAATATTCCCTGCAAAAAGCTTCACAGTATTTAGATGCATACCAAGATTTTGACCAAGATTATGTCACAGTGTCTAACCCTGCCATTGTACTTCAACCGTATGTACTTCATTTAGTTACTTGTTCAAGGGAAATAGTTAAATCTAAACATGCTTTTAAAAATGCTGTGTGAATTATTCTGTATCAACAGTGGAAATGAAACAGAAGAGCAAAGAACAAAATGGAGATCCAATTACCTTGGGCCTAAAAGTGGATATGTGTCTGTTGCTGTTGGTTTTTAAATTAGGAAGATTTGGCATTTTCAGCAAGATAACTTAGCTCCATACACTTCCATGTTATATCAGCCAGATTGCTTCCAGAAGGTAAGTTAGCTCAGGTACCTCAGCAATACTGCAATATAAACTCACTCACTTTATTTGAACTCTTTTCTCACCCTCTACTGATTTGTTTCCATCTCTTAATTATCCTATATTCAAACTGCAAGCTCTTTGGTGCTAGGGCTCTCCTTTTCTTCCAGGTTTCCTGATGACCAAAAGCCACGACTCAGGCTTCTCAGGTGCTGCACACACACTAATAAGACAATAACCCGGAAGCAGATGGAGAACTCATTATGTGGCTCACGTAATCAGCAGCTGAGGAGGCAGGCAATACTTGCAAGAGCCTGGAAAGCAGCAGGGCTTGGAAAAGGATTGGGAGCAGGACTGAGGTCACAGAGGTGGAGATGACATTGCAGGTGAAGAATTAGGGATAAAGAGTTAAAACAGAAGTAAACAGGTAAAAGAATGGAGGTAGCAATATACCATCTGGTAACACAGATAGTAAGAAGAAAGTCTATGACCAAGGTTAAGTGTGACAGTTATTAGCATGGAAAAAACACGACAAAAAAGATTCACCAAATAAAAGCATATACACATACCTGTAAACCATTTCATTAGGAGCCGTGTCATCAAAGGCATAATCAAAACGAAAAGTTTGGTTTTCTAGGTACCTTGTCAAATCCACCTTTTGTTTTGGTTCATGTACCATCACAACATCTTTACTAGGAATTGTTATTACATCAAGGTCTTTCATTAAAGTTTCTATAAAATAAGTGAAATATATATTTAACTAACAACACATCATTATTTTTACATTATCCCCTTGTTTACACTCTTGTAACATCTCAGATAACACAGCTCCTCCAAGTAACAACACTGCAATGGATTAGGGCTTCTGATGCCTAGATAGTAATCTGCTACGGAAGAGATTTCATTTTGGAAGTCTATTCATCCTATCCTACCAATTGACAGAAATTAAAGAGAGGTAAAAACTGTTTAGAAAGACTATGATCATTAACTACAGCACTATCATTGTAACACATTATGTCTTCTATAACACTTTTCATGGATTTGAGGTCTTATTACTCAGCAACTATAAAGCCTTACAGCTTACTGTAAGAATTCTTTGAGTTTTTATAAATACCTTCTGTAGTGGAGAAACTAGATGCCAGTACTATACTGCTTCGACTGAAAACACAAAGAAATTACCATTCTTACGATAATATGTTTTATTTTAAAGTTTTATCTATATATTTTCTTTAAATTTTGCTTTCATTCCTCACAGACATCTTAATTTGTGTATTCCTCCTGGAACCTACAGTACATATCTTTAATATATAACTCTTCTAAAGTAAAATCCTTTCTGAAGATTACCTTGTAAGCAGAAAAAGCTGAAAATTATAATGATCCTTCCTACCTCTGTGACTTCAACAGTGAAATCTCAGATTGTAATTACTATACAGCACTGCAATTTACTGCTAATTGTTGTATGATATATGAGTCAGCAAAACACAGAACCCAGTGATCCATAATATGCACAAAAGTAAAGACCCTTTGTGTGTACAGTTGTGATTCACTAATGTGTCCTACTTGCATTTCTATGTAAAATTTCTTAAGGCATGCAGTTCAAGAATTTGATGTGACTTTATACAACCAGATAGAAACCTTTTCACAAGTTAACATCCTGATCAAACAGTACAATGGTTACCATTGCATTACATTACACACCAATGGAAACACACATTCCAGTCACAGTATAATCAATTTTTCAACTGCACTGCAATAAAATAAAATGCAATTATTCTGCAGTAATCACAGACAAAAAGTAAGGAACAGTGACAAAAAGGAATGTATGATGGACAATTCTTTGCAGCAAAAACTTTTTAGTTTAACCAGTCAGAAAAGGATTTTTCTTTAACAATTGTTTGGAGTAAGACATTTACTTCCTGCCAGCTATTTGGTATGAGAACCTGCATTCCTTGCTGATGAAAATTAGAAATAGTGTCTCTGAAACCCACCACACATTTCACAATTATAAATTCATGTCACTGAACTAAAATCTTAAGGTGTCACTCTGAACACCTACTTCCTGCTAAGTCAATCTGCAGAAAAATTGGTGCTGAGAACACCTAATGTTTTTGGTCATAATTCTGCATTTGTGAGATGACAAAACAAATTAATTTTATTTCTTTTATTCATAGGGCAACAGTCTAGTATCCTTAATTCTTTTATACTTTTCTATGATTTTATGAGAAATACTGTTTCTTATGAACTGAGATTGTATCATGTGGGTACTAGATTATCATCCCCGGCATAGATTATTTAGTTAACACCTTTTTTACTGCAGTTTATTCTTAAAAATGCAAAATGGCTTTAGTATCAACCTCATTTTTACTTAGATATTCATCTTTCTACAAACACCTCTGATCTACTTTTTTAATAGCTCCCAACCACTAATACCTAAGATATGCCACTTCCACAAAATCCAATCCTACTTCTGAATCCCAATTAATGTCCCATAACAATTTGTTTTCATTTACTGCAATTTCACTTTGTCCACCTTCAGCACAGGTAGAAAGTGACATTTTTTCCAACAGAAAAAGTAAAAACGAAAAAAAAAATAGAAGCAGCAATGTGACGGAGAAAAATAAGACAAAACCTAACTATATACTGGTATCAACATATGTATGGGAAAAGGGAAAACATTTTTCCCATTTTCCTCCGGATATGCTTCAGATAATCCTAAATGTGTAGTTTTGACAGTATAAAACCAATAAATGGCATCCCAAGTTGCTTCAGCATCAGACTGATGCTCTTTTGAGTCCTTCAGCTGAACAGAATATAAGAGAATGAGAAGGAGAGAAACATCTTGCAACACTGGATTCACACAGGCTGCAATTCAGTAGCCATTTGTGTTCCTAAATTCCCACTGACGGTAAAGAACTTCCTAGGAAGATTGGGATTTAACTGGAGTTGAAAGCTGAACAGCTTTTTGTTGTTCGGTTTTGGTTTTTTTTGAATACAGACTCCAGTCTGATGAGCAGGCAGTAAGAAAAATAGTTCTAACACTCATCACATTAAAAAAAAAAAGTCATTCAGGAGTTCTTTTAGGACCTAACAGTTCTTTAGTGGCATTTGATATGCTCTAGGGTAACTTTGCCAGCCCAGAGCAGCAACTCCAGGGTGTACAAGTTTTCTGTTTGTCTGTAATCCATTATCCCTGTGAGGATGTCTTGAACATGTTTAGGCATGACCTACCATGTCCTAAGACACTTCCTGAATGTCTGATTCAAGACCACTTGAAAGTATAAAAATATATGTACAAAAACATGTATGAAAGTTTTCACTGTGTAACTCTCTTCTCAGGAGATCACTTGAAGGACACTTTAAAATAACAGTGATCCAAACACAATGTAAGAATACTGAAGGAATTAGAGTAGAATTCATTTCCAGATCAACTAAATACATCCTAGATGACCTTGGGAAAAAACCGCACTCTCCCTGTGCCTCAGCTCCTAATACATAAAATTGTGGCAGTTAAACTACTTTTCTCCCCATCGCTATGCAGGTTATGATGAGTCTACAAATTTTCTAGGTCCGTCACAATATTGTCTTATATATAAGAGTTTCACCTTTGATCAGTATTTCTTGAGTTGTTTAACACAAATAATGTTACTACCAGAACCAGCTTTTCAGATAAACAAATCAACAAAACCTTCAGTGATCATACCTTTTTTATTGAGTGGTCGTTTTCGTACACAAACACAAATCCTGTGCTCATCAATCTGCAAAGGAAAGTCATTTAGTGAACTATACCCGAATTCCAGTTACAAAATATTTAACTTTGACTTCTCTTTTTGAGTTAAATAACCAATCATTTAAACAAAGAGAAATTTCTAAGACAGTGAGTCATGTGAGCATGTAAAAGCCCCTTGTGTCTGTACAGTAGCCTAGAACCCAAAAGGGAGAACCAGACATTAACAAAACTCTCTGCAGACAGTGATCTAATCCTACAGAGCAACAGGTGGTATTGGACTATTGCAAGCAAATCCAGCTTTAACAGGGTAGATATGCTATTGACAGAAATTGTCACATTCTCTGATTTCCATAGAATCTGACAGTCTTCATCATTTAAGGATTCTGCTCCTCAGACTTGTCTGTAAACCAGAAGACCACATCACCTTTAAAGATCAAATATTAATCATTACGCTAAAAAGGGCTTTTCAAAAAAGTTTCATGGTTTTGTGTACACATCCCCTAGTATCCCAGGAAAATTTTATCATACAAAGGCTGAGTAACTACTTAGTACATATTGGCATTATTTAATAGTAAAAAAGATACTTAAACAACTTAACAGTAGTTCAGTGAATTAGGACTTCCAAAACCTACTCATTTCAATATCAACAAATTTCTGAAAAAATAAACTCATGTTATACTGAATACTAATGTATATTAAAATACCTACTTTTCACATTAATAGACAGAAGTATACATTGAAAAAAGATGAAAACATACAGCAAAAACACAGAAGGATATCACATTTCTGTGTTGCTGGCATACTTACAGGATCTGCAGTTGTCAGTGGTCTATAATCCAAACTTCCCCTGAAATCTCTTATCATACACATAATTTCATAATTTGGGTTTGTTGCATCAACATCCTAAGAAAAAGCAACAGAATTTCTATTTTACTTTTTGTTTCCAGAAAAAGCCTAAATTAATAATCTGTAAGAAAAATACACATTAACTGAAATCTTACTTTTTCTGCAAAACATCAGAAATGTCTCTTGCAAGTTTAACATAAGGTTAATGCCTTTTTCCACTCTGATGTAGTTAATTTATTGACGATAAAGGAAACAGCTAAATCCTTCCAATGTCATGCTCTTGGTTGGCATATAATAGAAAATACTTTTTAATTGAGGACTCACTAATAGTCTACTCAAGAGAGAGAAATTACTGCTGCCTTTGCCAGAACTTCATACTGAAGAAACATACAGTCAACACCTAATCAGATATGGCACTCTGACAGACGCACAGATACTCCACTACACAGGTACAACACACACCACAGAGGACAGTGCAGGAGCCCCAGCTGCTCTAAACACAATCTTGCTGGATACAAATCAGTTAAAGTAGCTTGGTCCTAACTATTGGTTCTGTGTTAATTTATACAGATACTTGGATGCATTACAAATTCTTCCAAGGGTGGTCCCAGATCCCCAGCAAAGCAGAAGCAATCCCAAGGATACTCAATAGGCAGCATCCAGGCTGTGAGGATTTTGGATGAGATAGAGTTAATTTTCTCCATAGAAGGATGTGGTATACAGCACTGTTTTGGATTTGTGCTGGAAACAGGGTTGATAATACATGGATGTTTTAGCTATTCCTGAGCAGCATTTACACAGCAAAGTCCTTACTTGGTCCTCACCCAACCCCACCAGCAAGGTGGCCAACACAGCCAGGACAGCTGACCCCACAACACAGGCTCAGAACACAACCCATGCTTAAACCTGGAGCCATCAGTACCAGAGTGAAATGACATATAAGAGGCCATGCATAGAGCACCACTAAGCTGAGCCTGAGCCTACCCTCTTCTCTGAAGAACTGATTTAACAACTTCCCATCACTTCTCCTTGCAAATACATGTTCTGCAACACTTCAGGACATGCTGCTGATGCCAAACACAGCCAACTCTGGTGCTCACACCCTACTAAGTTTTGCATGGCTACCCCCACATGATACAAAACTTCTGAATCACAGCTGGCTGTGAACACAGTGTAGACACTCTCAGAAAGCACTGGATTGGGGTTACTAAGCTGAAAGGGAGCCAGCTCATTCTTTGTACTTGTGACACAGCCAATCCTCACCTCAGAAAAAACTGCCCTGGTAATCAGAAGCTGACTGTACCTTGATGTCATTCACTCTGACTACAGTGAACTAAAAACTGCTGACAGTAAGTCTTCACAAAATGTTTCTTTGTAACATTCAGAAAAGAGTATTGCTTATCACAGAGAAAGCATTTACCTAATATTCTTCAAGCCCTGTTTAAAGGTCTTGCATACTAGAAGTCAGAGCTTGGTGAATTATTGCTGCATTTCACAACAACCTATCCATACAGAAGTTTAAGACTCAGATGCAAAAGGAGTGTTCACAGGAGAAATAAAAAGAAAATTTTACAACTAACACCATTTCCAAGTATTTTAATACATAAAGCTTAAAATGGTCATTCCTTACCCATGAAGACATATTAATGTTTTGTGTAAATGATGTAAATTATAAAACACAAATTCAACATAGGTGATTTTATATCAACTTGGAAACATCATTAAACCATGAAAAGTAAATTGTATGAATGATTTACTTGATCATGGTAATTCTCATGTCAGCAGCAGATTGGTACTATGTCTTTAGAGACTAACACATAAGCACAGGGCTGCCAACAAGATTACACTCCTAGTTTTGCTAAAGCTTTTACACCATTGTGACAGAAAGTCATTTAATATTAAGACATTTTTCTCAAAGGATTAGCAACTTCATTTCTTTCATACAAGTTTTAAACAACTGTCTGACAAGCCGCTTGCATGATGAAATTATAAATATATAGACTAGTTTAAGGAAAGAAACATTAAAAGTCACTGTTAAAACTTGACCCTCAAGTAGATCTATAAAGCATCAAAGATCATAAAGAACAATTTATCATAATCTCGTATTACCTCCTGTAGAATAACAGACCTCTCTAAAAGTCAAAAGGTTGGTTACTGTCAAAAATATATTTTCCCTAAGAAATAGCTATCATCAGTATTTGTTCTCTGAAGAACATGCAGCAAGACAGCAATTGAAAGCAATGATTTCTGTAGGAAGAAAAAGAGGGAGAAAACCATCTAAAGTAGTAGTTATGAGAGCAAGGCTACCAAACACCAAAATATTTGTCAAACCTGTATATAGAATGAAAATATTTAATTTCAAGATTATCACAATTCATAAAAATTCTTGAACACTGAAAAAAGCACAATGATTTTGCAAACTTCTCTTGCTGACATGTGATTTCCAGTTGAGCTAAAAATACTAACCTGAGCTCTTTTTTCTCTAAGTTCCTGCTGCTGTAACCTTCTTTTTTCACGCTTCTCTTGCAATTTTTCTACCTCTTTTACACAGTTAGATTTTCTACGTGCTTAAAGAAAAAGACGCAATTTTAAAATATTTTCTGTATTTACACTGTAAACTTCAATTTAATTAATGTATCAATAATTAGAATGCACCAACTATCAACTATATCTTCAAGCAAATCTGTATTAGTATAGAATCATTACGGCATTTAAATTTCTAAAATGTGTAAAATTTATTAGAAAAAATGTCATGAGAATGGGACAATAATTACACAAACAAAAATATATGACCTTGAAAATATATTTGGACAGATACATGTGATCTCTTGGTTTGAAATAAAAGTAAGCCCAGGCAAAATTTTTAAAAAAATTAAAAAAACAAAAAAAGAAGATAAACACACCACTATGGTTAAAAGAAAATAAAGGAAAAACAAATTCCAAATACTAGTACAATTATGACAAAAATGAATTTGTTTAGCCACAGCTTTCTGTTAAAGCTCCTCAAGGAAGCTGACAACTGAGTGTGTAGACTAGTTGTCATTTATGGATAACAACATAATCCAAGAGAATGTACATGTAATGCCCAGAATGAACGAGTCCTTGATACACGGTTTACATACAAGGGGGTCCAAATTCCTTTTTTGCAGCTTGAACTGGAGATATATCTGAAACAGTACCATTCTGTTGAGAGGAGGAAGACTGCTCGGGAAGCTGAGTAGGTCGTGCACGCGCAGAACCAACCACTGCAAAGGAGAAGCACAAAGCTCGTCTGGACATGGAGGACTAACCTTTCCACACATTTATGAAATGCTTTGTTAAGATGAGTTGAAATGAGGCCCCTTTCCAGACACAACAATTTACTGTGGATGAGGAGGAGCTGTACTCACAGAAAGTCTATTAATAAAAACATCTGGTATACAGCCTTTTATCCTAATGCTGTACACTTGCACAACATAGTTATTAAGTGCCAATGCTGCACATGCGTATTTTTAAATGCTGCAGAATTAGTACAACTTACTATGTCCACAGAATGAAGTGTTTACTTGGAGATATACAGTCCTGAAACATTAAATGCTTCAATTTTATTTATATTGTAGTTACACCCAAAAAAGTAGTAAGAAAAGAAGCCCCACTGTTTCAAATTCACTAGATTCTACAAAATGCTCCAACCCCATTGAGCCTACAATCTCTGGAGGAGCAAAGCACTAGAAATTAAAGCCAGTGAAGTGCAGCACAATCTGTAAGCAGAAGAAACAAGCCTTTTTGCCTCTGTACTGGAAGGGATACAGATACAATCAATATGTCTAAACTTATGCATTGATTCTATACATGCTAAGAATGCCAGTTTCTGAAGAAGCTGTGATGTCTTTTTCCAGTGAATGCAGTGGGAGTGGTGAGCATGCAAGCCTCTGTGATTCAGATGAATGATTTAAATTGTTTTTCAAGTAGTTGCTTCGATCAGCTCTGCTTCAGCTGGCCCATTTCTTGCACACACTTCTAATAGAGTGTGTCGGAAGAGTGCAAAAGTGAAGCTATCAGCTCTGATCAGCAGCTAGTCCAAGTGAAGGTCAGCTCACTGTACAACACGGAAACAACTACAGAAACTGGTTTTGAACAGGACAGACAAGACAAATGCCCAGATCATTCCACATATCATAGGAGATCTCCCTTACAGCACAAACTGACTACACAAAATAAGACAGTGTGCTGAGAAAAGCTGAATTGTAAGGCCAAAAAAGAAAAATATTTAGGCCAACAGTGAATAGTAAGAGGCATGGTACTTATTGAAATACAAGTTACAGGGTTATTTCATACCAAACGGATAATTTACTACAAATGACAAAATGTATGGATGTGGGACAGTCCATCAGTAAGACATCTCATATTTAAACCATACCAGGTCAGGGAAAAAAACCAAACCACTCTTGTATTTTCAATCTCCTTAATATCCCCAGAGCCAAATGGCAGAAGGGCAAAAGTGGTCCCAATCAGAAGAGTCTGATCACATGCAAAGATATGCAAGCCCACTTGTTTTCCAAGTTTAAACAGATGGACTGGAATCTAGTCTGGAGTAACATTAGTAGATTAATGTTTGGAAGAAGAGTCATCATCATCATCACCATCACCAGTACAAGTTAATTAAGCTGAACATAGGAGAGAAAATGAAAACAATAAGCAGTAACTATTCTTTCACATGCTATAGATGCATTACATCTGTATTCATCCAATACATACTTTTCACCTATTCTCCTGTGGTATTTCAGCAATTTTTTTCAGTTTTTTTCACTGTTAACTGTAGAGTGATAAAAAATCTGTAGGACTAAAGTATTCTTTGAATGACTGTTTACACACAGGCTGTTACAAAACAACAGCCTGTTAACAAAAAAAGTTAAAAAATTGAAAATGTTAAGAATTTAAAGTGCACTACTTTGTGTATACTGAAACATTCAAATAAGCTGAGGACACTTATATGAAAAGTCCCTGCATGTTTTAATGCTGCATAATTATCTTCAAATTTTTGCACCTTCAGGTAATTCAGCTTAACTTTCATAATGCTATATTGCTTAAACTTGCACATAAATATTATTTGTACTGTATGAATTCCTAAGTATACATAGGAATAATTCTAGGAATTATATACCATGTCTTTTACATGCCACAGGCATACATACCAAATGAGAAATGTAAAACTATTAAAGAATACTGGATAAACAGGAGGTTAAAATGTTACCATATTTTTTACCTCATTGAAATGGAAAGAGATAACTTTTACCTCTATTATCTCTGGCAGGAGGGTCATTCTTAGAAGGTAACACAGTTCGTCGACTCTATAAAGAAAGAAGTCTCTCTTACTTATCACCATATTATTGAAAACATAAACTGCAGCCCTACTGCTGCTTCTTTCCAGTGAATGAAAATAACACGACACGAACAATAGAGATCTTATTGCTGCCAAATCGCACCATGAAAAATAGTTGTTTCGATGAGCTCTGCTTCAGCTGACCCATTTCCTGCACACAACTTCTAACAGAGTGTGTCAGAAGAGTACAAAAGTGAAAGTATCAGCTTTGATCAGATGACACTCCAAGTGAAGGCCAGCTCACTGTACAACATGGAAACAACTACAGAAAAATCTTTCTGTAAAAGTGAAGGGGTGAAGGCTGATTGAACTGTATGTACTGTTTCAGAAAACTCCAAAACCTTTTATATATATTTTTCATTAAGACATTTAGTTATAAAAATATTAGTTCCCAACTCCCTCTCTGCCAAACCTGTTCTTAAAAAAATTTAGAAATCCCTATTCACTACAGGAAAAAGAAAGGAACACAGTTATCAAACAGTACCACAGACACGAAAGTTACAAATTCGAGCAGAACACCATGTATAGAGCTACTGTACAGTTACCACGAACATGTTGCATAGATATTACCAACCTTCACAATTTTGTTTACTTTGGCTGATGAAGCAGGTGGTGGTAATGTTTCTGGACCAGGTTCAATATCTTCATCCGGTGCAAGATCTGGGTTAAGTGAAAATATGCTCTCTAAATCAATCTGTGAAAAAGAGTATAAAACACATTAATGACTCTTAACATAAATCCTCTCTATATCTCCTGTTATGTTTGACAATAAACAATTAATATATTTAGTGGTTTTGCCCCACAATTTGTTCATTCTAAGACCTGAATTATTTTCTGTTCACTAAAAACAGACTAATTTTTGGTCTTTGTATTATTTGAAAACACATCATTCAGTAGAAGGATGAATTAAAAATGACCAATAGATAGTATAATTTTGTAAAGTGATCAAACTAAGACAAAAGTAGCTAGTATTATTATGGTAATTTGACAATTTGCAAAATACGTAAGACATTCCATAACAGAAAAAGAAGGAGATTTCAGTAATCTTTAATTTCCCAGACAGTGCAAAAGAAACAAATTGCAAAGACCAAAAAAAAAAAATCAAACCATAGCTGAAACCATGTTAAATTTATCATGCTTCTTTTTTTCAAGTATTATTAAGTGTAATTCAAACTGCTATAAAATGTAAGGGAGGAGGGGCAAGATCTTAAAAATATGATTTTGTAAAAATGTTGAAGAGCTTTGGTCACTATAGACTTCTGTTTCTCTTGGCTGGACCTTTCAAAGACCTCTGTACTGTATAGATTCTGGGTGCCTTCAGCTGATGGAATCACCAGGACTTCCTCATGGCTTTTTTTTCTTTTTCCTGTGTTTTCACAAAACCAGTAAAGTGTAAAGCGTAATTATTTCTGACATGCTTCTCCAAACCGAAACTGGCTAACACGGTCCAAAATTTAAAGGAAGATAGAGTAGGAAAGTGTTACACAAAAAGACACAGTTTCATAAGGAAAGCAAGGCTGGAAAATTGTTGCCAAGAATAACTGAATAAACAAACAAACTGGTAGTTAAATTCCTCAAGAATACAAACACAAGACGATGTCTAGTTTAGCTCTCCTCCCAGTTTCCTGTCTGAACTGTGTGTCATTCTCCCTACTAAAAATTTTATTTTTCTAGTTGTAAAAATAGGATAACAAAGTCAGCATTTGTAACCTGGTTCAAAATCAACAGATGATAAGAACAGCTTAAAAGCTATGACACAGAGCTCAGGTACAAAGAAAACAGAATTTACTCAACACTTCCTGTTCAAGACAGTCTGTAACCAAAGAATCATCAAGTAAATTAAGATTTATGTCTCATTTGTTTCCAGCGCAAATTCCAAAGTAATATTCACGTAGATTACACATTTTTTAAAAAAAATTCTAAATAAATAAGTTTACCTCTTTCCCTTTAGTATCTCCATTTTCAATCCATTCAACAGTTACACTTTCATTATCTTCATTTAGGGATGTTACCATAGCTTGGTGAATTCGGCCTAGAAAGCAAATACAAGTGATCGTTTATTAACTGGTAGAAAAAATTTCCAGAACTTATTTTCATCCCTGCACTGAGACATATAGAGAGAGGTAGGAAGAAGATGGTTGAAAAAAATGAGGTGATAAATAGAAGGTGATTGTAGGTCACACACTGTGAAGTGGCTCAGACCTGACCCACCAGTGGAGGCTCTAATCAGACAGTCAGCATCCAAGTGAAAAGCACAATGAACAGAAAATGGAGCGGTAAGTAAACAGAACACCTCAGGAAAGCCACACCACTTAGACTCTCTCTCCTTGAGAGCAGAAAACTCCAATACCAGAAGATACCCACAGGTGCTAAAGGCCCCTGAAGTGCATTTCACATAGGCTTGTTTGTCTCCCCTTCTAGGCTGACACAACATTACACATCTCAACACAGAAATTAAGGCCTTTGAAATTGTGTTCTGATACATATTTTTTAAAGGCACTAGTCAGGTGGTAGTCCAACTAAAATAAACTGCCTGGAACAACACAAACCATTATTTTAGAAAGAGCTACTTACACTGACTGCTGAGCTTGAGTTAAGGTGCTTTTGCATTGACTTCTCCAATGAAAGACCCAAAGGAAGCAAGCCCCCACAGAGTAAAATAAAACTAGTAAATCTTCAGTAGGAATAAGGATTTTTCTTCTAAAATATGTAGTACACTGCAATTTTTGTGTGTCCTATGCACAGTGAAAAGAGCAACTGGAAGAGCAGGACAGCCATGCACCGACACAAAAGGATCAAGATCCAAGTGTCACACTGATTTCATATCCATGCTTTACCCTAAAGTACCAAGAACTGAGGTTTCTAAAGAACACGAGTCCAAAGCAACTTCTCCTCTCACACCCTGCTGTAATGAGGGTCCATACGATGGAGAAGCAATACCTTACTCCACCTGCCACAAGCTGCCCCCTAGGACTACATGCAATTCCCAAAGCATGAGTGATCATCCTGGAGCAGTTGTGCAAATGCTGCTGCTGGGCATCTGCTCAGGGTGAAATACAGCACAATCAGCACACATGCTTCAGTCTGGGCCTTCTCTGCCTTGTACTTACTCTTCTTTTCTAAAGCTATTGGCCCCACAAATCCCTTTTAGTTTTCTGCTCCACTGATTGTTTCAACTTTCTGTTTTAGCAACTTCAGTCACAATTTAACAGTTTTCCAAAAACAACAACAACAAAAAAAACCAACAAAAAAAACCAACCAAACAAACAAAAAAAAAGGGTTTTTACACTCTAAGCTTTCTAGGGCCTGCAGAGGGACAGAAAGAAAGAAAAACCTTGAGTGATATCCCAGAATAACTCAGCTAACAGTGAGACTAACAAATGTATACCATTAATATTTCTTTTATTACAAAGGCTGCCTAAACATTCACATCTGGTTAAGACTCAGAAAGAAGAGAGTTTATGGGTAAGTGTCATGGAAGATAACAGCAAATCCCTGTACTGTCACACGGTGTGTGGAGGAAGAGCCTAGCTGCAGCTTAGGCGAGGCGTAGTGCTCAGGGAACTCGCAGAGCAGCCAGCAGCCCTGGGCAGCATCGCAGCACTTGCCTTGCAGGCAACACACATCATACATGCATTTATACCTCCATGCTTCTGGCCCAGAGCATAACAGTTGCTCCCACACTAAAGAAGGTTAAGTAGTTTTTTAACATTCTAAGTAAAAAGCCTCCCCTTTTGCTTCACTTGGTTTCTGTCCTCTGGCATTCTCTTGTTTTTATTTCCCTGACCCATGCTTTTTCTGAACAAATCCTTCCCTTTGTGCTTCCTGAGCACCATTCTCGCTACCCTCAATACTCCTCTCCATTACTATTTCAGCATTTAATAACCTCTCAGGACTTAATTTTGTGCAAGAACACTGTTGTAGAACTGTTGCAATGAGCTATATGGTCCTTCAGCAAAGTAGCAACAGAAGCTGCTGTCTTCCTGTAGCAATGTCACTCCTGCCTCTTCTGCAAAGTGTGCTGAGACCAGGCCACATGGACACAAAAGCTCGGGGAACTGGGAATTTAAGCTTACATTGGTATGATCTTCTGCTGCTGTTTTAAGGCTTGGCCCAGCTGTCAATTCATAATCAAGAGAGAAACAGTGTATGGAAAACATCTGTTTAGTAAAACATATTCTATACGATATTACAATAATACTTTGTTCATTATCAAATTTTAAAAATTTTGCAGAAAACCACTATTCACAGCTGAAACCTGTGACACTGTATTAGTCACAGAGCCATCATGTAAGTCCTACTACCTGTTTCTGTGCTCTGTTACTTTTGACAGAGAACAAGTAATATTTAAAAAAGGTTTCATCTATGCCATAACAAGTGAAAAGAGATCAAAGCAGGCTGATGAATGAACAGAAAATACCCCACACTCTAACAAACACAGTAAGCCAGCATGCCTTAACAAAAGAATCACAATAAATCTTCCGTCTCTGTGCCAGATTTCATCCCTTCCCTGGCCAAGAAAGTCAGGGCTGAATAAAAAACACAAAACCCCACATACTAACAAAAATAAAAGTTATGTCCATCTTCCAAATACTCTGAGCTTAAACAGAAAATGTTCACTACAGTGTTTAAACTGGCAAGGTACTCATACTATTTGTTCCCAAAAATTCTTTGTGTTACTAAAAGTTTACATGCTACTGAAGTGCCAGATAGAGCATTTACATCTTTACAATTGCCTCTTGCTCTCTGGAAACAGTATTCCATTATATTTTTCTAGTACACAGCTGAATACAGCAGCTGGGAAATTCAGGAATGCCAGCAACCAATTAGGCTGGCATAAACCTCGTCTAGCATATAAAGCAAGACTAAGCTACAAATGCTGAAGTGTAAGAGCCCATCTGCCAAGAATGTTTCAATGCAATGACCTTAATTTCTGGTGCACTTTCTAGAGCTGTATCAAAATTTGACATGTAAGCATGTCCATGTAAACATGAACCAGCTTTATAAGCTGAAGAAGTAACAAGTGATTCAAGACCATCTTCACACACACCTTAAAACCAGAAGAAGTAGAGCTGATACAACTCTTCACTTGGCATTTCCTTAATTTCTAGTGCCTCTCCTCACATGATTAGAATTCGGATCACAAGCAACATTTTTTTTCTGAGAAGTTGTTCCATTTCTGTAGGGCTCCCAGAGAAGCAGTCACAGCACCAAGCCTGAGTTCAAGATGTGTTTGGACAACAACTCTCTGGCACATGTTGTGGCTCTTGTCCTGTCCAGGGCCAGGAGTTGGACTTAGTGATCCTGACAGGTCCCTTCTAACTCAGCATATTCTGTGATTCTATGGGGCTAAAACTAATGGAGAAATTATTTGAAAAAGCTATTATTTGGGTAAGTATGTTCTGTCATATAGCACATGACATCTGACTAATCTCCTACTGACCAGAAAATACTGCTGCATAAAAAATGCTGCTGCCAATATGAGAGAAAAGTGTGTGACACCAACACTTTACAATTACCTTAAATACACAGACATTACAATATCAACTCACCATTCCCTTTCTCTCTAGTCATCTGATGAACATTTGACAAACAGAAGGAAGCAAGCATACTGATCTGATCTACAGACATATGATATAAATATCCTCTACTGTAAAAGTTCTTAGGGCAGCTAGTGGTGCACAAAAAGGTTCAGGAACAGCAGTGCAAGCAAATAACCAGGGCTAATCAAACATTTTTATTAACCCCTAGCCTAGGTAGCAGTGCCAACTCATTGTAAATACCAAATGTACTTAGATCCTTACCTCTAAGCAAAGAGAACATTTTCTACCTGCCAAACTTCTCCAAACCACAATTTTGAAGCAGTGATCAATCAAAAAAAGCAGTGATCAATCAAAAGCAGTGATCAATACTAAACCCATGGCCCTTTCATCTTCCTACTACTTTTCAGAAACGTAAGTTATCAGTGTGAAATACGAGTTGGTGTCTAAATTACAGTCTGGACTACAGCTGTGGCTGATATGTGACAAACTCCTTTGAATTCTCCCAAGTGACTCAAGACATGGAGTTGGACCGCATTCTTCCCCACCCTTCCACATAATTGAAGTGTGCCTGCCCCAAAAGATATAGTACTCACACATCTCATGCAAAAGCTTTATGAAATCTTAGAAATAGCTTTGAGCCATAATAATTAAAAATTTACACTCAGGCTCTGGATTGGGCTATGGAGAAGAGAGGTTTAAAATTTCCACTATGATCCTCTCATTCCACCCCCAAAGCAGTAGGAGGACCCTACCCAGCAGTGTTATATTATGACCATCATACAGTTTAAGCCTTGTTAGCCCAAACCCAGGCAACTATTTTGAGCAGGACCAGGCCACGGCAGTGTTAACAGACCTAACCTTGGCTCACGGCTTGCTCATGTTACATCCCTTGTACTTGCCACATCTTCAGCACCACAAATGTGTTACATTAGCTCTGGCAGTGACCATCAACCAAGCACTTAGCTTTTTAAAGGGCATTAACACAACATGTTCTTAGGTGAATGTAAAAATATACTAAAATTTCACACCTACTACAGTCTTGCTGAGGATGACCACTGCAACAGATGCTACTCACGCCTTAGAAGATTATAATACACATTTGTGAAATAGCCATGATTTTCCTATTCATGTTCATGAGTGACTAATGTGAATGTTACCTCATCTAGAGACACCTGGACAGGACTGACCTTCACCCTCTGTCAACTGATAGTCAAAAATTAATATTGTGAAGAACACTATTTTCTTCACTCTTTCTTAAGTAATACAAACTCCAAGTTACATATATAAAAAGAAATATGTTTTGGAGAAGCAGGAAGCTGCAAATTCAGAAGCAGCACTTACCAGACAGAATTACTGTCCATAAAATTACCTTCTGTGCTACAGGTTCCAGTCCTGGCAGCTCTGGGGCTTTCCTGCTCTCACAGAGTTCAAGGAGGTAGAAAAAAAAAATCACCAAATAATGCCTGTAGCGAACTTTAAGGAAAAAATCCCAAATAAAAAGAGAACTCCTGGCTTGGTGTCTCTATCAGCATCAACTATGGGGATGTCCCTATTCAGACTAATCATTGTTTGTCATGGTCCTCCCCACACTACACACACAGTCCTGCTGCTCATCCTCCAAGGAAAAAACAGCAGTAACTGCTGACTGATGTTACTTCCTCCACAACACCAAATGTATTTGATTTTATTTTGTTTCAACGTTTCATTTATCCACAAACCAGTGGATATAGTCTTTTATTTTCATTGTATCTACCACTGTAACACCACTTTCATTTTACTTAATCTTGTATCTACCAGTGTTACACAACTTCTGTTTTACTTAATCATAGAGATTTATTTCAGCTTTGCCAGCCCTCCCTATTGTCTTGTCTGTTACCTTAGTTAGAGTTATCACACTGTCAAATGGACATCAAACATGCACAGTCCCTCCAATATCTCTAAAGCAGTCATTAAATACTAAAAATAACATATAATTTATTAAATATATATTTTAGTATTTATTTTTGTGAATGATCCCTAGCTGCTACAACTCATTTTGTTGTATTATCAAAATTATCACAACAATACCCAAGTCCTTCATATGACACATACGTTACAACCCCATCTTATCATCACTGTAAAGATCTACAATGTAACAGACAGGGATTTTGAGAACAGAAAGCAGTATTACCCAAATCAAGTTTCCCATTTCTGCCTGTATGTTCCAGCTTTGAATTAAAATCCAACTTAATCTACTCTTGCCCCTACATAAAAAGCTACCAAACTCAAATATATCCCAAGCTAGATATGTAGGTAATTTCTGTGCAAGTACCAATCAAACATAGTGCTTTAGAAAAATAGAGTTCACAGATATTACTGACAGTCCACAAAGAAATAAGGAGGGGAGAAATAAACAACACACAGACATGTCAATGAGCTGTGTACAATATTTAGCTTCAAAATACAAATAGTACACTTAATGTCCCTCATACAGCAAACAGGATACAAGTGACTTTTTGGTTCCCCTTCCATCCAACACCAAAAAGCCACTCCACTCTGAACGACTAAATTACTGTGCTCAGCCTAGCTGAACTTGTTAGCTGTCCATACTGAAGCACCTTCTCTATAGAAGTTACTAAGAGCTGCATCCTCACATTTTTGTCTGTTGTGATTTTTTTCTTCTCTCTATCTCCAGTCCTGTCATGTTGTGATTTGGTGGGTTTTTCTGGTGATGTTTCATTTTGCAAGCTGATCTCTAAAATTTCCCTTTACATTCAAAACAAGTCTTCTGTGGTTTCCCCAGTTAGAGGAACACTTTGCTTTTTGCTTCCCTTCAAGGCAGGTCCAATCTCCTTTGGGGGTGGGGTGCTAATATCCTTTTAAGCAGATTTTTCAAGGGCATTATTTTACATTAATAAACTCTGCTTAAAACATCTTTATTTGCTTTCAGAAGCTTCAGCTGCCAGTGTAATCAATGGCAGTCATACCGCTGGCTTCACAAGAGGTTTTCAATACCATCTCACCACGGTAACATTGGGAAGTTTATGCTACATATTGCCTCTGGAGGTGTCAGTGTCAGAGCGGAAGAGGATACATGTTACCAAAGCAGCTGAATTATAACAAAGTGTCTCATTGTGATGCCAACAGATGCACTGATATCTTGACATTTACCAGCAAGTTACCTCAACTGTACCATGCCAGTCATCCTATCATTTTTAAGAGTGTATGAGCTCTCAACTTCTTAATTTACCCACAGAGAAAAGTATTTGGAAGGGAGCACCTTCTAGACATACCTAATACATGATGTTGTAAGTCCCCTTGAAAATTTTAAATAAACTGAAAATATTTCACTTTCATGTTATTAAGTGGTCTGCCTCTGCTATTCACTCAAAAAGCTGCGCTAGCGCCTTGCTGTCAATATATACAAACTTTTTAAAAGATTGCATGTGTTCACAGTAATTTAGTACTCTATGCTCTCCTTTATGGCTTGTACAACACACCTGTACAAGAATTATCTCTACCTGTTACAGTCCGTTAAGAGCATCTGCTTTTCCAACACCATCAACCAGGAGGTGAAATATCCCAGGGAAGCTCCAGATCACTTTCCACAGGAGCACTCATTGCCAAATAACAGTAATTCTGAAATAGCACTTAACCCTCTCCACACTTTGCGACTAGCTAGAATATCAAGGTTTTATGCCTGTCATTTACAGTTTATGATCTCCTAATCTATAGCGAAAGCACATTCACTTTGTGCCACTTCTACCCCAGTTGTTTTGCTCCACACCTCTTAATCTTCCAGCACAACTTATATCTCCAGATAGATGATAATCACACTCTAACAAAGTAATGAAGTCTCCCAAAAGCAGTGTTACTTTCTGTGTTATGACCAGGAATTAATAACTTTAATGAATGGGAAAAACTAGCCAGACAGTCCCAAAACTGATTCCAGAAGGTATGTTGTTAGTTAAAATTACCAGGTAAACTATCATCACCTGTCTTAAGCACATGACCTTTCCTGTGTTAAACTTCATCTGAATCATTTCCTATACTCTACAAAACAGTTTATTAAATTCAGAGAAATTTCAGCCTAACCTTCATAAAATGGCTGATACTGGCAATACTGCACAAAGCCCCTCTCATCCTGATGCCCCGCCACGGCCAATCTCAGCGCCAGGTTTCGATATCATGTTAACTTGCTTCATCTCTATCACACTAGTTCAGGACACAGAGACTAGAACCACTTCAGGATCTGTCCTCCACTGTTTGCTACTACTTTTAGTCAAGGCACTGTACATTCCTAGAATGCTTCAATTAGATGTTATTTTTCCATTTATTTTAGGATGAGCTGTAATCTCCTCTGAAATTAATATTAATGTGATGGCAAATTGCTCCATGGCCTAAAATCTTTTTATTCACTTATGCTGGTTTTGTTGTTGGGGTACCATGACAGTCTGTTCTCTTTGTGATGAGGAGGGGAAGGAACTCCTACAATCTAGCATTTGCTGACAAGGTAGACTGTGTCATGAGCCATGGCATAACCCATGACCAACATTTTCATTCTCAAGCATCAGGCAGTACTAGGATGTAACAGAAAATGTCCTGGAAATCCCTTCTGTGCCTTTTTTTCAGACCTCACTATGGACAGAAACCCTAAGACAACTGGTATGGGATTGGTTCATGTTCACAACTGCCCTGCAACAGCATCTTTCATGGCATATTGCTTGGATATGAGCACTTTAGTGCCCTGTCCAGGTCCCTCAGCTGTGCCTGCGGTAGCAAGTAGCCCACTGCTGCAGCAGGTGCAGAGAGGTCTCATACCATATGTTTTGCAGGGCACTGGGGGGGGGTCTAGCACCACAGTCTGGACACCCCTTGCCAGAGTGCATCATGCACCTATCTTGAATGTACCCTTCAGTTACATTTCATCCAAAAGGAATTTGGTGTGCTCCCCGGCTACTTTAACAATGAACTAAAGCACAGCAGAAGGAAGTTAAGTGATGATCAGAAGACATGTGTCCAAAGTCCATTTTCTATATGAACTGAAATCCTCGTTACAGATGCACCCCTGTGGACCCAAATGGCACATCTAGAGCATCAAGACCCCTTAATTCACCTTGACCTAAACAAAAATGAGAAAATTGCATTGCAATCTCCCACTATGATGCTTTTAAGAGCACGAATAGGTGCATGTGCTGCATATCCACATACATGCACAAGAATATGAAAGTATGATGCTTACTAAAATAAAGGACTGTCCAAGAAGTGACAGACAAAATGATGCGATTCAGGCTTCTCCTCAAGAACCAGTCACAGGAGTCTAGGTTTTCTGTAGGAGGCAGGTCATCTGGTTCACTCCAGATGGGAGCCCGGAAGTGAACTAGCACATAGGCACTGAGAATTATCATGGTACCAGGACACTAGACTAAAATCAGGTGCAAGATAAATTCACAGTCAAAACAGTACAAATTGTGAAATATTTTAACCCTCTGTATGAGAAGATTGCATGCAAACAAGTACTAATGAAGTAAGGCATTGGGAAAGAGAAGCATGTTTTCTTTTATTATATAGGCCTTTCAAAACATTAGCTACAAACTTACAGAATGTCTTGACCCTAGTGTTTAGTAATACTCTGTATTACACAGAATTTTCCATCTGATCCTTTGACAAAACAGCTTTTTGGGTAGTTATACGTCATGACACCAAAAGAACCTCCCAAAAATAAAGGAGTACAGAAAAAAAGTGGCAGATGAGCTTCAACATTAAAACAAAGGAAAGATAACACATCCAGAGAAAATGAATCTTAATTACGGCTTTACAATGCTGAATCTGAAATCTCTGATCAAGAGATCCTTAAGTTGACACAGCTCTCTAAAAACATCATTGCCTAACCATGAACCTGCAATGACAAAAAAAAGCTGTTGAAACTTAAAAGCCAGTATCCTTTTCAAGCTATAAATAAAACTTTGGTACACCCACATCTCAAGTACTCTGGCACAAGTCTTCACACCTCAAAAAAGATGTAGTGGAATAAGAGAAGACAACTAAGAAGACAAAGAGAATGAGGATATTAAGCAGGTAAAGACCGTTCACTGTTAAGGAGAAGACTGAGGGTGGACTTAGTTAAACTTTACATCCATAAAGGACAAAATGAATGAAAACTATTATTGACGAAATTCTGCAAGACTAAAGCTGGGAGCAGTCTCTTAAGGCACAGGTTACATACAGATGAAAGTGGTAATGTACCTCTGTATGCAGAAAGCAAGGAACTTCTAAATCTTGTGTCTGCAAGAGGCAGACAGTGTAAGTTTGGTCACAAACGTATTCAGTAAATTCACAGATGACTGGTCTATAAATGGCTAGGACTAGGCAAAGTCGTACTTCTAACATCCTAGATATAATTCTGGACAGTGGGGGAAGACAAAGACTTTGGACAAAGACGAGGCTGATGTGCTTCCCCTAAATAGCCTCTAGTTGCTGGGCTAGATGAACCACCCATCTGATCCACTAGGGTGGATATAGAAGTGGTGAGCTTACTGAAGTATTGTAAGTAGCAAGGAGACTGAGGAACCTCCAAAAAAAGCAAAAACACTTCAGCAGATTAAAAAAAAAAAAAAACCAAAACAAACCCAACTTTCTCCAATGTCAGTAAAAGTCTTATAAGGAGAGTAGGTAAAAAGTTTTCATTCATATTTCATACAGTAAAAATTTTGTCATATATTCCCACAGCAATACCCCTTCTAAAGTGTAAAAAAAAAAACCCAAAATGAAACAATAATAAACTACCCATTTTCAAAATTCCTGCGAGGTTTTCCAGCACCTGCTGGTCCCTTCCACAGCCCATATGAATCCCTTTCAGTTCTTGTATTTAAGAAAGATTAAGCAATCAGAGATGCAAACTTTATTCAAATAAGAACAAGACATCAATGTATAAAATGATCATATTTGCTGTCCTTTAGCAAATTTTTCTTTTACTGATGCAGCATAAGTGAAGGTTCCATTCAATTCCTGGTAACATTTGCTCCTGTCCCATGAGTTCATGATCTGTAAACAAGTCGCAGGAATAGTTCAGTATCTTATATATATTTTTTAATAGTTTTGTAAAACTGAATATAATTTGACATCTTTTTTGTATTTAGTCAGCAGTTCCTTGGAGACCTTTAGAACAACTTTGCAGGCAGCTTCTGTAAACTTCTAAAACTGCTTCTCAAAATTACTCTCAGAATACTTCTTCACATGTTTTTGCAGATCCAGGACCTCTGTGTTCAGGATAAATTTCACTGCAATTATTAGATTTATTATTTATTAGCATTTATTAGATTCAGCTCAAGTATGTCCTTATATGGCATTGGCTGGGATAGAGTTATCTTTCTTCCTAGCAGCCAGTATACTGCTGCATTTTTGGTCTAGCAAGAGGGTTGAAAACACACTTAGGCTTTGGTTGTTAATACTTAGTGCTTACCCCAAATCAAGGACATTTTAGTGTCCCATGCTCTGCCAGTGAGCAGGTGCACAAGAGCGTGGGAAGAAGCATAAGCAGGAGAGTTGACCAGAACTAGCCAAAGGGATATTCTTTGTTTTTACAAGGGCATGTAGTGATAGGACTAGGGTAACAGCCTTAGACTCACAGAGAGTAGGTTTGACTGGCTATTTAGAAAAAATTCTTTGTTGTGAGGGTGGTGAGGCACAGGAACAGGTTCTCAAGAGAAGCTGTGGATCCCTGGAAGCTTTCAAGGTCAGACTGCATAGGGCTCTGAGCAACTAGGTCTAGTGGAAGGCATCCCTGCCCACAGCAGGGGTGATGAGGTAGGGGAAGCGGATGATTTCTTGGGTCCTTTTCAACCCAAATCATTCTATGATCCTGTCACTCCATATTTACAATGTCATGCCCAGTACATAAACCAGGGCAAGTAACCTGGGAGGGCCCAACTTGCTGCATGGGGACAGACTGGACATTGGTGAGCAGGTGGTGAGACCTTGTTCTATGCATCACTTGCCTTTTTTGGGGCTTTATTTCTCTCTCTCTTACTGCTGTCTCCCTTTCATTACAAGAATGTTACTGTTTTTACCACTACTACTACTACTACTATTGGTAGTAGTAGTGTTCAATCATTAAACTGGTTTTTTTTTTCAACCTCCAAGTTTTACCTTTTTCTGTTTTTTTTCTAATTCTTCTCCCCATCCCACCAGGGATGGAGGTCTGTGGACGGAGCAAGCAGCTCTGTGGTACTTAGTTGCTATCTGGGATTAAACCTAGACAGTCATTTGTGGCTACAATATGCTGCTGGTCAAGAATTTCTCTTGCTTCTTTCCAGTCCCATGAGATATTTTTCTCTCTCATGGAAGATACGAGTAGAGCTCTATAAACTATGAACACCTGTGACCTTGAAGAGCTTTGTTTATAGTACAGTAGAAAAATACTTTGATAATGGATGTTTTAGGATTTTAGCCAATCACCCCAAGGGGTGGCTGATCCTTTGACCAATTAGACTATGAAGGAAAAAGTCTATAAAAGAATTTGTAAAATAATTAAATAAATCAATCTTGTTGCACAATGCCTGCCTGTTGGATCTCTCTTCTCCTCCCCACCACTGCAGGACACCATGATAGTCTTTCAAACAGCATTTGGATTTAGTGGTTGTTGAAATTTGCTTAGTAACAGGATTTAAGATTGTGGTGGATTAAAACAGTGTGGTGAATATAATCTGCAAAAGATTGACATGACTTGGCCAGTCTTCTCCCTCCCTTCCCTCCTTTTTCACATTGGTTGCTGTTTGAATAAATGGCAAAGACATCCTTTTCATGATTTTCTCTACTTTCTCTGAAGCTGACCATACCTGTCTAAAAACAATAGCTTCTTGCATCACACAGAAAATTTTTACCAGCACCTTCTACAGATATTTTCAAATGGTAACCTTTGCTTTTCATGACCCATCCTGTCAAACAGAGGTTTGTTGGAGCTTTTTTTTCTCTTTACTTTACAAAATTATATTTAGGAAGAACATGTACCATTACTTAATTCATTACAGAGCTGCCAACTGTTATTCCAGGTTAAAAGTGAGAAGACTTTATTCTCACACAAATTTAAAGCTTGTATTTTATCTTAGCAAGGTTCTGAAACTTCAAACCAACAAGAAAACTTTAAGTAGTATTTTAATTCTTCTGTGCTTGATGAAAGCTTATTGTAACTTAAAAATCATCTGGTCGTGATTAAAATATTGACATTATTCATCACCACCTGAATTCCTATTGTACTAAAATGCCAAAATTTACACTGAAGTTCAGATCATAAAAATACAGAAGTACAAGAAAATATAACCCAAAGCAGGATTAGAAATTTTGAGTATTCAAAAACCTAAGTGTTCATATGCTTTTCAAGCTGATTTGACTTCCACTGACCTCTTCCTAGAGCCAGAGACGCTCATTAGCACATCACTATGCATTCCTGCATCTCTATAGATGAAACACTTCTACAGATCAGTTGTGCAAACTACACCAGTTGGAAATACTCCTCAAACTCTGTATGTAGTTTAGCCACAGAATAAAAGTAATACATTTTAGTGACTACAAAATGTGCAGCCCTGTGCAACAAAATTTCTAGAGCCAAACTCTGCAAGGGCATAAGTATGCAACACACCTTGCTTCTAAAGAGAAAGTTTTAAACAAACCCCACTATCCACCTCCCTCCACCCACACATTCAGTGTGCTCATCCACTGAAGACAGCTCTTAAATAAACAATTCTGTCATTAACAGAAAAGACTAAAAATACACTTCTAATACCTGGAATTACACAGATCTTTGAGTGCCTGATGGGAGCCAAAAGAACATCAAACTTCGAAAACTCCGCAAAGCTGCAATAAGTTTCCAATAACTTGTAAGTAAGTAACATTCTACTAAGTTAACAGCATTACTACACACTTAAAAATTAAAACAAAGTAAAAGCCTTTTTGTTATCTGCAAGTTACTTTGTTATTGGTTGGGATAAGACAATTAGTTTCACATGGTGTTGGGTGTTCAGTGGCAGAAAATGCAGCAGACTGGCCCCTTAGCAAGCCTGGGAATCCCAAAAGCAGCTTATGCCTGATGGAACCAAGAACTGCCACTAAATAAAAACTAAGCTACTCTGAAAGCATATTTATTTGAATAAAGCAAAATAAAAAACTCTACTACCACATTCAAGCCTTTAAAGCAACTAAATCCCCCATTCTTCTTCCAAGAGTCAAAATACAGTATCAGATCCAGGGTTGCTAAACAAGACCCAATTTAAAAAAAAAAAAAAAAAAAGACACAAGAAAAAAACTGATCAAGTGGCTTAATTAAATTAAATCTAATTGGTAATTCCCATTTTTGAAAACGATCATTAAAAGTTTTGGTTAGACACAGTTTTACAGAGTTGTCTTTTAGAGCCACTCCTTACCCACTCCTTTTAAGCAATTCTAAAATTAACTTGGGTTCTTAGCAACAAGAAATAACTGAATTTAGACTGTAATAGTAGAGTTATCAGAAGTCTTCTAGGCATGTGCTGCTCAATGGTTCAGTGCACTACACACATTTTTAAAAAAACTTATAAGCATAGTCTGATAAATTCATACTTTTTTCCAGGAAAGGTAAATCTAATGTATTTTTACACACAGCTTTATTGCCTTTTGTCTAACAAATGTAAAACCTAGTTTTACATATTTAGCAATGACCAAATTCAAATGCAGCAAAATTAGCTTCGCAGAACACTTTTTAATAATGAAATGGCAATGCCATCTTTTTAACACCCTCCCTGAGAACTACTACCTGTGGCTGCCCGATTTCCCCAGAGCAATTACCAGGCATGGAGAAGAGCGGTACAAGAAATCATCAAGCCTCCTGTTCTACCTCCATGGGGGACTGCATGCCAGGAAAGCATTTAACGGTGGTAGATGAATTCACTGACTTCTAGCATATCAATGGTATGTGAACGCTCTAAAGTCACAATTGACCTTATCATGATACCTTCTGGGGCTATGAACAAAGCATGTTTCCAGGTTATCAGACACAGTCAACACTGTCTCATGGCTAAACACTTAGTACAGAATTCAAAGCATCCCTTTACAGAAGTCAAAGGTGTAGGAAAGTCATGTCAATCTATCTCTGTATTTGGAACACTATAGAAAAATACAGACTGTTTCATTCTTTGAGTGAAAATAAAAAAAATTGTACCCAAAAGCAATATAAAACTGTAAATGCTTTTAGGAAAGGAACTAGGGCAGGAAAAGAAAACAGCACATGAGCCTGTACATACACAATACAAACAGGTTTGAGGCTACAGCTAATAGCAGTTTTAGACAATCTATATCTAAACAATGTATCTAAATCATAGTTTTAGTTCACTGCCCTCCTTTCCTCACACATTTAACACAAAGCTAAGCCAATGCAGCAGGCAGAGCAAAGCAGTCTAAAGTTAAACATCCTAATAGTCAAAACTAACTGTAGCTAATGTAATTATGAAAAGTGTCTAACAGTCTTACATAAGTAAGGAAACATCTGCCCAAACCCAAGAAAAATTACTCCAAACACTATAGCTAGGAGTACTTGGTTTCATGTCTATATTCAGTGCATTACTGAGAACGATTTAAATAAAACCCCAAATACCAAGTCACAATAAAACCTAAAGGTTTGGAATATACGACTACAAGCAAATGTTTTAAAAGGTTGTTAGACGGAATTTCAAAAACATAAAAAGACTTCTGAAAAGACATGAGTTGTAAATCTGGAAAACATACGTAAGCTTTCAAGCAATGAAAAAGAACTGTTCATATATTTGAAAGCTTTTTTGTGTTTTAGAAATAGATAAAGAGATATAACAAAGAATGTATTGCAGTTACACAAAAATCTTCTATCCTACATCTGAAAATACACACTGAAAGCATATACACCTCCAAATAGCTTTATCTATGCTACAGAGGTGTAACGAGAAATTTACTATTAAGATCCCATGTCTTCTTAAAAACTCTTCAATTTTAAATTACAAACACCTTCATGCCCGATCATATATTATATTTTATATACATTCTCACTACTGGACAATGTAAAGACTGCTTAACAGTCCTTATTGTGAAATTCTGTATCTTACTTCTTGTATCACATTAGAAATTTAACTTAATTCTGAAGTTAACATAAACCTTCTATATATCAAAAGTAACAGAATTCTTTTCCTCTCTGGAATAGACATAATGTGAACAATTATAGGGAACACATTTTAGTGCTCACCATGGGTTGACCACAGCATTCTTCTTGATCCTAAATCCTGTCATACAGTATGGTGAGGAAGACAAGAAAACCCAAGAAAATATACGACAGGAAGAAAAGTTGGGGAAAAAAAAAAAATCGCCCTTCATGATACAAGCAATAAAAGTTTACAAAGAAAGAACTCAAACAGTAATAGAGCAAGGAAGTTAATTTACTCCATCTACTGTTACTTATTCCTCAAGCACAAAAAAACAAAACATAAAAAGAAAACCAAACCAAACCGAATCAAAAAAAAAACCACCTTAGTACACTCTGCAAGTCAGGACAATAAATAGGCTACAGATTTTGTGCTCTGAGAAAAGACCTCACCTGGTAAATACTTCACACTCATTTCTCTACCTTGTTCCACAGTAAGTGGATGTATGAAAAAAACCTCAAAAGGCTAGTTTATCTCCTACAGCAAACAGAAAGAGATACTACTGCAATGACATTACTCTTCAGACAAGCATGACTTCTTCCCCATGATTTATTGTCTCGTCCCACCTCAACAAGGGGAAACGTGATGCTTGGTGCCATAGCAGCGCACCAAAATCTTCCATTCATAAAGCCACAAGAAGAAAAGATGAGTGTGGATACAATATTGCTCCTAGCAAGAATTTTCTTGCTTCTTTCCAGTCCCGTGAGATACTTTTCTCTCTCGAAGAAGATACTAGTGGAGTTCTATAAACCAAGAACACCTGTGACCTTGCAGAGCTTTGTTTATGGTACAGTAGAAAAATATTTTGACAATGGATGTTTTAGGATTTTAGCCAATCCCCCCCAAGGGGTGGCTGATCCTTTGACCAACTAGACCATGAAGAAAAAAGTCTATTAAAGAGTTGTAAAATAATTAAATGAAAGAATCTTGCTGCCTGTTGGATCTGTCTTCTCCTCCCTACCACTGCAGGACTCAGTGATAGACAAGCAATACTGGGCTCAGGCAACAGGCCACCATAGAGCGTAGGTGCAAAGAACAATAATTCTACCTATTAAATAGAAACAAAGAACAGATTCCTCCACAACATGATTACTGGGGGAAAAACATGCAATTCAAGCTCTGTGATCCTAGTTGCCATGTACAGTTCTAAGGGCATTACTGCCAGTAAATAATGCTGTATTAAACACTTATGGAACAAATATAAGAAGATTTTCTTAAGATTAGGACTCAACTATTGTTATTCATCTTGCAAAAAAGCTATTTCCACAAAATACAAAAGGCCTATATAAACATCTGAGAATCTGTGAGTTACAGTGAAAATTCATGGCTTAATGAAAGCAGAACGCTTAAAAAGTTATTTCAAAAAGGACACAGAAAATTTAATACATCCTCTTGGTCAACTCTTCAGAGGGAACAATCACCAAAAACTTTGGATGTAACAATGATAACCTACACTGGATAAGCCTAAATGTTGGACCCATTAGCTGGACCAGCAACAGCAGACTTGAAACCCTTGGTGTGTTCTGGCTATTATGGAAGCACAAAGATACATTGTGTCTGTACGGCTTACATAGGGATTAGGTAATTGAGTCAAATGATTTAAATGTGGTAACAAAAAACTCTTAATCATAGGGAACAAATAGATGTACGTCACCAAAGGAAAGAGTAAAAGCACATTACCATTTAAATCTATCCTCAAGAGCTTGTAAAATAGGGTGACTACCCAAACCTGAACAGAAATTTTATAGCATCATTAAACCTTCTATCCTGCTATAAAATCATTCTTACTATTGGGAGTTGTACATAAATAAAGATACAGGGTTACCCAGAAGACAGAGGATGCTACAGACCTCTCAACTCTGAGAAACGAGTTTCACAGAAACTGGGTTTTAAAGAAACAAAGTATAGCCCTGACTGTTGCCAAAATGTAATCTCATTTGTATCTGAAGGTGAAAACAGTTACCATGATGTTTTAGCAAGACTAAGGAGAGAGGAGCTCTCAGTAGATTTTGGACAGAATGGATTATTCTCTACCACAACCAGTTCCAGCTGCTCTAGACACAAATGAAGAAAATTCTTAACTAGGCAGTTTAAAACAACACAGCCACGGGCAAGATTTCTTCCTACGTCACAGCAATAAGACGTTATCTAAACTACAGACTCAGGAAGAACAGAAACTACTGTTCACTGTTGCTGGTGTATTTTTTGTTTTTATTGTAAAACTGGATATCCCTATCATCCTTCTTAAAATTCTGCTATGCTTCTAGATTCAATCTCCTCTGGTAACAAGCTCCATGTGATAACTGTACCTAGTCCTTTCTCCTTTTAAAAATGTCAAGTTTTCATTTTCAAACATTGACAGCTCTCCTATTCTTGTATTATGAAAAAAAGGGGCATAAAATCATGATCTTTTTTATACCAGTTGATGGTTAATCCTTAAAAATTCAGGGTTTTTCCTTTCCTGAAAGTTCAGTCAGATCTTAAGTCATTCTCCTGATTACAAGAGTGTCCCTTCTCCTCATGCCTCTACATTATTTCTGACACAGTGATGTCAGAATTTTACTTGCCTCTTCCTCCCTCCTTCCCACCCTACTTTCAAAATGGGCAAATACATAATTAATTTCTCTTTCTAGGTAGTATTTCAGATATGCAAAGATGGAAAGAACAGGAACAGTCTGAGGAGGAAATGGACAGAAAAAGAAAAAGAAATTAATCAACCTACTAAAGAGCTGCAGAGTAGAAGTGATTTATCTTATTTCAGCAAAAGACTGCATTTATGGAGACAAAACGTGGAAGATTCTTTCTCCAAGTAGTTATACTGGTCTTTGTCATAATTAATGGAATAATGCACAAGAAAGTGTAGACACAGGTATAAGTTCACACATTAAGTGGCAGGCTATTATTTTTTGTGTAAAGGGAATTCATCAACTGACAAATGCCCATCTGTAGACCTCAACAAGGGACATCTTCTGGACAGGATCATTACAGTGAGTCTGGCAGGTACCTTCTGGTTTCCTTCTCACTGCCCTAAGCTTCCATGTGATAAGGCACATTTTTTCAAATGTGGAAATGCAGCCCATCCTTAACAATTTGCAGCCTAAAACAAAGTTGTTCTTTCCCATTTCCAAGACAGACTACCAAGGCATATTCAAGCAATATACATAAATTAAACCAAGCAGTAAATTCCAGTATCAGAAGTTACTATAAAAACCTGAACTAGCTAACCACTTAGTACCTCTTACAATACATGAACATAACTAGTTATTCCAGTTGTAACTGGAAATACTATCTGCAGCTATGGTACATATAGGCAACAGTTATAACAATGTTTACCCACTGAGAAAAAACAGCAAGCAGCTCTGCAACATCTGTCCTTGAAAATGCTGGGGTTTATCCAAACTTGTTTTTATGTGGTTTTGGCCATAACTTCTAACAATGCCTTTCTTTTGTACAACATTTATTTTCTATTCAGTCCTATAATAAATCTCTCACTTCAGGCTAATTAGAAATTGTCAAAATGACAGAATATGTGACTTTTCTTTCCAGAATGTTCTGGTCTTACTTGTAACAATCATGATTCACCAAACAAATGCATTTCTTTTAGCTTTCCTTTTTACTTAAAAAAATAGTTCTCTGGAATTAATAAAACTCTGTATTCAGAAGTTAAGATGGTAGATAGATGAAAAAACCTGCATACTTTTTCACTGACCCCACTAACGAAGTAAAACTGTTCTTTTTTGGATTCAGCAAATAACCAGGTAAGTAAGAAAAACTTAAACAATTACTATATCTAACTCTTAAAATAATATTTAGTTTTAAAAAAGACACATCACTACAGATAAGACAGTATGTAAAAAGAAAAGCCCACATGAACACATCCCTCTCTCCAAAAGTTTCCTAAACAGTTTTAATGGTGCTTTCTCAGCCAAGGGCAGCTGATATGATAGACAGCCCTGATTCTTCCTAGGATACAGCTCTGGGGAGAGCAGATCCAGAATATCACATGTAAAGACCTCCATGTCATCCTGACTACGTATTTCCTACATACTAATACTGCTGGGGTCACAGATCCCTCCATAAGCTACTGGAACACACTAATTGTGCAGAAAACTAGCACATCCGGAAGTTTTCTACTGTGTTTAGTGAATCAAATCATCAATTAACATATTAAATAATCAGAAGAAAAAAATCATTAGACACACTGGATGGGAGAAAGCCTGTAGGAACAACTCAGCTGACAGAGGCACAGGCAGCAAGACCCTCCCCTTGTCAACAGGAACAAGATCAATTTCCACTGCTGTGGAACCACAGCTGAGGTTAGAAAACTACCTTCTATGAGGCAATGCAATCTAGTGCTGGCTGCCCTTCCATACCTCTCACAAAATGCTCCCTTCCACATACCTAGGACAGCTTCTCCTGCAGTTTAATGGGAAGAGAATGACAGCTGCAGTAGCCTGAGCCAGAACAGGACCTCTCCTTCAGTCCCAAAATAAAACAAGGATGCTTCACAATAACCAGGACCCACCACTTAGTTATGATACTTCAGTCTTGTTCACACAAGGCCCTACTTAACACAAACCCTCAAAACCCTACAGTTTGAGCAACTGCTGTGAAGACATCTCCCTAGTATGTATTACTGATGTTTAATATACTTAATGTGCTGCATTGCCTTTTTCAGTGATACAGCGAAATACATAAACCACTAATAGCAAGGAAAATAAATATTGTTACATTCGAGAGTTACCAAACTCACTTCTGATATTAAAAAGTGTGTAGAACCCTATAGAAGGGAAAACAAGAGCAACAAAGCATTTTTGTGCCTTAACTTCCAGAGGCATACAAACCAAACAGCAAAGTTTCTTAGGAGTTCACACAGACATCAGAAAAAGTTTTACAGGTTGCTATTGTGAGGCTTTCTGAAATGCCAGACAGAGACCCACAGGAGTTATGCAAATAATTGCCAGACCAATCAGATTCTTCACGCGGCAGACAAGCCATTCAGCACAAATTGAGAGGTTGGGAGTAATCCAGTGTCCAGCCAACACCAACCATTATTTTATTGTATGGTTGAATTGCAGACAGGACACAAGAAAGACAAGCCACATAAGGCTTGTTGGCTGCTTTTTTCCTGCCTCATGACAAAAACATGCTAGCTTCAGAGCCTTTGACTTCCACATCCCTCTTCCCTTAGAAACATCTGCTTATTCCAAGCTCCTGGATCCCAGCAAAAAAAAAAAAACCACAACAACAAAAATTTTCCAGAAAATCCCTCAGAACCCCACCCCAGTTTAGCAGGTTTCACAGACCTCACAGAGGCTGAGAAAAGACTACACATTCCCACTCAAATCCAAGAGCTGAAGTGATGAGTGACCTGCCATTGATTCAGCCAACTTCCCATTTCAGATGTCTCCTAACATACAGAACCACTGAACTGTTGGGATTGGAAGGGACCTCTGCAGATCATCCAGTCCAACCCTTCTGCCAAAGCAGGGTCACCTAGAGCAGGTTACACAAGAACATGTCCAGGTGGGCTTTGAATATCTCCAGAGACAAATATGAAGAGCTGGCACCCTAAACCTGTCATGCACGCCTCCTTGATTCACATGGATTTCCAGATAGCATCACACATCCTCCCACCAGGAGAAGCTGGGCAAGACGAGAAACACTGGATCCCCAACAGAAAAATTACAACTCACGGGCATAAACAGCAAGTACTCTCCTTACATTTTAATCACAAAGAACATCTAAAATAATAACATCGTGCTTTCTGCCAAGTGATGGAAATGTCCAAAAGCATTCCTGTCAGGGCATTACCGTTGTGTCCATTTTCAGAGCACCGGAGGAGACAAGAAGTTACCTTTTTCATATGAAAGGCTTTTCCTCACTCCCTCCCTCCCTCTCTCTCCCCATCACCTCATCCCGCCCCCCCGCCCCCCGAAGGCCCTCCTACCTTCCTGCCAAAAGCTCCCCGGCTCCCCTCCCACCGACCCACGCCCCAAACCCCACCCCACCCACCCCCGGCCACCCCGCACGTCTCGGTGCCCGCCCCACCGGCGGGTCCCCCTCGGGTCCCCCCGAGCCCCCCCCGGCCCCGCCCGTGCCCCCGTGACAACCGCAGCGCGCGCCGGGCGTGGCCCCGCCCCGGCCCCGCGCACACAATGGGCCCCGGCGCGCGCGGCCCCGCCCGGCCGGGATGCGGGGGGGTGCTCCCGGCCGCCGCCCCCCCCCCCCCCCGGCCCGCTCACCATCGCTGCGCTTGATCTCCACGTAGATCCCTATCTGGATCTTGCCGAAGTTGGCCGCTGCCATCGCTTCATGGGGCGCACGGGGGAGATCGGAGGCGTCGCCGGCTGGGCACACCGGGTGCAGGGAGGGGGAGGCCGTGCACGGCGGCAGCGGCGGCGGCTCTGGGCGGGCGCGACGGGCGGCCGGGGAGGAGGAAGGGGGGAGCGGAGAAAAGGCGCCGGCCGGATACAACAGGCGCTGTGGGCGCTGCTGCGCCTGCGCGGCCGCCGCGGCGTCACGGCAGCACCGGCTCGCGGGAGGGGGCGGGGACGCCGCGCGGCCACCGCCCCGCGCGCCCCGCCCACCGCGGCTCCGCCCCTCGCCCCGGGCGCGCGCAGAGGGCGCGGGCACCGCGGGCGGCTCCGGCCGTGCTGGCGGCCGCGCCTCGGGCCCTGCCCTGGCCTGCGGCACGCACGCACCCGCGCCCCTGCGGCACCAGATGGTGGCCGAGCCGCTCTGGAGCGCTAATGTAATAGCTTTATCTACCTGCTGCCTGCTCCTGCGGCTCCCGTGTACACAGCAGAGCTGCTTAGGAGCAGCCGTCCTGCTCCCCAGCCTGCCAGCACTTCTTGTGTCCAAGGAAAGCACGTGGTTCCTGGGTATGCCCTGTACGGGGCTAAGCGTTTGACTCGATGATCCTTGTGGATCCCTTCCAACTCAGAATACTCTCTGATGCTGTGAAGGCCACCCCGTCAACAGCCTCCATCCATTTAGGGAGCCTCCAGGGAAGCTAGAGAAGGGCTTTTTGTCAGGAACTGTAGTGATAAGTCAAGGAATAATGGGTACTAATTGAAAGAGGGGAAATTTAGGTTAGATGTTAGAAAGAAATTCTTTGTGAGAGTGGTGAGACATTGGAACAGTTACCCAGGGAGGTTGTAGGTGAAGTCCCAACCCAGTCAGTGTTCAAGGCCACGTTGAAAAAATCCTTGAGCAACCTGGTCTACTGGGACGTCTCTGCCCCATGGAAGAGGATCTGGGACCAGATGATCTTTAAGGTTCATTCCAACTCCTTAACATTCTACAATTCTATGACCTTTGCCTCATGCCCTGTGTCTTTATACAGCTTAAATAAAAATAAAACACACTTCATCTTCCACATTTCCCTATTGTGACTTCTGCATCCCAGGCAAGCCACTGTGTTGCACATTGCCTCTTGGGTTTCTCCTCCGAGGGCAGTTCCACATACGATGAATCTGCCACCAGTTTAAAATTGTCCTTCCTGCACAGCTTCTGGTGACCTTGAACATCATCACAATAAACCCCTTAATTACTTGCCAAACAAAAGCCAGTCTAGTAAAAATAATCCCCCAATCCACACATCAAAGGGTGATACGAAATGACAGCTGACACCCTGCCACCCCACTGAGAGCTATGCCCTCCCAGTCAGCCTGCCACACTCCTTGCCTCACCTCTTCCCGCAGCCCCCACTGACAGTTCCATACTGAAATCAGTATGACACCTGGAAAGTCAGAGTCAAGACATCAGAGCTCCTGATTCCTACAGCCTTTGTTCATGTAGAGTAGCAGCTGTGGTGGTACAACTTCCCCCACCACACTATGATCTCAGAAATACTCATTAGGCCTTGATGAACAGCACCTGAGCTAAGCTGCTCTTGAGCTTATCAGAAACACTGTCTGCCCTCAGGAACTTACCTTGTCTAATGAGCTCCTGTGTTTTAATCAATAAGCTTGGAAACTTATTTTTATTGCCTGAAAAACAACCCAAGTCAAACAACACTTTTGTCATTGAACTTTCAGGGAAAGTTACAGACCTGAATTGTGGCCAGGATGGAAAATTGCTATGACTAAAGCTCACTCTCTTGTGACCCTATACACAGTGGTCATGAAACCCTTTGTGCTCACCTCCACTGTTTTATTTCTGATTGGTTTGATTAAACCTTCCCTGATGTTTTTATATAATGTGAAATTAAAACCATTCCGATTCTCTGGTCAGATGCAGAGTAATGGAAAAGTGCCTCATTTGAAATAGTTAAATATGAAATAATACATTATTTTTCGTATTACTTGCTTTGTGTTACTCCATAAATGTTAACATGTGAATGGTAAACTATGTATGCTTTTCTGGAAAATTATTTGACTCCTGTCATTGCAGAAATAGATGACTACTTTTACAAACAAATCATCCCATTGAGGTAACAAAGCCGTATCCTAGAAAAATATACACAACTTTAAGTGTTTACAAAAGTGGGTTCTACTCTAAAATAAAATAGGTCTTAAGCACACATAGATCTGGACATAACCCTGAAATCTCTCAAACACTTTGACCTTAGTCCAGCAAATAATTTTAAAATATTCTAAACTTTAAACACATACTTGAATTTGACTTATGAAGACCCACAATTACTGTTTTGCTGTATACGCTGTGTTAACTGAGATTTTTTTGTTATTGTCATGAAATACACATAGAGGCTTTCATAGAGCAAGTCAGCAATGTCCAGAAAACTGCTAGTTTGTGCCTGGAAAATGAACAGGGCTAATAGTAAATAAATTCAAAATATTTTAAATATATGAAAAAGCATTATAGGACGTTTTCCTGTGGAATTAAAGATCCCTAACTGGTTGGGGTTGTAAGAATGTATTCTTCTTATTATTTTTTTTAAGAAAAAGCTTCCTAAACTTATTCCTGTGTACCAGGTCTTTCTTACCTAGTATACTAAATACATAGCTCTTCCAAATTGCCATTAATATTAATGTATATTCAATCCAGTGTTAAATAGAAGAATGAAAGCTTTGAGTTCCAAAATCTAGTTATGCATTTTTAATTGAGGTATAGGAAAATTTTATTGTATAGAATATAGCATTTTATGGGCCCCCAATGTAGAATTACTCTGATCATTTTTTAGAAGGCATATTTATGGCTTCTAAAGTAATGTTTACAAAATTCCAAGAGCCATATGTGCCTACTTTTTATGCATCAATAGCATCAGTACATACTGCTCTTGCCAATACAGAAAAATAATACAGTTACTGAACCTTTGTCATTCACTTCAAAACTTTGACTGCTGTTGGACTAGTCATCCAAAATAGTGGAAAACGATCATGCACCAGTTATGTTTCAACTGTTAGCAGGAATTCTTCAGTCTTTAACAAACACCAGCATCTGCTTGCATTTCACACAGACACAATTAAAATTTTTAATTTGCTGTATTTCAATATAAAAATTGCTTGATAACGTAGAAATCATTTATTATTAAGTATTTTAACTATTTCACAGCATATGAACAAATAAGATTTATCACAGTACACATCTATAATCATACTGATACGAAATTATTTCTTTTTAAAGCTCAACTCTGAAAATATTTTTCTGTTTCCATTAATGCATCTGGTACCAAATGTGTATGCAGGGCAGACAACAGTCACGTTAAAGGAATGTGTGGTCACTGGTAAGATTAAAAAAATAAGTCAAAATATTTATTATATAGAAACAAATTTTAAAAGGAGACATTATACAACTGTATCTTCTCAGGTCATCATGAGAACCTGTTCCAAAAAAAATATGCAAATTTAATAATAATAGATTATTTCTTCCACTTAAGGATAAGAAAATATGCAAGAAGAGCCTGAAGTAGTTTGCCCAGTTGCCCGCTTAGACAGATAGACTCTTCTTGTCCACTCTCACCTTGGTGAAAACAGTTCAGCTGAGCTGTCTCACAGATCCCTTCCTGCTCTTTTTTCCTTTTAAGCATCTCTTCATCTGTATCGTATCACTGTTTAAAACTACCCCCTGATGGACACAGCACTTCCTGAGTAATTGCACTATACAATAGTACCAGAAGGTAATAAGGAGAGAACTGCCTTACTTGATGATAAAATACTTCAGTGTATTTCCTGCTGCATTATTATTTATAAAGATCTGATTTTCATGTAACTAATATTCATAATTTTGCATATCTGCCTTATCTGAGAGTCAGAATATTTTCAACTGGGCACTCAAAGTATAATAACTGACCTTTTGTCTTCCACACATGCATTCTAGATTCCATTGTTTTAAATGTCTACAAATCTGCTTGTTATCCTCCACAAGTTAACAAATGACTCATTTGAGTAACAATGCTTTTGGGATTATAATTAAATAATTATGTATTAGAAACAACACAGATTATTAGATTTTCAGATTTAAACAAATATTTCTAAGCATAATAGCTTTCTCTGCATTGAGAATGTAGGTGCTGAAACCATTGTTATAAAGCTCAAACATGCTTGTCACGTGTCTAATTTAACAGAGCTGTCAGTAAACTACCCAAGATCACTGATCTCTGCTCTTGCAAACACCATCACTCCACATGTGCAAAGACCAACACTCCACAAGTTTTAGTACACTTCTACTGGTTTGAATGGTCAGCCAAAAGTGTGGAGAAAAGTAATCACTGAGCAAAGTTGTCCCCAAAGCAAATGCAACTATAGAAATAAAATTATTATTTCACTTACTGCATTATTATTCCAGATTGAGCTGCACTCTAAAGAGCTTCTGCATGCAGAAAATCAGAACATTGCTGAGTACTAGATAAAGGAATCAAGAAGTGAAAAAAGTGTAAATGTATTTCAATCTCTTCAAACTAGGAGACATGAGAGGAAAAAAGTGCTTTTAGGAAAAGCATACCTCCCTCTCTTAGCATGCCCTTCACTCCAGCTCTGCATTTGTAGTAGCGGTGGCAAGATCTTTTACTCTTCCCTGTATTCATAGCTACTTGTGCACTTGGTGGGATTAGTTATAATATGTCCCTGAGGTGAAAATGACAGTACAAGAAAAAACTACACTAGTTCAAAAGTCACAGAATAATAGAGGAAGCACTGAAGAATAAGAAAGCTGGGTGTACTTATTGCAGAAGACAGCAATGTGGTCATAATGGCTGTGGCACAAACATTACATATCCTCTTACTCATTCCATATGCTGCTGCTGAGTGTTTGGCCCAAGGGAGCTATGTATTTGGGGTCGTAAATCATTATGCTTCCCTACTGATTGTACTGTAGACAGGCAGAATTCCTACTAGATAGCAAACTGCTTTGGAAAAAAACTTAGGAGAGGATGAACATCTGTCCAAGCTTCTTGCTGCCTACAGGTTAGCCCAGAACAACTATACTGTGGATATTTGTATTAAGTCTTCACCCTCCTCTTCCTTTTTCATTTTCTCCCTTTTGCACTCCCCTCCAGGTCTTCATGGGAAATCTCAGAGGCATTGTGGTAAAACAGGGTTCCAGTCAGGCAATTTGAGTGAGTGATAAACACACATTTCTTACATCCTTCTACTATATAATTTAACTCTTCTGTCAGAAGGAAATACCCTGTTACATCTTACCTGTGAAAGTAACTTTAACATGTATGCATCTATTTTACGGCTTAATCTAATATTTTCATCCCATCTTTGCACCATCGGTAAGGCTTCTGCAACAAATCATGTACAACTATTCTGCCTTGTAAAAACTGAGGGACTTCTTTACTTGTCCTTAAACGTTATTCTATAGCTGTCTGTAAGTTTTTGCACTAGTAGCACACAATGTTAGCGAAACCACATATTCATGCATGAGGTATTTTTGTCTTAACACACAGCACTTTACTACATTGTTATGTTGAAATTTGAATTAATGTAGGTTGTCAATGTGCTTGTTTTGTGGTTTCACCCCTTTTTGATGTCCTTTCGTACATCCAGTGTAACATTTGTGTAACTAGCTAGAACTTCATGGTGTAATAGTGTGTCAACACCCAAACACTGGGCTTGGTAATATGCCTGGAGGACTCAGAGCTCTATCCTGAAAATGCCTGTTCCTCAACAATTAAGTGAAAAAAGTGCAAAAAGGGCTATTTGCAGTTCCTCAATCGTATGATAGTCAGGGCCTAAATTCAAGCTAAAAATATATTTATTCTAAAAGAAGACAGGCAGTGGATTTGGTTACACAAATCCTGGAAGGCAGAAACATTGAAATGAGTATGATGGCACAGCAATCCCAAGGTTTCTTCCAAGCACTAGCATAGACCTCTGACAGTAGATGTCCTTCTACTAGTACCCTGACTGTGCAACTGGAGTGCGTTTGTAACTATAATGATGTATAATTTTATGAAGTAAAAATCATGATAAAACTCTTTTTAAAATCAAAGTAATAAAACCAAAGCTTTTCATCCATACTTTCCTGCAGAACAGTCAGGCGTGTTTTTGTTCCCTGTGTTTTTTCGTATAGCAAACTTTCATCAAGCCTTCTAAGAAAAAGAAAAAACAGTAAAAGTTGCTTTATTAAAAAAAATCACTGCTACATAAAATTATTTTCTTAAAATGCATTTGTTGTCTAATAATTTGACAGATTCATTGGATAAAATAATAAATTTGCATGCAAGTGGATTCATGCATGTTTTCTTCCTCATTAATATCAGAGAAAAAATAAATTTGAAAGGATTTATTAACTTTTATACCGTTGCAAGTTTCACTTCATTTCCTATATATGCATCTTGGAAACTAGAGAGAAATGATACGTGCAGACTATTCTGATCAATTGTGCATTTGACAAATTAAGTTGCATGTATGTATCAAAATGAAGACTTTTAGGAGTATTGTAACGAATGTTATTTGTGTTTAGGGAGGTCTTATAATTTATAAGCACAGCAAGCATAATGTTTCTGTCCTCAAAGTTTAAAAAAATCTTAGACATTGTAACTACTTATTGCAACAATCACAAGAGCTGAAAGTTATTAATGTCCCACATTTTTTTGTAAAATAACCTATGTGTTATTTTTTATATTAAAGGGTTATAGTCAAATTGTGTTCCTTTTTCTTGGGTTTCAGAAACGGTGAAACTTATAAAATTGAACAACCCTGTTGCCTTCCAGTCCCTGAGCAAATGTCTTACCACTTCTTACTTTGCCAAAGCAATGAGAATGAAATGTTATGATTTGAAGACCTTACTGTAATAAATTCCCAGTCAAAGCAGATATTTAGCTCAGTACAGTTGTGGCTGAACTGCTACTTTGAGGTCATTTGAAATCAAGGATTCCTTTAGATTCAGTGTGTAGGAGGACAACTCTGAAAGAACACAGGCATTTTGTGGCAATGCAATCCTACCCATCTTTAAGAAATAAATTGTACTGAAATGGATTCTGCTGCACAGACACCTCCCAGGATCAAAACATAAATGGGGAGAAGCTGCACTTTTGTGTGGAAGGACTCCAGCAGGCATTAGTGCTTAGGCAACTCCTTTTCTGCTCGGATGAGGGGGTGGAGGGTCTCCATCTCTCTCAAGCTGGAGGCATAAAAGCTGTCATACTGAGTTGTGGACAGCGGCACCTTCAAAGAAGATCCAGTGGCTGAAAGGCCTGGTGTGGCTACAGTCACAGACAGCTGCTGGTGGCACAGGAGAGCAGTTATTTGAAAATAACAGCATGTCTCAATACACTGTGAATCTGGTGTAAAGTTTTTTCACCTAAATATTCATAATTGAGTTCAAATGTTTCCAAGCTCACTACATCAAGTGCACGACATACTCAGAAGATTTTTGGGTCCACCTAATGAAATATCTTTAAGTATATTTAAGCTTTTTATACTTGTACTAAGTAGTATACAGATGGTGAAAATAGACTGGGGAGAAAACTGCTTTTTATGTTTAGCTCTGAAAGTGGGTAGGAAATGTTTTGAAGTTGTGCTCTTCTTTAAGCTTAAAGAAATATATTCGTATTAAGTTCTGGTTACTAAACTTCCGATATATACTTTTAAAGTGCCATAAAGCATCAGCTGAGTCACAAAGCTTACCCTAAGAAAGATCCTTTCTTATTTTTCTTATTTCCTCTGACAAAGGTATAACTGAATTTCTCCTTTTTAGTGCAGCACAGATGAAAATCCACGCAAATGGCAGAAAAGCTTCTGAAAGATAAGCAAGTTTCATTTTATCTCCTTTGGACTTGCTAACAATGATGCTCTGTAGAGTGCTCTCAAAAGCTCATTCACAGGATTTTTTTTTTCTAAGTTTCATTTTAAAAGAGACATTTTTTTCTTCTTCTTAACATGCTGTTAAGAAGATATATTGGGCATGTGGAAGAAAGTAACAATTCCCAAAAATTAATATATCAGCATGATTAAATGTCTTAATCAAAATATCAAACTCACAAATGAGAAGTAAAATATTGAATTGTGTGATAAGAGTGCCTTGAAAATTCCCATGATATATAAAATAACCATGCTTAATACAACCTGGTGTCAAGGTTGCAGAAACAGTGGTCAGTTCAGACTGGATGTGGTTTTGAAGACTAGCATGGGGTACATTGTAGATTAAAAAAATCCCTTTCTCCTTAAGTGTAGTTAACCCCTGGATCAGATTATATGAAGTGTTTGTCATAATTCTCCAGTGAAGGTGATTCAAGAAGAGGTTAAGTATCTCTCAGAGATGGTATATACCCTCTCTCTGAGCAGGAGGATGGGCTAGATGACCTCTTTCAGATCCTTGCAACCTTACGTTTGTATTGTAATCATGACAAATCCTTTTTCTCCCGCTTAAAACTTCTCTCCTACCTGGATTAACAGATTTCATTTGAACTTCATGGCTGCTATAATTTTAGCAACAAGTTTAATCCTGTGTATTCAACCACCGCTCAAATGATTTACCAGGTACCTTGAGCATGCAGCTCAGGAGTTTGGAGAAAGAATTCCTGCCTTTCAATATGCTGGCAGAAGAGGTGGAGGGTTTTTTTCTGTATAATTACATACAAAACCATCTAAGTGCCCTTCAGTAGCATTAAAATGAACTTACTTAGTAATTACTGAGGTTGTTAGAGTTACTAGCAATTTTCATTTCTGATTCTGAGGTTATAACCTCCTCTAAGGAAATCAAAAACAACAGCCAAAACCAGGCTAACCCAGGTAATTCCAGAATATGCAGTACATGTACACCTGTATCAGAAACTTCCCAGACGAGTTGTTTTCTGTTGCTCAGATGTCAACAGCCATCAATACAAAGCAAATAGAAAAGTAACAAGACCTAGTTAGGATGAGAATAAAATCCCTGTCTTGTAACTTTCCTGTCTTCATAATTTACAATTTTTTAATATTAATCTCCTTCTGAAATAAAAAGAGGTTTAGACAAACAGGTGATTTTTGCACAAATTTTTCATCCTCAGAGTAAAATAAATTAGTGAAATACTGCAACATATTGAGAAACTCTGAAATGGGGGACATACAGGTTTCCATTCTACAGGTTACAATCCATGAAGTTGCCATACATTTTAGAGAATGGTGTTTAATTCACAGTGGCTAATTTATAGAAACTGTAACTTTTTTCCCCTCAGCTGTGATTTCTTATTTTAATTAAATATCTGAAGAATTTGATTTCATAGGTCTTATGGAGACAAGTGTAGGTACTAAATACTCCAAAAAGGAGGTATTGTAGTTAGGTGCTCAATTTATGTACCCCAGAGAAAAAAGATCATCTCATAACTTCATTCTGTGACCATCTTATAGATTGTCACGTATTTATTAAGTCATCTTCCCATGATTTCCCAGTGTTCACCAAATAAGAGGCAAACAGAATGACTCTGAGTGGTGCTGGCACTTAGCAGACCCAAGGTGAGCAACATACAGCTCTTTTTGCATGAAGTTTTACTGTGTTCACAGAAATGTTTTTAATTTGTCATAATCCTCTTTAGTGACGTGTCACTGCACACGCAAGTGTAAAGTATTCACATTAGAATAGTTGGTAAAGAAAACTTGCATCACTACAAAATACCTGCCACAGTGGAAGACTGTGGTAATAATTGTGTAAGACTGTGGGAAAGGCTTACTTTGAATAAGCAACAAAATGGCATATTGAAGCAAATTGTGTGAAAAGGATGGCTCAGCAGTACCTTATGTAGGTGTTGCTTTTTTCAACCTGGAAATGAAACTCAAGATAAATTTAGTATAAGAGGTAAAATAAAAGTGGGTCTTTATTGAAGACCTTCAGGGGCAGTTATGGAAAGATATCCTCAAAAGCTCAACCACACGGAGTGAATACAGTTTTTATAGGTTTAGCAAATTAGCAGAGTTGACAAAAAGTACCAATTAGGAGGACAAGTCATGAGGCAATTCCTCCCTGGGTCGAACCCCTTCTAAGTCTTGTTCTCCTCGGTACTGGGAGTACTTGTTTATGAAAATGTGTCTCAAAGACTTTGTTCTCAGCCTTGGTTCCCAGGAAAATGAAGGTAGGATAGGGGCCTTGTAACCCCGGGGCTTGGAGCTCTGGAATTTGTCTTCCTGCCTAGGGAAAGGGCATGAAAAAGTACTGGGAAAACTAGCTAGAATACAGTAATAGGCTACAGAGCTCCAAATATATGCGTGAAGAATGCAGACAACATATAAAAGAAAAAAAGGCAAAATATAAGACAGCATCACAGGAAGCTGCCTAGTAGATAAGTCTAAATATTGTTGCTGTGTAGAAAAAGAGTTCTCACTAGGCCTGGCTAAAATATTTTATTAAGACATTCTTGGGATTAAGGCATCCTCTATAAGCTGATTTTTACGTAGACCAATGACACTTAGACACCCTTGCTGGTGTTAGGATACCAGGAATGTGCAGAGTTATGCCCCTGCCCCAGACAAGACCATCAACATTCAGCAGACCTCCATGAAGCCAAAGAGAAGACCATTAACCCTAGTGTTATCTCTGATGTCCTATTTCTACTAGAAAAGCTTGTCTTTCCAACCTACACTGATATTTAAGAAAACAAAGCTAATTATTGAATTTGTTTCTATGGTCCAAATTTGATTCTTGTATCCCAGGAAACTGGAGGCATGAGGAGTCCTTCAATCCAAATACACTGAGTAAGAAAAAAATACAAGTACATGCAGAAGGTCAGCATTTCACATATTCCTTATTCTGTGGGTTTTTTTTTTTCCAAGGGCTGAAAAAACATAGCAGTCCACCTAACAGCTGATATGTCTTTTGGTGTGGAATTGGTGCTACATATGAAGCTGTATGTTAAAGACCAATCATCCTAGTGACAATATAGCCTATTATTGCTGCACAATCAGTAATAGATATGGTACAGTGGAGTACTATTTGCTTAGATAAATACTCACATATCATAGTCCAGTGCTTTACTATTGAATCTCACTAGTCCAAGTGGACAAACATAGTACCTGTTGGCTCAAGGATGTGGTTTATTACCTGAGAGCTTTTCCACATTTTTATCTCATCTTTTGCTGTTTACAAAGCTCAGCAGTTTGCACTGAGTAATATTATATCATTTAGGTAAGATAAGATCCTTCCTTTTAACGAAATTCCATCAACACTTCAAAGATTTCTCCAAAAAATATATTTCTGTCAGATTGTAATTTCAGACATTCTTTCTTAACCACTTTGTGGATATAAATCTTCAGTTTGATTTTCATCTGAGCTTTTTCTTTGTGGCTTTCGTTTTTCTCTCTGCTTCTAGAGTACGTCAACAGGAATGCAAATGATAACACTTTTCTGCAGAAGATGTAGATTTCAACCAGATAAAAAATAATGTGATTTCTCCCTTGTAAGAAACCGTCTGGTCTTGCCAAAGATATATATGATTCTATGACATGTTGCTCCCCAGCTTTTAGATCTGTACTTAGTATTTTTATAAATCATACCTATCCAAAGAAAAGTGCAAACATTTATCAAACAAAGCTGCTGGTATTGGACAGGAGAATAAATGTTCTATGGAATACCAGTAATAAAATTATTATTAGAGATTAACAGCATGCTTGTAACAGATGAAAACATATGATCAGAAATTCAGTACATATGAATTCTCAGCTCTTACTTTCTTGTCTGTCACCTTACAAGGCCCTTGCATTGTGAAGTGCAGCAGGCTCACCCTCATCCTGAAGTGCCCTGAAGTACCCTGTCCAGAAGTCAACCCAATCATTTTCTGTGATGCCCATGAGGAGCAACTCTGCGTTTTCATTGTACCCTCCTTTATAGTCTGTAATTATTCCACATGCATTTAGAGCCTTCTCTCTCCCTGAAAAACTGTAACTGAGATATGGCAACCTGTCCTTTTAATAACTTACTATGCCACCTTATCACCTTTCCAGGCAATTTTGCATTAATTAAGGAAATAAAAGTCACTTACAAAACGTGCTTTATCCAGGAGCCCCACTGGGGTGACTAGTGTACATAATGTGCATACTGCTGTGGGCCAGCTCAGAGTTTCCAACTTCAGCAGCAGGGCTCCTCTTTCCAACACTTACTGGGTGCCTTTGAATCCCTGTTTGCACAATGGGCATGTGCGCAGTGAAACTTGTTCTGGGGGAGCTGCAGCACTGTCTGTCTCCTCTCTTCATAGAATCGTACAATATTCGAGTTGTGAGGGACCTCTAAAGGTCAACTAGTCCAACCCCCCTTCAATGAGCAGGGAGCTCTTCAATTAGATCAGGCTGCTCAGAGCCTGGTCCAGGCTGATCTTGAATAAGCCTGAGGGATGGGGTATCTTCCACCTGTCTGAGAAACCTGTTCCAGTGTTTCACCACAATCATGGTAAAAAAATCTTTCCTTATATCTAGTCTGAATCTGCCCTCTCTAAGTACTAGGACAATACGGTCTCCCCAGAACCTTCTATTCTCCAGGCTGAAAACCCCAGCTCTCAGCTTTTCTTCGTAGGACATATGCTCCATCCTTCTGGTCATCCTTATAGCCCTGCTCTGTAACAACTGCAACAGGTCTATGTCCTTCCTGTGCTGGGACCCCAGAGTTGGATGCAGCCCTGCAGGTGAGGTCTCAGCAGAGCAGAGCAGAGGGGCAGAATCCCCTCCCTGGCCCTGCTGGCCGCGCTGCTTTGGATGCAGCCCAGGACACGTTTGGCTCTCTGGGCTCTGAGTGCCCATGGCTGGGTCATGTCCAGCCTGTCACCCACCAGCACCCCCAAGTCCTTCTGGGCAGGGCTGCTCTTGATCTGTTCAACCCCAGACTGTGTTGATACCAGGGGTTGCCCTAACCCAGGTACAGCACCTTGCACTTGCTCTTATTGGACCTCGTGCAGTTCACATAGGTCCACTTCTCAAGCTCTTCCAGGTCACTCTGAGCGGCATCATGTTGCATCCTCTATGATGAGGCTCCAGCCACTGCTGAGACAAGCCCCTTTGAAAATCCTGGTGGTAATGCTTGTCAAAATCCACTGTGATAATTGTAATAAATACTTTCCTAAAACTCCAATGTCATAATGTTCTTCAGTAACTTCCTTTATAAAGACCAGAGCAATGATTTATATTTCCTGTCATTTCAGATTTTTTCCATCTCAAACCTAGCTACTCAAAGCAAAAATTGTTTTTATTAGCTTCAGCTAGGCTACCATCAAATATGTTTTTTGGAATGGGAGTCTTCCTGGATAATCACTAACACGACAGTGAAAGCCATAGCCACATATCACATTCAAAATGAAGATGTCTTGTCCCCAGGATCAATAAAAATTTTACAGCCTGGTTTTCTGTATGATTGCACATTTCTGAAATATCCTAGATTGGTTCCTAAAACATGCATGTGGAGAAACATATTTCTAGTATTTCTCATAGATTCTCTTGAATTAAACTGGAAATTGCTCATGGTATAAGTAATCATACACAGAAAGCAATGCCAGCTTTGCAGCCATATGTGGAATTTTCCTGATAATATTTTTGAAACTGGGTCACTTTTATGTGAAGTGCTAAATATTTAAATTCAAACTTAATCCTTGAAGTGTGCTAATTCTGTCTTTTTAAGAATTTGATAGTATTTGCAAGGCAAAGTCTAAGGATTATTAAAGCTAAAAACTACCAGAATTAAGAAAAAAAGCAAATAGATCCCTTAATATAAAAATAAATGGAATTTTGGCAAACCTAATAGCATTTTTTTACTCCAGTATAGAGTTACACTCAGTCCATACCAATAGGTTCATATTTGAAATCAACAGTGAATTCCATGCATAAGGAGAGATGAAGGATAAATTGATGCTGTACTTCAATTGCCCAGGTTAAAACAGTAACATATTCATAAATAAGCGTTCCTTAAAAATCATATTTTTTACACTGAAAGGAAGTGTTTATATTAGTTAGATTAGATTTGACTTCAGAATATTATAAAATCTGAAATCATAGTAATTGAGGATGATTTATCTCTTGTGCTGCTCCTGACTGTGAATGCCAGTTCTCCTTTCACTTGGCAAAAATATTTGGCAGCAGTGTAACTTAGGAAGTCATGGCATCTTCCAAGAGATGATTCAGAGAACCTCAAGACAATCCACTTAGTAGTTAATATTTTAGAAAAAGATTTGAGAGGTTTATTCTTTCTCATAAGAAAAAGCTGTTGAATTTTAAAGCTGAAAAGTAGGGTATCATCTTGGATACATGAAAAGAAATCCTCTTTTATAGATGGAGAAGAAACTGTCATTGACTTGTAGCTTAAAGTTATTCTGAACATTCTTGTGCCCTAGATTTTTCCTCAACACTCAGTGCATGTTTTGAGATTAAAGTTGTTTTTTCTGATAATCAGAAATAATGAATGTAACTGCAGTAACTTCATACAATGCAATTCTATGAGTTTCAGCAGTCCTTTGGCACTCCAAACACTAAAATTATTAAAAGATGTAGGAAAAAATACCATGAAGGGTATAGGCAAAGATTTCTTTCTTCCCTTTGCATTTTACCTGATAACTGGCTACATAGGCTTAGTTTTGTTTACTTCCCTACAGGAACGGTATGCGTATACAAAGTGTAATTATTGGTACCTGGAAATTAGTCATTGCTATGAGACCCTCTGTGGGACTTGGTCACGGGACCCCCGGGTCCTTGGCCACCCCGGGGAACACAAACCAACCCATGGGAACGAGGCTGACCAGGGGCAGGGAGACCCCGTGTTTGTCCCCCAGGGCCCCTCTGCCAGGGCTCCATGGCAGGGGAGGAGACCCCAACACTCTGTGGGACTTGTTCCAGCAGTGACACCTAGAATCCCGTGCTAACTGTCTGTTCTTATGAAAGTCATCATAAGATTTTCAGCTCAGGATGGCATGGTGAGTGGGGAGCCTTCTGGGCTGGGTGGTTACGCCAGCCGTGTTTCCAGAAGGCACACTGGAGAACATCCTGGTGAGCACCTGGGAGAACAAACCCCAGTATGTCAGGGTTTGGCAGTGAACTCAGCTCACAGCCATCCTCTCTGAGTTAGAGGGACTGTGTTTAGACTGCTCCCTTGCTGCAGGATAAGACTAGTCTCAAGGCAAGCTTCTTCATGGAGGCACTTACTCTAGAGTCCCTTAGGACATCCCCATTTTTGTGGCGCTATGGGGATCATGTTATATAAAATGATCACTCTACCAGTGTGGTGGTGCATCCTCTGCCCACCCACTCCCCTCCCCCTGCCCTCCTTTCCAGGCTGCAGTGTGATCTGAGAAAATTCTTGTTAGGCCTTGTCCTTGGAAACACCACCTGGGCTCAGCTCTTCCTGAGCTTATCAAATAACATTGTCTGCTCTCAGGAGCTCCTAACAAGCTTCTGTTTTTCTCGTGACCAGCCTTGGAAAGTATTTCTCTGGCCTGAATGGCATAACATTCCTATTCTCACACTTTGAAAGAAAGTGCGGACCCAAACTGTAGCCAGGAGGAAACATTGTTCTGACTAAAGCCCACTCTATTGCAACCCTATAAACAGCAGTCCAAGATGGGGCCTGTTGAGCTCTCCTTGACTGCAGTGGGCCTGCAACCAGCATCTCCCTCTGAGGGGGATGCCTCTCAGAGCCAGCAAACCCTCAGATTTGCTCTACCTGGAGGATCCCCGAACCACGACATGTCCTGGGCCAATACCCTCACTGATATCCCATTTTTTGCCCATTAGGAGATGCAAAAGCATCCAAAGTGAGTATTTTCACTGACCTCTGAGGGAGATTTTTGCACAGGTACCTTATCTTGCACTGACTCTTTCTGTCTGCGTGCATACCCTTTGCGCACATGCTATAGCAAATCTGGAAGTTATGTTATAGTTGTAATTTAGGCTAAATGCTGTTATTTCTCTGTTAGATTGTTAAGGTTAAGATATAAATTAAGGTATAAGTTAAGTTAAAGTACTGTTAAGTTTAAATGTTGTTAAGCTTTAGGCTTTTCATCCTTGTTTACACTATCTTTACACATAGACACACACATATCTAGGTAGTTTCAATTAATTTCTGTTTTGATTTCCTGGATTTTGTTTGGTTTTGTTGTTGCTTGCTTTCCCTCTTGTGCCTTAGTTGCTCTTTGTAAGTAGAGTAAATCTTGTCATTGAATCTCTTGTGCTTTGTATTTTAATATTAAATCTGACTTTTGCTCACACCCTTGCTAGTGATTTTTTGAGTGATCCCCAGCACACTCATTTGGGACAACTAGAAAAGGTGCATTGACTTTTAATACATGCAAACCAGCACTGCTGATCCTGTCTATTTTATGTATGAATGCTGTCTATTTTAAAGGTCTTTATGCTCACTAATACCTAAAATCTGTACCATTTATTTATGGTTCTTATTTATTCAATGTTTTATAAAAATACAAGCAAACTTGGCCAACGCATTACACGTGTATAATGCAGTCGTGCTTGTATGCCACTGTCACAACTCACCAGTTGCAATCCAAGTTCCAGTCGCTACTTTTTCAACAAATTTGCATAAAAAATATATAATATATTTAGTAGGTGTTTCATTTGTTTAACACAGGATGTGATTCTTTAAACCAAGTGACAATTACATCACAATAATAAATGGATTACACGGAAGCGTTCATTAAAAGAAAAAGGTAATCTCTTCCTAAATTCCTTTTTTACTGATCTTTGACAGATTTGGAGCATGTCTTTGGAGTACACATACCATTAATGTTTTAAGAAAGCTTTTGATATTCTGTGATGCTGAGAGCTTTCCTATTACTTTGAGAACAGCCTAATGATACTAAGATATGTGGTGTTCTAACAGCCCTGTACACAGGTCATGGGTCTTTGTGTCTTCACATTGACTGCAGAGAGGGCATGTCACAGCCTTGACAATTTTTTTGCAGATAGACCTTTCAACAGAGATACAATTCTACTGTGGCTGAAGTAGATTTCTAATTATCTTCTCTGAGGAATGAATTTATGTCAGCAGTAGGGACTGTCAGCATTGCCTAAATCAAGCACAGCATTAAGATCATTCTTTTCTATAGAGATATTCAAGGAAGCTGTGATGCTTTCATAAATTCTAAAAATGAGGGTTTGTGTTCTGTTCTCATCAGTACAAATCCCACTCTGTTGTGCTGGTAGGTTAACACTTACCAGTGAACATTACCAGTGTAACCAAGTACAGAATCTGACACAAAATCCATAGAGCCATTGTATTGTTAGGGTCTGTTGAAGATCTGGCCTGCTATATGTAAAAGGAGAGTTGGACAGATATTTATTAAGTATTTCAAGTTTGGCACTTAAGCCACTATACAGGTTTTGAGATAAATTTGCCTGTGTAAAAGATGAAATGGTGCAACTTTGGTAAGAGAAACAAGACGATTAACCAAAGGTTGTTGGAACAGGGAAAGCAGAAGCTGCAGAAACTGTTTGGCTATCTTCTGGCGCTTCTGCAGAGAGGACTTCTGCAGTTTGTTGTCCCCAGAAAACAACAACCCAAAAGAGCCCTTGTTGAAGTCTGACGGGTTTTTTATGGTAAACCACAAAAAATATCTTTGATGTTTAGAGTGGGAATCAAGATCAGAGCTGATCAGACAGCTGCTGACAAGCTCTCCTGAAAACACAGCACAATGAGGTTGCTATAGTCAAGAGGGTATTTTTGCTTCTGTTATGATGAACCTCCTTTATTTTGTACAATATGAGGAAAAAAAATCTTCAAAGTGGAGCCTGGAAACTTCCATTTCCTGCTTTCTGCCCTTGGATAGACATCCCATAATAACAAGTTACAATAGTTGTGAATAAATAACTATCTCCCCAGTATACCACAAATGTACTTTTCATTAATTATATCGTGTTGAAGTGCAATAAAGAACTTTCTGAGAAGCTTGCTTCTACTACTTCCTTTGCTTAGAGTAAATGAGGAAAATTAAACAAGGAGCCTGTAAAAGCAACAGGAGAACACCTTGAAAGTTTCACCATCCCTTCTTTTCTAAAACTCTGTAGATGATCACTTAGTGGACACAGCAATTTCACAAATGAAAAAAATACCCAAACCAAGTGTCAATGTAATAAAACCATCACTGTGATTGACTTGGATTTTCCTGTGTTACAATAGGTCTGATATTAGTCAAAACCCAATCTTTTTGTAGGATATGAAAAAAAATTAACTTTTACCCTTGCCAGAGCTAATCAGGAGTTACACAGTGTCAGTCCATAGATTTTGATACATCTGGGGATAATTGTCTGGAAAAAGATGGGCTTGCTGCAAAATTCTGGAGCCTCTTCAGGCAAGAGTGTCCCCCGTAGACTGTGGCAGGAATCCATGCAGTAAATGGTAGAGGCCACTGAGTTATTCCAATGTGCTTTGATACAAGTAATGGCTTGGTGAAAGAAGTTACAATGACAGATTAATGTCAGTAATATATCACTTTTGATAATGCATTCATTTTTTGAAAAATGCTACCCTATCCCTTTCAACTTTGAAAAACATAATTGTTGTTATAAAGTAGTTATAAAACCTTCAACCAGTTATAAAACCTTTAAATCTCATGCACAAAAGAAGTAGGACCTCACTGTAGCTAATGAAATACTGTTGAGATAGGAAGGAATGTGATTTAACTTCTGGGTGCATGAAGTATACAATTGGTCCCAGTTATGCAGCTGGATGTTTGCAATGACTTTTCTGTTTTGTGTGGACTCAGTTAGAATACTTAAACCTGGCAGATATTTTTTTAGGCCAAGGATTACAAAAATATGCTTGTGTGCTCATATCTCAGTGGATCTTTGTTGACTAGGAATCTTTTAATTAAAAGGTCTGTATTTTCTGCTGTGATTGTGACTTTCGTTAGGTATTCCACTTTTTTCACTCAGAAGGCTGTAGTATTCTTGAAGCTTTGTAGGGAGGAAGTTTGGCAGTATCTGTTTAAATATAGCCATATAAACATGTAAGTCAGCCTGTTGAAATGATGCTATTTCTTTCAAACTCTTGATAAAAACATTGTCACGGAATAGAGCTTTAGAAAGTGTTTTGGCAGCTGCAGCAGCAGCATTTGAAGCATCTTCGTAATTAGTGTTATCTACAGCTTATTTACTATTTAGATGCACCAAAATTTGCTGTGAAATTAAAACCTTTGGCTCTCTTGGGATGCTTAAAATAACTTGGTCCAGCACACAATTTTATATCCAGCTTGCCTCTGTTCCCTTTTAATTTTTTTACATATTTAATGAGGCTGATTATTTGCCTATGTCTTTCAGGCTCTTTTTCTGATATGCTGGGTTTGGGTTTTTTTGGTGTTTTTAAATGGAAAATGTGGGCAGATCTGGGATTAATATGGAAAAAAATCCACAGACTTTAATAAATATAAGGGAACGAAGAAGAAACCTACGGCACTTGATCTGTTTGAGTACTATACTACTGTTGCCTCTCTTGGCCTGAGTTGTTCCCACATAGCTGAAGCAATCTTCTAGAAGGAGACATTAATGATGCAAGAAACATCATTTAGTACCACAGGCACAGCCAGATTTTTTTTTTTTTTAATAAAGACTTAATTTTTGAAGAGGGGGTAGAGCATAGCAATACCTTTTTGATAAATGCCAAAAAATACAACTGCTGTTTCATGATAAAAGTAAGATGGCTCCAAAACTGTTGATGACAGACTGGTTTTGCAGTAGAGAGAGGATTAAGCCAAGAGTTTACCAACTTACTTTTTAGTCCTATATGGTTAAAAAGATTTAAGTTGCTCCTTCCCAGTTCACTGCTGCATTCCCTCTTAACAGTATAAGTCTGCTGCATGGTTCTGTACTTTGGCTGGGAGAGAACAAGTCATTTAAAAGGTTGGCGTTCAGCTTCCCTTTCCCAGTTTCAGCCCTAGCCAGAAGAGGTGAAGTCCGCGTGCCTGAGAACATGTGTCTGTGATTCAGCACTCACTGCAATTAGCAGAAGTGTTCTCCCGTAACTGAAGTGGCCTTTGGGTCGGGGCACCCAGGGAAGAAAGCTTTGCCTGTTGGATTATGCCTTCTTGTGAGGGTCCAAACAGGAAATGTCAGGACAGCACTTTTTATTAGTGTACCTCTCTACTTCCTAATGAAGAAGGACTTGAGAGCAGGGCCATGACGTGATCCCTGCTGGTCAGCACCAGAGTTTGACAGCTGTAGGATGGATCACATCCATCTTCCTTGAACTGCCATGAGGAGTTGAGTGAGAAGGATGTTCCCCTACATCACGTTCCTCAGAGCTGATTCCATGTGGGAAGCTGCAGTGAGATCCTCTGTGGTTTTGCAAATGGTAAATTATCACACTCTAAAATGTAAGTCTTGTGGAGCCAGTGACTGGAATCAGCCTCTCTTTAATCTTTTGTACTAATGTCAAACCCTGGCCTCACTGCTGTGCTGTGGAACACCACTTCAGAGATAGTCCATAAAAATAAAATGTGCACTGCAGATCCTGGTAGGTTTTCAGATTTGTAATGCCCCAAGTGGAATCTTTTTGAAGTTTTGTGAGATTTTGTCATGGAGGTTTGTTTCTGTCTGAGCTTTGATAATGTAAGTCTGTGGTATGCTTGGGGCTTTCTTCTTGCGATTGATAGTAAAAACAAAGGAATGCTAAATGTTTTTTTCCCCGACTAACAAATCCGTTTTCTTGGGCATTCACAGAATGCTATATCAGAGTGCTACAGCCATTTAAAACAAGGTTAAAAATGTGTGAATCTGTGAAGTCCTCCTTTCAGTATGCTGTGCTTGATGTCACCGAGCTGCATATGGGTATTGCCATACCTCAGCTGATAGAATGTAGAGGAATTCCTTGTGGAACGGGGGCATAGGATACCCCAGAAGAGCTTGGGCATCCCAGGGCTGTTGCAGAAGTACCCCTGACGGGGCCTCAGGCTGAAGATAGGCTTGCAAGGCACCTGCTAGCTGGCAGCCTTGAACAGCCTTGGGAAAAGGTATACACTGGTCAGCTCCCCCACTGCTTAGAGGCTTTCTCATGGGAAAGGGGCGTGAACTTTGCAAAGTATAATTTGGTGAGGGTAAACAATAAAACTGAAGCACGATGCTCAAATCGTATCGGTGTCCGTGTCGTGTCTCCAGCTGGCTCCCCTGCACCCGGGACACGCCCCCCCCCCGCCCCCCGCTAAAATAGAAAGCTGGTGTGGAGATGCTGGGCACAGACCGGTGATGGACAGTTGCGTTTCAGAGGGGTTTTGTTTCTTGTGCCCTACACACGGCAGGGCACAGTAAGGGTTAGCCGCTTCCCCAGGGACAGGACCATAGGAATTTCCCAGGGCAGCAAGACAGGTCTTCACAGCCAGGACTGTCTCACTCCTGTTGCATTAAGGGTATAGGAATTTAGCAGAAAATAAACCCCCTTGTGTTCCTGCTTGTCTTCAGATATCAAAAGTGCTGAATGTGGCTGGGCTAAATTTCTGGTTATAGCCAGTTTAGTGCTGTAAGTCTGGTTGAGCTCAAAAGAAGAATTTGCATGAGCACAGATATACACAAATAATCCCATTTACCAATTTAGTACTATAGGTATGATCACATTCAACATAGGTTTGCTCCATCCAGATTCATAAATAGTGTGGTTTATTGAAGCAGCAGGAAAGCAGGTTCAGGACTGTTGGTGATACATGTACTAATTAAAGAGTGTTAACATGTGGCACAACAGAAACTATAGTAAAGGAGATTTTTTAGCACTATATATACATATGCACAAATGCATATTCATGGATCTACACGAACACAGAGGCAAAAAAGCTCACCTAAAGGAGCCCCTTCAGAGGTGGAGGAGAGACACGGTCCACCGATAGATCCCAAGCAAGGAGAGATGTTTTACTCCTCCAGAGGTGTTTTCTCCCTGCAACCTGTTCAGCTCTCCCCTTTTACACCATAGATTCTGGCCTGTCTCAAGGGAGTGGGGCAGGCCAGAATAATGCTTTTTGAACAATCGCATGTTAGAGGTGGGGTTTGGCGACATATGTTGTGCGTGTTTTACATGCCCCATGTTCTCCTTCAGTGCATCCTGAGGGATATGTAAATTAATATCTAAATGGGGCTTAATGAGTACCTCACTTACTTCCACTGAGGATTTATAGTTGACAAAAAAAGTAGAACAAACACTTTGGTCCTGCTCCACATTCTGAAGTGGCAATAAAGGCTTTCTCATCAGAGGGTCATTGCACCTATCATTTTCTTCTTAATGAACTAGATTTCCAAAAAGGCTTCTTTTTCATGGTGAAGGTAGTGTGGCCATTGGCTGGTACAGAGGGCAGGTGAAACAACCTTGGGCTGTGAGACCTTGCTTTGCTCTAGACATCATTCAGTTGGTAGTCCCCGCTGAAGCCAGGTGCAAGATAAACAAGGGGTCCAGCTCATGTTTTTTCAATCAGTCTCATCAGTTCTTCTCTGTCTTAAAGCAACACTGTACAATTCTCACCCTTTACTACAATTCCACAGCCAAAGATCTGGGCAGGATGAGGGGACAGCAAGGCAGCCCTCTCCCTGGGCCTTGGGCATCTTCCTGGAGATGGGTTGGTATCCACAGAGGATTGCTGCAGCCTTATATATATAAAGCACATGCTTTATTTGAAACTAAAAAGGCTCAGTTGACTTGAATTTTAAGTGTGCTACTTGCCCACTTTTACTGGACAGCACCACTACTGTCACTGGGAAAGAAGGACTCAGAGACCCTACAGCAACACTTTTGTAGCTTTACTGAAAGTAAACTGCGCCTTTTTAAAAAATATCTTACTCCAGGGATTGTCTGTGACTTCGGAGATTCTGTTAAAGGCCACCAGGCCATGGACAAAGCATACTGTGCATTAATAAATCAAGTCTGTTCCCATTCCCTGTGACCATATATTCCCTGCCAAGCCCCTCAGGTGCTCTGCAGTTGGGAAGAATTCATTCTTGTTCTTTCAAAGGCTCTGAAGTCTCAATGACCAAGCTGCAGCTCTCTGAAACAGAGAAATGATGCTTAAGGTGATAATAACAGAGAATACAGAAACTGATAATCCCAGAAAACAAGATCTGACTAACAGCAGCAATGGCCTGATAGGGAAGAAACATCCAGGAGTGCACACACACCCGAACCCATTGGATGCAGTAACAAAACCCCATTGACTTGTAGCTAACTGAGGTTTTAGCACTCATATTTAGCGATTCAGCTGCAGAGTTAGTGGCAAAAAGCAAGGTATTTGTATGCAACACTGACTACCCAAGAGATGGGACAACAGCCCTGGCACAGAACAGTGAGCACAGAACAAAGGAGTGCTGAGCTGAATCCACAGGCGCTGCACAATACACTGGCTGCGTTTATACAATTAGCCCCTCATGATGTGAGTCATGGGTAATAAAGAACTGTCTGTAATCCCACACAGCAGCAACAAGCCATGAGGAGCTGTGGCTGTGGCTCTGTAGGCAGGATTCCTTAAAGAAGAATAATCAGGTCACTTGACATGTGTTTGGCATCTGTATGGCCAAGCAAATAACTCCACCAAACACCTGGCAACATCATGGGATTGGTAAAAACAGATATGTGACTAACAGGAAAATCCTGCAAGCCCAGTTTCCTTTTCATTGCTTTCAAAAGTGCCCATCATTTTCCCATGCACTCACTAGTGCAGATATATCCATACAAATTTTTTTTTGTAATTAAACTAGTTTTTTAAAAATAAATGAAATGTTGTGATACTCTCACCGAGGGCCAGATGTGTGTGGATTAATGAGAGCAAGAAGTTTTTCAGAAAATATTATCTCAGTTTATCATGACTTCAGTCTAAGCAGCATATATTACCCTTTCATACATCTATGAGAATGCTTTTTTGTTTAGCTGCATGCTTTGTTCTTTTGTGAATCCTTACAGAGGCAGATGTCATTTTGGCTAGCTTGACAGAAAACCAACAGCTCCCTCCTCTCTGCCACTCCTGTGATGGCTCAGTGTGTTGCTGCAGGGTGACAGGCAGGAGGCCATGGAAAACACAACAAGAGAACTTCACTTTCAAGTCCGGGAGACTGCTGCAAATAGCTTGAAGCTCCCTGAGAGGTGTTGAGTATTAGTAGTTCTCCATAACTTGAAAGAGATTGGAAATCACTGATCTGAAAGATTTAAACACAGCAAAATCTAGAACCTTCCTAGGTCCTTCCTAGGTAGCTTGCTTAGTTCAAGCTTATAGTCCCTTCTGTAAAACTAGCTTGTGAAGGAGACCATCACTCCTTCAGCACTCTGTGTTTTCAGTGATGGCTGAAACATTTCAGGCTAATGTTTTTTGAACAATCCTACTTCCAGGAAATAACTGATTCTATGAGTAGGTTTGTATTAACTCTCACAAGAAAACAACAATTTCACTGAACCGTTAATTCAGCTATCATCCCTGTTGTCATTTGCCATTGGTTTTTAAGTTGTTTTGATAGGACCTATAATGATGACTGCTGATATCTAAAAATCCTGGAATTCACTTGTCTTTTGATTCATGCAAGAATTTTTAAATGAACAAGGAAAGATCTTTCCATCTGAAAAACACTGGCAAAGTCTTCATTCAAAAGAGCTGGTGAATAAAAAAAAAAAAAATCATTGGAATGTCAGTATTAGACTTAACACTCACTTTGCACTTGTCAGCTGAGCTGGTTTTATAGGAATTTGCTTAAATAAAGTACACAGGAGGGAGTTAATTCCTAGAAGTGTTCTGTGCTCAGCATCAATAAAATATCTGCAAGTCTGGACAAGTCAGGCTAGAATTTTTATTGCTCAGTCTTATCAGACACAGATTAAAAAAGGATTTAGAAAGAAACATTGTTTACATTTAAGCAGACAGTAAATAAGCCTCCCAGATTGTTGCTGTGCCAGGCACGGTCTACTTCCATCCCATGGTGAGCAGAGAACACAGCAGCTCTGGGACAAGAGAGCCTGACCCTGGGATGTCTGTATTTTGTTGGAACTGTGGACATTTCCAAAATATATACATTCTGCATGAGACAAAAAGTAAAATAAAATCACCCCCTAGAATAAGATTTCTTCAAGTCATACCCTTTAAAATAAAATGTACTATTCTGTTCTGATTTAAACTTTTTAATAACATGTATCACATCCTTCATTTGTATTCTTTTGCTTTGAATAGAAGCATTAGTCTTTAAATCCTAATGCTGCTGGGGAAAAATCATTTGTGAATTATAGTGAATAGTACAATTGAGTGAGAAAGGACGTAGGTCACTAATGGATACTTAAAAGAAACTCCGCCACTTATAAATTGCTTCTGCTTGGACAACCCATTATGTGACATAACTTTTCTGACTATGACAAAAAATCACATGTATGACACATGTATGGCTTATGAGTAAAATGGCAATACACCATTTGTGAACCCTCCGTGGTCTCCTCCAGCCTTACCCATTCTGTGATTCTATGATTTATGGTGGTAGATCTCTTCAAGAGAAATGAATTAATTATTTTCCTTCTAAACAAGAAAATAAAAGCTGTATCCTTTTCTATCCATGAGCCAGGAGTCCATGGCTGGGCACTCAGAACCCATGACAAGAGTTCTTCAATGTTCAACTGTGTAATCACCCTCTTGCATTTGAGAGATGCTCCTGGTGCTGTGTCTGGCATGCAGAGCTACTTTTAGGGGATGTCACAGTTTTAGTCAAAATCTTCAATTAATACATCTTTACTTGCTTCAAACTCCTGCTTTAGTCCATTATCACTGGTTTTTTTACATGTCTGCACTTGTAGTTCATCCAGCATGAGCCAGCTGACTCCCTCACCATGGAAACTTGGCTTTCTAGACTTTTTCCCTTCCTGTATGCCCCTATAGTGACCACACTTCAGGGCTCAAAACCTTATCATTATACAGAACAGTCTTCGCATAAGAGGGAAATTCTGGCACCCTTCCTGGTGTATGGGGGAGTTCCTTCAGCCATGTCTGTTTAGTTCTTGAAGGGTCATCTGCTTGGCTGACCAGGACACTAGAAGACACTAGAAAACATGACGGTATACACTCTGAGATGAAGAGTTGAATCATCCTTCCCTGGCTAGAGGCCTTTTTCTGATGTGTTACGGACATCTCTGACATCCAGGGAAGAGAGAACTGGCTGATGGCATAACATCAAGGAAAATGGACCTTGCCCAACATTACAACAACCCACTGAGCCTTGCTCCAACACTGGAAAAGTGAAGTTTTGTGCCAGATATGGCTATCATAATTTGGAGGAGAATCCTGGTCTAGAGACTCCTCTATTTAATTTTTCTGGACTTGAACAGAGATGAGACCTACCAATAACAAGGTCTCAGGGTAACTTTTGTATATCTTTGGCAGGTAAGTGCTATTGCCAGGCATCTTACATTAGCATCCAGAAGCATGGGAAACTTGCAGAGGGATCAGCAAACTGAAAAAGGCTGGAAACCTGTCCTGTTTAAGTCCTTTGGGTTTAAACAAGGGACAAGAGACCTCTGTCTGATTTTGTTTGCTCTTGGGTAAAATGAAGAACCTCTATTACATCTTACCTGACCTATTAGAGGCAAGTTCACACTACTCATGTAAGTTCATGTTATTGACTTGTTCTGCTGTAATAGATAATGTGTGGCCTCTCCAACCCTGAAAACATATTGTCTGTAGCCTGGGCTCCTCATGGAAAGGGAAAGGGCTTATTGACCTAGAAAATGTTTGTTTCCTGGCTTCCTAAGGGGGTGTCATTGTCATCTTCTGGCCTTATCTTGTTGCTAATACTTTGCCATGATGGCTTGTAATATGCAATTTACCTCAAAATTTATTTGTTGCTTGTCTCTTGGTCAAGAGCAATTGTCCGACCAAAAATCGTCAGTTTTGTAATGTTCTTGAAGCAATCAATAAATTTGTGCTGTCAGAAACATCTGTGACCTCTTGCCCCTCATGACATTACTGGAGTCTTTTTCCCCCAGTGTCAGTCTTACCTCCTGAAGGACTCCAGATGCAGGATATACAGTAGGAAACCACACAGGTAACATGAAATATAGGAAAGAAGAGAAAATGCTGGTGGATTTGTGAAATTATACTTTTGAGTAGTCTGTTGCAGATTGAGTGATGCACTTCATTTGTGACAGAGAAGACACAATATGCTTTGTTGATATGACAAATTTCAGCAATAGATGTGACTGTGTTTTAACAAGATTTGATGGCAAGGTCCACTCGTCTATTTACAGCACAGAGGGCACAGTCAGACAAAGCTGTTGGGGAGGCCCATTCACTGAGCCATGAGTTTCAGACAGGGCCCCCTTGCTTTCCAGACTTCTCAGAGAGGAGTTTAGGTAGGGCCGGCTCCAATCCTAGCAGCTCAGACTTGGACAATGGTTTATGTCTGAAGGATCATATGTACACAATCAATCCTTTGTATCGCTTGGCTGAGATGTCAAAGTTTAGCATGCAGTTAATCACTTACTGAGAATGTGCTGCTGCAAGGGATGGCTCACCCTTGAGGCATAACCTGGACAGCATTCCTGCTCAGGAGGAGATCCTGGTGTGCAGCCCAGCACCCTGCAGGAGAGCCCCCGCACCCTGGGCTGCCCACTGTTTATGAGGTGAGGCGACTGGCTTACAGTCACACTTGCACAGCAGCGAGATGTGTGGGTCACTGGTCCAGACAGCCCTTGGCTGCCAGGTTTCATCCATGCCCCAAAGTCTAGTGTAAGCTGGATGCAGCCATCACAGCCCCCACTGGTGATTATAATGCCAGCTGGGGTTGGTGCTGAGGGGAGCACACTACCACATAGGCCAGGGAGAAGGATGGATTTTGAAAAAGGATGCACATGGGGGCCTGAGCAGACCCATCCAGAGGAACAACGTTAATGCCATGTAGGCTCATAAATCATGCACTCTGCTGCTGTGCAGTGGAAATACAGCTAGTTCCAGACATGGTTTTCCCTCATAGAAGCTCTGATGTCTGTAGTGATGGTTTCAAGTTGGATTCACGAGATCCTGAGTATTCTCACCAGCATCAGATAAATCATGCAGTATGTGACAGGCTGTGATGATGCACACAGTGCTAGGGGGATGCTGACAGCAGGCAGGCGCCACCTGGCTCTGGTGTGTGCCTGGAGACATGCTCCATACGCACCCTGCAGCAGCTGGGTGGGTGCTGGATGAGGGCTGGCATCAGGTGAGCAGGAGCACAAGGATGGAGTGGCACTGGGTTTGTAGTGTCACTCACCACGTAGACTCCTCTTTGTGAGAAGGAAGATATCTGGCCCAGGCTGAAAGGAGACACTATGTCAGAATTCACCTGTACGTCTTGTTTTTAACCTTATGGTTGTATTTTCTTCTGGAACTTTAGTCTCTATTAGCGCAATCATTATTTATCCTTAGACAGAAAATATACTGAGATAAACTATTACCTCATCCTGCAGCCGTATGGAGGAGGAGAGATATCCAGCAGGCAGGAATTGTGCAGCAAGATTGATTCATTTAATTATTTTACAAAGTCTTTTATAGACTTTTTTCTTCATAGTCTAATTGGAAAAGGATCAGCCACCCCTTGGGGGTGATGGGCTAAAATCCTAAAAGATCCATTATCAAAATATTTTCCTACTGTACTATAAACAAAGCTCGGCAAGGTCGCAGGTGTTTGTGGTTTATAAACTCTGCGAATATCTTCTGTGCGAGAGAAAAGTATCCCATGGACTTAGAAAATAGCAAGAAAAATTCTTCCTAGCAGCATTTTTGTATCCACAATAAACCTTTTTCATTTCTATAATCCTATGTTGCTTGCCAGTTCAAACCCATCCAGCAAGTTCAAGCTCAGTAAGTTAAGCATTCTTGTATTTTTTTAAATAAATTCTTCAAGAACTAGTTGTATAAACCCTTTGGTCATTCCCCCCCCCCCCCCAGTTAATATATTCTAAGCCAAAGAGTTACAGGGACAAAGTGGCATTGAATTATGCCAATTAAACTCTAGATGTTCAACCTTTTCAAAAGCAGAGCAAAAGATTTGGTTCAAAGGTGCTCCAAGTTGCTTCCTCTTACAGGCAGGTACTTGGAATCAAAACAGAATTTAGGGGATGAGATCTATTTTTGGTTGTGCTGATGCACAGCCATGGCAAAACAGTGAAAACTGTGAGTGGAAATGGGTGTGTTTCTGAGCCATTTCAATTGCTTTGTACAAACCCGGTGTCAAAGCAGGTGTCAGACCTCTCTTGGATTGGCTTTATATTTGGAAAGGGATGGCTGTTGTTAAGCATGTGCTTGCTTGTGATATTCCACACTGGAGCTGAGAGAGCTACAGATTTCAGCTCTCAGAAACTCTTCCATATTTCTTTTAGAATAAGCTGTTTTTCACAGCTGAATTCAACATTTGGAATGATAGATTTATAGACATTTCAAATCATTTCTTTATTTATATCTCAAAAAAACACTACAGTGGGAACTTAAATATTTCAGGATCATAGAATATGCTCCTGAATATGCCCAATTAAGTAATTCAGATTTCTTTTCTTGATAAATGACCTAATCATATATGTCCTTATTAAACTAAATTTGTTAAAGCCAGAAATGTTATTTTTGTGAATATATTTGGGCAAAATTAATGTCATTTTCAGAGGTTCATTTCTCAAATTTAGTAAATTTAATAAATTAAAAATATGTTTTAAATGTTAATAATCTAAATGCTCATGAGCAGTGCTATAATAAACCAGCCCTATAACAGGCTGCAGATGTTTACTTTAGTGAAGGAATAGATTTAAGCTTTGAGTCTCCAACAGGCCACGTGGAAAGAAAAAAAGGGTAAGATTCAATGCTGATTTGGTTATGTTTTCATGGCATTCACCCTCTCAGTATCTGAGCACTGATTTATACCACATGGAACTTCACATGATTTTTTTTTTCTGCACCAACCAAAGCTTTACCACCAACCTTATGCAGAACCTAATATCACAGGAAGCCTGTGGTCCTCCCTGGTGAGCAAGGCAGTACAGGAAAACTGCTGCATGCACATAAAGGCAGATACTGACTGAAAAAGAGACAGGCAAGCAATCCTGCCTGTGTGCGGTGCAGGAGCCTGGCTGCTTGGCAGTGACTGTGCTGTGCCCACGTAAATCTGTGCCTGGCAGTGCAAAGTGCAGCCAGGCTAAATTGAAGGGCTCCGAGCAATGATTAAACAAAGGCGGAAGCCTGATTGCGTGGGTGGCTGATTGTGTGGGTGATTCAGAGCACGTGGAAGCAGCCGAGAGTGGGGACAGTGTGAGGAGGTCTGAGGACACGATGCAACTTGTGGAGAGAGGTCGGTAAGGCTGGGTTGGCATCTGAACTTTTTGTCCATGCTCAGCAGTAAGCCAAGGTAGATGGTTTGGGGTTGTAAAAACAGCATGGCAGACACTGCTGTGATGTGGACGGAAACATCTTTAAAATGCAGTCAGGATAAGAATCCAGGGGGGACAAAATGCTGAAAAAATAAAATGCTATTTCATATTATATGTATGAACTCCTTTGAGGTAAAAGTCTTCGCATCCCTCTATCCAGTTTAAAAGATCCCAGTTTAAAACAGACATCCACTGCACTGATGAGAGTATTATCATAGTTTAAAAGTATTCAGTGCTTCCTGAGATTGGAACATCTATTGCTCCATCAGAGTGGTCTCAGATCTGGAAGAGGCAGAAATACTCATTCTCCAAACCACACATCAGCTGCAGAGTGCCAATGTGGTGAAGATGAGTCTATAAAAAGTGACTGTTTAACTGGCCAGTAGAGATTTTGTGGTAATCCAGATCCCTTCTCTGGAAATGGGTGGGATTACATCCACCCTGACATTCTTTTTTCCTAGTTGCAAGAGCACTGCCATCACCAAGATGCTACCCAGCAGGGTTAATTACAGCACGCTTTGCAAATTGGCCATTAAGTAGCCTCAGGAGATTGAAAGTCTAGAAATTAATAATACCAGTAAGACAAAAAAAATACCCCAAACCAAACCAAAAGTCAACAGATGCAAGCTAAGCATCTTTTAAAATATTAAAATTAATTTTGCAGAAGGCCAAATAGGCACTTACCTCATTCTAGAGGAAATACATTTCAGTATTCCTAATGAAAATATTCATACTTCTTTTTTCTTTCCCTCAAATTAAAGGTCAAGACTAGCTCTTTCTCTGGGTCCTTTCTGAGGAAAATTATCATATCATACTTCTTGATAAGAACACAGTAACTAAAGGTATATTGGTCACAGCACCTGCAGTGATTTTTACCTACAACATTTTTTCATTACAACTCCTTCTATTTCTATATTATTCTTCGTTCTATATTGTAAATTCAGAGATTATGAAGATGTATCAGTGGTAGTTCTAAGAACATCGAAGAGTACTTCATATGCAGTCCATTTATTAAATCAATGAGAGTTTATTTTGGTATATTGTCTCTCCCTAGATCTTTTGGTGTTATGTTTAGCAATTTGAGCTGTTTTTTCATACTGTGAGCCTGTATGTGTGACACTGAGAAGTCTAACAGTTTGTGTAGTGTCTGGTAAAAAATATAGGCAGAATCAGCTTTTACAAACTCCACCAGAGACTCAAGGATGAAATAAATTTGCATTAGTATGGTAGGTGTATCTACAGTTCTCCTCTGCTGCAAAAAGTGGTGTAACTATTGCAGGTAATTGATGCTTCCATTCGTATCCCCTGAGAAAGACTATTTTCCATCACAGTTTGATGCCATGAAGATTTTTTGCCTTTTCTTTTATACCCCTGTTATACCTTTTTACAACTTCTGTATTCCTGGTGCTTTTTGCCTACATTCTTGGACTTGTTTGTCAAGCTAAGAGACTAAACATTTTAGAAGCTTTGTAGTTAGGGATCAGTGTGCCCCAGACCCCAAGGTCCTCTCCAGAACACATTCTGTAAACCAAGATAGAACCATCCAGGGGAAGGCTCCCTGGGGAGGGGGCTCACTTGAGCCTCTCATTGGGGAATCATTGATAGATATGCTAATTAGTAAAACCTATAATGTTATACCCGATCTTTTGGGTCATACTCAGCGGCGTGCATCTCGATGCATGTGACCTGGACATGTGCACCTAAGGATCCTTAAAATAAATACCAAGGTGAAATCCCTTTTCCCCTTCTAACCATGTATGACTCTTGGTTTTAAGACCAGGAAAAGGCATCAGTTGAATCACCACATTCAGTGACATCCCTATGAATTTGGATGCTATTATTTTGGGCCTTTCTATATTTAAGATTTATTTTATATTAAAGGAGGGCATGGTATTTTCAGTGTTACAGATTACTGTTCCTGTCAGGTACTGCTGATTGCTGAAAGATGAAAAGAGGAAAATGTTCCACTTCAGTGTTCCCTACCCCACAGTTCAAGTCCATCATTTCCATACCATACTGTGAGGTATGCCCAGCCCCTGCCCTGGAGGGATCTCTGCTGAGATAAGAGATTTCGCAATTGCCCAGCAGGACTCCCTGGAAAGGCAACCACTTCTTTGGTCACAGTGAGAAAAGACAGATCCACAATCCTTTAGGAGACCCTATGCAGATCCTTTATAACCCATTGGCCTTCACCCATCCCCTGTATCCCTATAAAACCAAGCCCTCTGCCCCTGTGGAGAGAGTTCTCGTCCCTGGCTTCCCCCTTCACCGGAGGGGACCAACAATAAAGCTACCTTCGTGCGGAACCAGCCACATGAACCTCTCGTCTCTCTCTCTCTGGTCTGGCTTGGCCTGGAGGCTGCCCTGCAGAGCTGAGCTGGAATCACGAGCTGATATCACTAAAAAGCTGACAGTCTCTGCTAGGGCTCCTCTGCCAGCAGCTGAGGGAAGACAGCGGGCCTTGGGAAGGCGATTCCTTTTGGGACCATCTCCCTGGACTGGTCACCTCTTCCCGGGTCAGAGCTGCTGACCCCATCACCAGCTGTAATACCATACTGTGCTGGTTTTGGCTGTGCTAGAGTTAATTTTTTTCACTATGGCTAGTATATGACTATGTTTTGGATTTGTGCTTGTGGTGGTTTGGCCCCGGCTAGAGGCCAGATGTCCACCAAAGCCACTCTATCACTGCCCTCCTCAAGCAGACAGGGTAGAGAAACTATAATGTAAGTCTCACAAGCTGGGAAACAGACAGAAAGAAGTCACTCACTGATCACTCTTATGTGGAAAACAGACCTGACTTGGAGAAATTAATTTAATTTTTTAGCAATTAAATCAGAGTAGGAGGATATGAAGTGAAATAAATCTTAAAAACACCTTGCCCCATCCTTTCCTGGGGGCACATGGGAAGCTGGGATGGGACACAGCAGGGATGGTTGATCACAAGGATGTTCCATTCCATATGGTATCATGCTCAGCAGATAAAGCTGGGGGAAGAAGAAGGAAGAAGGTACATTCAGAGGGATGCTGTTTGTTTCCCTAGTCATCAAGACATGTGATGGGGCCCTGCATTCCTGGCAAAGGCTGAACACGTGCCTGTCCAAGGGAAATGCTGAATTAATTTCTTGTTTTACTTTGCTTGCGTGCATGGCTTTTGCTTTACCTAAACAGTCTTTACCTCAACACATGAGTTTTGTAGCTTTTAGTCTTCTGATTCTCTTCTCCTTCCCACTGGGACTAAATGGCTGCGTAGTATTTAGTTGCTGGCTGGGCTTAAATCATGACACATATCTTCACAACTATCCACTATTTCAATCATCCTGGCTCTCCACAGGAGCTGTATAAGTAGGACATACTGTAATCCTCATTCTACAGATAAAGAAAATGCTATCAAATAAATAAATTACCCCACTGATGAAGCTGAGGAATGAAAAAATTGCTATTATGAGCCTGCAGTAGTAGGCTCATACTACCTGCAGTAGTAGTTCAGACTACCCAAGTGGACTACTCACCTGGGGCTGCTCTCTTGTGATCTGCCCATGAAGGCGGGCTGGCTTGCCTGGTCCTGGGCAGTGCCAGCCAAGACACATCTTACACTCTGGATTGGAAGAGATGTGGGACAGCAATGCCCAGACCAGGACTAATTGAGAGACTCAGGAGGGTGACAGGAGGGATGGCTGAACCTGCTCCAGGAGCCCTTTAGGAGGGTCTAGGCTGGCCCATGACAGAAGCACTGTAGGGGCTCTTGTAACAGCTAATAACTGCTGTGATGAACAGGTTTTGTGGCACTTCTGAATCCGGAACCATACCATGTAATTCATCCTTCAGAATCATCCCACACGCAGGCATTTGGACACCATAATGGTACATGACTGACACTCTCAAGATTTATTAAACAACTAAAACCATAGAGATTTATTTTCTTGAAAAAGGGTTAAAAAGCCCCAGCAAACTGATCCTTGACAATTTTGACTTATCAGAAGATAGAAAGCTTATGCCTGGTGGCACAGTCTCCCAAAGGCATCCTTGGGATGACTGGGTGGCTGCATTGCTATCTGTCTGCCTCTGCATAGGCAACTGCTGGATGCTGTGGGCTTTAGACTTAATAGATAATGGACATATACAAAATAAGAACATGTATGGTTTAAGGAGGCTCAGCTTAAAATTTTGTTAAAAGACTGATTGAAGACTATGCATGCTTGATACAATAGACCAATAAATGAAAGAAATGTGTTGTGGTTTTCCATTAAATACAAAAGCAAGAGGCTGCCTTTAGTGCATTAGTAAGAGCAGATAACCTTGTATGGCATTGATGTGCTAAGTTTGAAATGTTTGCAAACTATGAAATGGGACTGTTTAAACATCAAGTGTACTTACGAGATACTAATGAAGTTATGTTATGCATTAAACTAATCAGTGTTGTCAGACAGTCATTCCCCCCGTGTCTGGTGATCTTATAATAGGAGCATTGCAGGCAAAGAGACAAACAGGAGGATTAGCTGCAGGAAGTGCAGAGTAGTTATGACTAATACATATGTATGTAAATGGCACCACTGGGAATAAAGGCAACATCTTTGCAGATTTGGTTAGAGAACTGTTATTTTCCAAAGATGTATCTGAAATCTCTCATTCACTTAGTTTCTCTTGTACAACATAGAGAAATTGCTTCCACTAGGCTTATATGAATCCTTTTATGTTGTTAGAAACAGGGTGAGGTACAACCACCAGGCATTTGGATATCTGCAAGTTGAGTTATGTAGTGTGTGAAGGGTATGCAGGCTGTGTCTAGGGCTGGTGGGGACAGATGGACTTTTCCAGAGGATAGTTTGTTGCATGAGGTTTAGGAAATTGTTGCGGGGGAAAGAATTCCATCAGTGTCTCTCTGTCCCGAGTGATTATAGAAGATCTTTTCCTGATGAGCCTAGACTAGATGCATACTTCCTAGGTGGCCTAGGTTAGATAGGACAATAATAAGCTTTGATCTTGTTTTGCTTATTGCACAAACAAACACTGTTTCCTATAATAACTTCAATGGCTTATATATGACAGCTTAGGAGGAGGAAGCTAATGATTAACAGATATTTAACTGTTCTATCTTTATCTCTAGCTCAGTTTAGAGGAAGTTAATGATCAACAGATGTTTAACTGTCTTATCTTTATCTCTACCTAACACTGTACTGTACTTTATATCCAAACTGAACAAGAAGAGCAATTATAAATAATAATAACATGCTGAACAGATGCAAATCCTTCATATATAATATGAGTTCTAGCTGAAATTTATTCAGTTCCCTAACTGCATACCATAACTTCTAGCTGGGTTTTCATTTAAATTAAGAAAAGTAAATAAAAACAGTGCAAAGAATCTCAAATACACTCTGTAAAATCTGGCCAAGTGTACAAAGTAATGTGGCTGTGGACATGCATTCTACCTGGTACTTTTTCAGAATAGATATTTACTGTCATGTGGCCCAGAGCTGAGGGTTGCAGAAAAAGGCAAGTCCTCACTTTCAGAGCATCTCAGCAATGGGGGAGAGAAGAGCAAGTGAGTTGACCAGCTGTGCGTGCCATGCACACAGTCAGTTTTTTGTAGTGAATATAACAATACATGTGATAGATTTTTAAGATGCATCTTCTTGCCACTGGCATTTCTCAAACACAATTTGAATAGATTTTCTGTCCTTTTAACTGGAGTTTTGCCCAAGACTCAGCTGTAAATTTGTGGATTCAGTCCCAACAACCGTCAGAAACTTGGAATCTACACACAATATTGCTGCAACTCTCCAGGTGGTGGCACCACAACCCTGCTTTTCTCTAAGGCGAAATAGTGCCCTGAAAAGGCTAAGGGAAGCAAACATTTTGTTTCACAATATTTGTTCCATTTTAAAACAAGCATTTAAACTTCATTTTAAGAGCCACACTTAAATCATTAGTAAAATACAAAAAAGACTTCTAATCATTGTTAACAATGGTACTTCATTTCTTTTCCTCAGGCTTTTAAAAATACTCTATAATTCTGTGCATAAAGACTGTTTAATATTTCATGCACTATTTGCTCATGTTAAATAATGAAGTGACAGAGAATAGAGGCAAAGGTCTCCTGCTTGCAAGCAACAGTGGATAAATATATTTGTTTGTAGTATGGGATTGCCGTTCCACTAGAAGGAACACTTGACATTTTGATGAGTGCCTCCAGGGAAAATGGGTACTAACTTCAGAACGTAGTTTTAATTATACTAAGGAGATTAAATTATTCAAAAGCAGCCCACTGGTAAGGTGCAGCATTTCCTGAAATGGTTTAGTGGAAAATGCCACATTAATCAGTTCAGTATTTCACGCAAATGGCTTAATGATGGGAAGGATTGCAAAGCACTGTAGTATGGCAAAAAAAAAAAGAAAGAGGAGAGGCAGAATGTTTGTATAAGGGACTAGGATCATGTTTAAACTTCCTCTTTCAAAATTTCTACAGAGGGGAATGACAGTGGGGAGAAGGCAGTACTGATTTTATTCGTGTTGTTGTGCTGGTACCCACAGTGGTTCTGATACTGTGCTCAGTTGGACAAAAACAAGATGTACCTGGGAAACTCAGAACCCCATGAGTTGTGCCCATGGCCTTTCTGACTAGAAGCAGTATAAATAGAATCCACTGTTCACATGTTCTCATCTATGCTGGTGGGATGAGAACTCTGTTAAATGGAGAAGGCGGATCGAGCATCTCCAGACCCACTTTGGTTTGTCTGCCATTACTGTTAAAGCACAAGAACACATGAATTCACGTGAAGTATTTTCTCCTCTCTTCAGAAAGGTAAAGGCCAGACATTTGGGTACAACGTTTTTTAAATGAACAAAGAAATGAGCATAAGTATGACTTATGGTTTTGTTCACTGCACTTCTACAGTCCACACACAGATCTGGCCATTTTTGTCTTCTCATGTCCCCTCCATAGGCATTTGTGATATCTCTGTTAATGACGCACATTACCCATGTGTTTTGCACATTCCTGTGCCTAAACATTTTACTATCCTGTCCTTTCTCCTCATACTCCCTCTTTCCCATCCTTATCTCCAGACCATCAGAAAACAGTTTGCACAGCTGGTTCAATTCCAACCAACATGAAGTAAATAAAGTTGTCAGGCAAACTATTAATGTTATAAAACATCAGAGTGTAGGTTGTGATTTTTCTGAACCAGTGACACACGAAGGTCTCTCCACACAGAATAGCGATGCCCTTAGTAGTACAAGTGACCCATGTGTGGGTGAGCACATTCAGCCAAGAGAAGCAAGGAGTCACACTAAAATTTTTGGCCACATCACTTTGTTCTTCTTCAAACAGAGGGGAGGCAGTGCAGTCATGGGGCTTTTTGCGTGATGCTATCGATAGAGATGACAAATACGGAAAAACAGAAGGATGGTGGAAGTCCTTTTTTGACTTATTGCCACTGAGATACAGCCAAATTGTGCTATCAGGATTTTGTTAATGTATACATTCTGGGGCAGTGCCAAGAGGTACATGAAGTGGTTAGTAACTGGCTGTTGAAGAATGGTTAGAGGATCAGGGGCATGGGTCATTGATAGAATTATGAGATCAATAAAAGAACTGTACAAGCAAAAGGCCTGCAAGCAAAGGTTAGTGTGAGAAACTGCCTGCGTGAGAAAGCACCTATGTGAGAAACAGGCCTGAGAACAAAAAAGGAGTTTTGAGGATGTGCAGCTGTGCAGATAAGACCATGAGAAGGGAGGGTGAACTCTGAATTCTTTAATCATAACATAACTAGTAGAAGCTTGCCAATGTAGTCTAATTACGTAGAAGCAGAAATGCGCTTTGATAGGTTTAAGTCAATAAATAGTTAACAAGCTGGTATACTATATAAGTGCCTCTGGATTGCTAATAAAGGGAGCTTGCTTTTATCAATCACATTGGTTGTCTGCAACGTCTTCCCCCGCTGAAGTCATCGAACTTTTTCAACAACTGGCAACATGGATTTGCGAAGAATAGACCACGTCAGACCAGTCTAATTTCCTTCAATGACAGTGTAAGTAGCTTTGTGATTACGGGAGAAAGTGGAGATGTAATATCTCGGCTTTAGTGTGTTTATTTGCACTGTCCCCATGGCATGCTCATAGGCAGACTAGAGCAGTGCTGTCAAGGGGAAACCATGACACAGGTCTTGAGAAAACCACCCACAGGGAATAGCAATCACTGGGTCACTCCAGCTTGGTCACATATATTGAGTGGCATAGTTTGGGCTTCAATCTTTTGCTACCTACCATTGAATAAAAACTTGGTTGAAAATGAGAGAGGATGCCTGACATATTTTCATATAAGTCTAAGCTGGAAAGGATTGCAAATGCTTTAGATAACAGGGTGGCATTCAAAAGGATCTCAATGAAAATGAGATCTAAATGAGTCTAAATGGACTGAAATAAATAGGCTGTGATTCAATGAGGATAAATGAAAGTCTCTATCCACTGACTGAAAAAATGAACTGCAGTGCTTTGAGGGGCCTGGGGCAATGAAACTGGCAGCAGTACCGCAGATAAGGATTGACAGCTTTTAGCAGGTCACGAAACAAATTAAAAAACAAATTAATAAAAAAAACAAATTAATAAAAAAACAAATTAAGCATGTCATGATGCTGTAGAGCACTTGAAGAAATCCTGCCTTTCCGCCAAAGCCTCAGCTGGACTTCCACTTGTACATGATTCACATAAAGATATAGATTGAGAGAAGCATTTCTCAATCTGCAAAAGCAAACGCAAAAGCAGAAGCAGTACAGAGATTTTACATTACTAGGACTCCCACAGCCACAAATGTGTTTGTAGAATAGTACTGCATGCTCTCAAATAGTTGAAATCATTAAGGCTAGCCTGAGAAGAAACAGAAGCAAAGGTGTTGGAGATTTTCAGGCAAGGTTAGTGGAGGTAAACGTGTATGGTTTGCTTAGACAATCATTACAAACAAAAACCTGTGAAAAATATGGTCATTGGGAAATGTTTTACTTATGTAAATAGGGAAGTGATGGTGACAATCAGAACTGGAAGCTGAGCTAGTAGTAGAAAGACCCCTGCACTTGTGAACATGCAATATTGGTCAGCAGTGTCCCCCAGGATGTACTGAAAGCCCAGTGTACACAAGTCTGCACTGGCATCCTTCAGTGTCTCAGTAGGGAACAATCCCATCTTCACGGTTAGTGAGAAAGATAATACTTATGTCCATCTTTCTCTAGTTTTTAAGATGCTATGAAAAAAATTAAAAACAAACAAAAAAAGCCCTAACCTAAACCTATTTGTTTCTTTTGTAATCATGCTATTTACAAATTCTGTAATACCCAGTAGGTTTTTCACTTGTTAGTCCAAATTGATACCTGCACTTTTAAATACTTATCACTTCAAACTGAGATCACCATATTGGATATTCACAAGAAAAAAAAAGAAATTGTTACATTTAAATATTCACAAAAGATTCCTGTTTGCCCCATATTACAGCTTGGGCAACTACCTAATTTCTCATAATTGCTGGCATTTCTAGCTCATTGTTTTTGAAAAAGGGTGTAGGGCTCCTTTCTGAAGGCACGAGACCATGCACACAAACATCACCAGTCATAAGGCAAACTGTGCCATCCAAGCTGATGGAACATGTTACTGCTACCACTAATAGACAATTCCTATCACATGCCAGAGTTAGCACTGTGCTTGCAGAGTCACCAGGGTGTCATCCAAAACATCATTCCAGATGCCTTTTTGGAGGTGAAGACATGTTCACTTCTATCAAAAGCAGAATAACCTTGGTGTACCTGAACCCTAATAAATAGTGAGTCAAATAACTGAGGGTCTTGGAGTACACCAGGTGATCATGGCCACTGGTGCCTTTCCATCTGTTTTCTTCCTCCTTCCTCCTGATTTTGCTCTTGAGTTCTGCAGATGGGAGTGATGGGAACTATTCCTTCCTTTGCCACTTGCTAACACTAAGTGCACACAACATGCTTGGTACTGATTTGCTGCTGAGATTTAGGCCTTTTATACCTGTGGGATATCTTATTTTCTAGGGTTTAATTTTTGAGGATAATACCTATTTTGGTCTTGTTTCTGATCTCTTTGTAACTCCAATTACTGTTGACTTTAGTACTGTAGCTACTTCTTCAGTAGCAAAGAAATACAAGAAAAATGTTTTGAAAGGACATTCCAGAACCGGAGAAGTCAGTGTTTTGCTTTTTTTCTTCTTCTTTTTTAATACTGCCCTTCAAACCTTTTCTTCAAACATTCTCTCAATGTCTAGAAAAGAAGCCCTCACTTTTATCCTTAAAAAAAATATAGAAAGAACAAAAATCAGCTTCCTGCCAGCTGTGAGCTGTTGCAGGTTTCTCTGGCACAGAGTGTTGTCTGGATTGAGCTGTGCTGGCACTGGGTGTCCCCTGGATGGTTCCTCTGTGTAACCATGGCTCCAACTACAACCAGAGCTGCTACTTCTTTGTGCAGCTTTACAGCCTGGAGTCTCAGAGCACCTCAAGGATTATATATCTTATCCTTCAACTTATTTTCTGGGAACTTGAAAACATAAGGTTTCATTTCTTTTTTATTTCAGCCACTTCTAATATGCTCAAATGTGTGTTGTGATTATGATTCCTTCAGAGCACTGAAAATCTATTTCATGGTAACAGAGTTTTTTAAGATTTTCAACTGAAATTCTGTACGTGTCTCCCTAGTCTTGACGTTTAGCATTCCAGTTTACTCTGATTATTCCTGTGGGTACCAATAGGCAGCTACACAGTTGCCACAAATGGTGCTTGGCTGCCACTGCTTTTTCTTGGTTATTAAATTCAAAAACTCACACGAGAAAAAGTAGTCATTCTTTCCTTCGAAAATGTTGACAGTCAGAGGTTTAGCCACTGCAGCTACTTTGTAATGAGTATATCTACCTCCTGTCACTTCAAATAATGACCTAAACTCTCCTGTCAGTTTTATTTGGAAACCTCCCCAGATTTTTCCAAGCTGACATCTCTTTAGAGGAGAGCAGGTTTTCCTCCACATTCTTTGTCATTAATCCCAGCTGGATAAAATCTGTGAGGGTACTGAAGACAGAATATTGACAGAACTGACGGGAAATGAAAGCAAAATAAGCTCAGTCTCTCACTTTACTATAATCTTGTAACACAACACTTGGTGTTAAACTACTACAGAATCACACCATGAAACCTGAGGATTTCACCTGGCCTCTGTAAGCAGATGTTACCAGAACAGGAGATAGATGTGAAGGTTGGGGTCCTTTTTATGCTGTATCTGAGTCATAATTATATCTTTTGTTGATTCAGTTGCCATTAAGGATTGTAGGAAAGACAGCAGACAAGAGGTAGAAAGATGGAGAGGAAACCTAATTTAGAACCAAAGGAATTGCAAGAGATTCAGCTGAGCAGTGTCTTGTGACTTCACTGTGGGGGTTCCGAGAGCTGGACGTCCAGGACTGGTTACCAGTAATGATTTTATATGGAAGCAGAAAGCAACTTCTTATCAAAATATGGAAGAAGGACAACTACTTAAAGTGAAAATATTTAACTTACGGAAGCAAGCAAGCAAATAGACAACACAAAGTGAGGAAAGGGAGAAATCAGAGAAGTATTTTATCTGAAAAAAATCTCTTGAGTTAGACCAAGAGACAAAGAGTTTGGGTATCTGTTAAGATCCAGTTATTAAAATTAAAATTATTAGAGAGATGCTTCTGCCCAAATTGAGGTACAAACGAGATGTGCTGAAGCCAACAGCACAGCTTTATTTTTAACAGTAAATGTGAGGCAGAGGGAGAGATAGGCAAAGGGGTGGAGGGGAAAGAAAAAGAAAGTGACAGAGAAACAGGTGAAGTAGAAAAAATATCATGACTCTATAGGTTCCAACAATATCCTGCTGGTCGTCTTCCAGTTTTCTCAGTGACTGCAGTCTTGTCGAGATGGTGGTTGTAGACTGTATCCATCAAGTGCTGAGGGAAAAAGTCCACAAAACACCAGGTCTGTGGGGTTTACTATGCTGAGGCTAGGTAGGAATGCCCTGTACCTCCCCTGGTTGAGGTAATACTGGATCACAGGACACTTTCTGCATATTTATATCTTCCTAGATATTGCTGCTGTCTCTTAAGTTAGTGTAGTTGAATCAGTCATGGCCCATCAGCCAAGGTGAATCCTTCATCCCACCGGTGAATGACCCAGTACTTGGGAGGGGAGTTTTCACAGCTGAGTTGTGTAAGGGAGGACACTGGCATGATAGGAAGCGTTTATCTCACCTTGAAGGATTTGCCTCTCATCAGCCTTTTCCCTTATCTGGAAACCCAGTTTGTAGCCTCAGGCCCTTCTGCACCTACTCTGTGCACCCAGCCAGTTGTTTGAACCATTAGCACCAATAGTCCAGTCTCTTACAGCACCTGGGTGGTCACTGCAAGTGGTCAAAGGTTTGAGTAATTTATCATGAGTAGTCCAGTCTCTTACAGTACCTGAGGTCCCTCCCAGGCTTTCTGACACCGAGAAAAATGTATATCCAGTCTCTCTGACCATGGGACTTCAGATCCCTTAGCCTGAGTTTGCCAGTGAACTGGATAAAATGCAAAACCACACAAACCCCCATGAATGAACCAACCCAACACTCTCACCTGCCAGTAATGTGTCTTTTCTGCAGTGCTACAGGACAGAATACACTGTCTTCAGGTCAGAAACTTCCCTATGGTTTGTTCATTGCGCAGTTACTGAGAACAGGAGGTGATATTGCAAGGCCAGTAAATAAATAATAAAAATCTCCCTCATGTCAAGGAGAAAACCTTCAAGGACAAGGGCATTTGGCAGGAAGTGCCACTGAAGAGAACACCAAAGTTCATAAGCAGCTACTGCAGACAAGCTTTTAATTAAAAAGAGAATAAAGAGAAACAGCATAAGAAAACTGATCCAAGGAGAAAGAAAAGGCAGAGAGGCCTGCATGATTTTTTCTTTTTTAGTACTTCATTTTACTGTTTATGAAGCAAATGATTAAACAAGCAGTACTGGTGTTGTCAGTAACACTGTAACATTTGCCATGAGTTCCTTTGTTGCTCAGGGAACACATCAGATTTTCAGTACATTTAGCTTCACCAATTTTTTCAAAAATCACTGCTGCAGAATGGTGCAATCACACCATTTTTACTAGAAATGAATGTTGACAAATGAAATTTTTCCTGTGCTGTTTCCAGGTATTCTGAATTCAGGGCAATCTTTTCATTAACTTGGCTCAGCAAAAAGCTAAGCTATGAAAACATGGTATTCCATGGTAGGATTAAATAATAAAGATCAGCAGTGAAATACAAAACATACAGCATTTGTACCTTTGTGGATTTTAGTGCAAGTTTGCGTCAACAGAATATTTTTCAGAATATAAGCACATAATATTAGCAAGGAGGATAACAGGAGATAAATATTAAATTAAATGCCCTCTGCTAAATAAAATGCCTTTGGTCAAGGTATTTCTTGCTATATATGTTTTATGTTGGATAGTAATGACCAGCTTTATTTCTAAGGCATTTGCAGTGACCTCCAAGGCAGACAGTGGAAGGAAGCTGGTTGCACTGACGGAAATGTTGTTGCTGAATTCCATATGAGGGACACAGACATCTCATGCAGCTGTCTCTGGCTAATCCAGCAACTAGAAATAACACTATGCGAATGTACCATTTTTTACCCAATGAAAATTTAATTTGATATGTTTCTTTTTCACAGGTTAAAGAACTCAAAGAAGAAGAAAATGAGAGTGGAAGCTTATCTCCTTCCTCATGTGTGAGAACTGGAAGTCATTCTAATAAACTCTACCAGGGGTCTTACAACACAGTAAGAGTCATGGACAAAAATACTCCTAAGCCATGGTGTTTCTGCAGTGAGATTGAGTCATTTGGAGACAGATACTTACTTTTTTCTTGTCTTACTGAAACAGAGGTTCCTTTAGATATTTCACTGATGTTCAAAATTTGATTTGGAAGTTACTAGGAAACAAAGGCGATGAGTGACAATGTAAATCCTTCAGGCAGCTAAACTTGTGTGTAGCAAGGGAAATAGCAGAGTGAAGCTACAGTGTTTTGCAAATCCATTTGAATTTTTCCAGTGTGTGCCAGTTTGGACAAATTTGGAAATATATCCTCTGAGAGAAGGCAGGTTACAACCAGCCCTCCCCCACCAGGTTCGGGAAAAAATAAATTTTCCTCGAAGGAAAGTGAAAGAGATAAAAACTATTTATTTAACAAACATACAGGAAAAGGATAATAATGCTAAATAATGAAACCTCTTGCTTTGGAGAGAAAATCCTGGGAAAATTTCAGAGTCCTTCTGTAGGTAGCCTCTCTCCTCCTCCTCAGAGCTGGGAAGGGGTGGGGCCCCCTCCTCTAGGGCCTCCACCTCAGTGGAAAAAGTCCTGATGTGTTCTGATGTTGAAACAGTCCAAAAAAGAAGAAGGGGGAAAAAAAACCAAAACAAAGTTGAAGGAAAGCAAAGTTCAACTCTGTCTCTGTCTGGAGAAAAAGGGCCAAAAGCTGGCTGAGAAAGCAAGCAGCGCTTCCTCCCGCTCTCTCTCTTGCCGCAGCAGAACCCAGAGCTGTCTCTATCTCTACGTGTACTTGAAACACTGCTTTGAAAGTTCTGCTCAGTTTTTTTCTCTTCCCCCTCTCAGGCCCAGTTTAAAGGCATAGAAAGGCAAAAAATTAATTTCTGGGCATAGAACAACGATATGGGATACAACATCATAAAGTCACCCCAAGACACAGATTGTCACCCTACCTCACAGAATTAATTAAGGAACTTGGTAGTAGAAAAATCAGTGCTTATTTGTGAGTATGTTTTGTGTGATTTTGATGCTGCATGAAAGCTTGCACAACGTTAGTCTTATTTTAAAATGCTCATGTTTTGAAATGAAGGTTACTGTATGAGAGAATCACAGTAATAACTTGTCATAGTCTCTATTCTGTGAAACTCAAAGCTTGAATTCAGATAAATAAACACAACGAAATTTGGCCAGCCATGCTACAAATTAAGCCAATTAGATATTGTCTCCCTGATCATTATTCTGTTAACTGACCTATAGCAATGGCTTTTATGTAACAGAGGAAGCAATTTTGAAGTAATAAATTTGTTATAAGTCATCTGAATGCTCAGGTGTAGGCTCAATCCATATATGTCCTTTCAATACTGTCGACCATGTTTTCCCATAGAAGCATTATAAACATTCAAGAATTAAATCTGGAAGAATAGGTTAGTCAATTACTTTCTTTCTTTATAAAATATTTACATGCTAATATTTGTTACAATAAAGAACAATAATGTCTGTTGGCAAAATCTACACTTCGAAATACTTGTCTTTTCTGACTTTTTTCCTGGTTCTCCAATCTTATTCCATTGTGAGGCACATTTGCTTTTCTACTATCCCATAATGCTTCTTCAGCTTAATTTTCATCTCAAATACACTCTTATCATTTTGCAATTTCTTTGTTGACTGAACAGAAGGAGAAAATACAAGAAAGTAGTAATTAAGAGTAAAACAAACTCTGCTACTTCCTACTTTTTCCTGCTGATTTCTTTCTAGGTCATCGCCTCTTTTCATAAAACAACACACAAGTGCTCCCATCCATAGAAAAGCAAATTAGTGGAAAACAGTTTCCAAGACATATATTTTCTCCCCTATACCACTGCCATTGTCAGCAATAAATTTGCCTAGAAATGCAGTTTCTTTTCTCTGTAAATGAACAGGTGTTCTGCTGTTGAGTTCAGCAAGCGCCGTTGTCTAGCTCTGCCTTGTCCATGTCTCCTATTCTGACTTACTACTCTGAACAGGGGACTATTGAGAAAGCAGAATCATGTGTATATAACTGGGGAACCTCCTGCTTCAATAAGGCACTTTCTGGAGTGCTCGAGCCTCCCAGTGTCAGAGCATTTCAGAAACACTGCTTGGTCTGTGTTTAGTCTTAGTCCCTTTCATGGCAAGGCTGGATCTCTTCATCATCATCTTTAGCTCTTCACATACTGATTCTGTACCCACAGACGAACACTTCATCTTGCATGTTAGGGGTTCTTTGCAACAGTAATCTGCTCACAAATTTGTTGAATTACAAAGTGACACATCTGATTCACTTGACAGTTCCTTTTACAGCTGGGCAAATTTTGGGGAATGTAAGGAAGAGCACTAGCTGATGACAGGCAATAAGCAGAAAAAGGGCACTGTGAGGCAACAGAAAGAGCTTAAGCAAATTAACCATGAATTTATAACCCTACATCTCAGTAGAAGACCTGCCAAATGGTCAATATGTTGACACCTCCACAGGTTGAATATCTGTAAAAACACTCCTTAATATATAAATATGGTACCCAAAATTGTTCCATACCATTGAAAATATACTACAGGAGCTGAAAGAATAAGGACACTTTCTGCCAAAGGGTGAATTCAAATAATGTAGACTACAATATTTCTTATTGAAGTTGTCAAATTATGTACAGTTAATTAAATGATGTCAGTGAGTGAGAGTCCCAGAAAGTTTCAAAATATGACCAAGCTTCCAGTGAAACACATCCATCTCCAGGTGACTTTAACAGAAAGCAGTGGCAAAAATGGTAGACACTGCTACATGACCATGCTGGACAATGGAGGACCCATCAGGATATGAGGGCTCTGGACCAGGCAGGTCCAGTCTACAATTCCACCACCAGGAACGAGAACGTGAAAAGCACAGGTAGTGGTACATCTGGAAATGCATTTATAAAGGCTTTTTGAAAGCATGAGTGCAGCACCAGGATGCAGCACTTAGTGCTTAAAAATGGAGAAGCATAAAGTGTAGGATGTCAGCAGAAGGCAAGCTTCACAAAGTGCTCGTTCAGTGCCTCACAGTCCTGCCACCAGCTGGCACCTCACTGAAGGGGTGCAGCCTGCCTAGCACTGTAAAGATTCAACTCTTATGTTCAGCTCTAGCCCTCATTCTGCGCTTCCTGCCTGTGACTAAGGTCTGTATCAACCACCTCACAGAGAAACATCTCATCCTCTATCTGTATCTCCCTACCCTTTCTGATGTTGCTGAATACACTCCACACCTGAAGCTCTTGCTGACCCTCCTTGCTGTGCTGCTGTCTTCTCTTGTGTCTATTCATCCTCCCTAACACCAGTTCAAGATTTCTTTTAGGTTATTCCCCCCTTTTCTCCTTTGAAGAACATTTTTTTGTCCTGTCGACTCTATGACCTTTCTTTTGATGACATCCTCTGCCTAATATGCTTGAACTACCTTAAAAAACCACACAACTATTTTAAACTATTCTGTCACCCATAGGTAATCTCCTTTGATCAAATAAAATATTTCTCTTTTTTCTTCAGATAGCTAACGATTAGCTTAAAATCAACTTGGTCAAAACTGAGCTCCTTTTAATCCTTTGCCAACTTCCATGCTTTTCTTAAGCACCGATCACACCAGTACCATTGTTTTCTGTTACTCTGGTTCCCAGCTGAACTGCAATTTTTAACACTTCTTTCTCACTTTCTCTGCATACCTACCTTCAGCCATGTTTATCCTCCCAGTACTTTATAAACTGTAGTCCTGCCTATCTGCTCTTCTTATTCAACAATTTCAGTCAGATCATTACCTGCATACATCTTGGATTTACTCTTCTTCTTCTGGCCTTTCCCAAACTTAATAATACTGGCATAATACTTCAGCACTCAAAGAAGAGATGAACTCATTTTTCTCAGCTGCAGTGAATCTTTTCCTTATCCTTCTATTAACCGTCATATGGAAGTTCTTTTTTAAAGTTCCTTTTTTCACATCTACCTCATATTCATTGTGTTAGTGATGATTGCTTTGAAAATCTTATTTCTCGATAATACAAAGGCCCTTCACATTCTTGCTTCCTACTGCTTCTTGCACTCAAACTGCTGCCTTAAGTTAAGGAGGAAAGCATGGCAGATACATGGACCAAGATCTAAACAAAACCAGAAAAAAGAACAGAATAACAAAGTCACCTTCCATGACTGAATGGGGATATAAGCTTTATTAATTTATTTACCAAGGGGTATAAGGTTTATGTACTTTAGAGCTTTCAAATGATTCAGAATGATGACTTTGCAATCAAGGTTTTATTACTTCCTTTAAAAGGCCATGTATTCTCCCACTCTCTGATGTGCCCTCACATGTTTAACTTCCAAACATTTCACAACACACCCAACTGTGTGACCATCTATTGATGGAGTTAATTTTATTGAAAGTGGGTTTTAAGTTAGTGCCACTATTTGTGTTTGACTGTTAAAACTGTGATAGTAACAAAGTGATGGGGGCTGAGGATGAAATGCTGCTGCTTTAGTTAAGTTTTGGGTTGTATCCCTTCTGTTCCTGTACAGTTAAAAGTATGCCAAGAATATTATGAGTGTTTCAAATAAAAAAAGATTCTCATTCTCATTAATAAAGCCTCTTCTAGTTTTCTAATGCAGTCTCTTCTGGTTTCTAATAGATTGAAGCAACAACCAGAATAAAAAAGGGAAAGACAACCCCTTCTTTGAAGGGTTTAGAACCTTAAGGTAAGAAAAGATGTGGCAGTTCAAACAAACAAAAGGAGGCTCAGGACATAAGGGATAGCCAGAGGTCTTCAGTAGTCACACAGCCAGTTCACCTGATGATTATACCAGATAAAGGGTTTTTATGGTGTTATTAGCAGAAACAAAGGAACATGCTAAACATAGATATTTTAGTTTATCACTGCCAAATTCAGAATAAGGAAGCTGTGTTTAAAGGTTATCATGCTATGTGAATCACAGAGGAAGATTTGAAGGAATATCACCATGGATTTGGGTAAAACTGCTCTTTCAAATGTTATCTCAGACTCTTTCTCCTCACATGCTTTTTATCACACTCACATATTCTTCTTCCTCTGAGACAGTCATATTTAAGAATTTCTCATAAGCAGAGGCTGTATCCCTCTTCATGGCTGCACAGTCCTTAATACAAGGGAGGCCTAAGCAAGGTGCAGCCCATGGTTACCAGGACAACTATCATCACACCTGTTCTGCATTTCTGTGCCCTCTGCTTTGCTTGCAAAGTTTAAAAGAAATAAAAACATCAACATTCAGAGTGCTGAGATCTTTAAACCCCTGTCTGTATATCCCTTGTGGATGATGAATGGGGCAGAAGCTGACAGAAAGGCTGCATCTGGGCATATAGTTTGAACTGATGATAAAAACAATGAACAAGACCAAGGATCTTTAGTAACTCAAATAGGTTTAGTACTTGTATCTTGACCCTATAGGTCATGCATCTAAATCTTCATATTGGCACCATTGCACCTTGTTGTGGTTTAGGAATGGTACTCCCCAGTTTAGTGCTCCCACTGAGACTCTCCAAACCATGTGCCATTCCCTTGCCCCTTCTCCTCTTCCTCTCCCCTCTCTGCGGAGGGCTGAAGATGAGAATTGGAGGCACAAAAAGTAAAGATCTTGGGTTGAGATAAGAACAATTTACTGGAAAGGGCACTGCACACTGGACACCACATACCATGCATCTCACAGTGCACACCTGTGCCACACACAGAGCCTGCCCCAGAGCCATGGTCTGACTGTTTGCCCTCCATGTAACACCTGTCTCAAAGGATAGCACTGCATGACTACCTTCAATCAGGTGTTTCACCTCTTAACTTCACAAATCTAAATGATATTCACTTTGTCTATAATTTCCTTTTTATTTAAGAGGCTGGAAACAAATTCTGTGAAGTACACCAGGGCCATTGACGCTTATCTTCACTGTGTCTTAGACCACAAGCTTTCAGCACATAGCTCCTGGCACAATACAAAACAAACAGATTTTCTGTTTCCAGCTAATGGCTTTACCTTAAGGGGATGACTGGCTGCTGGGAACCTGTGCTTGGTCCACGAGCTGATAATGGTAGCCCAGTATCATTTCCTTCTCTTTTACTGTGTTTCTGCTTCCATTTCATCTCAGCAGTCTGTCAAGGTTTTCCTGAGCCAAATGAGCCAGAAAAGGGAAATTGTGACTTCTGACAGTCTGTATTGTATCAAAAGCTAAACAGATTTCCTGGGGTGAAGTAGACAGTCTTTGCAACCTAGGGCTCTCTCCCCAATCAATAATGTGATATAATGCTGTAAATGGCTCAGAAACAGGAAATGATTGAAGCTAATGAATGAATGAATTCAATGATATAGTCAGGGAGCCAGAACATAGGAGTTAATCTAGACAATCACAACAGTAGATCAAACAAGTCATGGTTTGGCTAGTAAATGTCATCCCAGTCAAGAATGCAACAAGAACTCTCAGTCACTGAACAGTTAGCTCCATTCCTTCATCAGTTCCTAGATGGTGCACTGGCACTGTATTGAGGATAAAAATCTGAACAGAGTAGGATCCTTCACTAGATATTTGCAAGCCATTTAAGAGGAAGCGACTGATATCTCTTTTCCAATACTAAACATGTACTACTTCATCAAGTCAACATGTTGCAGGGGACTATGGCTACACACCTCAACAAACAGTTATTTAAGACAGAAAATGTAAAAATATTTTAAATAGTAAGAAAATGATAATGTGGTTAGGTGCTACTAGCAAACAACTATTACATCACCATGAGACCATGTATTCTGTTTTCTTTTACATTACTGATGTGGAGGAAAGAACACATAGTCTGTAGAGAGAAAGGGAGACTCTGTATTTCAAAGGATAAGAGATTCTAAATGTTTGAAGGCAGTAATCCAAATATGGACCTGCATTCAGTAGATGAGTGCTGCTATTAAGTAAAGGGGGAAAACTTAGAACTAGCTTTACTCACAGGGAAGTTATGCAGTAAACACTGGGATGAAAATAAACCTATAGGATTTACCAGATGGACTGAGTGGCTTACTGAAAGGGTCTGTCTTCTCCTTCAACTGCCTCACTGTTTTTGAAATTTCTTTTTATGTATTGGGCTGCTTTTGTGCTTATAAAAATGCACTCTTCCTTGTAGCTTGTACTTATCAAGCCTGCGTTTTTTATGGAAGTCTCTTTAATGGCAGACAGACATAATTTCAATACTTTAAGGTCATGCTGCTCTTCTCAAAGGTTAGGACATATGATGAAGTTAGGCTGGTTTTTTTCCCCTAGTTACATTATGGCTTTTAAGAAGGACTTGTAATGGGCAACATGTTCCTACAGAAATACCATACATTATTAAAAAATAATAGTCTGCAAGAAACTTAGTTTTATAGATAAATTATGAAGTACAATCTATCTCTGCTTAGAGATAGATTAGAAAAAACTTTGTTCTTTCTCACATTTATAACAAATGGCTTGTAGTAAACACATTAATACTAATGAGTCAGCAATTAACAGCTTCACAGACTATACCTGGGTTTTCTGAAAGCTACAAAAAGACAGACTGGTGAGCAAACTGAGATTAAAGCTCTGAACAAGAACAAAAACAAGTCTAGAGCTGTCTAAAGCAAAATTTGAGTGACTGGACAGGACTGCCCAGGAGCCAGCAGTACCAGCACTGCTCACGTTCTTGGGGAACTGGCCTCCTGAGTCATGGCCTTTGCCAAGAGTACAAAGGCCTAACAGAATTTCCTCTTTGTTTAGCTTTGGGTTGTTGGTTTGTTTGATTTTACTTTTGGTTGGTTGTTTGAGTTTACCGGTTTTTTTGGGGATTTTCTGTTTGGTTTCTTTTTTTGTTGTTGTTGGTTTGGTTCAGTTTGGTTTATTTTTTGTTTGTTTAGTTTTTTGGTTTGTTTGTTTGGGGTTTTTTTTTGGTTGTTGCTGTTTGTTTGAGGTTTTTTAAAAATTATATCTCTCTTCCATTTTGGCTTATTCCTTTCCATATAAGTCCTTATGCCCACCCTCAAGAGCTCAAGTAGGAAATAGAAATTCCAGTCCAATATTAAGTAATGTAAGTAATCTAATAATAAAGATATAAGTAATTTCTAGTATTTAATAAAGATTTATGAAGCCTTTTATATCTCACACTTGAGAAAGACCTGATGAATTCATATCTAGAGTCTCTTGTAATGTGTCACAATCTGCTGTGATAGGATGTGGTTAGGGAAGTGATCTTCCAGGATTTCAAATTTTAGTTGGTCTGCAAGGCAACATATAATCCCTCTTAGCAATTCCAGTAAACGTGTAAATTAAAATATATAGATAAAGAAAATTTCTCCGGTTTTAAACTCTAGATCATGCCAAAGGGAATTTCTCTATTTTTTCTTAGTTTATATTTCTAAGCAATATTCTCCTGAAGCCTGAAAATGAGTACATTGAATCTATCCAGACTGGAGGTCACAAATTACAGATAATTTCCAAGATCTTTATACATGTATATATATATATATATATATATATATATGCACACACCTACTAGTTTCAAAGCTAGTTTAACACCAGCTTTGAAAAACAGCTGTTCTTTTCTTAAGGACATAGATATTTCAGAAACAAGCATATTTTTACAAGTTTCTGGATCTTCACATCATGGGAGTTTCTAGGGTAATTGTGCAGAAATCAGGATTATTCCTGCTTTATTGAATATTTTTCTTGACCAACGGTAGGCAAGTGTAGCATTACAACAATCCAGAATCTGTGGAAGGCAAAGCAAGTAGTGATAAAACTGTCAGACACAAAAAGACACAAAGGACAGACACAAAAAGAGGTCTCTCACTGTGAGCTGTTTGTTATATGCAAGCATAGATGTATCAGATAGGAGGATAAGACAATGTATCAGATAAGAGGATAAACCAAACTGGCAGTGTTGCATTGCTGGGGCTGGTTGCATTCCTCTGAGAAGAGAATTAGCAATCTAGATACAGAAACAGGTCCAGAAAAAGCACAGAGGAAATGCTGCAAAGAACAAACTTCAGGAGATTGAGCTATTTATCTTACCAAAATTAATATTGAAAATTATTTGGTATATGAGTGCCTACAGGGGAGAAAATACAGAACATTAATACAATGTTCTTGAGTTTCCCAGAGAAAGATCCAGTTAAAAGATACAGTTATCTTGAAACCAACTGAATTCAAATTACTTTCAGATTTTCATAGTGAGGAGAGTCAACAACAGAGTGGCATGGCTACAAAATTTTGCTTCTCTACATTTTATAGAATCACAGAATATTCTGGGTTGAAGGGACCCGTGAGGATCACCGAAGTCCAACTCCTGGTCCTGCACACGACAGTCCCATAAATTACACCATGTGTCCAAGAGCGTTGTCCAGACGCTTCTCAAGCTCTGTCAGTCTCGGTGCTGTGACCACTGCCCTAGGGAGCCTGTCCCAGCTCCCAATGACCCTACGGGTGAAGAAACGTTTCCTGATGTCCAACCTAAACCTCCCCTGACACAAGTTCAGGCCATTCCCTCAGTCCTGTCACTGCTCACCAGAGATAAGAGATCAATGTTTGTCCCTCCTCTTCCCCTCACAAGGCAGTTGTAAGTGCAGTGAGGTCTCCCCTCAGTCTCCTCCAGGCTGAACAGACCAAGAGGTTCAGAGGAGGGATTTGACCAAGGGCTGCCTGCATGCCTCCGGAGTTTGAGGAAAGGTGATCCAGAGGCCCTGGGGAGGGTGAATGGACCAGGTCTAGGTGCTGAGGAGAGAGCCATGAGTCTGCTGAATCTGAGATGAGTCCCTCCAGCCCTGAAAAAGTCCATTACTAGTCTATGATCTGAAATTTGGAAGCTGCATGAGGTATAAAAAGTTTCTTATTTAAACAACTCTGTACGAAGACGTTTCCTATTCAGCAAAATAATTCCATATTCCAGGAAGAATATTCTCAAACTGGGCTCAGCTTCGTGCATAGTGGGTCACAAATCTTAGTTTACTCCAATAAAAATTGGTATGTTTTTTTACTCAAAGAAAATTTGAGCTGAATATTGTAGACAATGTGATCTATTTTTTTAATATCATAATTACTATAGGTATTTTTATAGTTATTATTATGATATTTTTATTATCCTTTGCTAAATGCTCACAATGTGCTCCACACTGTAGAAGATGCAGGAGACAACACCTGCCCCTGTATGCATATAATTTCAGCCTCTGATCTGGTAATTTAAACTGCATGGCTGGAATTCACATTAAAGTTAATAGTGCTCCACTTGAGCACAGTGGTCTGCCTGAGCATTATAAACTGCAGGATTGGGGCTGTGAGGATTTGCATGTGGATATAAGACTCCCCTTAGTCTCTTAATCAAAGCTTATGGCTGATACAGACAGTGTTATTTTCATACCTTGGAAAGACACAAGAACTGCCCCGAAACCAGGTGTGCAGCTTTATGGATTTGTAGTTGTTTTTTATGTATTTTGAGAGAAAATCTTTCTCGGACCCAAATTTCATGTGAACCAGAGGCTCCTTCAATCCAGCAGCCTGCCACAGGAATGACTGTCTCTGTCAGCTTTGCTGTCGACAGGGGCTCTGGAAATCAGCTGTGGCTCTGGGGCAAAACTGGGAGTTGCTGCCAGCAGGTACTGGACACATCCAGCAACCCTCGGTGGGGATGGGCAGGCCAGCAGCACCTACTGCAGGACTTGGGGCCTGGCTCCTGCATGGGGGTACCTACACTGCTCCAGGTTTCCTCACAGGAGCTGATAGCAACACCAAATCTATTTCTGGGGCCAGCAAAAGGACCATCCTGAGATGTTTTGAAGGAAGCCATCTAGGTTCAGTTAACTGCCATTTCTGGTGGAAATTGTTTTCCTCAATACACATCTGATTCATCCTTGGATCTTCAGTCACTTTAATTACAAGTCTATCTGAGTCCTATTTACTTGTATGCTAAAAACTGAAAAATACATGAATGAGACAAAAGAACACAGCCAGTGAAAATTAATTCCCTGTTTCAATTTTGTTTCACTATTAAAGAAGAAGAAACTGATGCAGCTGATGATGAGGAAGGCTGCGGAAGTGATTTGCACACAAGGCATTTAAGAAGGTGTCTTGGTCTGAAAGACAGGTGTTTGCTAAGGAAGACAGGAGCCTCCCTTGGAATGGAAAATGCAACCCCCTTCCCTCAGAATTATTATAATTTTGAAATCAAGGGGCTTTTAGGCAAAGATGTGGGAAATAGGAATAACAGTTCTTTACTATTATATATCTGTATGTGTATAACCAGGCAAACAAACAACAACAACTATGGCAGTACCAGCAAACAATCACAAACCCAGTCCCAGCCTTCTCGGCTGTCGGGCCCTTTCCCCTCGGGTGCAGTTCCGCTCGCAGCCGGCAGGGGCGCTGGCGGCTCCCGGTGAGCAGGGCAGGTGCGATGGTTCCCCCGCGGCTGCAGGGGGCGCTCCGGAGCGAGCTCGGGGAGCACGCGGCACTGGCGGCCTGGGATCCCGGGAAGGGATGGGACAAAGGCTTCGCAAACCCCTGGGCAGCCGATCCCGGTGTCCGGCCGGACCCTCGGGAGCAGCAGGCTGGAACGGCAGGGATGAGCACAAATCCTGGGTGGCAGATGAGATGTATCAAACTCAGGAGCTGCGGCGGGAACCCTGGGAGGCCTGTGCAGGCAGGGGGTGCAGGGCTACAGAGCAGCAAAGGCTCAAAGCAGCAGCAGGGGCAGGGCGGCCGCAGCCGGGCTCCCAGCAGGGCAGGGAAAGGCTGGCTTGGGAATCCTGGGGTTTTCCCTGAGGCACCTGAGCAGATGGTGAGAAAGTCCCTCTTTTAGTGAGGTAGGGTGTTAAATAGGGTCCCAGTGTAACAGCTGCTCCAGCAAGCAGAGTTCCGCTCATGGTAGAAGGAAGGCAGCAGAAGGCAGAGCCCCACAGTGGTGATGAAGTCTCCCCACAGCGACCGCAGCTTCTCTCCTCTCCAAACGCTGAGAAAACAAGAGAGCTGGGGGCTCCACCCAACCCCTTTTTCCCAGTCTGAATCTTGTAGCATCTCTGCCCTACACGAGAAAACCTCAGATAAAAGAGAGTAGCCAGCTGGACCCCTCTCCCTATGGCCCGGTCTTCTGTCTCTCTTAAGTATCCAGTTGTTATTGTCTCCTAGCAAAACATATGGAGGAACATTCCTTAAGAGAGAAAAAAACCCAAAAAGAGAACTCCCAACACCCCAACAGAAGGTCACTGCTCCCACGCAGCACTGTGAATCTGAACAGTGTGTACGGCATCTACTACCAAACGTACTGCTATATTTAGAGGAGCCTAGCAAAAACTGTTGAGTATAGGATGTTGAACTGAAACAGTAATCAGAGTATTATCTTCCCCCTCTTTACACTGATTCTCCAGGAGCAAAAACAGACAGCTAAAGTCTAACTGAGATTAGCAAAAATAGCAGCAACCCAGCTGGCAGTAATTTCACTGTTGAGTGCAATGCAGTGTATACAATAGATTTCATTCCAGATTCAGAAGAGAGCAACATGCTCTCTCTCAAGAGAGGCTATGCTGTCTTTGACCTCTGCCAGGTGCAGCTAGTCAGCATAATACAGAATTTTTTTTTTTTTTTCCTTTCTGAAATAGCAAGTGGCTGTTTTAACTTTCTTCTTTCAGGTTACATATGAATGTTCAAGCTAGCTTCAGAAGCTTAGTGGAACTGAGTTAATAAATTGGGTGATCTTACCTCCAGGCAAGCCTGCCTCCCTTCTCTTTGCCTCAATTTCCATCTTGGACTGGAAAATATCCTTCAAAGTTGTCGAGCCTCTTCTGTTAGATTTAAAGATCATGAAAGTTACAGCTGGAGAAGAGCACAATGCCGTCTTAAATGTTACGTGAGTACAGCACAGGGTCAGGGGCTGCCCTCAATTATACCAGTACAGAACTGGAGAAATTTTGTTTTCTTCAACAACATTATTTCCTGTTAACTGGAAGTCAAGAACACTACCTTCACATTTCGATTTGTACCCCTTCCTCAACTCCACTTCAGTTTAGAAATTATTTCTATCAAAAAGGATTTGGGGATATTCTGCATAGCAGAACGTTTATAAATGGCAGAATGTGTACAATTGCAGAAGGTGTACAATTGCCTGCATGGTGTGAAACACAAGTCAGGTAGTCTGACATAGTTTAGAAAGAGCTTGTTTATTCACTGTGGGCACCACAAGCATGGCCGATCTGAGACAGCTTGAATGTATGAGGTGTAGCGATTCCAGGGAGACAGAGCACCAGGTATTTATTTCTTCCTGCAAATCTACAACTGCCCTGATTCAACATAGGTCTTGATGTCCCCTGTTAAGCTCATGCTCTCTTCAAGGAAACATCTTCATCAGAATTTTTAAACATGGAGGATGTGCCTTACCTCTTGCTTATCTTCACCTCTTCCTGTTCTCTGTGTTTTTCCCTTCTGGTTTCAGGCCCTTACCACTGTGTCATTCCTCTCCCTGTTCTCTTCATTTACCCAGACCCTTTCTTCACTTCATCCTCTCTCATTTCTCTGCACATGAAAGAAAACCCATGTCCTATACAGGTTTTCAGGTTTTGGAGAGGAGAAATTTAGCTTAGATGCTTGTGTAATTACTTCACCTATTTTGGAATAACAGCTTGGAAAAATTACTCTAATTTGTGTAATATCTTCTGGAATCATGCTAGTACAAAATCTGAGTAATTGGATTATACTTGTCAACTAAAAAGCTATCACACAGAATGCTTCTTTAACAGTTTCTGTTTATATTTGGATAATTACCATTATCTTTATACTTACCTCAGTTCTGCTGTACAGTGTTTTGTGTAAAATTTCTGCGGAAACTTTGTCTGTGAAAATAGCTGCAGGACTCTGCCTGAATGCTCAACGCCTGTGCAAGACCACTAGTGGTGTTCTTATAAACTGAATTGCTTCTTGTCACAGGTTAGCAAGCTGAGTCTCGGAAGTGATGCTCTTCTTACAGCTTCCTCTGGGACCTGACAGAACCTATCAGATGGTCAGTTTGAATATGGACAATTGTTTAAGCCACTTAAAGTTGTGACCGCCTCTGTGATCCACATTTAAGAATAGGCAAACTTCCCTCCCAAGCTCTCTCTCGTTTCCGGCGCTGGCACAGGTGGCTGCGGGTCCCATGTGGGGGCCAGCGGGCCCGGCCAGGCCCTGCTTGGGCCAGGCCGGGACAGGCCACGGCCATCCTGGGTCAATGGAACCATCCGCAGAACCCCCCAGCAGGGCTATCGGCAGCCGGAGCGGCTCGGCTTCCCCCCCCGCGGCCAAGATTTCAGCTGAAGCTGCACTGCTGTCCGGCAGAGGTCAGGTGACCAACAGCGATAAGCCACACAGCTGCAAGGCCGAGGTGAGATTAACCCTTTTAGTGCTGTGAAGAGGTGAAGACCTGAGGGAAGAGAGAGAGGAGATGCTGAAAGCTGAAATTCTGTTGTAAAGCTATGATATATCAGAGTATCCCGTTGTAATTTCATGAAGATATGGGGGGTGGAGTGTTCAACTCGTAAGCAAAAGCACCTGCGCTGACATAGGCAGATGCTGATGCAGCTGTAATTTCATGAGAAGTTTGGACAGGGAGTGATGGAAGCCATTAGGACTTTTGTTCCAAAAGGGAAAGGAGAAAACCTCAGTTCCTAGAGATGCTCCCAGAGATAGTCCTAGAGATGAAGATGAAGAAGACCCTTTGCTCCCAGAGAAGGAGGAGGCCCTCTGTTCTCAGACATGAAATGCTCCCAGAGATGGGTGAAGAGAACTTTTGTTTCTGAATGGCTCAACCTTAAAATTGTACTCCAAAAACCTTCAAGAGTGGACCCTCAAAAGCAGTCGCAGGAAAAACTGCAAGTTGGGTGAAGGGACTCACATGCGAGCAGAGAGACTCCTCTTCCTAAATGGACTGAACAATATTTGGAAGTGGGTGGCTGTCTTGTTGTGATAATGTTTTCATAGCACGAGCAAAAAAAAGAGTTCTCTTTCTAAATGGACTGAACAAGGTTATTATGGAAGTGGTAAACAGACTGAACATCTTAAGGGTTGTCTTTTTACATTGCCAGTGGGAGAAGGGAGGAAGGTGGGGGGGAGAAGGAGAGCTCTAAAGGTGGTATAATTTTTTTTTCTTTTTTTCCCTCTTTTAGGTCTGTTAATAAACTTCTTTATATTCTTTCATGTTTGGTTCCTGCTTTGTGCTTCTCCTAATTCTTATCTCACAGAAGATAAACAGTAATGAGTATTTTGGGCCAAACCATTACACTTCTTTAAGGCAGCTGCCTTCCTTGCAGTCACATTCTGTGACAAAAATTCAGCTGTGTGTCAGTGCCATAAAAAACAATGAAGCTACAGCTATAATTAATGTCTGTAGTCTTCAGCAGAGCTGGTCCTGAATGGGAAGAGTAGGAAGTTATCTCCCATCCCTAATAAACCAGCATTAAACACTAAGTTGCTGGAATATCGTTCTGTGGTTTTGGTGATAGTTTGTGGCCCACAAGCACGCAAAACTAAAGATAACTGTTTCTAAGGCTTTTCTTTTTCTCAGAAGTAAAGCTCTGTCCTCAATCTGTAAATACTTTTCACCCATGTTTTGTCTTTTCCCATATTATTATTGCACATTTACAATTTCTGCTTGGATAAATACCAAAATTCTGTTCATTGGAGCAGGAGACAAGACTCAAAATTTCTCAGAGGACCAAAGACTACCCCTCCCTAGCTCAAAACAGGTCACTAAAATATCCAGATAAAACCCAGAACTTCTTGGTCTCTAGATTTCAGGCTGGTTCAGCTGTGTTTTCCCTGAAGTTAATACTGGTATGTTTTAATAGCCCAATTTATCTCTAGTTTTACACATCTAAAACAGGGACGTTCAGTTTTATGTCAAAAACTCTCCTGAAGCCTGGTGGATGGCAAGTTGAACATGAGTCAGCAGTGCCCTGGATGGCAAGTTGAACGTGAGCCAGCAGTGCCCTGGCAGGCAGGAGGGCCACCCACGTCCTGGGGGCATCAGGCACAGCATCGCCAGCCGGGCAAGGGAGGGGATTGTCCTGCTCTGCTCTGCACTGGGGCGGCCTCACCTCGAGTGCTGGGGCAGCTTTGGTCATGGCAATGTAAGAAAGACAATGATCTGTTAGAAAGTGTCCAGTGGAGGGCATGAAGATAGTGAAGGGTCTTGAGGTGAAACCTTACAAGGAATATCCAGCCTCTTCACCCTGGGGAGGAGGAGACTGAGGGAACGCCTCATTGCAGTTGACAACTTCCCTGTGAGGGAAGGAGACTGGGCTCTCTTCTCTGTGATGACCTGTGACAGAGCCCAGGGAAACAGCATGAAGCTCTGTCAGGGTAGGTGTGGGTTGCCTGTTAAGAAAATGTTCTTCACCCAGAGGGAGACTGGGCACTGGAAGAAGCTCCCCAGGGAAGTGGTCACAGCACCAGCCTGACAAAGTTTGAGAAACATTTGAACAATGTTGTCAGGAACATGATGTGATTTCTGGGATTGTGCTGTGTAGTGCCAAGAGATGGACTTCAATGATCCTTGTAGGTCCTTTTCAACTCGGGATATTTTATGATTAAACCTCCTTTTCACTTTCTGGCTTTTTTCTCGGTGATGGAGGTACTGAAGGGAGGTAGGGGTGCCTGTACAGGAGAGCCTCACTGCAGGAATAGCTGGACATTATTTGGCTCCTCTGACCTTTCTGAAATGGCTGAAAGCAACGGACACATGGAGCAACAGTGATCTCACTATAAAAACTGTAGAATTACACCCAGAAGAATGACCCACCCTAGAATTTATGGAGCACAGTAGTGCGTTTTATTCCAAATAAATAGATTTGTATTTTGGCAAGGGCTTTGCAAAAATGAATACAACTGACAGTTGGATAGCATTTTCCTTCTGCATCGGGATTCCAGGCACATCCTTGAGAATGACAGGGCTTTTCACAGTGGCTGGGTGGTAGACACAGCTGAAATCTGCATAACATGTCTGGAGAAACAACAAATTTGATTTAAAGATCATGTTGTTTTTCAAAAACAAAGATATCCTGGAAGTATTTTAAAACTAGTGCTTCCATTAGCATTCCCATTAAATTGAGTAAGACAAGTCCTGAAAATGATGGACACTAATTAGATTAGTTCAGTATTTTAGTAATTAGAGGGAATATCTCTATCCATCTGAAAAGTACTCTAAAGCTACTGAGAAATTTATTACCTCAGAACAACAGTTCTCTAGGAACTTCTCTCATGTCTCTTCTGTAAAATGCAGCTGCTTTGTTGACTCTGTGCATATTTATGTATAACATGTTGCATTTTAAATATAAAGCAGTGTGATAGGGCTTTTATTTTTTAGTTCTTGTTTGCTTTGAGCCAACAGAAGACACACTTGCTGTTAGAAATCAAAAGTTCATTTAGAGAAAATGATTCTGTAAGGAAGCAAATAACTTAGAAATAAGCGAGGGACAAAGCCTTCTACAGCTTTGGTCTCATTCACTATTTGGTTTAAGTGTTCAATAATTCTGTCATTAATGAAGCCATTTGTGCATCAGTTTATTTTTCAGTTTATATGTCTGAAAGACATGATGTGATTTACCAACAGATACTTTTTTACTTCCCCATAAATTAAAGAGTCCTTTACAGTGTCATTCCTGTACAAGAAAAAATAAAAAAAGGATTACGTCTTCGTGCTCAGGCAATTACCACAACTATGTCACAAAACAACTCAGGTAGAATGTTTTAGACTTATCAGCCTCGGGAGAAATATTAAGATAGCACTTAAGTAACGCCAGTTTACTGGAATTCCCAAATGTTTTACATAAAAGAACAAATTGTCTTAAAATAAACATTATGATATCTCCACTGATCTGCTTCTGCTTAAAAGACAGTAAAAATTGAACAAAGCACCAGAAGAAAATCTCTGCAATGCAGTGGCACGGTATGCATCCAGAAATAGATGGTCTGGACAATGCAAGGTAAAAGGATAAACAAAGTGCATGTGAATTGAATACTCAGCTCTCTGGAGATTTATCAGATGGGTTCTGCCTTAATATTTCTCAAAGTTTTTTGAATCTCTTGTCAGATACTTTTCACTCCCATCTCTGAAATCAATACCTGTGCTCCTGATTCCTCTACGAATCACCCCAGGGCCCTGAAGTCTCTTCTGATTACCCTCGGACTTCTCTTTGTTATTTTGTTTCTGCCAGTTTAAACAACCAGTAACAGATAGTAATCAGAAGGCCTTACCAGACTGGGAGGTTTTTTAGTAATGTCCCTTAACCCAGGTCCTGGGAGACAGAAGACTTTTGTGTGAGTTTGGTCTGGCCTCCATTCCTCTTAGAAAGGAGATTCCCATTATAACTACTCTTCTTTTCTTTTTAACAAAGGAAGTCTTGATGCAGGGCACAGGTGGTGTTGTTTTGGGACACCCCGTTATCTCAGGATTGCAGCAGAATTCTCTGTAGTTGCTGGGAGGGAAGTGAGCCTGGGAACTGCTCACATGGGAAATTTGGAGTCAGGGGACCTCCTCCATTTTTCATGCTTCTTCCTAGAGTTTTAGAGGGACCTTGCTTTAGCAAAGGGAGTTACTACATCCTCAACTCCTGCTGCTCTTGCATAGCAGGAGGTCAGCAGGACTAATGATGCTGGAATGATGCAGTGACACCAGTGGGAGCACTCAGAGGAGACACAGCCTGGACCGCAGGGTAAAGCCCCTCCTACAGTCCATTGTAATGGGCTGCCACAGTACTGAATTGTATTGAATCTGCATCTGCTACTCAAAAAAAGGCTCTGGACCTATATCTATAGTATATAAATGTGGAGTAACTCCATGCCTTTCAGTGGAGTTATTCCTCACTTACTCTTCTTCCATAGAAAACAGAGTTCGACCCAGATAAATGGGTGGAAAAGCCACAGGCTTGGAAATAGGTTGTCAAATTCCATCATTCCATATGGGATGTGGTTTTCTTATTAATTACAAAATGCTGTGGTTGATTAGCTCTCATTTTTTCCAAACTTCAAGTCTCTTCTGTTGGAAACAGTATTTGGGTAGGAAAAAGAGAGAATAGAGGAGATTTTGTTCTGTGTGGAAGTTCCATCTGCTATGGATGTTCTGTGCTTTATTTTTAATTGCAAAAGGACAAGCCCACCCAGGAAATGACATTTGTAGAGTTAGCCTGCCCCAGGACATTAAATGTTTTAAAATGCAGAATACAACCCATAAAACATTAAGGATAGAAGATATAATGGACCCCGAAGTGATTTTTTCCGTTTAATCTGTGTGAAATAGTTCACCTTTTCCCTAGGCAACCTACATTTTCCACCGTTTTCAAACAAACAGTAAATCGTGTCTCTAGTTTTGCCATATTATTATCATCAGCCTGAAACAATCTTCACAATCCTCAGCAATATGCCAGTGAAAAATATATTTTTCTCACTTGCATCATACTGCTTTTATGGCAGGTGACTCTGCTGATACCAGAATTGAGACATTGCTGTTTGAGTGACATAACGCAGACTTTGTATATTTATCATGAACAGTTTAATAAGTACCATACAGTCTAGGGTGTGGGAGTACCATGAACTTTTCAGGAGACTATGAAAAAAGACATCTGAACACTGGTTCACAGATAGGTACTTGGGAGATGTTGAAACATCCAGCCTGGTAGTGGATCTGAAGGAACCCAGCCACGAGCCAGGTCCTTCCTATTCCCCCAAGCCTTATTTTCCCTTCCCTGGATATCATCAGAATCACCTGAACCCTTTAAGATGAGGGAGAGCATCCCAAGCTGTTTAAATTATGGAAAACTCCTGCTGAATTTTCTCATGCACACTCTCATGAAGCCACAGGTAATTTTCTCAGTGTCTACCATTCCAGCCCATGAGTAGGAGGACCTGGAAACCAAACCAAGCCTGCTTGCTTGGCTTACATTTGCAGAGATTCTTACACAAATGCCCTTCCATCCCTATGCATATGGGCAGCCTCAATGGCGTAAATGGGATGAAGCACATAAGGTCTGGGAGTTGTATATGTGTAAAGGACTCCAGCAAGAGAGAGAGGAATTTTTTCCACCAAGAACGTTCCAAATTTTAAAAATACCCAAAACACAGCCTACCTCATCTCAGTCCATTGGGATTTGTTGTGCAAATATACTTGCACACAGCTCATGTAATTACAGTAATTGTGTTATAGCCCTAAAAACTTGGGGCTAACTGTGTTGCTCTATGTCATTAGTTGCTGACTTCCTAACAGGCTTTTTCTTTCCATGAATGTTTTGAACTTCAGCTCTACAGTGCCCACAAAGACAAAGTACATTGGAAAATTAATGAAAAGCTTACAGCCACATTGTTAACTTGGCAACATTATCTCTCCTGGATAAAAGCTGGTAAAGCACAGCTCTATGTCCCAGTTTAGAAATGCCAGCACAAGCTACAAAGACTGGCATTTCATGTATAAAAACTTCCTACTGATGGCACATAGACTTGTAAATATGGGAAGCTATTTGGGCCTAAAATATGGGACTGTAATTTTATGTAGTGACTCTTTCCAGGAGAAAGAAGGAGAAGGTCTCATACAATTGTAAATTTATTTTAGCCTGAAGCTTTCCTAGGGTCTTCCCTTCAAGGACAGTGTAGCTCTTTCCAGAAAAAAAAAAAAAAAAAAAAAAATAAATTGATATTTGTCATCCTCTGTATAAAAATATGCTTGTAATAAGGGCCAAATTCTGTTTTCATGCAGCAACATCAACCCAGAATAACCCAGCAGAGAGATGTAACTAAACATTGAAACCTGGCTCAACTGGAGTTATTGCAGATATTTTAAGTGGTAACAGTGTAAAGAATTTGGTCTGCAAGATACCTGTTACGTGAGTGCCTCTGTATCTCTTTGCCTTCTTTCTGAGAGGGAGAGATGCCTTGGGGTAACCTAACCAGACGAATTATCCCAGTGACCTTCCCACAGTGCGACTGGGCTGTGAGTAGTAAGGCCCTGGAAACATCACTGCTCTGCATCCTTACCCATCATCATAAGTGTCAGGAGACTCCCTTGCTTCAGTAGCTCCGGGAGGAGTAGTAAGCATGAAAAGGAGGGGTGGCAGAAGACACTTTGGATGGATCCCTTTGGACAACAGAACATGTAACTGCTTCTGCGAATGCAACCTCAGAAGTATTCTGCAAAATTTCTCCTCTTCCCAAGAAACCAAAAATAGAAAAAAAATGCTGGTTTGCCTGTTTAAGGCTGCTTTGGTAGATAGGAAAAATTTGCTGCCTCATCTATATTATATTATATTATTCTTAGAAGAGGTAGCTCACTACTTTATGAATTGCTTAGTGAAAACTTTTAGTTAAAGGTGCTTGGTTTGTGATCAGAACAACTGTTTGCATATGGCAGTACTGAAGTGACAATGAAATCTGTGGGTTAGAGGTGAAAACAACAGCCCATTCCAGGACATGAAAGGTTTGTGCTGCTGAATGCATTTAGAGAATGTAGGTGAAAGCGTGTCAAAGGAAGAACCACCTTTTTTCCTTTGTAATAAGGAGGTAACAAGTCTAAGAAACCACCTGCACATTGCTTTCCTGTTTTCAGTCCACCAGGGACAGCCTCCTTATTGTACAGCTTGGAGAGAACCATGACAGCTGCTCAGCTGCATGAGCCCTTGCACTTAAGGAAGAACCATTTCATAGTTTCTCCTCTTTCCCCTCCAGTCTTCCTCTCTAGCCAAGGGCAAGCTTCTCAGCCACGGCATCACTGTGGGAGGAGAGGGCTCCTGACTGACAGGTGCTGTGCTCCACTGCAGCACACTGCACACACTCCCGCACTGTCTGTGGAAATGGCAGCTCTGTGCTAATTAAGGAGTTCTGCCAATTAGCTGCATCCGGTCTCAGAGTCAGAGCAGATTACAGAGTGTGTTTCAGAGTCTAGTTCCCAGTGCACATCATTTGTTGTAAGAAGTGGCTTTCTGTTTGATCCCTTCTGTTTTGCCTTGACTGGCATCAGATGCACAAGAGGTCAGAGGAACAGAGAGTGAAGCAGCTTCTTTCTCCATTGCTACTGATTTATACCTGGCTTCTTTGAGACATTTGTGTTTCCACCTCCCTCACATAGGCTCTGACCTGTCCCAGGCACACAACATCATCGAAAGACAGACTACATTTGTTTATATCATCACTACCACAACCAAGGCAAACAACTTGATTCTTACTTAAAATGTGCTGAAGTCTGATCTCTAAGCTGCATGAGTGGCAGAGAACCTTCGCACTTAGCACCTGCAAAATTAATCAGATTAAGCTTGTTTTATTTCCTGCAGGTGTTCAACAGTATTTTTGCCAAGTAGTAGCTAAATTGTAAAGAAATACCTTTTGGGGAATGGAGTAATGAAATACCAATGTTGCTAGTGTTATCTCATCAGGCTAAGTCAATCTAGTGGTGATGCTAGATAATACTCTGTGATGAAATAATGCCGATGATATTGAGACTTCCTGCAGTGGTGGTTAAAGTGCATTCAGATCTTGGTCTCTGTGGAGGGAGAGAATGGATATGGAAAGTAAAAGGTATGTAAATGTGCATACAGACAACATTGTGAACCAATATGTTACCTATTTCTAAATGTTTTATACAAAGAAAAACTCATGCTAAAAATTCCTAGCATGTGATATAAAATTGATTTAGACAAATCCTTAGGCATTCAGGCTTTTAAAGTCTATGTGGAAGTGATGCGAGCACTGGGATTCACAAAGATCTTTCTTCAGTAAGGATGTGTCAGAGAAACAATTTAATTTCCTAGAAAACCCACCAGATCTCCTTATGTTCAAGCCAATGAGGAAAAGCTGTCATTCAGAGCTCAGAAACACATTTAGAGGTTACAGCTGATAGCTTGACTGAACTCTTTGTCCATTTATAAATATAGGCTTCCCTTCCAGAAAACTTGATATCCTATTGATTGTACTTTTTGTCTAGGGTTAGACCATGCATCTGAAACCACAGCTGCCTTTTTCACTGTTCCCATCCAGCCAGTTTGCGCTGATTGTGTCTCCCACAAGGGGATTTATTCCCAGTTAGAGGGGACTGCAGAAGGCTTCCAGTGACAAAATCCTTTCAGGCAGGCTGAGAAGTCGACAGCTGAAGGCCCTGATAAGGGCTGTGGTGGCTAAACCACAGAGAAGGTGTCCAAGCACTGGCTTTTCAGCAGTGTCCTGGGAATGGAAGCAGCGGGGTGATAGGCAGCTGGCTTAGCATCAGAGTTGGAAGGATGCATGCTGGCAGGGTGGCACTGAGGTTAGAAGACGAAGCAGTTTGGGAAACTCTGTCAGGATCCCAGCTTTAGCTTGAGTGAAAGTCAGCAGAGTGCCAGGTGTGAGGGTCAGTGGTCCTCCTCAGGCTTAACCATTCAGGAATATAAAATTTTCTCTTAACTGCAGCAAATTCCTTCCTCTGGTGCCATAGGGAAGTGAATGTGATGTTCCTCTCAAATAATGACTTGTGATCCTCCAAAGATAATTTAGTTCACTGTAGGCATTTATTTTAACCACCACAGAGGAAGGGCACAAGGTATGGTTTACACTGGTCTATATGTAAAGACGGAGGATCTTACATGGGCTGATAGGGCCTTCAGGATTATCTAGAGATGTGAATAGTTACGTAGATTTCATTTGCACTGCTAAATCATGCATCTAGTATTTATCTGACGATCAGCAGTGCATGGACTACATCAGAAAAATCTCTTTCTAGTTCTGGGATGAATTTGTCAAGTTACAGGTGAGTCAGTGTGGCAAGATTATTGCAGCTATAGCTGTCACTGCTTCTCTCTAGGACTGGAGAGTCCCACTTCCAGTGCTGTCAGTCAAGAGCCTTTAAATCTACAAAGTGGTCTTAGAGAAAAAAGACCTTAAAAAATATAATCCCACCCAAAATCAATTTCCCTGCTGTGAATTGAATCATTCTTTTTTAATATATGAAGCCATTAAAAAATTAAGCTTCTTTCTTTAACATCAAATTAAGACAACTACACTTTATCTGGAGAATGTGAATGCCTAAAGCTGCAGTTTCTTTTTCACCAGCTCTCAGCAAGTGGGCATTTAGTCTCAATTGCTACTCACAGTGTAGTCCAATGAAGAATGGCATTAGCAGGCCAAGAACTATTTGTTAATCAGTAAAAGGTAGGAGAGACAGTTATTGTTTTGCCCGAGTTTTGATTCACATCTTTGTGTTAAACTCTAACCAGTTGGAACACTCTCCAAGCAATACAAGAGTATTATCAAGCTATCAGTTATAAACAAAATAAATGTACTTAAGTAACTGAGGAGTGCAAAACTTTATAAAACATTCTTTTGTATTTGGAAAGGCACATGTTGCTAAACTGACAGAGCCAAGTGACAGTATTGACATTTGACTTGAGAGATGCTTCCAAGCTTCCTTGAACTCGAGGTAATTTGTAGGAAGGCACCTTATGGTCTGGCACTTCAATTTTGATTGTCCAGACAAAACAGGTAGTCCTTTACTGCTGGAAGAATGTTTTTTTCCAGGACAGGAATGTGAGGTGAATTGTGGGATTCTGTGGAAACTTTCTCCTATACTTGAAGGGAGCAGTTCAGAAGTCATACTTATCAATCCAGCTATTTCCTACCATTACTGACACTTGCAGTGCAGCTTCAATAAAGTATATTCATGTAGTATTTTTTTCAGGAAAACACTACACTCTGCATGGCTGCTCCATGGTTATGGTTTCAAATCAATACATACTTTGGTTGTGCCTCTTTGCATGAATGGAATACTTGGTGCTGTTTTTCAGTCTGACATTAAGGTCTTAAATGCCATCTGGTCTGAGGTCACCGTATTTGTAATACCAGAAAAAGAAGACAACAAAGTGGGCAGGTAGAAAAGGACAGAGACCTGAACGCAGTTTATTTCAGGATGTGGAGGAATGTACATGTGACACAGAAGCCTGCAATGGGATCACTTTTATGGGTCTGCACAAGTGTTAGCCATGCCCTTTTCCACAACAAACTCAACCCACTCTCCCTTGACAGGAGGTATCAGGGCTGAGCAAGAAGAGGTTCTGCCTATAAGGCAGAAATATTTATATAGGGACCCAGCTTAGGAAAATCAACTCAGACAAAAACAATGCAGAAATGTCTCTCATCATATGGTTGAAAGGCAGCCTTACCCACTGAATTTTATGAAACTTGACAGATTTCAGTAATTCTGAAGCTCAGGCAAAACTCATGTTTTCTTGTTACACAGCTAATGAAGACAGACTCTTGATTCCTACAAGAAAAGTGTTTAATTTCATCCACTCTCTATTCTCAAGATAGAACAAGACTGTTTTTATTTATCAGGACTATATGCCCTCTCAACCAAGAGTTTTGCAGTTTCATAAATGTGCCCTTGTTATTTCACCTACTTTCTTTCTCTCTGAGAGCTTCACTTGTGGAGAGGGTATGTGGGGATACACAGGATAGGCTGCGGATGCTTGTGAGGGAAGCTGATCTGATGGATGGACTCTGATGTATTTAGCTTATTTTTCAAAGAACTTTTATTTACTGTCTGTCACTTAGATCTGAAATTCAGTGTTACAGAAGAAAATATACTGTGTTCTTGTTCTGCAGTACATATATTCCTAGTGGACCTGTAATTTAATGACCTTATGCAGGTCATTATTTTTGTCATTAAACGACAAATCACTTTCAGACAGGCTCTCAGTAGAGAGCTTGACTCTTACTAATCTAAGGTGAAACCCATGGGTCTTCTCTAAATCTGAAAGTAAATTTCTTACATTTCTGCTCTCTTTGCTGCAAGAATTCTTTGCATTGATGCCCTGGCCCAGGGTGCTACAATGCCACCTATAGCTGTGGGTTTTTCCACCCCTATTGGTGTGTAGATCTTTAAAAAGTGATTTGATATAGAATTAGCTGACAACTTCATGAATTGCAACTATTAGTAGCTTTCCAAAGCTGAAGTTAATGTATTATTCACATGATAATGAACAACAGTGTGAGAAATGAGACAACTCTTAAAAATATTAATTTATTGAAAACAGAAAAATTGAAAAACTACAGAAATTAGAAAAATATAAAAATTTGGGATCCTATGGCTCGGTAGATGGTATGCCCCAGGAGCGCAGGGATTTGAGATCTTTTGGCTGAGACAGCACTAGACCTCAGGTAGAGAAAAAGAACTTGCAGTGCTGGTCTGACTTCAAAAAAATTACTAAAGGCCCCTTAAAAGGAGTGAGGCTTTGAATGCCCAGCACTGACATCTACCACAGCTAGCCTGCAGAGAAAGAGAGAGGAAGAGGCCCCGCCTCTTTGCCTCGTTCTTTTTAGAGTGTCTTTGCTCCACCCCCCCAAGCCCGCCCACAGCCCGCCCCTTCGGTTTAAAGTGGTTGGTGCTTTCCCTTTGATAGATCATCTCCGTCCACCAATGGCTCATCGTTGTCAGAGGGGTGGTATTAGTTGAGATAAGGGAGCTGAAATGCCTTCATTAAAATTCAGGTATTCAGGTTGCCACGGAGCTTGCCTGTAGAGTAATGGCTTTGTGGCTAAAAATAGCTGCTGGCTGTTAGAACTGGGGTTTTTGGCCTTGGAACCAGAATGCAAGTGAAAACACCTAAAAAAGGTATTTAAATACATCCAACACATCTTAACACACTTGTAAAAGTATACAATAAACACAGGAAAGGTAACTCTTATGGTGTACAGGTGGTTTGAAGTTTGAAAACAGAGCATTAAGTTGGGGATTTTTAACTGGGGAATTTTTAACTGGGAAGGGTGCAACTTTCTTAATAAACCACTTTGAACAACTGAAAACACTGATAATGGAACTTGATTTTTGTACCTGGGCTGATGGGTTAATTTTAAGATTCAATTAAAAAAATTTAACTCGAAATTAATTAATTAAAGCACTTAATATGCAAAGACCAAGCACAAATAGGGATTTCATGTATGACAAACAGGATTGAAATGATGAAACAGGTATGGAATAATCCCCACACAATGCATGCTGCGGTCCTATCAAGCAGCCTCACTTTGTAAACGGCTTTGTGAGACTAATAAACATATTAATCCAGAATCGAATTCAGGAGTGCTGTAAATCTCTGGAAGCACCAGGTAAAATTGTGCCACAAGTGCAGTTAAGAGAGGTTTTGGTATCAACTTCAGCGTGGCTGGACTTCATGCCTAGTCTCAGGAGGAACTTTTTACTGATTTATCTGCAGTGAGAAACTGGTGCTCAGTAGAGCCAGGAGATCCCCACTGGCTGGTCTGCCTGCAGGTTTCCTCATCCTGTTTAGAGAAAACTGCTGTGCTTCTGCACGTTACCAGACCCAAGTGACAGTCTGTTGCCACACCATTTTGTCTATCTGTGGGCCCTTTTCCACTTAGTTGATGACACTGAAAATGTCACAAAGTGTGGGCATGGGATTACCTGCTCAGAATAGAGTGACTGGATGGTTGTGAAGGATAAGCATAATTTTTATGCTTTTTATAATTGAAAAGTTTATTGTACAGCTTATAAAAATTAATGTCTAATGATTTTCAAGTGGAACATTTTTCAGCTAAAATGTCTGCAATATGATGTGTTTTGTTTTCTCTTGGGTTATAATCTCATTGTTCCTCTCTAACAATTTGCCATGTCTGGAGGTATTTTCATCCAGAGGCTTTTTCTTTTTGCACTTTCCACTTGAAAACCCATTCACATTTTATTGCAAAGGATCCAAAAGAACATGGCATTCACCCTTGAGTTCTCAGTGATGCCTGGGGTAGCCACCTAAAAACAGACTAGACAAGAATAAGGGAATAAAAGTAGGTATTTATTTGAAGGGCCTTCAAGGTACACTCTGGGCAGGCCAAAGGCTACATCCAAGATGGACCCCTGGGTCACAAGTTCTTCACATTTTTGTAAGTTTGGTTCATTTGCATATCAGGGTTAATTGTCCACTTATAACTTTAGTTCATGTTGCAATTACCCCATGTTTTCCCCCCTTCAGAGGCTTTTTAGTTTGCACATATTGGGGCCTGGTGTCCTTGATGTGGAAACCTAGAGAGGTTTGTTACGTCTCACCAGCATGAGAGAACAGCAGCTAGCAGGCCACATGAAACTTCAGTGTTACACACTAGGCAGTACAGGATTTGAAAAATATAAAAGTTAAAACCTAAGACATCATCAGGACAGCACATGAATCAAACAGTCATAGGGCTACCATACAGAAAACAGGATTTCTCTTACTACCCTGTCAGCTCTCCTGATCCAGCTGAAAACATAGTTGTGGTTTCTCCCTTAATTTCCTTCCATTGCATCTGAGCTGCTGGACACCCTGAAATGTGCCTCTCATGAACCACAGGTGTGCAGTGGCATTGACCTTAAAACCACTGGGCTTGTTGTATATACCTGATTGCCTTACTTTGTATGTCCCTCTCTGATTCTGTCACATTTACTACCTAATTTCCTTCCCCACTGTAGCATATATCAACACCATACGCAGGGGGTCCAGAACCATTAAAATGTTCTCACAATGTGAGTGCAGGTTTTAGGCATACAGCATGAAAAAGGCTAATGGATTTAAACATTTATCCAGAGAAATCCAAAATAGTTGGACAGCTGGTTAACAGGATCTTCTTCCCAGAATGTGCATATTATTTCAATCAGAAATAAAACATTGAAATCCCAGACCTTTGCCACTTGGTGGTACATACATAAAACATTTTGTTTCTTAGTTGTATATACTCTTCGCAGTTAAGTTTTGGTCTGAATGCACTCATGACAGTTTCCGTAAATGCTGAAGTCTCTAAGTTTTCCCTGGTACAGAATTTTGATATGCTTGTTAAACCTCTGATGTAATTGTTGAATACTTAGTTACCAGATAATCCCTCCAGTGGTTTAACAAGCTATTTTACTCCTTGATTTGGTGGTGCTGTGGTTATATGGTCCTTTCAAACTAGCATATACCTGTTCTGCTGCCAGAGGAGGTGTTACCACCTACCACCTCTGTCGCCACCCTTAGCACCTTGTTTCTGTGTGCTGCCTGCCCAGCCATGTGCAGGGAACAGGTCCAGACTGTCACACTGCACAACCACATGATTGCAGGTCCCAACACCAGGAATGTGGCGAAGACCAGCTTCTGGGAAAGAGGGAGGTGACATTCCTTCTGGTGACAACAAGGACTTCTGCTGAATTCAAGTGACTGTGCAGTGTGAACTGTGAGACTGGAAGATGTTCCAAATCTCAGAGGAGACCACCTTCATTAACAATGTTCATTAAGGCCTCAATTCAACAGAATAACTTAAGAACTTAAATAATTTTAAGTACCTGAACTGTACCGTTGACTTCAATCAAGCTGCTAATGTGCTTAAAATGAGGTGAGTACTAAAGCAATCAAGGCATGAAACCATAAAACCCTATGGCAGCTACCCCAGAAATCAATTGCAAAGTGTTCATTGATTTAACCAGGCAGAGCTGTGCTGTCAGTGTGCACTGAAACTGCAGCGTCTTGGAGTGTCTCTCTGCCCATGGCCCCATGGACCAATCTGAGAGCACATGCTCCTCTCCCTCCTCTGTTACCTGCTCATCCTGGCACCTGGGCAGTGGTGCTGCATGGGTGCCTGGGGGGGCTTCCCCCACCGCTTCAGGGACTTGGGAGCTGAGATTTTTCACCTGAGGGCCAAATATAACTGATACCTTGCATTTTTGGAAGTCTTTTGTTAATCTTCTGTTCCTGCAGAAATTTATTTCCCTCATCCCCAGGGACACCCATCTCTATCTCCAGTTTTTCCTTCTGTCTGCCTACAGTGAGATTTGGCCTACAAGAATTGGTAATTCTAACCTTTTTCTGATGTGGGAGGCTGTGTAGCCTGTAGTTTTATTAACTCTGCAAAGCAAAAGGGCACCCAAGTATGCAAATAGTGGAGGTGCTGGTCCACATGTACCTGGCTGTGAGCTGTCATGTGCTGCTCAGGGAAATCTAGCTCAGAACTGAACTTGGGTTTAAATCTCTTTAGATAACATCCTGACCCCTTCTGTAGCTGCAACGAAGGTGTTGACAGCAAGACTTCATTCTTACCTCTCACTCACCCAAATTTGATACTACCTGTTCTGTGCTGAATAGAATTAATTAGGGAACAATACTATTATAAATTTTCCATGTCTGTTGATATAAAATGAGCTGGTAATGAAATACAAAAGTGTGCCATATCTGGGAACTATATATATACAGCTATCAACGTCATATATATTTCTGCAAAAATTCAGAGGTGTTATAGAATGCAAAGATCTGCATGGTCTCCTCCATTGTTAATAGTTCCTTAAGTATTATAGTTAAAAGTTGTCAGATGTGTTCTAGAATATAATTTATATATAGAAATACAATATGATGGTGCTTAATTGAATGTCATTCAACAATATATTTCATGCAAAAGCTTCACTATCTATTAAGCCAAAGACATTTACTGACGATTGACTTCAATCCTTAGGAGGCTGAAAGTAACTTCAGTGAGATTAATGGATTAGAGTTAATTGTTTTTGCTAATGTTTTATTTGAAATGTCCTGCTCAGCAAAGGTAATGTGACATTTTGCTCACTAGGTATGTTGAGCTAAACTCATTGCTGACATAGGCAGGTGTAAATTCATTGACTTAATTAGAAGTTGCACCTACTTAGGTCAGTGAATTTGGTACCTTGCCTTTTTGCAGAAAAGGGGAAAATGTAAAGGTTTGTGCTCAGAAAACTGGAGGTAGAGCACAGAGGACAAAAGAAAGAGGAAATACCCATGTCTGAAATGAGTTGGCCAATTACTCTAGAAAAGTAACTAGTTAAAGCAGCCAAAGATGACTTCACCTTCTCTAGGAAGGACTATGTAGTTAAATCTTGCTAAATAAATGGTATGAAAATAATCTGAAGCTTTAATAACCATTTGAAAAAAACAAACATATAATTGTTTCTGGAACAAAGAATAACCGTTGCCCTTTTGTGAGGAAGAAACTTACTCATTAGAAAGAGAATAGAGATAGTGAAAAGACACTGATGACCTGGAGCAGAAGGGAGGGGTTCACATTTATAAGGGCATATTAGCCCTGAAGGCAGGAAGAGATAATGGGGAAGTGGAAGACAGTTAAGGAGGTGCCTGGCCACTTGTCTCCTACAAGACAAAGACAGTGTCCCAAGGAGGTGTCAGGTATCCCTTCTCAGCCACTGCAGTAGGAGTTCCCTTGTGCAGAACAGAGCTGCAGTGGAAAATTTGCTAGCACTGCATGTGTGGGACTCAGACTTTTGAGGATGGACTTGGTTTGTACTTTTTAATGCTACATTTTATTTCCTTCAGGGGACTTTGAGACCTCTCATTACAACATCATAATTTCATTCAGAAAAGAAAATCTGAAGGGTGGATCCATGGTCACTCATTATATGCACAGTGAGAGAAAGAGAGAGATAATCCTTTGAACAGAAACAGATGGATCATATAAATTTCATTTGATGATGGAGACCATATCTTCCCAGGCAAAAATCTACAGACCTAACCAAAGCTGTGGATGTGGTTGGAGTGTAGCTGGTGCAGCCTAACCTTGAGTCTTGTGTGGGGTTTTGGGCACCTCAATGTAAAAAGGACATAAAACTATTAGAGAGTGTCCAAAGAAGGGCCAAAAAAATGGTGAACAGGTGAAGCCATATGACAAGTGGCTGAGGTCACTTCAGCCTGGAGGAGACTGAGGAACTGACCTCATTGCAGTTACAACTTCCTTGTGAGGCGAACGGGAGGGGCAGACACTGATGTCTTTGCACTGGTGACTAGTGACAGGACCCAAAGAAATGGCATGAAACTGAGTCAGGGGAGGTTCAGGTTGGATATCAGGAAAAGTTCTTCACCCGGAGGGTGGTTGGGTACTGGAAGAGGTTCCCAGGGAAGTGGTCACAGCACAGTGATCCTCTAACCTTGGTTTTCCTGAGCCAGTTTATTTTGGGCATCCCAGAGAGCATCAGCAAACCTCATGGGTTTCCAGCAAGAAGATTAGGATCGACGGTAAGGATTGTCCTGGAAGAACTAGAACACTGTGCTGCGTGCAGGGTGTGGCTTTTTGGGTTCTTGATCCTGACTCAAATCCTGGCCCAACCATGGGCTGGCAAAGCTGGTCTTAGAAGTAGTGCTGTTAGAAGCAGTGATATCAACTGGTCTGAAGTTTATTGCTCATCATGGGATATCTGAAATACTGCCTAAAATTTTGACTATTCATGGCAGGTGAAAAGCTCAAGTGGAAAAGGTGAAAAAATGCTTAATAATGCAGAAACTGAAAAAAATCCCACAGAATCTTTTATTTTTTATTAAAAAAGTGCCGGATATTTTTGAGAGATTATTCAAAGGATTATCGGCCTTACTCCTGGTCCTTGAAAGGACATTCACAATGTTTAAAAAAATGTGTATTCTCATCCTCAGTCCACCAACTCCACCTTCCCCATGACCTGTGGGAAGAAAAAGAAAGGCTGGAGAGTTACCATGCCAATAGAGGTGAGGCTCACCTTACCATGTGCAGAGTGTGCTCCTGCGTAAGGCAGTACTCCAAGCTTTTTATTCCATATTTGAATTCCTGGGACACTGCACAGTTCAGGAACTAGATATTGACTTCAGTCCAGGAGTGCTAATGCCAAAGCAGTTGGCTCTGAATGTTATTTCAAGGCTTACTCAGGGGTGTGCTAGCCAGGTAACAAGAAGCCCAGAGGTCTGGCTGCACCCTTTATGTCCGTGGCTCCACACACACCAAAGGAGAAAGTGAGCTCCTCACCCAAAGGAGCTTGTCCTGAGCAAGCTGTTGGGGCGTGCTGGTGGAGGCAGAGAAGGAAGGAGGGGACCCTTCATATAGGTTTCACGAGCAGGTTTATTGCAAGTGAATGGACTAGGGACAAAGAGCTAGTTTTTGGAGAGGGTCCAGGGACTTAATACTCAGGGCAAGAAAGGTGGGGATATGTTACAGTGGGGAAACTGCAACACACATATCAAACATGGAGGCCTGTGGAAAGAATATATATGGACCGATTCTTGATAGATGTTTCAGAGATGTTTATTTCCCCAGCCGCATGGCCGGGGCTCTGCCGAGGAACTGCTCAGTCACGGGACCCGAGGGTCCTTCTGCCCGCGCAGGGAACACAAACCAACCCATGGGAACGAGGCTGAGCAGGGGCAGGGAAACCCCGTGTCTGTGCCCTCAGGGCCCCTCTGCCAGGGCTCCGTGGCAGGGGAGGGACCCAACTTTTCACCCATTTATTTTTAACGAAAAGAGATTTAGAACTTAACATTGAAAACAACTGGATAAACATAACAAGAACAGTTTCAAAACAAAACAAGACACCCTCCTGAGTCTTTAGTTGTCCAGACAGATTCTGTGGAACATCTTAAGGCTGACAGAAGGGAGACAGGACTCTCCGAGCATGCTTTGTGGGGAAACTGAGGTAGGAGAGGGTTTCTTCCATTTGTACCTGTTGGAACTCTAAACAACAATAGTTAATTTCTTCCCTCCCCCTCTTCATCCCCCACTTGGCATTGGAAAGGGATTTTTGGGGAAACAATTGGTAAAGGCATGGTTTTGTGAGGGAAACCATGGGTGAAAAAATGGATTGGGAATACACTGGGGGTAAGAGGATATAAGATAAAAGGGAAAGGCGGGATTAGGAAAGGGAGACTGTAGGAGGGGCTTATAATGTGGGTATTGTCTAATATGACTACGATTTTTAGCATATATACTGCCTTTTACAGAAACACCATCAGGCCCAGTGACCTCTGCTGCTTGTAACCCTTTTCTACCTTGCATAATTTTGAACTCTACTACTTCTCTATCTCCTAAACTTGGAATGTATTTTTCAGGGTTATTCTTTTTAATAGCAGTTCTATGAATGAATATGTCTTCTTGGTTGTCACATCTTGTTATAAAACCATAATTTTGTTTAACATTATACCATTTTACTATTCCTAAAACCTTAGCTACAGTGATTTTTTTCCTTTTATCGAGTGGCTGCTGTTTTCTGTCTCGCTGTGTTTTTGCTTTCTCTTTCGCTTTTGCTCACTCCTGTGTTGGAATTGCCAGGGCTGTCAGTGCTGCCAGGGCCGTTGGGGCTGCTCGTGCCTGTGCGCTCTTCCCGGGTTTGCATTTGGGGCTGCGAGGGCTGGGCTGGGCCACACTGCTCAGCTCCCCGCACGCTGCCACCTCTGCTTTCAGCTGCACTGCCACTGCCTGGGGCTGCACCCATGTCTTGTCTGGGCCCCTGAGCGACGACTACCCCCCGCCCTGCTCCAGCGTGCATTTTGGCTGGGTGTGGCTCCTCTCCACTGCCACCAGCCGCTGCCCGCATGCCACCCATCTCGGTTGGGCGTTCATGGGGCTGGCTCCACCACGCACTGCATCATCATTCCCGCCGCGCCTCGCTCCGCTGCCGACACTGCAGCTTGTGCCGCTCCGCCTGCACGCGGGAACTGCCTCGCTGCTGCTCGGAGAACGCTCGGCGCACGTGGGCGAGGCCGCATGGTCCCTGAGCCAGGCTTCCCTTCGCCAGGACACGGCTGACATTGCTCAACAGTCTCAGTAATTAAATAATATTCACGAAAATATTCTTCTATCAGCATATATTTTAACTCAGAGATTAACTGTGTCCAAACGGTCTTCCAAAAGTCTTTGGTAAAAATTAAGTCCCAAGAAACGTAGAAAAAGTTCTTAAACAACCATGCCAGGAATGTTTCAGTTTCATTTGAGCTGGAATTAAGCTAAAATTTACAAATTGTTGTTCAAGAATCTTTTCAAGTTTAAGGTAAATGTCCATATGCGGCTCTGAGAGCCAAGAGTCTTTCCACAGTTCCTCCATAATTTAGAGATGGAACAGCAAAACAAAAACAAGAAGAGAAATCCAGAGTTTACTCACAAATCAGTCACTGTCCTTAGGAATTGGGCATCGTTCTGCTCGCAATTCCCTACCATTTGTTACAGTGGGGAAACTGCAAGATGCGTATCAAACAACGAGGCCCATGGAAAGAATAGATATGGATGGATTCTTGATAGATGTTTCAGAGATGTTTATTTCTCCAGCCACATGGCCGGGGATGCCGAGGAACTGCTGCAATCACGGGACCCAAAGGTCCTTGCCTGCGCAGGGGAACGCAAAACAACCAATGGGGAACGAGGCTGACCAGGGGCTAGGGAAACCCTGTGCCTCCCCCCCAGGGCCCTTCTCCCAGGACCACATGGCGGGGGGGGGAGACCCCAACAGGGATAAGGGATCCAGCCAATATAGGGTGAAGGAGGTGGGATTTACAGTAAGGTGACCAATGGGGAAAACTAAAAGGAGGGACTACAGGAGATAGCCAATGGGGGTATCAAGTAACACAGAACTTTCTGGAACTGATACATATTTAACTGAGAGGAATGCATATTTACAAACTTATACATTAAACTAGGGAGGGGAGAACAAGAACCAACCAACTTAGAACATGTAAATAACCACACCAAGGGGTGACGGGATCTCACCCTAACCCAAGGCTTCAGACATTGGTGTCTGACCACCAAACAGGGGAATCCAGAGTTTTCTCTGGGGTCAGGGTATCTGTGGCCACTTGCATTACTACAGCTTACTAACTGGCTTTGTTTTCAGTCCACAAGCGTTCCTGCTGTTAACTAGGGACTGGGCTTAAAAGTTATATATAAAAGCATATTTTCTTGAAAAGATTAGGCAATTCATTAAGATGAAATCCATGTAAGCAGAGGATCCTCTTCCAGTAGTTCATAAAACTGGGAAGAAGAGGTGAAGTGACATATTACATAAAAATAATTAGATTTTGAAGCATTTTCTGAATGGGAAGCAGTTTTTTTATGTGATAAGAAACAACATAATGCAATGTCTTGCCCTTTAATCTTGGTCATGCTGACATTCATATATCATCATAGCAACCCTTTCAAATGCCTTACTGTATCAAGAACTCTATATTTAGAATGCACATATGATTTTTATTGGGTGACCTCTGTACTCACATTTTCAAAATTCTCTGAGCTTTGCTCCAACACAAATGCCTTTCCATCAATCAGGCAACAAGATAAGATGGTCTGATGTGGTTTTCTCCAGTCAGAAATGCCATTTCCTGGTTTATATAAAACAGATATTTTACAGGTTGTAAGAGTATTGAAAATTTTATGAACAGAGGAAATCTGCAAATGAATTATTCTTCTGAAGTATCCAGGAAGAGTATATTACTGGTCAGATTCTGATCTCAGACATGGTACACAGGAACAATTGAATTTAGGTGTTACATGCCTAGTAATGTACTCAGTACAGAGGAAACTCAATTTGAGCATGAAAACAGCAAGTTACTTAAACTAAATAATAATGTTTGACCATTGGATTTCAATTTTAGTGAACTGCATATATAGGATAAAGGTGAAGTGGTGAATATTCTTGATGTTGGTTTGTAATATGTATCAATGCATTCTATCATGATTATGTTAATGTTTCCGGAAGACATTACAGGAATTATCAGAATAGAAGGAGAGACTGTTACAATCATGTAACCTTATAATTGTATGAAGCTGCACAAGGAACTGAGTGAGCTCAATATAAAGGCTTTGTTATTTGCTCAAGAAGTAGAGGTTTTCCTTTATTTGCAATTTATCTGAGTTTTGTCAATGTTTCCAGATGCATTTTGGTGAAAGTCAAAGTAAGTTCAACCATCAAAAAAAACAATTTAAAAACTAAGCTTAGAGATGTGTAGGACTGAAGAAGAGATGTATAGCAGTGAAGATCAGGGATGCAGGAGAAGTTGGCAAGAGGGAAAAGAGGGTATTTCTTGTGCAGCAAAAAATGACCTGTTGGTTATCTTACAGCTACATCACAAAGGTGTGCATTTCTTTAGAAACTCACTTTATGATTTTAGAAGCAGGTTTAAGTATCTTACTCATCAAGGAAGCTTCTAAAATGGGTTTTAGCATCTCCTATACCACCTCTCACCACTGTAATTCTTGGCAAAGGAGAGAGAAAAGAAATAAAAAGTTAAGGACTGTTTATCGTCCCAGACTAGTAATTTATGTAGAAAGTCCTTTCTATCCCCTTTATCCACAAATATCGCCCCCATTCAATACAATTGGAACTTTCACTGTCTTCATAGAGTACTTCTGATACTCCCAACACTGTTTTTAATTTGCCAAGACCACTGACATCCCATGAGGTCAGGTCTGCAATTCCCCTTCTCCTCACCCTCAGGTGCTGGATCAGGCAGCTGTTCTCCCCTGCCAGCTGTTGTCAGGGCTCAGAGCCTGTGGGAGCCTCCCCTCAGTGGCACTGCACAGCAAATGGTAGGGGGGTTTTATCTGAATATGGCCTAAATATCTACAAAATCTGTACTTTCTAAGAGGTTCCTTTGGGCATGCTGACTAAATGGAAGCTTTAATAGCCACATGGTATGTGTGAGAGAGACTGTCACAGTGATATTTATCTGTGAGCTGTCATTTCAGGAGGTCAAGTGCTATCTTGCAAGATAGGCTTTCCAACATCACATTATTTATGAATTAATTAGTGGTATGTTATTTCTTAGAATTTGATTCTGTCCTCCTTTGTTCACAATCTTTAATTTAGACTATTGGCTTTGGTTTACTAATTTCACAGCAACAGTAAAGTTCCGAGTTTTTGAATTTGGAAATTTATGTGTTAGAGAGTGTGACCCCTGTGCAGAGAGAAAGTTGGGGTACACAACCACATTGCATTGAAGCCTGAAACTGGAATATGCAGCCACACCAACTCCCAAAATAGAGAATAAAAACGCACAGTATCCCACACGAAATTACAGAGGACAGGACCATGGCCAGTGAAGACAATAGATCAGATCCTAGAAGCAAGTGTACAGAGGCATCAATACTCTAATTTACTAATTAGCTCTGCCCTGCCATGCTGATGATTTTATGTTTCTTCTGGAGCTAGCTCAGATGTTGCTGGCTTAAGGTTTTCACCTGTACTCCTTATGCAGGACAGGCCCTTGGCCCTGTGACACAGCACGGCATGGCCTGAGGGCCTGGAGTGACTGTGAAAATGTTCTTTATGTAATAACCAGACATAACCAAATCACTGTACATAACATGCATATTCATGTGTGCACTGATGCCAAAAAGATTTTTGCTTTTTAAACATTTTTCATATATTTGTAGCTCTGTAAACTACTATTACATAGTTATATATCTCCTTAATTAACTCTAGTATATTTCCTACCCTTTCTCTGAGATTTTAGAGCAATAAGCTGACCTTCTAAACACATTCCCGAAATACTGTATAGTGTTATTGTCAGGAAGAGGACCTACAAGAAGAACATTTTGTTTTCCAACCAGAATCTGAGAAGTCATAACAAAAAGTGGGGCAAAGAAGCCCTTGGACCACCTCCAAGGGTTTGACCTAGGGGTGGGTTACGGAGGCAACTGAATTTCCTATTGGAATTATCTGTTAGATATCCTAATTAACCAACTTCATAAAATTGTGGATATTGGGTGCTGGGTGTGCCCCATCACCACTGGGACATCTGGAAACTTCCAATAAAAGGTCTGCTTTTTACTTTATTATTCTAACACTGTTGCAAGGGGCTTTTTTCTCTTTTGGTTATAGGAAACAGCACAACAGAACACACATTCTTCTAGACCACCAGCACCTTGTCCTCTCAGTCCCACAGGTGTATTTAAAGGAATTTAATCTTCAAAGCCAACTTTGGAATGTTTTGCTCAGAGTAAGCTGAAGTTCTGCTTTCCAGGATCCAAGAGCTGCCTCTGCACACCAGGGTTTGCTCTGCAAATCTCCAGTGAAAAGTCTCTGTGGCTGTCAGCATAGCTGCAATCCCAGCTGTAAGGCAGCCTGTGAAGTTACATCCACAGCCCACATTCACAGTCCATATCCAAGTCCACATTTAGGGGATACTGATTACATTCAAGGCCATAACAGGACAGGGAATAAGGAAGAGTGGAAAACTGGATTAGATTTACCCCAAATGGTTTGTTTCTGGCATTCCAGAGACATTTTAATCATTACTTTAGTGTCAGATCCCTTTGCTTCAGCAATCCCATTTTTGGTGGCCCCTTGGCATTCCTATTTTCTTCAAGGTACAAGATTCCAAAAAAAGGACAAATGTCTGCTTCACTCTTATTAACAAGGTACCAGCCATCTGTTGCAGTGATTAACTTCTGGAGCACCATAATTTACATGCATTTTTAATTGTTTTGAGGCTTGGCTGTAATATGTTTTTAGATATTATTTTCATTATTCCAACTCCAAGCAGTTAACAACAGTGGTGATGGTGGTGTGTTGGGAATATCAATACTGTAAATACTGTTTATCATTTCATAAAAGCAATAAAATACTTAAAACTACATCTGCAGCAACCCTCAACACTTAAGTGGTAATATAGGATGGCCGGCTGTGTCCTGGGGTACATCAGGCACACCATCAGCCGGTGGGCCAGGGAGGGGATGGTCCAGCTCTGATCTGCACTGGGCAGCTTCTGCATGGGTCCTAAGGGCAGTTTTGGGTGCCACAACATAAAAACCACAAAAAGCTATTGGAAAATGTACAAAGGAAGGCATGAGGATAGTGAAGGGATTGACGTGAGGCCATATGAGAAGTGGCTGAGGTCATTTAGTCTGTTCAGCCTGGCGGAGATGGAGGAGAGACCTCACTGAGCTCTTCAAAATCATTCTCAAGGGGAAGCTGAGGAGCAAGTACGGATCTCCTCCCTCTCATGACCAGTGGCAGGACTTGAGGAAATGGCCTGAATCTGTGTCAGGAGACGTTTAGGCTGGATATCAAGAAAAAAGTGTTTTGCCCAGAGGGTGGCTTGGCGCTGGTACAGGCTCCCTGGGGAAGTGGTCACAACAGCAAGCCTGACAGAGTCCAAGAAGCATTTGGACAGTGCTCTCAGGCACAGGTGTGACTCTTGGGGTGTCTTGCACAGGGACAGGAGTTGGATTTTGATGATCTTTGTGAATCCCTTCCAACTCAGCATATTCTGTGATTCTGTGGTTCTGTGATTCTATGAATTGTTGTTCTCTGGTGCTTTACTTCTATTTTTGTGCAAAGAATTAATTTAGAATGACTAAATTCCTAGATTATTTAACTTAATATTTATTATAAATCATTTGTTTACTAAAGTTTTACTAGTATTTCATATGTTTAAAAAAATATTTCAGAGCATAATCAGAGAAAAGAAAGCAGTGTATGGTTTAAAAAACCACCAGCTTAATCTCAGTTAGATGCTGCTATTCATAAAGTTCCAACTCTGTTCTTGGGAGCTGTAATAACCCAAAATGGAAACTGTTTGCTGGATATGTAGCTTGTGATTCTTCATTCATCACTTCTGCGCTGCATGAGAGAATATAGCAGGTACAGAAAGAAGTACAAAGTGATAAAAAACACTAATAAGGACACTCTACATGGGCTTTTTGTACTCACACAAAGACTTTGGGTCAAAAAGGGCCAGGATAATTAAGATTTTAATTTTTATCCCACTCATTTGGATTTTTACTTACTAATGTCGGCTGCAATTTGCAGTTTAGCTGTGCTGCTGAAATTTTAGAATCATTGGGCAGAAGATCTTAGGTTTTCTTCTCATTCATGGATGGAGAGAATCAGGTTACAAGAGACCCAACTCAGTTGGGTTTAGATGCAGACTATCAGAAAATTGATCGAATTTTTTATGCTCTAGGCTTGGCAGGATCTGTGTACCGCCTTATGATATTGGCTCATCTCTAACTGTGGAGAACTGACTCTTGTTTAGAGTAGACAGCTTTTCAGGGTTTTTTTTCCCTCTTTTTTTCTAGATGATTATTAGAGTCTTAAATGGGAACCCCAGGCATTTTCAAAATTACATCTTTTCAGTGTTTCTTCAGTATACAGTAGAACAGACTATTTCAGATGGAAGCAACATAAAACTTTCATCCAGTCCAATTGTCTGACCACTTCAGGGCTGACCAAAAGCTACAACATGTTATAAACGGCATTGTCCAAATGACTCTTAAACACTGACAAGCTGGGAGCATCAACCATCTCTCTAGGAAACTGTTGCAGTGTTTGACCTCTCTCTTGGTAAAGAAATACTTCCTAAACCTCCCATGGCACAGCTTTGAACCATTCCTGTGTGTCCCAACACTGCATACCTGGAGAGGAGATTAGCATCTCCCTCTTCACCTCTCCTCCTCAAGAAACAGCAAAGAGCAATGAGGTCACCCCTCGCCCTCCTTCTCTCCAAACTAGGCAAGACCAATATCCTCAGGCACTTCTCATAGGACATTCCTTCCCACCCTCTCATAGGTTTTGCTCACCCCCTCTGGACATTATCACCTCATTAGAGTACTTGAACTGCAGATGAACGAAGAACTATACACTGGAGTAGCATCAATTTAGTGCAAAGGGAGGCCAGAGGGGGAACAGGCCTTGCAGAGCTCAGTACCTCCTTTTAGAGGATGCAGGTTACTAAAGTGAGAAATATTAATTCCTATCCCAATGTCATGATACACATTGAAAGTTAAATTCTGCCAGCAGCTGCCAATGGCTGTGGGTTTTGCTCTTTTCTCCTCCTGCTCTCACTTTTACTCTGGGTGTGGAAAAAGCATCTGCCAGAACAGGCACTTAATGTCTCTGAGCACCATCACATGTACAAGAAATGCTGTAGAGGTGATATGTGACTCAAGAAGAGGCTGATGGACAGAAGTCTTGGTGACTGATGTCAATTGTGATGGCCAGCAGCCACTACAGGCTGGAACAAGCTGGAGTTCTGTGTCGGTAAGGGTAAGATGTGCAGTCCTTGGCTGGAGAGGGATCTTGCATGAACCGAATTCAATCAAATTTCTGAGGAAAAGCTGAAGTAATTTCTGTGCCTCTGGTGTATTACCTCTTCAGAGAGCCCCTTGGAGCTGACTCACTCCTGCCTTTACATCAGAGGTTATTGTTTGAAGTAATGACATATCTGTATAAAGGAAAGCAAAGTTACAGGCAGGGTCACTTTACCCCAACCAACTTAATAAGAATCTAATTGAGACTGAGCACTTTCTATAGCATCAATTTGCCCAACCTTTTATCCAAGGACCACACTGGGTACTTTTGGTTCTTCCTGCATTTACAAGGTCTGTAATCTGCCAGTGTGGCTCTGAGAAAATACTTGAACTTGGAAAGGAAAGAACATGAGTTCATAGAATCATTGATATATCCTGACATGGAAGGGACCCACAAGTGTCATTGAAGTTCAACACCTGGCCCTGCACAGGACAGCCCCCAAAATCACAGCATGCGCCTGAGAACATTGTCCAAAATCTTGAAGTCTGGCAGACTGGTCTGCTGTAACCACTGTCCTGGGGAGCCTGTCCCAGTGCTCAACCACCCTCTGGGTGAAAAACCTTTTCCTAATATCCAGCCTAAACCTCCCCTGACACAAGTTCAGGTTATTCTCTTGGGTCCTGTCACTGTCATCACAGAGCAGACATCAGTGTTTGCACCTCCTCTTCCCCTCTCAAGGCAGTTGTAACTGCAGTGAGGTCTCCCCTCAGTCTCCTCCAGGCTGAACAGACCAAGCGACCTCAGCTGCTCCTCATAAGGCTTCCCCTCAAGGCCCTTCACCATCTTCATGCCCCCCCACTGGACACTCTCTAGTACTGTCCTTCTTATACTGTGGCACCCAAAGCTGCCCCAGCACTGGAGGTGAGGCTGCCCCAGTGCAGAGCAGAGCAGGACAATCCCCTCCCTTGCCCAGCTGGCGATGCTGTGCCTGATGCCCCCCAGGCCCTCCTGCCTGCCAGGGCACTGCTGACTTGCATTCAACTTGCCATCCACCAGGACCCCCAGCTCCCTTTCCATGGCACTGCTCTCCAGCCTCTCATTCCCCAGTCTGTCTGTACATCCAGGGTTGTCCCACCCCAGGTGCAAAACCCAGCACTCTCCCTTGTTGAACTTCACATGGTGATTGCCCAGCCCTCTAATTTGTCAAAGTCTCTCTGCAGGGCCCCCCTGCTCTCAAGGGAGTCAATAGCTCCTCCCAGTTTTGCATCACCTGTGAACTTACTTGGTATCTCTTCCAGTCCTGTGTCCAAGTTATTTATGAAGATGTTGAAGAGCTCAGGGCCAAGGATGCAGCCCTGGGACAGGTTCCCAGTCTGATGTCACCCCATTCACTGTAACCCTTTGTGCCTGACCCATGAGGCTGTTGCTCACCCATCACATGATGTGTTTATCCAGCTGTGGGCTGGACATTCTGTTCAACAGGACACTGTGAGAGACAGTACCAAAAGCTGAAATCCAAAAGGATTACATCAACTGGCTTCCCTTGATCAGCTAAGTGGGTTACCTTGTTGTAAGAGGAAATTAGATTTGCCAAGGAGAGCTTCCTCTCATGAAGGCTGGCTGTGACTGATGACCTTGTTGTTCTTCACATGTTTTTTCAACAACTCACAAGATCATTGTCTTTATAATTTTATTGGTCACTGAAGTGAGGCTGACAGGCCTGTAGTTTCCAAGGGATGCACTTAGAAAAGGCAGTGAGATATGTGTGTATCAAACTCGAGTTTTCAGTCACTGCATGGAGCAAGTGCAGTCTGTCCAGCAGACTGTCAGTGCAACTTCAGGAAACTGATTACTGTCCATGCACATCTAGTCCCATAGGACTAAAGCCATAGGGATAGCTATGTGAAATGAACATAGCAGGACAAAGTGACCCATGGCCCAGGGTCTGGAACAGAGGGCAGTGAGTTTCTGGAGCAGCCCAGCAAATCCCAAGCCAAAAGACTGCTCTTGAGTAGTAGAAGGATGCTTCTGTAGTAGTGTGTCCTGCATTGTGTCTGTGCATCCATCTCCCTAGTGGTGTGACAGGGAGACATTTTTGTACCTGTTCAGGCAGAGAAAGAGACACAGAAGACCTACCTGTGCACACCAATCTCACCATCAGGAAGACATCTGAGCGTCGTGTCCCAGAGAGTCCTGTCTTGCCATATCTGTTTATGACCAATTGATGCTGACAGCTTTCGTCCATCCATCCAAGCCCTGGTCTGTCACAGCCTATCCCAGAGTGTATCCCAGCTCTCCGCAGCCCTAGATGGATGCTGATATCAGCTACCGGAGATGTTGCATGGTTGAACTAGAAATGGCACTTGGCAGCAAACTGCACTCAGGAACAACTGAGTGGTTGGGAAGAGAAAAGTTGTGGTACTCAGTTTCAAGCCTCAGCAATAATTCCAAAATCAGGCTCTCAACAGGTGAAGTGAGGTCGTGAGGAGACTGGAAAAAAAATAATTTTATATGTTTAATATCAATTATTATATGTATTTATACTATTTATAATAAATATTATTATATTATAATTATATTATTATTTTCTTTATAAAATAATATATTAGTTATTATAAATTTATATTATTATATGTATTATTTATATGATTCTATGTAAAATAGAATCATATAAATGTTATTAGAAATTTATAATTATTATAGTTAATAATCAAACTTAGCTGCACAAGCATTAATTCCTTCTTTTGCTTTAGAGGCTGTGTTTCTTCACTGCTCTGACTCTTGCTGTCCAGCCAGAGAGACTTTGAGACCCACATCTTCGCAGTCTCCCCTGGGGAGACATCATTCTGCAGGGATCAGCAGAATTTCTCATAGCCACTTTCACTATTCCCCATTCCATTAAGCTCCTTTCGTTCGTTTTTTAAGACCTGCTGACATCACATTTTACCTCCTGACAGCCTACAGCAAGGTTGTAACTATGAACTTGTTCTTCAAGGTCAGGAATCCAGTGCCCTTCCTCCCCTTCAGCAGAGCCAGCACGTGCTATGTGAAATTACTGTTTTAATTCCTATTCTCGCACTGAGATAGGTCCCATATTTATATAATTTCCCTCCAGAATAATGTGCTTGTTCTGCCTGCTCCTCTGAGCAAAGATTTGCACAGACAGGAGGGAAGGGTTGGAGCTCTGTTTAATGTGACTTCCATGGAGGTAGTCCTAATGAGAGCTCTTCAGTTGTGCAAGAGCAGGGAAGAGACTACTTGTAAGAGAAACGCCCCTCTTTAAAGATATCAACTCTCTGAAGAAATCTTCTTTAATGGTTTAATTTTAATATCTGTGTTTACCAAATCTTGGTTTCAGTTAGAGAATCCAGGGATAGTTTCTAATGACTTCTCTAGCTTTAAAAAGAAAAGTTCTGGGATAGCTATGCTATTAACTGTGACTTACAAATGTTTGTACAGCAACAGAAACCTTCTAGGGAAGAAATTCAATTTCTACCTGAAGTAAAGTGTTTGTATAGATGACTTATTCAAATGTGCATATAAATTGTTTTGACATGTTTTGCAGGAAGGAACAGAGGTACATCAGTATTGAAATAGCTCTGGGTACCATAAATCTATTCACATATAATTGGATTACCTTGTGTGTCTGGGACCAAAAAAAAAGACTGAAAAAAATGAGCCTTAAGTGATGCAACAGATTTACACTGAATTTGATCTCTCCACATTCAGTAGTGCTGAATTCACCATGCTGCACAGAAGAAACTCCCAGCTCTTATGGAAGGGGATCAAGAACATTGTGTATTAATAGGAGTTACTTTTCCAGCAAGGCCTTGTCTTCCTCTGTCAAGGCCATGCCTTCCTCTGTCAAGGCCATGCCTTCCTCTCTCCAGGCCATTCCACAGTGCAGGAGCAAGGGGGATTATTCCCATTTAGGCCAAACAAAATGTAAATCTCCAAAAAGCTGCTCTGCTTTGCACTGAAATGGTTTCCGTGTCAAAGTTGGTGTAGTTGACATCTTCCATCCACCACCGCAACAGCTGTGGGGACCTTCAGTGTGTTGCAGGGGTTATCCCCTGTGTTTCAGGGGAGCATCCAATGGATGGCTGGAGGCTGAAAACCCTCAGCTCTTGACGGTGCATTCTCACTGTGCTCAAGTACACTTCTGCTAGTATTTTTAGTTACCAGTGTCTATTTCTACCTTACTGCCTAAAGGCTACTCTGATATTTTAATTTTTTCTATTTTATTTGCTCTGCCTCCACAGACCTGAGATCTGGCACAGCTGGATGAGGATCTGCCTTGTTCAGTCAGACCCAAGGTTCATCTCATCTCAGACTCCATCTTTAATTATGGTTGATACCAGGTTTTCAGGAGAGGCAATAAGAACATTTTACCTATGGGAGCTGTGTGTCAGACAGGAGATCCTGCTCATTGGCAGTCAGGCTTGGAAGGCATGGCTTAAAAACGTATTTGTCAGCAGTAGTTGTAGCCACTCTGGATAGTCTAATGTCCATATGCAACCAAATCTTACTTTGAACTGTATTCCTCTATTCTACATTTTCTCTCTGTCACTGGCACTGAAGTGTGCAAACATTGGCCTTGCTGTTTTCTCCATTTCTCCATTCCTGCATTTACCAGGACTGGTGGGAGGGTGTTTCAGAACATATCCAAAGTCAGCAAGCGCGCATGTGTGTGTGTGTGTGTAAGAAATTCAGCTCCAATTTAAAAAGAAACAAATGCCATTCCCATCATTGTGGACTGTCAGTGACTCATCATACTGCTCAGAGCAAAAGAAATGGAAGAACAGTCCTTGTTCCCTTCTGCTGCTGAGTCTGTACCTTCACCCATGGGGAGAAGCCTAGTTAACTACTGATACCAGCTCTTAGTTGAGGCAAACCACTGTGAACCCTTTGCTGAACATGTGGAAAAACCCATCCAGACACCTTGTTGCTTGTTTGTATATGCACAAACAGGAGGCGAGCTTGTGATCCTTGCCTTCCCAGCCTTACTTCCAAGTGGGGAGGAGAGAGGGAAAAGGAAGACAGAGGAAGCATAAGAAGCAATTACATGTGTTCAGCTGAAGCATGTAATTTACTCATCTTCCGATTCAGTGCTACAGGCCTGTTGTGCAGTTTCCTTCCCCTTTCCATTAATTGAGGGCTAAAACCAGAACTTCTGTTTCAACAAGCAAATCACTGGCTTGCTCACATGTGACAAGTGCCTGCCTTTCACTGCTACTCGTTTTTCCCTGCCAGAGCTCCTGCTGCAGCACATACCCTTGGGACATCTTGTTGGTGCTGCACCTGCTCAAGTGCCTGAGGACCACGCTGCACCTATTATTATTTCATAACTTGCAGTGAAAATTGTGAATTATCCCTCTGCAAGTGTATGCATGGCATACCACACAGAAAATCAAACTGCTGAAAGAGTGCCTGCTTTAAGTGGCATTGTGAGCCTGGATATTCCCACCCAAGGGGAAGGAAAGGTACCATCCTTTGCAGCCAGTTTGGGACAAGGCCAGACATTTTGGCTTGACCCGTGTATTTCAAGGCACTCTAAGCCTCAGGTTCTGCTGGTAAAGTTAATTAATTCAGGCTTTGACCTACTGGCCCCATCAGTGGCAGGAGTTGTGGTTAGGGTCTCCCACAGTGAGGTTGTTCCCACTTCTGCTCCTCTCTTGTACAAAGCCAAAAGAGCTGTACCTTTGTGTATCACAGCCAAGAAAAATAACTACAAACCTGGTGTGGTTCAGAGCTCAAAGTGACTCCCGTGCAAGGTCTCCCATGCAAGATCTCCCATGGCTGCACCTTCATCCTTACTGGGCTGCTCTCAGCTGCCCCAATGCTCCTTCCTGGAAGCAGGATGAACACACAGGGAAAACACTGTCATCACTTTAGTCACAGGGTGCATTTAGGTAGCATGGTAAATGTTTTAAGACTGGAAAGATGGAACATTTCGGTACAGAGAGAGTGAGTGTGAGAAATGGTTTCATGGGCTGCCAAGTGCTGAATCACAGCTGTGGATGAATCCACTAAAAGCTACTGGAGAGGTCCCACAGCCTGGGAGTGCCCAATGCATGTGCACACACACACATGTACATGCAGACACTCACATGCACACCGACAAGCCTGGACACAGTCAATCCATGTCTGCTTGATCTGCCTTTCAGAGCCTTCAGGCAGCATGGGAAGAGAGAAGGGATGGCTGTGCCTTTACAGCAAAGTCCAGAGAAGAGGGTTTCTCTGTAGGAGCATCAGAGAACATCATCTCCCAAAGAAAGTAGGTTCTTCATTGCACAGTGTGAAAAGGAATTGGGAAAAAGACTGTTCTGCACTCTGCAATCTTCTCAGTGCACTCACCAGGTGTTTTTATTAGGGGAACTGGTCCCTGTGTGCTTGTCCAAACATAATTTCTTCCCCAGTTGTATAGCGTGTGGTGCAACAACAACCACTCTTCAGCCCCAAGGAGGTGGCATTTCAGTGCTCTTTTACTGTTTTGCTTTGTTTGACAGGGGCCATGGAAAGGTAAGAGAAGCCACAAGAAGACATCAGGCTGACAAAATGCTAGAAATGGCATAGCAAGGTGTCAGTAGTGCGAAGTCACAGAGATGCCTCTCTCTCAAGTACAAGTGGAGAAAACAAACAGGACAGGTGCTGGTCACATTGCCTGATATATGACCAGAAGGTGCTCAGTGACTTTGCTGATGTCTTTGGCAGAGGAGGCTATGCAGGCCAGGGTCCTGCTTGGTGCAGTCACAAGACTGGATTAAATGTCTTCCTTTTTTTTTAATTAGGGACTTTACTGTATTTAAAACAATCACCATAGATAAGTGAAAAGTCAGTAAGTGAGCTCAGGCTGCACTCTGCTTTGCAATAGATGAGCTGCGGATAATTACAAGATTACCCTGGGGGGCTGCTCCTTTACTCAGACAGATTTGAAAGCCAAAGCTTTGTGACATGGTGAGATGACTTTTTTAGAGACACAGTCAACCCTGTCTTGCTATCACCCCTGCAGTTTGGTCATATGAGGGTTGTTAGCTGGAAGAAGGGAGCACAGCAAGAACACTGTCAAGTATTACTTGCAGCTAAGTTTCTGCTAGATCAGGTTTTTGAAGTATCTTTTGTAAAGATAGCTATAAATAAAATAATAACTTATTCATACTGAAAGAACACATGGCAAGATAATTAAAATCTCCAAAGAGGGAGCCTGAGATCATGATGAAAGGGAAGAAAAATCAGGAAATATCCAAGAATGACGACTCAAACATCTCAATCAAAAAAAAAATTAGATGAAAGAGAATTTCATCAATTTCATCAGTCGCCGTCAGCTGCTATTAACAGTAAAACACCTCCCTCTTCTTCTGTCCTCCAGAAAAGTTCATTCCATTCTGCTCGCAGACGCTTTTTGCTGAGATGGGTCATTTGCCTGGTGCTGAGATTGCAGCGGTACCCTGCCGTGGCGGTGCCCGTTCCGAGCTCAGCCGCGCAGCAGAGCCGCGGCCCCGCTCCCCCCGCGCCGCTGGCACCGCGCAGGGCGCGACCGCAGCCGGGGAGCTCTCACGGCTTCCCGGCAGCACGGCGGGCTCGGAGGTCGGCGCATTTCCTCATCTGGAAGCGAGGTGAAGCCCAGCTGTCCCGCCCTGGTGCCGCCGGCGGGACGGTGCCGGGGGCGGGCGCGGGGCCGCGGTCCCGGCCGGGTCCCCACCGGCAGCACGGCTCCACGGGAGGGCACTCGCGTTCCGCGCAAACCAGCCGCGGGAGCATTTGTCTTTCTTTTAAAAAGGCAGTTTAGCTGTGACAGGTAATTTGGCACATTTCTCGCTGAGATGTGCCAAATGATTTGGCAGATATTTCGCATACGTCGGAAAATAGGAGCACCTGCTGCTGGCCTACGGGGAGGCTGGGGGTGAGGGGGATTTCATTAGTTGCTAATTACAGGCCCGGTAACAAAACTCTCACATTGAGTGTGCCAGCCAGGCCCTGCAAAGAGACACCCATCTGCCCAAAGCTGTACAGAGGCACTCCAAAAAAAAAAAAAAAAAAAAAAAAAAAAAAAATCGTCCCAGGTGCCGGCATCTTTTCAGCCGTCTTGGGCAATTCCATCACCTTGTAATGATGAGGAGCGTGATTGATCTGGTTTGTCAATCACACCACATGACCACATTTGCACAACTGGCAGACGCAGATGGATCTGTTGTTCTGGGAGTAGATGAACTTGTGAAAACTCCACCTCCTGCTCCAGGAACATAATTTTCCTTTTTACAGACTCCTAAAGTGTCTGCTGAAGTTTAAGATGGAGACAGAGAAGAATCACTGATACACACTTTATTAAAATATGTGTCTAGAGAATACAAAGGAATTTATGACAGGACTTAACTGTGAGCATACCAGACCTCTGTAATCAAACCAATTGATTGCCCAGAATTCGTTTTAGGCAAGATTTTCAGACTAGGAGAACAAGAGAGCTTTCAGTGACTGAAATAAGTAATAGTAACATGAAACATATGTAAAATATTAATGAAAATCATGCATTGAAATGTCTTTTTACATGCCTCTTTTCCTGATCAAGTAATTTTTGGTTTCAAAAATTAATTAAAAATAGGTCTTAATACAGACAACAGTCTAGCCTATGTGTGAATAAGCATTTTGGCAACTGCAATCACATTAATTGGCAGAAGACTGTACTGATGTCAGTCCAAACACAGTGCAGAATATGAATGCAATAGCAGTTGACAAAGTAAGGCAGGTTTTGTTCCTTTCTTCCTTTCCGCAAATCTACAGGACAGACAGATGGCTAAAGTTGGATTATGTTTTTAACTAACTGAACTTCAGCATTTCTCTCTCTGAGTCATATTTTGGTCCTGTATTAGGATCCTATTAACTTCACAAATGGTTTGGAGGAACATTTGATTTTCTCATAATTGCTATCAGTGACACCTCCAGTAAAGTCTAATGTCTGTAATTATAAATATTTATGAAAAACCAAACCAAAGCTAAGAATCAGCTGCACAGAACAACGGGTAAAAGGCGAGCAGGAAGACAAGACCCAGCAGTCTCTGCAGGGTCCAGACCCTGCAGGACCAAGCTGGGGTGTTATTTATGCTCATAGTTCAAACAGGATCGCTGCCAGTAGCATTCCTCATACTTTCGTGCCACATCTGTTCTTTATAAATTGCGTGCTGACCCAAAATGTCTTCTGAGAACATCTACAGAATAAATTCAGAAAAATTAAGAATTTCATCAGAGCAAGCAAGTATGTAAGATCAAATGAAGCATCTTTGCTTGTTTAGAACATTTTCCCATCCACTGGCAATGATGAAGTCCTGTTCCAGCAAAGCCTCAGGCTCATATTTGCATCTCGGCCCAGCACAGCAAGCACCTTGAATATTGGTGACAGAAGGGCTACACTGGACATCTCTGTCTGCTCTGAGTGTCTCTTGGGGTGCCAGACCTGGCCCCAGGGGTGCCTGGACATCCCTAGGCATTGGGCATCTTTTGGGGATTGGCTGGATGAGGGATGGGATGGGCAGGCATGGTAAGGTTTGGCAGTGCACTGCTGGCCCTGACAGTGCCTGTTTATTTTTCTCTGGTTGTTCCACCTCTCCATTCTCCTTTTTATGCAGACAGTACCGAAAATCTGCACCTGTAAATCTTACAAATTGTGTAGCGGCAAGCCAGGTGCGATTTCAGACTGTAACAATTTTAAACTGTAAATGTTACTTATGAAAAACCCTGTTAACACTTTTTAATAGTTTAAAAAGTTAAAAATTAGGGATTTAATGCTGGCTATGTGGAAAGACACATTTCTTTCATTAATTTTACAAGATTTAGAGTTTATATAGTCTCAGGCCAAGCAAATGCCTTGAGCTAGCCACAGAAGAGATTAGGGTTGGCCCTGGGCACAGGAGTTAGATCTCCAGTCTGTCCAGACAAACTCTTGGTGCAAAAGTGATTCTTGGAGGAATTCATCAAAAGAAGTTCATTTTCAGTTCAATAATAGGCTGCTAAGAAGATGCCAGCTATGTATATCCAGTCATACTAAGGATCACCGGCTTATTTAATGCAGCAGATTAAAAGAAGTTGTCTGCCGGCAGAAGAAAGTTCCCCTTGCTCTAGTTTATTCATATCACAATTGGGGTTTTTGAGGAGACAGAACTAATTTCCAAAGTCCAGAACAACAAAACTTGAATTTCTTATCCAGTTTTGTCTTGGATGCAGCCTGGCACTTACTCTTTGTGCTCTGCTTCTTCCTTAGGTTAGGCAAGGTAAGGCAAGGTAGGTATCCTGTACTCGTAGTAAACAGCATATGGCAAGAGAAGATAGAAGTGTATCTTCCTGGTAGAGACAGAGTATGTATTCAATTACTAATACAATCTGTTGCTCTTTGAATATACTCTGCTTATTTTTATTAGTTTTTATTTCAGGTTTTCATAACGAGCAAACATTTATAAATTTGTGAGGAATCTGAATGGCACAGCTTTAATTTTTTCAAATAATAATTTTTAAATAATTGTTTCCACTCCACTTGGGAAATGGTGAATTAATGAAATTCAGATCTTTTTAATTATAGCATCTGAACAGGACTTGAGATTTTGACCTTGAGACAGTCACAAGGACTGGGTCACCTGCACCATTTTACTCATTCCCTTTGCATTCTCTCTCAAGCAGAATTATACCTCTTCTTACTATTTTTCTTGATAAAATCTCTAGACTGAAAACAAAATAGCTAGAGAATACTGCCTGCTGAAGTTTCGTAACTATTTTAATTTTTTTTCTCAGGATAAATTGTGAAAAGTGGCATTGAATTAATCCATTATTGAGAACATCTTAAAGCTATAATGAGGACAAAGTGGTACAAAATGTATTATTTCTCAACAAATCCTTCATGACTGTAACCAGAATAGCAAATGGTAAAAAGTATTACTTTTTACAATAAAAATGTAATAATGACAGAAGACATTGTGTCTTTATTTGATTGTTGTGGCAAACTTATAAATCACAAGGTCTTATTTGAATAACACACTGCATTTTTGTAGAAAATAAGTATGATACAAAAGCTACTGTAGAGGTACTAGAGAGATACTGATCTGGTCATGTCGTTGCAGTGTAGCAGTTCCCTTTTTAGAGACAGCGTGAATTAACAGACGTTAAAGAATTATGGATCTGGTCCATTGTTTAATAATTTTAACACTTAACAGTCTTGTTAAAGCTGAAACAATAATAAGTCCAAAGGGGAAAGAAAGTCTGTAATGATGGATGCTAATCAAGAAAATACCCAGCCTGGGGAATTGGTGCAGGGAAATGCTGTTTTTTCCATGGTTCAGGAACTGTTTTCCTAGCTCTCCTGTGGAAGAAATGGTTGTGATCACTAACACCTTCCTTCCACTCCACGGCATCCCAGTCAGAGCAGCTCCTGGCAACAGCCTTCAAGTTATTTCACCTCTGCTGTAGCACAGCACAGCTCCAGGCGCATCTCTGCCTGATGGTGCAGCACCGTGTCAGACAGCTCTGCTTGTCCCTGTGTGCCCTGGGGCGCCCGTGCAGGGAGTGCAGCATCACAGAAGGATGCTTCTGGGAGCTGCCTGGCTTCCTCATGGGACAGCCACTAAGACCTCTCACCATGTATACAGACTTAACCCACAATCTTGGCACCCTGATGCCTGTGTGCATGCATGCTACTTCCAGCCTCAGAGATGACTTGCAATCATGACCATGACCCAACAGTATGTGCCAAAGAATCTCTGCCTGGGACGGCAATTCACAGCTCTCAGTTTCTGCTATCAGTCCTTTTTCATTGCAGGAGTGAGGAAAACATCACCGTGATGAGGAAGCAGCCACATGGAGACAGAAGCAACTGACACTTGGCTGTAGATGTTGGGAGGCAGGTCCTAGAATCATAATGAATATAGGGACAAATTTCCAAACGATCTATTTCCGTGACAATTTATTAACCAGCACAGTCTTAAACTGCCCACTGGGAGGGCATTTAACACCAATTAGTCCACAAAGAGAAAAGGACTTAAAATTGTTGTCAGTGTCTTGTTCTAAGAGTTTGGAAGATAAGAAGCAAGCACTTCTCACCCCAAACCATACAAGTGGAATTCATATATATCTACATGTATATACATGGTTTATAACTAGAACTGGATGGTGATAACCACTTTATGGCAAAGGTTACGATTCTCTTATCATTGCTAAGTGGAAAGACAATCTGTCTAACAGTAAAAAACAAGTTATTCCTGCTTTTAATGCTGTTTTGACTAAAGTCCTTAATGTTCAGCCACTTCAAATGAAGCAGGGAGCTTAGCTGTTAAAGATGGCTTAATGATGAAAGAGAGTTGGAAACTGGCTTACAGTTACCCCTGCAGGGCTCCCATAGCGCCAGTCTGGTAATGATCATTTTTCAGAGAGCTGGGCACCTCTAGCGTTTGGCTGTGCTGCAGGAATGCCAGTTGTAATTAAACAAGTTAAAAATACTTTTCACAGCATGTTCAGGGTGACAAATACTTCCTGTTCTGCAAACCTGTGAAAACTAAAGCAGCTCTTCTCCCAGAAATATTGTTCCGAAGTACTGGGTTCATTTTTAATGAGTTGGAAGAATTTTGCACAATTTTCTTCAAATCTTTCCCATGCATTTCCACCAAAAAGGTTGCTGTTGTTATCCAAGTTTTGTAGCAGGGCTTCACTCCGCTGAGTCACTGAAGCCTGCCAACAGACCCCACTCCTTCTCTCAATTTGGCATCCAACTGAGCCAGTTGGTCCACAAAACCAAGTTTTCCTAACTAGCCATCTCTACTGACAGGTAGAGGACAGCTCTCTGGTGAAAACGGTGCTAGACAAGGAAGGGCCAAATAGTGGGAAGAAAGCAGTAAAGTAATGGTAGAAAGGGTGGAAGCTCACCCATCACAGGCCAGGCTGTGAGTAAAGCCTAATTTCCACAGTGTGCATTTTGTCAGAGGAAGTACAAGCAGCCACACCCTGGCCTGCTCAGTAGCAGGGTGGGCACATGCACAGTGAAGGAACCCTCACTCTGCCTTCAGTCACAAATGAGAAGGACATGTGGGTGCTGTGAAGCTGGGACTTGCAATGGGCCACATCAGACTGCTGGCAAGGTGCCCTCAAGACATTTACCTGATCTGCTCTGCCAGGATGACCAGTCAGAGAAAATCAGATTTGACTATGAAACTCTAACCTACTGAAATTGATTTAATGACTCTCAAAACAGCTTTCTGACGACAGTGTTTGTTGTGTACCTCTTATGCACACTTTTATGGCAGTGATGTGTAAATAGCTGTGAGACAGGCATAACATTCCCGATAGACTTGTTGGACTCATGCATTGTATGACAGCATCATGACCATAAAGACTGCTCTGTTTCTGTTCCACTACATATGTGAATTTTTGTTTTGTCCTCATTCTCTCTTCATTCACCACCCTGCAGTAAATTTTCTCAGTCAATGAAGTTCTTGTGTACTCTGTACTGTGAGTTAATGAGATGGATTCAATGATGTGACAGCCTGTGATAGCATCAGACTGGCCATGATGGCTGGTACTGGCCTCTCCCATGTCGTGCTCTGAGGTTAGGGAAAAAATTCAGCATGCTTTATTACAGCCCATTAAGAAATTTAATTTTGGAATAACACAAAGGAAAACCAGAATTTGTTTTTCAGCTTTTTTGTTTGGTTTAGGTTTTATATTTGATTTTGGTTTTGTGTGTGTGTGAGTGTATTGGGTTGGCCCTGAGTTGATGGACAGTCTTTAAGACCAATTACGCTTCTCACAATTTACATATTTAAACTGCACAGAAAGGTGGGACTTCCCCTTCTGGTCGGAGCTCACCTGCTGGAAGGTGGGGGGGGCTCCGAGCCTCCCGGCCCCGCCGGGCCAGGCCGGGGCCACTGCCCCTTTCCCCCTTTCCCAACGCTGTGGCACGGACCCTGGGTGGCTGGGGGGGACTGTCCCAGAGCCGCAGGCAGCTAAAACCAGCCATGGACTGCTCACAGCTAAACCCATCCAGCGCGGCTTCTGGGGACCGGCGGGTCCCTCTCCTCTCCATGCGGAGCCGGCAGAGCCAACGGGAGCCGGCAGAGCCTCCTGTCTGCAGCCAGCACACTTCGTGCTGAACTGAAGAAGACACCACGCAGCCAGCAGCACAGAGGGAGCGAGGCTTTCCCCACCGTAAAGCTGAACAAGAACACCCTTCAGCATGGCAGCGTCAGAGTCAGAGAGAAAGAGAAGTGAGTCCCGTGGGACGGAGCTGGAAATGGCAACGGGAGAAAAGAGGGCGGTGCCGCGATTCTGGCGCGCAGCTTAAAAGAAACCTTCTTGCATGCCGTGGTAAGAAGCTGTAATACCACAAACTGTTTGTCTCTTTAATCCATTTGAAGAACATGGGGGGATGGAGTATCTTCGTGTGCCTGTGAAGATTGTGAAGAGTGCCTATGCCAGGCTATATAGAAGTAGTAAGAGGCTGCTAGAGACTTGTGGCGAAGAAAAAGCTTTTGTGTGCAGGCCAAAAGAACTTATCCTTAAAAAGATGAATAACCCCATGTGATGGCCCATGTTTTGTAGTGTGAAGGAACTGTGAGATTTTTCATGGGAGAGATGTTCTACACACAGCAGATTGTTTGTTTCCGGGCGGATCTGCTGTTGGTGGCAGTTTGGGAACCACGTGCAACTGAAGGAAAAACCCTTTTTTCCTTAAGCATAAGAGAGAGACTTTTCAAGAACTGGAACACTGACTAACATCCCATGTTCTGTTATCCCTTGTGTGAGCTAGGTAAAAGGAGAGAAGTGCTGGAGGGGGGGGGGGGATTTGCTTTAATTTTGTTTTGTTATTGTCTCTTTACTTTTAATTCTATTAGTAATAAAACTCTTTCATCGTACTGCAACTGTTTAAGGTTTGTGCCTGCTTTGCTTTTCTCCTAATTCTTATCTCACAGAAGGAAAATAAGTAAGTAATGAATATTTTGAACCAAAACCACTACATTTAATTGGAGTTTCTGCCTGGTTTCGAACTCAACCCGCTACAGTGAGAAAGTCAGAATTGGTATAAAGGCTGTAAGCTGTGGACATGGGTTAACTTCAGGAATGAGGTTTCATACGTGGTAACTTGAGGAGTTCCTCCTCACCATTGCCCTCAGAAGCCACAGAGAACATTAACTGATGCCATGCAGCATTACATTTGAGGAGACTCATTAAAGCTAACAGGAAGTTGCTGGTGATGTATAAAGGTGAATACTGATGTAATCTACTCACACAGTGGTTCTACAATCCCCTCCTGATGTTCCCAGTGACTGCAGTTTAAACTGTAAAGCAAGGTCTCAGGCCCTTCACACCTAGGGTGCAGAACTGCGCTTGTCAGCATGTTTACAAAGTTCTCTCAGTTTTCTGAGACAGTTTGACACAGCACAATCAGTTTTTAATCACCTGTAATACTTCATTTACAGTACCAGTGTAACTATGAGAATTAATTTGCTGTCCATGATCATTGTTAGTGTAATTAATGCCTTGCTTTTAGTTGCCAGATCAAATTACTTAGTGCATTATTTCCTGTGTCACCCCATGACAGTGAAGTCCAGAAAGGTATGCCTGGCTTCTTAAAAAAAAGGGTGACTCAAAGATAATTTACTAAACAAAATTTCCTTCTGTCCTGAAATTGTAAAGAAGCAGAGGGCCCAGTAAGGATAGTGAGTATGTGAACGCAAAATGGGTAAAAAGGAATTGATTGTGCCTATTTCACTTCCAGAATGACTGGCCATCTTGGCTCTGATAAATCAAGTGACACTGTCTTTATTAATAAACACTGGTGTTAATACTAGAAGGGAAAATGTTGGAAAGTAATTAGGAGTTGGCAATAAGCTGTCATTCAGGACAGAGAACAAAGGACAGATCTGCTGTCTTCTCACTCTGGTCTCTCTGTTTCATGCCAGCCTGGGCTCACTCCCCACAGTCAACAGAACCAGGCAAGCACAAAGGTGAGCTTCAAACTGCCCCCAAGCAAAGCCTCCCACAAAGTCCTTGCTGCTGCTGCCATCTCCCATGCAGGCTGAAAAGATCTGCCCTGCGCTGCACCCGAGTATGAGGCAGCCTCAGTGCTGGCTTCAGAGCCTCTGCAGGAGGCAGAAGTCACAGGGTGAGATGGGGAAGTAAGACTGCAGAAGGAAAAGGAGAGTGGCACAGGCAGAGCAAGACTGGATGCTGGTTTTTTCATGGGAGACCCCTGGATATCTGTGTGTGTTGCTCCTGAGCTAGAGGATGTGAATAGGTTTGTCTCTGTTTACACCTTTGCACCCTGCCGTGCTTCTGGCCTGACCTCCCCAAGCTGGCCAGATACAACAGCCTGAGACCACAGCAAGGACCAGAAGAAGGCATATTGATCCTCTCCTCCAGTCATGGGCCTTCCTCCCCTCTGTGTCAGGCCTGGGTGGGTGGGTGGCATTCACAGTACTTACAGATGCTGTATGCCCCATGAAGAAGCTTGCTGGGTTGGTTAACCCAGGCAGCTCACAACGTGCTGCTGTCAAGGTCCCAAGGCCTTTGTGGCCAAATCTGGCAGGACACGCAACATGACGCTAGTCCTGCAATGACAGCCTCTGTCCTTGATCACTGAAAACTGCAGGCTTCCATCACATGGAGAGTCATCCTGACCCTGCTCTTATATTGTTGAGATGAAGCAGAAATCCTACGTTAAGAGGCTCTGGTCCTTCAAGACAGCCCCTCAGATAAACACATTATACCTAAACAGTTAATTAATTTTAGAATGACCTATTAAAGAGTATATAATGTTTTCACATTACAGTTAAATAGAATCTCCTGTAAAAACAAAGGTGTTTCAGCAAATAAAAACCTTGCAAAAAATAGCACTTGGAAAAGTATATTTTTAAACTTCCAATCATGTTTATTTTTGAAGCCCTGAAATTTAATTCATGTGTTGAATAAATACCCTTCAAATATCTTAGTTACCATTCACATCACAAAGGGTAATATGTTCTCTTCTGTTCTTTAGCAACATCAAAAATAACCAAGTACATCCCTTCAGATGCTGCTGGAGGTGGGTCTCCCTGCAGGATGATGGGAGGTGAAAAGAGAAGAGGAGAAATACATGTCACCTCATGGTTCCTGCGAAGCTTGTGTCATGCTGTCTGTTTCAATGTTGCAACACACTGAGTTCAAAGCAAAAATGGTTTCATAACAAAGGGACATTTGTGATGAATTGTTGCCATAATGTGTTACCATAAGGTTTGCCAGGATTGGTGTGCTGTCAGCAACAGTCATTCTATAAAATACATCCCAATTCTAGTGCATATAGGAACTGTCTTTGAGTGGCTAAATGGTAGCTATATGAATACATAAAAATGCCGCTGATGATGTAGAGCATTTGGGTATCAGTAAATAAAACAATCCCTTTAATCCTTCTGCTTCCTAGGTAAATAGTGGAGCTATTTGCATAGGCATAAGCAACATTAAAGATGTCTGTGGTACCATGAAGAAATGCAGCTTCACCACAGGGAAGTTTGCAAGAAGGGATAAAAAAGGAGCTGTGAAACAGGGGCAGCAGGAAGGAGCTGTAGACCAGTTACCCAACTCTCCCATGAGCCCAGTAAGGTCAGTAGTGGCTGTTGTTCATAACCCCCACAGCTTAGGCTGCTGTCTCTTGGCCACCTCTCTGGAACATGAAATGAAAGCTGAGTTGCATATGGGGATGCCGTACCCTTCCTCCAGAGGTGCAGGACACACCACTACTCTGTGCAGCCATGCAGCTTCCAGACAGCTTTGTGGAAGGCACCACTGGTGATGCAGTTGGGGCAGTGGAGGAGTTCATGCAGTAGATGAGGGAATATCCATGGGACTGATTTGTGTCAGGTGGCCTCCACACACAACTACAATGTTTGCAATAGCCGAGCTGGCTATTCTAAAGCTGGTTCAGGCCTGTCTATAGACACTGGAGAACAGAAATAGCCTGCAGGCAGTTCTACTTTAAGGTATTTCTACATCAGTGTTTTCCAGCTCATAATAATATAGCAGAGTGTATAGGAGGTTTGCTGGCTTGGCTAAAGATCCTCTACGTCACTATCCCCCATTCTGGTTATGTGCATAACAACTCAGCTCTGTTTCATTTTGTAAACCAAAGAGACTAACTTTAGCATGAAGACCAAATAGAGGTACAAGCCAATAGTAGTTCTATATAAAAGAGGTAATTTCTGTCCTTTGAATGAACCTGGAGAGCAGCTCAGTACCCCTGCTCTCTAGGGGCAAATAGTGGCTGTCTTCTTCTTGAGGCATTAGTCCTTATCACAGAAGACGACCCTCCCTACCACACTGAACACTCTCCATGGCACTCTTAGCAGAAAATTCAGTACAGGGATGCAGAACCCAACTCTGACTCACAAAGAGAAAGACACTGCAGACGGTAAGAGCTGAATAGGAATAGGAAGGGAAGGGAGAAATAGAGGGTTGTGTTTGGTAAACCTGGGCACTGTCCTGGTGAGTATGGTGAGGTTGTGCTGCCATTCTTCAGCCTCCAGCATGGTTAACAGATTGAAATGTGGCCCCCTGAAGCCCAGCCATGAGAAGAGTCTAGTTTCGGTGAAGCTGTTCAGTATGTTCATCAGTGGCCTGCATGGTGACACAGAAACCCCCTCACACAGCAAATCTTCAGGTAACACCAAATGAAGAAGATTAGCCTAGCAGGGAACAGCAACACTTCAGTCTAGAATCACCTTGAAGGTAAGGCACCTCAGGGTGTCAATCCAGATACTAGTAGCCCCTGAGGCTTAGCCATAAGAAGCAGAGGGTTTGTCTACTGGGCAGGACAGTCAGAAGCACAGCACAGCTGGGGAGTGCCAGGCTATGCCACCACCCTGCTGAAATAGACCAAAGGACTTGCAGTGGACTGCAGGTAGAGGCACTTGCTGTGAGCAAGGCCAGATGCCCACTGAAGTGCATCAGATGGAGTAAGGCTTTTGGTCAAGGGATGCTTTCATTGCCCTCTACTCAGTGCTACTGCTCTCCCAGAACAGAGCCTGGCTAAGGAAGGATTTGGAAATGAGGTCTAGGAGAATACTGCCAGGATAGACATGGCTGCCAAGGGGAGGCTTGAGGAGGTGATGTTCAATCACAAGAGAAGGGGCCAAAGCTCAAACAGCTCAACAGCCAACAGCTCAAAGGGGATGTAGAAACATGACAGAGACAAACTCTTCCTGAAAGATGATACAGAAAACAACAATGGCTGCAAGCGTGCCTTGAGAAGGTCAGAGTAAACATGAGGAAATTTCTTTCCTAGGTGAGGAGTTCAGCACAGAAGCAGGCTGTTCAGGGAGGCTGGAAATCCTCCCTGAAGGTTTTCAGCACTGGAAAGAGCCAGAGACAATGGGTGGGTAAAATGGTGCATAAAGAAGTTCTACTGACAAAAAAAAAAAAGTGTAAGAGTAAGTTCCTGTGTTACTTCTTAAAATTCAGCTATGGACAACAGCTGTACTCAAAATGACTGCACAGCTCTGGGATTTCACAGCAGGGATGTTGTACTCTAAAAGAAGGATGTACGTGGTGAGGCGTGCCACGGTGACCAAGGTGGGGATCTGTCACAGGTCCTTCCACTTCGAAGAAGTGAACTGCCCAGCTCCCTGAGCACCTCTTTTCTCCTGCTCTTGGAGAAGGGTAAGAAGGTGCCTGAGGCAAGGAGGAAAGGCCATCTGTAATGTGATTAGGGCTTGACTCTGCTGTAAGCCTTTTAATGAGGCACTGAGCATAAGGGTTCCCTCCTTTCATTGAAAAACAAGAAAGACTTGTTGATCATTCAGCAGTGCTCCACATTTCTGCCACTTTGCTGCAACCTGGGCAAAGGTTTGATCACTGCAGGGCACAAGGTGGAGCAAACAAACCTTTGCTTGCCCCTCCTGTGATCAAATCTCTGCCAAGGATGTAGAAAAGAAGCCGGGCCTGCTGGGACCCACATTGGATCCACAGCACATGTCCCAGGTGTGTTTCCATCCCCTCCAACGACCCTCTCTCAAGGTCTGAGAAAGACCACTGAGAGGTGTCACAGCAACCAAGGGAGGACACTGCCTGCATCTCATTTCTGAAACCTTTTCATGTATCCTGCTGCAGAGTTTAAGGTGTAAAGAGTAAGCCTTGAGTGCCAGCTTATGTTATTTTGGTGTTTTTGCTGTGCAGATGCACCATCCTACTGAACCAAAGGACTGAAGAAAGCACTGCGCCCGACCTGGGCCATGAACATGGAGCTCAGTTTCCATTTGACTAATACATCCATTCACTGGGTTTTTAAAATTTTTCTAACAGGGGGTGAAAATCACCCATTACAGTGTATTCTCCACGTCCCAAGACCCACATGTAATTTCCAGCAGCTCTCCTCAGCATTCCACATTACTAAATCAATCTCTATTTAAGTAAGAGAGTGATATTTATTTCTTAATTTTTAATAATGTATTTTGTGATTTGTTACAGCCTTCAGTGTTGTATTATTTATTTATTGTACCTATATGGTGCCCTGCTACACAGTAATAGAGGAGTTACAGAAATTAGACACCTAAGCAAAACCAAGTTCAATAATTTTGCTACATCTAGGACTAGATCCAAAATTAACAAAGGAGGAAAACTGCAATGCAGGAACAATACCGCAATGTTTTTGCTCCCAAGTTTAATGGACCCAGTGGTAGCAAGCTGCAATACTCAGAAAGATCAATCATCAGTGCAAGAAAAATTAGAACTGGATCATAACATATATCCCAAGGTGTTTCAGAAATAAGTAATTTGTTGTGGAGTTCTTAAAAGTTAATAATAAATTTGTACACAAGCTCAAATGAAACAAGTATCAAGGTTTTCTTTTCATCCCTTCCTTATATTCTCCCTGCAAAGGTGGTTCCCTTTCAAAATACACTAAAAAGTCTTCATCTCAGGGAAAAAGACCAATTTACCTCAAAAATGCCTACATTCATTAGGTAATATCTCAGCACCATTCATTTGGTAGCAAAGTTCCCACCAGCTTCAGTAGGCTGAAGTTTATCTTAAGCAGCCGAGTTAATTCATCACTGAAACCTGAAAGCATGAAAAGCAGGGGGTTTGGGCCTTGCCCGCACTTTGTGCTAACCCTTGAGGAAGTCATGGTTCTGCCTGTCGAGGCATGACAGCTACAGCATGCCTGCTTCCCCAGAGTTTGGCTGCAAGGAACCCCAGGGGCAGTCCAGGGACACAGCCCCTGCTTTTCATGGGAGCACTGTCAGTGATCACACTCTTGCACGGCAGGGGGTGGAAGAAAGTCAGATGTAGACTGTATTTAGTCAAAATGACTATACAAATCCCCATCCTTCATGGTGCATGGTGCATGCCTCTGGTACAGAGAGGAGGTGGAGCTGCCAGGAATCAGCACTGTAATGAGTTCTCCCTTCAGGAAACCTTTACTGAACTAAACAAAACTGGTTCTGGTGGAGCTGGTTCAAATTTCTCAGGCTTTGATCACTCAGTTTACAAACTTCAATACTTCTGACATCTCTCTGCAAAACTCCATGTCTCATTCACTTCCCTCAAGACTGCATTCAAGAGATTTTTGGCTGATGGGTCTTCTTTCCATGATGCTTCTTCCCCAGCTTCACAAGCACTCCTGCCCTGCACAAATACACCCTTTTTCAGGGCTATTTTCCTGTTGTTTTGAGGCCTATCAGTGCCTCTGAGTGGTGCCCCAGCTGCCAGGCCAGTCTTTGATGAATGTCATACCATGGCACAGTGTCCCTCACCCCAGCTGCCTGCTTGCTGGACTGCTCTAAGTCTTCACAGTTGACAATAAGACAATTTATATCCTGACTATCGGGATATTTGGGCTGTTGGCTGAACCAGCAGCAGAGGTGATCATGTTGAGTCTTCCCCTGCTTGCCACAGCCTTTCAAGGTGTTGTGCTTCCTCAGACACTAGAATGAGAGCAGGACAAATTACTTGGTTTCATTTCTGCTTTCTGTAGCTGATGGAATGGGAAGGGTCTGGGCAGGAATTACAAATCCAACAGTGAGAGACTCAGCAATCTCAAAACCCAATTGGAATAGTTCCAGATGGAAAAACACCTTTTTTTTGCCCCCAGGTCTGGCTGTCTGAATCATACCTAAGAGGAAATTCCAAGAAAGCAATCTTCGGATCATAGGTTTCTGAGGATGGTACATCTTTGATGCACTATGCAATTGTCACTAGCCTTGGCATCGGGGTCTGGTTTACAAAATACAGAATAAAAACTCTTCAGTTTTAATTGAGAAGGGCATACAGACAAGACAAAGCAATCCAAGTGAGCTTCTTAACTTGGTAACTCACTGACTGACCTCAGTTAGCCAAGGCAGTTTAGAGCCAGCCACAGCTGGCTCCAGAAGCTTTTTAGCTCATCAGTGTCAGAACTGAGTCTTTGGTGGGGAGAACTTGAGCCTGGCTCCCTTCAGAGGCAACCCTGACTGTGTCTAGACTAGCCAAGCTCAATGTGAGCAAGGTGAAATGAATGCCCCACTGAGGCAGAGTAGCAATGCCATTTATGCTCTGACGCATGAATTGAGAGCCTGTTTTGTGGTGAGGACTTAGCAGCAGACCCAGAGGGTGGTGAGTGCTCTGGCAGCCCTGTCCCTGTCAGAGCTCACGCTGCCTGCCCAGCCAGTGTGGCTTGCTTTCTGACGCTGTGGTCCTCTCATCAAATGCTGCCACTGAATGAGAGCTGTAGCACACATAACCAGACGCAGCTGCTTCCTTCTTTTAGGGGGTATGCCAGTGCTTCCTCTGCTGACGTGCCTTGCACCATGACACAAGGCCATAAGAAGTGTCCTGCTGGATCCAAGAGACAATTCATCCCTCCCTGTATTGTGTCTTTTGTGATGCTGCACTGGGAGGGCTTGTGAGCCTGGCCATGACCTGCCTGGCCAACCCCTGCCCCTGTATGCAGATTTCCACACACTTCTCCAGAAGAGAGGGATGTGGTGGGAGGGATCCAGAGTCTATCTCCCCACACAGCTCTTCTAGAAGCCCTTTTAGGGTCTTCTACTCTCTAATTTGCCCGAGCCCACATGGGGCCCACAGACACTGTCCACTTCTGCCATCTCTTGTAGCAGCAAATTCCTATGCCAACCTTGTAGAGAAATGTTTTCTTTTACCTGCTTTAAATTGATCTCTAGTGCTCCCGCATTCTACTTTTATGGGATTTGAGATTTAGTGAATCACAATATTGAATTCACCTTATTGCTGCCTACATGGTTTTGTAAAGGACATTGCTTCTTTTCATGGCTGCAAAGTAAACATCCTGAAACAATATTGGAGATTTCCATTCCCTTTGCTCTTAGGAGACCTGTAAATCACGGAATTCACCACTCATTTAAGAGAGAAGCACAAGCTTTAGACCCGGCTTTTAGTGACAAGCGGTGTTTTCACATGATTAGTTTCTGAGTTTCTCACAGGTCCTTTCCACAATTAACTGCTCTGCCTGAAGGAAAGGAATTAGCTACTTCCCTGTTTTGCATGCTCACGAAAATACTGCCAGGAACACACCTGCAATTTTAGCTCAAATACCTTTGAAAATCCATAGGCCAGTTTTGAAAACTACTCATGACTTCTTTAAGCTATGTAAATACTTTTCTTCTAGGTAATGTCTTGCTGAATTTTTGAATTAATCATTCAGACATTATTCTCATTAGTGCTCCCATCAGTTAGCCCTGAAAACTGTATGGCACGACTTGCTGAAAAGTACAGAACATTTTGATGACAATCTTCAGAAAGTCTGGCCATAGATACGATGGGCTCACTAACTAGTCCATGCTAGCACGCTCTAAAGAAGAGTGGGAATCTTTAGCAATCTGCCCCAGAAATCTACATACCAGTTTCTCCCTCTGGCAACAAAACCAAATAAAACAGGCTGACCACAAAGGGACTGCCTGCATACTAATTTGCCCAAATTTGTAAGGTGCCTTGAGATAAAAGGTGTTATGAGGACTCTGGGAATGGAGCCAAAACATGTCTCCCTGATGTAGCCCTGAGTAATTCTGTGCAGCTCTACCACAGGAATGATCTTTCTGTTCTCCTAAATCTGCTGGCTGCCTGCGTTGCTCTATTTCATCTTAGTTGTTAGAAAACAACTAGCTCAAGGCCTTGAATCAGCAATAAATTAACTTTTTTAAACAAAAAAACATAGCACACCCAGTAGATCAACTGACCTTTAGCCCTGAAGACAAAACTCAGAAGTACATTACTGTTTGTTTTGTGATGCACCAGGCAACACTCTGGTCCTTTGCATCCTCATGTGGTGCTCCTGCTGTTAGGGCTACACCATCACAATGCCACAGTGATTCAGGCTCTGAATAACCTGGAGTTTCTTCTCCTGGAGCATGTTAATAGGTTAAGCTCACAGTTGCTAATTTTATAGTATTTCAAAAGATGGTTATATATTTATGCATTATTTACTGCACAAATCTAGCATGATACCTTATTTACAGCAGTATTAACAGTATTTATTATTTATTATGTTCCTATGTTAATATATATTCCTTCTAGCAAGACTTTTTGCAGTGTTGTTTGTTGAGTTCAGTTTCTGGAGTGAGTATTCTGCAGAGTAGATAGTACCGTCCTGTGGGCTGAGACTGCTGAAATCTAATTAGCTTGGCTAAGAAATGCCATTCACTTCTGCCTGAGCCATGTTTTATAACTTGGGGATGGATTGTGGTTAGCTCTGGCTGGGTATAAACAACCATGAAGAGGGATGCAAGGTATTTGCTCTCCTCCTCTATGTGGTGTGCTAGTGCAGAGTCCCATAGTCACAAGTTTCTTTTCTTCTGCCTGTGAGCCTGGGCAGACCCACAGACTGCTGCAGCTGCTACAGACATCCAGAGAGTTTTGGACACAGCTGTCCCCTTCGTTTTTCTCCCTTTGAGGGAAACCAGAATCATGGTAAATAGAAAATTGCACAAGCCTCAGCTGATCCAGACACTGGGTGGTTAGGACGGTGATTTCTTACATGACATTGCTTTTGCAGCAGAAGCTCTAGCTTAGAGTTATTAGACCTTCACAAAAAGGCCTTGCTAAAATAAATTATTTTTGCTGGGGAATAGAACTATACAACAAAGACATGTCCAGTCCTCTGTGGCTTAAACTCAGCAACTGACCTCCTGTTTTGGAGGAACAGAGCCTGAACGGTCTGTCTCTGAGAAAAGCTACTCTTGGGCAAATCAGAAATAAGTGTTGAAGACTGTGAAGGGCTGGAAGGCCCCTGGTAGCAGAAATAGGAACCCAGATTGAATACAAGCTTCAAAACAGTGGAGACCACAGCTCCATCCCTCCTCAGGAGTGCTGGCAAGCTTCTCCCTGAAAGCATGGGGTGGAGGCTTCTTCTGAAGAGTGTTCAGCTTTGAGTGGTCTTCAAGACCCACCTTCCATTCCCACCCTGTCAAATGCACTGCCAGTCCACTTCTACATACCTAGAGCCAGGTCCAGTGGTCTGATTTGCTTACATGTTTTTGGGCCTATTCAAGAATTACCTGTCCTAAAGTAGGTCTCTCTCCTTCCAGCTCTGCCACCCTGGACCTCATTTCTCCAGGCTGGCACACTTTAGTTGCACCTTCTTCCATGACTTGTCATTGCAAGAGGCTCTGGAGGTCGCTCTGAGACACTCCTCACTTGGTGGTGGCTGTTTGCCATGCAGCCCTTACTGCTATTAGGTGCTGAGGACATCTAAATCTCAAAGACAGTAGGTTAGGAGCTTCTTAACCCAACTAATTTTTAATGGGAACACTGTCCCAGGTGGGTTTGAGATATTGTCTGAGGCTTCAAGGACTTTCATGGCCTAAAGTTATTTGGTCATCGCCATGTCAAATGTTTTTGAACCACCCAGCTCCCTTTATGTCTGTGAGGTGTGTTATTTGTGTCCTGATTTTTCTAGTTACTCTGTCTTTTTATCTTTGGTCCCCCATATTCTATTCAGTCGACTCTCTGAACCAAGGCCTCTTCATTTTGCCAGCTTGACTCTCCTCCTCTGGTCTTCTCAGCTTGCCTCACTATTCTCCCTCCTTTGGTTTTTCTGTCTGCACCAAAAACACTAAAACTGTCTCACATCACCTCTGTTGACAAAACTGTTGTGCGTACTCGTTGATTTTCACACTTATCCTGACTCATTCCTACTAACAGTGGTGGAAAAACAGTTGTTTATCTCAATTAAATTTTGATTGGCAATTAGCATCTACCTGTCACTATTATTCAGTTTTCTCCAGTGTCCCCTTCAGCTGCTTTCTATGCTATTTTTTCACCTGGTTTCCATGAGAACCATTTCAATGTATCTTTATCCTGCCAACCCTATATTTGGTTCCTGTCAGGAAAGAACAAATAATATACTCTCAGGCAACATTTGAGGCTTCAGCTGCTCCAGCAGCACTTAGAATATGGTGAGAGTCACCTCATCAAAATGTATCCAGGACCCTCCATGGGCTCATATCCTTCTATACCATAATAAATGGAAGTCTATCCCATAGCACACTGCCAGTGTACACCCAGCTTCAGGAGACAAAAGCTTTCCAGGTACACCTCAAATCTCCAACTGTAGCAGGGAACAAGAACAAAGAGGGTGTTCTGGTATCCTTTTCCTTGAGAAAAGAGCTAGCTTCCTTTCAAATCTCACCAAACAGCCTGTGTGATGGGCAGCTGGACTTCAAATGTGATCTCTTCGTTCTGTTTTGCTGACTGGCCTTGTGAGAGTTCCTTCTGGAAGTTCACTGAGCCATTCACTTGCAGTTTCACTGTGAGAATGAGATGGAAGATATAGGGCTGCTCTCCTCCAATGGGACTTGCAGTTCCCTGGCACAGAGAAGCAAAGGATGAAACTTTGAAAAGGTCCCAGCTAGGATGGCCAGGTGAATGGCCCCTTAGGAGTCAGAGCAGGACATAAACCCTCTTGAGTGGCAGTAAAGAACAACACAGGGATCTCTCAGTGCCCTCAGGGCAAAGCAAGTGCAACAAAGTAAAGATGATGTAATTTGTGTGACAGACATTGGTGAATAACGCAGTGCTGTATACAGCCTCCAAGAAACTTATACTAAAGGACTATTTACTTCACAAAGCTGTCCCTCACCACCCAGCAAGAATATTTTTAAAAACCATTAGCTGGGCTTGGCATATATGAGGGCTCCTAAACAGTAATAGTTCATTTTTTGCCAACACATCAAATCTTGTCCACCTACAGCCTTATGACAACACCAGTTATTATATCTTTAAAACATGGTGATTCAGATGGTTGCGTATCCCTCTGTATGGAGGTGCTTGTTTCAGTTCAGCACCTGCTTTGGCTTAGGGAGATAGTCCTTACATTGTGGGGAGTAACAAACAGCTGGCAGTCAGTACGTAATACTGCTCTACGCGGGTTTGTGAGAGCATATCCTAATTTCATTTTATATCTAGCCTGAATGGGAGTGCATGACATGAGGGCCAGTGGTGTTTGCACCAGTTAAATTATCTCAGTGTAACCTTGTCAAAGTCCAAAGTCCAAGATACATCCATGACGACTTTGACATGCTTAGTCAGAGGCTCATGTAATTACTTGTAATTACTTATTCCATGTATGAGAGCAGTATGAAAAAGGAACAGTCAAACTCCAGTTCTTCAGGAAGACAGTGGAGGCAGCATCTTCAGCTGTGCTGAAGTAGCTACAGTGAATACTAGATAAGATGAATGTGAAGTACTCAGTAAGAAAAAACATCAAGTATTGCAATACTTTTAGCAAGTCTTTCAGTAAATTCCCAACTCATTCACCATTTTTCACCTCATCTGGATCAAGGCAAAAGGCCTCAGAGATTAACTCTCCAAATGCTTTATGAAAATAAGCAAAAAGATGGCCTTGCCATCTTCGCTCATCCTCCTCTCCCTCCTAAAGCATTTTCATGTGAGTCTGCTGGGAAGGAGCAGAGGTGGAAGAATGAATAAAACAGGCAGAGGTACTGAGAGGAGAAGCTGACTGATAGCCAGGGCAGAGAGACATGACGGTTCCCAGGTGCAGAGAATTAAACAAATCTTCTGCATTTGCAGGGCAGAGGAGGTCTAGGAGTGGAGGGGAAATGAGGATGTCTCTTTCAGACCGAATCACTGCCTCTTTGTGTCTGACTTGTTTTGACTCAAAGTTTCTTACAGCTTGGTCAGACCAGGTGAAGGAAAAGTAAGTCCTAAAAATTGTCCACTCTCTCTCTTACCTTGCCTAAGAAGATATACTATTTCTCTCTTGAAAAGTGTTCATATTCCATCTTTAGACTCGCTGTGAGCAATGCTGTTGAATTTTTGGTGTCTTCTGCTGCCTTATGCTCTTGATGTTTATTCAAATGCTGTCAGCTAGTTGACCTGGGTTGAATTCTGTCTGTAATCTGGAGATAAGAAGATCTGTCTCCCACACATAGCCCATTAAACTTTCTAGAAAAACTCCAGATACAAATATCTGGAAGCAGATTCTTAAGTAACTTGGTGATGTGGACAAGGAAGTATGACTCATAACTCAGAGGGTATGACACTTGTGCAAACTTTGGAGTTTTTATTTCCAGATTGTTCCATTGATGGATTTTCTTTGAAATTTCATTTGTTCTTTGCTCAGTAACTTCCTGACTTATTTTATGAGATGTATTTGTCCTTGACATTAGTGGAGAGATGGAAATGCCCATGCGGAAGTGAGGCAGACGTGAGAGGGAAAAACAGGGTTGTGACAAAGATGCTGCCACTTTGTGGAGCTCCTGCCTGACATTAAGAAGATCTTGTCAAATATATTCTGTTCCCAAACAAAGCTTATTGATGTTTATGCTTGCTGTGATTCTGAAGCTAACACAGATGTATAAACTGACATCCTGACACGGACCTGACATCCGTCAGCTGTGTTTGGTCCATATGGTCAGCAGAGTCGGGACAAACCTCTGCCCTGGGAGGACTTTGCCATCACCTTCAGCAGAACTTCATCACAGAGAACTGGTCATCAAAAATACATTGAATAGCCTGAAAACCTTGTTAAAAATCCTAAAATACCATCATGTTTGTCAATTAGAGTCAGGTCTGCTTAATCACAACTTGTTTGCCAACATCCAATTTTATCAGCTTAATGAAAAAAAAGAAGAAAGTCAAATCTTATTCACGTGTCCTATTAAACTAGTTTCTGCTTTAATCTGTGTGATGCTGAGACAATGCCAATAAAACAAGCATGATTTAATCAGCTCTGACTGTTCTGATCTGACAAGCACCTTCATTTGGAGAATGATTACTTGGCTATCCATAGAATATTCATGGACTCCACAGGGTATTCAGCTCTCCCTCTATACTTGCCAAAGATTTCTGCTGGAATTATAGGTCTTGTTGCCTGACATGTGTAGAAGAATAATATTAGCCATTCCAAATACATTTAGGAATAACAAAGCAAAATTAAATTATGATCTATATTCAAACATGTTTTTCCAAACTTAAGCAGACTGTTTGTTGTTTCTTCAAGAGTGGGGGAGATTCGCTCTCTCCAAGGAATGGCTGCTAAGGAGCCGTATGTGGGACACGGCACTAAATATTCCTCTTGTGTAGGCCGCTCACTCGATGATCAAAGGCGTTTGTGGTTAACAAATTTAAATTTTGCACCTCTCTCTAAAACCAAAACACTGCTTGAATGCCAGTGGTGCCAATCAGTATTTTTCTGCTACTCTTGCTTGCATGCATTTTATGACCTTACCTGTCCCAGGCTGTCTGGGCTGTGTACATTGTTCAAATACCCTTAAAGTCTGCTTACATAAGAAATGCTAATTGAGGGGAAAAATAATCACTCCAGTTTACAGAAGTATTTGCAAATGTGGAACACCATTTTTGCCCGCATTTGGGAACTGGGTGGCAAAATTTGATCACTTTATGTTTGACTGTTATATTGGAATTATAATCTTATTTATTTTGACTCCTCCTGATTCTTTCTAGCCATTGGGAGATTTATAGAATTCCAGAGTGGTTTGGGTTGGAAGGGATCTTAGAGATCGTCTAATTCCAGCTCCCTTACTATGAGCAGGGATACCTTCCACTAGACGAGGTTTCTCAAAGATCCATCCAACATGGCCTTTAATACTTCCATGCTTCTTGTCAACCTGTTCCAACCTGTTTTACCTTCACAATAAAAAATCCTTCCTAATGTCTAATCTAAATCTGCCTTCTTTTAGTGTAAAGCCTTTCCCCTTGTACTATCACTATCTGCCCACTTAAAAAGTCACTCTCCCCATTTTTTATAAGCCCCCTTCAAGTACTGGAAGGCTGCAATGAGGTCTCCTGGTGTCATAGGTTAGCAAGCATAGTCCCGGAAGGGATGTCCTTGCTAAGGGGTGCTTACAGTTTCCTCTGGGACCTGATAGAACCTATCAGCTGGCCAGTTTGAATATGGACAATTCTTTAAGCCACTTAAAGTTGTGACCACCTCTGTGATCCACACTTAAGAACAGACAAACTCCCCTCCAATCTCTCTCTCGTTTCCGGCGCTGGGACAGGTGGCTGCGGGGCCCGTGTGGGGGCCAGCGGGCCCGGCCAGGCCCTGCTTGGGCCAGGCCGGGCCGGGCCACGGCCATCCTGGAGCCATGGACCTGTTCCAGCCATGGAACCCCCCCCACTGCCTTGCCGTGGGCAGCCGGAGCGGCTCAGCTCTCCCCCCTCTCCACTGTGATAAGAAAAATTCAACATTCCAGCTGCAAAGCTGGAAGGCCGAGGTGAGATTAACCCTTTTACTGCTGTGAAGAGCTGAAAACCTGAGGGAAGAGAGAGAGGAGATGCTTAAAGCTGAAATTCTGTTGTGAAGCTATGATATATCAGAGTATCCTGTTGTAATTTCATGAAGATATGGGGGGTGGAGTGTTCAACTCGTAAGCAAAAGCACCTGCACTGAGATAGGCAGATGCTGACACAGCTGTAATTTGATGAGAAGTTTGGACAGGGAGAGATGGACCAGATGAGGACTTTTTGCTCCAAATGGGAAAGGAGAAAACCTCAGTCCCTAGAGATGGACCAGATGAGGACTTTTGCTCCAAATGGGAAAGGAGAAATCTCAGTTCCTAGAGATGCTCCCAGAGATAGTCCTAACGATGAAGATGAGGAAGACCCTTTGCTCCCAGGGAAGGAGAAGGGCCTCTGTTTTTGTTTCTGAACGGCTCAACCTTAAAAATTGTACCCCAAAAAACTTCAAGAGTGGACCCTCAAAAGCAGTTGCGGGAAAAGCTGCAAGTCAGGGGAAGGGACTCACATCGTGAGCAGAGAGACTCCTCTTCCTAAATGGACTGAACAATATTTGGAAGTGGGCGGCTGTCTCATTGTGATAATGTTTTCATAGCACGAGTAAGAAGAGACTTCTCTTTCTAAATTGACTGAACAAGGTTATTGTGGAAGTGGTAAACAGACTGAACATCTTAAGGGTTGTCTTTTTACATTGTCAGTGGGAGAAGGGAGGAAGGTGGGGGGAGGAGGAGAGTTCTGAAGGTGGTATAATTTTTTTTTTCTTTTTCCCTTCTTTTAGGCCTGTTAATAAACTTCTTTATATTCTTTCAAGTTTGGTGCCTGCTTTGCATTTCTCCTAATTCTTATCTCACAGAAGATAAACAGTAATGAGTATTTTAGACCAAACCACTACACCCTGGAGGTTTCTCTTCTTCATGTAGAACAACCCCAGCTTTTTCAGTGTGACATCACAGGAGAGGTGCTCCAGCCCTCAGATCATTTTTGTGGCATCCTCTGGACCTGCATCAACAGATCCATGTCCTTCCCGTGCTGGGACCCCAGAGCTGGATGCAGCACTGCAGGTGGGGTCTCAGCAGAGCAGAGCAGAGGGGCAGAATCCCCTCCCTGGCCCTGCTGGCCGCGCTGCTTTGGATGCAGCCCAGGACACGTTTGGCTCTCTGGGCTGTGAGTGCCCATGGCTGGGTCATGTCCAGCCTCTCACCCACCAGCACCCCCAAATCCTTCTCAGGAGCAGGACTGCTCTCAGTGAGATCATCTCCCAGTCTGTGCTCTTGTCTGGGATTTCCCCAGCCCAGGTGCAGCACCTTGCCTTTGGCCTTGTTGAACTTTATGTATTTCTCACGGACCCACTTCTCAAGCTTGTCCAGGTGCCCCTGGATGGCATCCCATCCTTCCGTTGTGTCACCTGCACTGCTCAGCTTCCTGTCACCTGCAAATGTACTGAGGGTGCACTCGGTCCCACTGTCTCTGTCACTGATAAAGATACTGAAGACCCCAAGCCTCAAGACAGCCCTGAGGGACACCACTCATCACTGGCCTCCACCTGGACATAGAGCCATTGACTGCAACTCTCTGGCTGCATCCATCCATCCAATTCCTTATCCACTGAAAAGTCCACCCTTCAAATCCATGTCTCTCCAATTTGGAGATAAGGATGTTTTGTGGGACCATGTCGAAGGCCTTACAGAAATCCAGGTAGATGACATCACTTCATCTTGGCTGGCCAACCTTGTACCCTACTCTGCTGCAATGTCTGCTGTGGTTTTTAGATGGTTTTTAGATGCAACTGAGTTGACATTTTGTTGACAGATTTTTATAGCATCAAAACAGGTTGATTCAGTAGCCTCTCTCTAACTTGGTTGCATCAAACCAACAGCACAAGGTATGTGGATGGTGCTGTTGCTGGGACCCACAGATCAGCTGTGGGCCTGGACTGGGGGAGGAGTCAGGAGAAGCCAGGGCACAATCACGTCCATTAGAGCTTCAGGTGTGCGAGTGGTTTAGACTTTTTTTTTTTCTTCTTTTTATTTTTTTTTCTTTTTTTTCTTTTTTTTCTTTTTCCTGAGAACTGGGTCCTAGCACTAGGCTTACTATTACAAGATCAGACTACTAAAGTGCAAATAAAATATTTATATGCAGAATCTTATTGTGAAAACATAATTTTCCTCAGCCATATTGTCACTCCAAAGAACTTGAATTCAGGAAATTTAGGTTTTGCCCAAAACTTGCTATGTCAGCTCTCTTTTAACCAGGGGATACCATTACAGACAGAAGGGTAAGTGATCAGAAGATTACTGTCTCCTGTTTTGAAATACTCTTTCAAAATAAAAGCAAGTTTGTTACTTGAATATGGATATATGAGCAAGCAGCCTCCTATTCTCAAACCATGTCATGCTTGATTTTCTCAATGCTTACAGAAGGTAAATTTAAGAGGTCTTGGTTTTCACTGTTTTTCTTCCACTGAAGACAATGGGAAAAACTTCCAATAATTTTGTGCAAGCATGCTTTGGCCCCTAATGACTCTACTTCTCTCTTTTTCCACATTTTCCTTTTGAACAACAGACAAATGATACATCCTGCTGAAAAACAGCGCCCTGACTAAGGCTGGAGAAAGATTTAAAAATTAATGGAGAGAACTATTACTTTTCTGTACATAATACTGTACACAGGTCTGAAAATTATAGTTCCTATCATTTTAACACATCAAAGTAATTTTTTTAAAGGTGCTACTTTCCATTTTCTGTCCTTGTTAACAATTTAACAGTTTAAGAAGATGTTGTAAAAGTAGTTTACTTCATTGTTTCTGTTTTGCCACAGTGAAACAGTTCCCAGATTTGTCTGGGTGGTTTTTTCCCTAACTTTGAGCAATGAAAAGGGGAACATGTCCTTTGAATATGCAAATTTACCATGGAATCTGTCTTGAGAATTTATAACTGAAAATATCAAAACACATCACTTAGGGGTTATGTAACAGAGGAAAAGGAATGATCAGAGAACATCCCCCAGAAACTCACTCCCTGAATTTCTTTCCTGTTCCTCTGTATCAGCCTGGAGAGGCTGGAAGATGAAAGAAAAATAATCTTGTTTAGTCAATGTTGTCTTAAGCCAACTCTGCATTTGCTGCCAAAGATAATTTCAAATTAGGTTATTGACCCAAAGAGGAATGTGGTGGTAAAAGCCCCTTTTTTCCAGAGTACGTACATATGTCCAAGTAGCCAACTGTGGCTGATATTGCACCATCCCTTGGGCATGACTGCCAAGCTGCAGCACTAACCAAATCCCTGCTTGGTTGCCATAGGGTTTTACATAGCACTTCCTGTGTAAAACTATACTGTTTCTGGAAGAATTGCATGATCTATGCTGCTATCAGCCACTCTAAGCACTCAAGGAGTGCAGCTGCCTGTCTCAAACACAGTTAAAGCCACAGAAGGACTTTGCCATGAGATAAGCACAGAATGGAGTGATAGCCCATGTTTTTAAGGAATAGGGACCTTTTTTCTGCTAAAGCTCTCTCTTTCTATCTCTTCTCTACTCTCTCCCTTTCTTGTATTCCTTGCTTTCCCCTCCACCCACCCTGCACTCCATAACCTTCCATCTGTTCCCAAAGGCGCTGTCCACCATTTAATTCAGAAGTCAGTACCTTTGCATTTGTGTGCTGGGTCACAGCCTGACTCAGGTCCTCCCAGAAAGCTGGCCATGGAGTGCTGGAGCATTTCTTCTCTCTGTGCCAGCAGTCCACACACACACAAACACACCCCACCAAAGCTTGGGAATTAGGCTGCCATTTTCATTGAACTTGCAGCTGCATTCACTGCATGAAATTGTCCATTTCACTACATGCTTTCACTGCTCAGCATGAGGTTACAAGCTTTCTTATGTCATGCCACCACTGTTAATGCATCCGTTGAAAATGTGAAAACCAGCATGTTCAACCCAGACAGCCTAAGTGACTCAGGAAAAGCCTGATTCCAACAGACTGGCTACCTGAGGCTGAAACAGAAATTATGTCTCTTTCCTCTGCTTGTTTTCTTCCCAACCTCGTTCACTGTTCAGACTGAAAAATCCTCTATGCCTGTCCTCATACTTCCAACTTTTCTCTGCCAATATGGGTTGACTGCTGGCTCCAATGAGCATCAGCCAACTGGGCAGGCTGTCTGGTGAGGGCACATCCTTCCTCTGCAGCACCACTGCCCAGGCAATCCACCAATAACTCCTCAATGGCTTGGGCAGAACAGCTCTGCAGTAAAAGACCTTCACTGGAGGGTTTGTGGCATACCCATGCCTGTGGGGAGGCACGTGCTTGGATGGCAAGGCCAAGGTTTAGGATAATGGGTGCTATCACCCCACCTCTGCAGCCCCACAGTATGTAGGTAGCACCTGTCCTGCATCACAACCATGTGGTCATCTCCTGCGAGGCACCAAGCAGAAATGCAGCAGCAACTGTGCACTATAGCCTGCAATAAAATGCAGTCAGCAATAAAACTACACATGGCTGGGAGAGGCTCTCACTAGATGGCAAAAGACAGAAAATGTGTAACTATTATGCTAGATTTTGGAAACCAAAATAAAATTAGCTTCTGATAATAACAGTTATTTCACATCCTGGCTGGTAAAAGAAGCCATATTAATAATACATGGAAAGAAATTAGGATACTATTTCAAAAGTCTCTCTTTCATACATTTCATCAGTATAGAAGAATATGTAGAGCAACAGTTTTCATCCCATGCCAGATAAAGGGAAAACTGTTTTGAGAGGTAAGTCAATACTGTTACTGATGCCCAGTCTAGTGTGTACCATGCTTCACCTGAGGGACATGTAAAAACTTCTGGGATAAGTACAGCAAATACTTCAAAATTTCTAATAAAACTTTAAAAGCCATTTAAATATTAAGTTAATGGATACCATTTTCCTTTTAGTTGTGAAGGTTTGCATCAATGGCATTGCACAGATGTGGAGAGAAATAATTTGTGGGGGGTAATTATCTTAAAATAGTATGGAAGCAAAATTAGTTAAATCTCAGTATCATATGAAAACAAGCTATATTGTAAATAAATTGGGTCAGTGCCAAAGCTAATGGGATTTTTTTTCATCCACCCAGGAGGTGTCTCACCTAAATGATTGCTTTCCTTTGCCACATCAGAAAAGCTCATGACTTATATCTATTTTGATTATTAATCTCATGCATATGCTTTAATTGCTGGCTTCATAGTTCTTAAATAATTGCCAATATGAATGTATTTCATACAACATTTAAAAATGTTCCAACTTGTACAGACTTTATACAAATCATTTCACACACTGCACAGAGAAAATAGAAGCTCAATGACTATAATACCCCAAGGAAATCTGTGGCCATAAAAAGTTCCTGAATTTGTTCTTGGATGGGGTAACCCAAAACAACTAAATAGTGAGGGAACACTATTGCATTGACTGTGAAATGGCAAGAATGCATTAGAAATTTCCATTACTTGCCAATAAAACTTTGAGATGTCTGTCTAAAAGCTATCTACATGGCCAAAGAAATACAACCCCAAATTTCTCCAGTCTGGTATCCATAATTTAGCAGTAAAATCACAGAAATTTCTTTCTTGCAATAATGCCTTGAGAGTATTGAAACGAAGCATATTGTGGCAGGGTGAATCCAGTAATTCGAAAAATAATAGTAAGTTACTTGGAGTATTGGAAAAAAACCCCCAGTTTCTTAGCAAACACTTAATTTCAGACAAAAAGCTGATTTATCAGTTATGTTTAATAATATATCTTCCTCTATGTTTAAAATGTGAGAGAATTGTTCCGTATTTTTATTCTTTGAATTTCCCATACATGGCTAGTAAAAAAAAAAACCCTAAAATTTTTTAATTAACACACCTTAAATAGTATTATTTAGAAATGTAAATACCACCGCAGTATGTAAAATAGAAATGAGTAATCATACAGAATATGCATACACAAACTGTCTGACTGCAGGTGGACCAGAACCAGAGGTAAATATCACCCAATTAATGCAGTACAGCAATGATATGGCTCCAAGAAACATGCAAGAAATACAGAAGAAATTAGCGCAAAATCATGTTATGCTCACCTTTTGCCTGCTGTGATTTCTGGTAAGTTGTGAGCGCCTACTGTGACCATTGCAGAATGGAATTTGCAACAACACAGTTGGCAAAGGGACATGTTTGGAATAACATCTATACAAAATGCTTCTTGCTCAGGTGTGCAGAGCAACATCAGAGCAGGAAATGCTGAGGAGCTATATGGAGTTCATGGGAACATCTAGAACCTGGAGCAAACTGGTCCAGATCTCTTTTTCTTCTTTTCCCTCTCATCTTCATGTCTGTTGTCTAGGGCTTTGCTTCAGGATTTCTGTATCTTATCCCAGCAATAGCCAGGAAAGATTCAGGAAGGAGCCCATTGAACTTAACTTCTAAATCATATAAACTTTGGTAGGAATCAAGTTAGACCTAAATGCAAAGAAGCAGGAAAGCGCACAGTGATGATTTCTCCTGTTCCCACAAAACTTGGGGAACTCCATACTCAGGGTTGAGCTGATCACTCCCAATTCCCACTCCCACTTTAGAGCTGGGAGGAATCTCTCCTGAGTTGGTCCTCTCTCCCTGGACAATTACAGCCTGATCAAAATTTCAGTGCAAGACTGTAAAAAGGCATTCGGGATCTGTTATAAAAAGTGTAGTATGTTCTACTCTTCATGTGTAGAAATGTGAAATGGAAATTACATTAATTTGGATGAAAGCAGCCACTGATGGACTATACTGAAAATGTGTTTCGGTTCCTGTAAAGGAACCAAAGCTAATGGAGAAAGCCCAAACCCATTATAGGAGATGACCTTTTCCACATGGACCTTACACAATTATTATGAAAGTGGTACTTGTTCATTTCCACGACTTTTCTTTCATTCTTGGAACTCCTTCCAAGCATCTTTTGTATTCATGCACCAAACATTGGTAAAAAATAAGCATGGTATTCTACTTAGTGTGTTGTAAGAATTTTAAGAAATATTTTTGTTTTACACAATTGACCTGTGTGAACACAGGAACATGGCTCTGACTATGGTCTTTTGGATAAATAAGTGTCAATGTTTTTACGTTTTTGAAAAAGATTTACTCTGGCTCTTTGCTAAATTTTGTGCTAGCTAAGAGAAATATTACTCCAGAAGAAAAATGTTCCGTATATTTAAAGCACAGGCATAGTTGATCTTTAAAGGGTTGTTCCTGACCATAAATTAGAATACATAAAAGTGGTGCTGTAGCTCAGTATTCTCAGCAAAATTCTGTGAGTTGAACAGCTCTGAAGCTTTGTCTTTTGGATGTAGCCAAAATGTTTTCATGGTTCTTGATTAGTTACCCCAACAATCCTTAGGCCCCCAGTACAACTGGGCTGCACCTGTTTAAGGGTGGCCACATTTTACCCAAGACAGCACATTTAGAGGAAAACGTGTATTTTATTTTTGTAAGTGGTTGTCTATTTAGTCAGCAGACTAGTCTGACACACTTGTTAACAATGTGATTTCAAAATCTGGTGCAAGAGAGGCAGTAGGAACACACATGAGAGGCAGGGAAGACAAGATGGACCACCTCCTTCACTTACTGCATGCATTTACAACACCAGAACACTTTTAAGGTGTCCTAATCTCCAGCTTTTAGGCTTGCCACATTGGTTTGAAGGAGGAATACCTTTATTTTATTCAGTTGTGGAAAAGGCATGCTGACTCAATTCAATTAATGTAAAATTCAAATAAAAAGCTTAATTTCCAATTTCCAAAACAGTGAGCATCAGTTAAAAAAAAAAGTGATGCTGGGGAAATGAAATAAAACTACCCCTGGTTTGCATACCCCCAAGATCGAAGTTCAGAGATCTCCCTATCTCCCTTAATCTAACTATTTGGGACACAGTGGATGATCCTATTGTTGACAGTTCTTAGAGCACCTTAGAAGACTGGACAAATGTGATTCACAATCTGTGTTTTACTATTGGCTATCTTTATCCTCTAATTCAATATCTGTTTATATGTTAGCAGTGTGACACAAACAGGTAGATAGAGTGTGCTCATTCCACTCATTACTGGCTTTGGATTGAAGCCAGATATGATGGTGGTCCACGGTTCAGTGCAATAACAATTTTGGGGCAACTGAGTTACAGCAGAAGAGAAATGGCAGATCTGGGGCAGATCGGGGGCAGTCAGACTGTGTGGGTAACACAAACATGACGTTTTAACAAGGTAGACTTGTTCTCTCCAGCTCACTGGCACACTGACATTGGGGGCAAGGGGAAGTGAAGAGCTGGTCTGGTTCGGGAAGCTGACTCAGGGGACCTGTACTGTCTGATTGTGCCCATCTGTCCCTCTAGGTGCCAGCAACTAAGTAGTGATACTGCTAAAAGTCTCTGTGTGAGGCCTGCAAGAGCCCAACCCCTGGAGTCATGTGCTACCAGCATTCTCATTAGCATTGCCTCTGCTTCAAACAGCTCTCACTTCACCTTTGTGTAAGAAGCTGATGCTCAGTGACAACATCTGACCAGAAATACGGGACTCATGAACCTTGCTGACACTGTTTTATAGAAACTAGTAAGGCAGGTAAACAGGCAGTCAGTCATTCCAACACCTCCTCATGGCCTGTGTGTGGGATTTGCTGCTCCACAACTTATACTGCACCATGAAGCAAGTTGGATTGAGTGATATGAATGCTATAAGGAGGTCCAAAATCGATCAAATGACTATCTCATCTCACGGAGGCAGTGGGCTACATTTTGTATCTTATTTAGTACACTGCAAGTCCTTAATTCATGGGGAGTCACATGCCACACTTCCTCCTGTGCCTGTTGCAGATAAGGCAAAATGTGAGAGGAAAACTTCCCTGTTTAAGACACCCTGTAACCAAAAGAAAGAAGTATTGGGCCAAAAGCCAGAATTTCTAAGAGTATCTCTTCCAAAGACTGTTGCTAATATTTCCACAAGGCACCATGGTCATTACTGAGCTAGGCTTTTCATTCTTCCGTCAGGGAAGAGAACTCCAGTCTCCAAAGTGACATATCTAAGTCAGTTCCCTCTACATGCCAAATTGAAATTCCCGATTACACAATCTGCAGCTCTAAATCCAATCACTAGACTGAGAATAACCAAGGTATCCTGACACCCAGCATTACTCTTGGCTCCCCTACAGCTGATTACCTCTAGGATGCAGCATATGTTGTGTGTCTCTCTCGGGACAGCTCTGCATGCAGCATAAACACCTAGGTGTTCCTCTGTGTGGTATCTAAGGTCTTCCTGGGAGCTCTGAGACCATTACTCTCACTGGATGGGCCTTGGAAATTAAGCTATTGTTATTTTTCTCCAGAGGAACAGTCCCTAACTTGAAGTAAAACCTGGTGATGTCTGCACTGTAGACTAAGAACTCCATTCAGCTGGGGTGTTACACCAACATTTTGCACTCGAACCTCTGAATCCTGGCACATCTGCACAGTCAGTCAGCACTCACTGGATTCTCAACAACTTCCTCTACAGCTTCTGAGGATAAGGGATGCTAACCCAGGAGCAGTGCCAAGCCCTTCTGCTGACACTGAGGTCACAGAAGTTCATCTCTCACTGTTCTTCGTCTGGCACCAACATCTCCTTAAAGCAGAAGATAAAGTTTACAGCAGTCGTAACTGTGGTGCAAAGTTTCACAAATGCATAAGTTAGCTTCTCCAGTCATTGCATCAGACACAAAAATATGGACCTGCAGAAAGATTAGCAGACCTCTCTTCAGATCAGGAAAAGTAGCAGGCAATTGCTCGCTTGGTCCTGAGCACCATTAATGCACTAACAGAGCGTCCTGAAATTACCTATCTCCAAATCCTCAGTGACAGAGCAGTCCAGTGTAAGTGGAGAGTTTCAGCTGAGACACTCAGACTTGACAATAAATTTCTTTGCTTTCACAGACCTAAAATAAATACAACTTTACAAGGTAGACCTTAATATAACTTTAATGAAGATTTTGTGCATTAATTCCCTTCAGGTACAGTCCTTGTAATATATCTTCCATTGGCAAACAAAGAATGTATTAGAAGAGAACCTTGCCAGCTTCTCTTGGTGTTGCCAAGCAGTTTTATTTGTAATTTTCAAGGACATTGGAACAGAAAAAGAGTATATCTCCACAAGTTAAATTTAGTTTTATAGTCAGTGTCCCTGCTTGCAATCTAATACTGCACTCATTAGTTTCAGTGTCTGTAATTAAAAATTGCAGGGAATATTCCTAGCTTTCATTGATGAGTTCTGAACACTGATCAGTTTAGAGTTCACAGAACTGGCTTTCCCTGTGCTTTGTTTTGCCTAATGTCAGATTTTGTCTGAAACCCTTGTTTAGCTTAGCACACACATTGGTGTTCATAACAGCTGTACTGGCATGGAAAAGATATACAGGCAGGCTTCAGAGTCCTGTGTCTCTACCTGAGAGTTCAGTGCTGCTGCAGGGCTAATTTTGTTGTGTCCAGCAAAGACAGGAGAGCTCAGAGGGGGCATGTGAAAGAGACAGAGTTGAGTGCTCAGAGCTGAGTGCAAGGAGGCTGAAGGTGGAGGTGAAGAGACAGGCAGACATTGCCAGTAGAGGCTCTTCAGGACATATTGACCAACTACCAGCTGTCAGACACATGCTGAGGTTGCCACATTTGTCTCTTGGTTTGACCAGCTTCTGTTACTCCTGGACAAACAACTTTTGTAACTGTGAGATGTCCCAGATGGATGGGATGACAGGTGTGATTTAGGTTGAGATACAGTGTCCAGACTTCAATTGGTCCTGGAACAAGGCGCAAGAGCAGGTGCATGTACCACATTTAATTCTCCTCTCCTTGGATAACTCAACCATCATGCTTCTTGAAAAGGGCTCTGCTGTGGTAGATTGCATCTGGGGCCCCCATGTCCCAAGGTTTAACCAGGTGACTGCAGAAGTGGTGAAAGAAGCCTCCAAGTGCCTGACTCATGAAGAACTGCATATGGTGCCCTGCTGATGAACTGGCTAAGCACCTCTGATGAACAACAAACAAAGAAACCAAAGGTGACCGGACACTGGACCCGGGAGAAAGAAGCTCGTTTAATGTTCAGTCAATGTTTAATCAATTATTTCCGTGTATCACTCCATTGGCAATAAGGTGTGCGAGAGAAATCCTGTCAGGGTCCTCAGACTGACTGCTGAGGCAAAGAGTTCACATATGAAAAGCTTCAGCAGCTGAGACAACTATTAATCTCCATACTCACAGGCAAGCTGCTCAGAGGACAGGAAGCTTGTCTGGTCCTGACACAAAGCACATGCTGCCTCACTAGGGGTTCTGCATGGACACCCAGGACATGCACCCACCCACATGCATATACATATCAAACATGGTTAATGGTAGAAAATGGCAAAGCTTAATGAGCTTTCCACATCTTCACAGGAAAGTGTTTGCATTTTTTAAAGGAAATTCTCATTTCTTTAACGAAAAATTTCCAAAGCTTTCTTGCGTCAAGCTCTAGGTTTCCATGTAAGTTCAAGGTAATGATATCTGCCAGCTGTGCAGTTGCAATATCTACAGAGGAACATTGAAGATCTGTGTTAGTTTGGGACTCACAAAAAGTAATTCATTATGCATAATGGTGATGTTGGCAGTGCATGCCAAATGGTTAAATCTAATGTAGCATACAGTTTCATTAAGGCACAACAAAATTAATCTATCCCTTCCCACCAGGAGGTTTAAACAAAAGCAATGGGGAAGGAGATGCATGGAAAAAACAGCAATTCATTAATGAAATGAAGACATGTAAAATAATTAGGCTTATAACAATAGATTAGAGGACTAAATTAACCCTTTTATTTTCTGTCCAGTATGCACAAGTCAGAACCCTAGCACTGGGTGTTATTTAAATGAAACTTTAGGTGTCTTCCAATTTTCTTTCAGGGAGGAGATGAACAAGCAGATCAAAATTAAGCCACTAGTTCCTTTGAATTACTTTATTCTGTTTTGTTACAGCGGGGATTACTGTAACAAGCATATATCAAACCAGGAGTCCCGCGGAAACCGAAGTATATATGGACAGATTCGTGGTAGATGTTTCAGAGGTCTTTATTTCTCCAGCCGCATGGCCGGGGCTGTGCTCAGGAACTCCCTCAGTCACGGGACCCGAGGGTCCTTGGCCACACCAGGGAACACAAACCAACTAATAGGAAATGAGGCTGACCAGGGGCAGGGAAACCCCATGTCTCCCCCCCCAGGGCTCCTCTCCCCGGGCTCCGTGGCAGGGTGGGAAACCCCAACACTGTTTTATTGCAGAAACTTCCCATGGTGACTATTTACATTCAAAGCCTGGCTTTGGATCTCCAGTGGGAAGTTGCAAATGAATGAGTTCACTCAAAGAGTAAGAGAGAAAGAGTTGCCACTAAACCGGTGTGCAATAATTAGTGTAATTAATAATATTGAAACTAAGGGACCAACCTAAATTAATGGAGGTATAGAGCTCTCTCTTACTTTATTAGTTATGATAGTTAGAAGGCGCAATTTTCTTTCCTATATAAGACCTATTTCCCCTGTAACACAGGTGTATTTTTTAAACCACTCTGTGCCTTAACAGATGCTGCTTACTTTGTGATTTAAAGACAAATATTTGAAAATACACTACATTTATTCAGGATAAAAATAACTCCGATGCACAGACCTTTCAATAAACCAAGTAATCAAGAAATTTCTCGGCCTTTTGTACTTTAATTTTTTAATTTAGCTGAACACAACAGGAGTTTTCCCTCTATTTTCTGTTAAGAGCTCTTGGCTCTATTCTGGAGGAAAGAAACCTTAAGCACCCAGCAGTGCTTAGGGGATGAGGTGAATTTAGGGCACAGGGGAGTTTTTGGGGAAGCTCTGCAATGACTGCAACCCTGAGGAGCACAGAACTCCCACCCCTAAGGCTCACTCCAACTCTACCTTTGTGGATCTGGAGTCTAGTCTGCCCATAGCATTGCCTGGATGTGAGCAATGAAGCATGGATGTCACGTGCTAGCCTTTTGTCCCACTGAGTACCCAAAGATGGAGCACTGGCATGTTTTGAAACTCCTGTGAGAATCCATGGGACCTATCAAGTATATAATGCAACCTCAAAAGCCCCAACAGATATGCTGAGAACCTGACAGTTCTTCTTCCAAAATGACTCTTCCAGCATCTAGAACAGGAGACAAGGTTGGCAAACAGCAGTAGCACAACAAGAGGTAGTCTTGTAGGCAAAGTGAATCTATGACCCCAAGGGAAATGTATCACACTAAACCTGGCAGCAAGTCCATACCCCAAAATGGAATCAGGATCCATAAGGCCTCAAGGCAAGCAGCTGCAACAGCAGAGCAGGTGACTGTACCCAGCATCCCACCACAGCAGAGCCAATGCAGTAGCACAGGGCATACCTGAATTCAGGTAGACAGGGCTTGTAAGTACCCAAAATGAGGCATTGCCAATAAGGTCTTCTATTAAATATTACTGTTAGTGGTAGCTGAAGAAGGAAGGTATGGGGAGCTATTTAAGCAGCTTTGGCCTGAGCCAGCCAGAGCTCATAATCTTGTTCAGGAGCCCCTCACGCTCTGTTCTGATCATGCCTATCTCTGATGCTCAACCTGTTGCTTCAAGGGATTTCTGTACAGGGAAATGGCATAAAGATGGGGAAAAGCAATGGACTTGGTCCAGACTGCCGTAAGCTGAAATCTTCTCTTTGAATTGTGTGTTCCACTCCAGGATTTCCCTTCTGTTTCCTACCACCACAAACATTTTAGGGTGGTGATTCTCCTCAATTTAGTGTCCTTGTGCCTTCACTGACTTCAAAGGAAACATATAACTTTAAGTGCCTAGATTCTGATGTCTGATGTAAGAAGCAAGGACATACTGATTTAGTTATGGCAATGTTAAGGCAGTGACACACCTTCTCTGAGCACAGTACAACAGGTACTGTCATTATTTAATGCATCTCACTTAGTGAAATTGGTGCACCTCTCTCTCTGTCCTGTCCATCCTCTTATCAAGCTGCCTAAATGAGGAATACGCATATGGCTGATGAATTGGTTTTGGCGATACTGCTTCAGAGTTAGATGACACATGTTAAAATGAATGGACTCCAATGCAATTCCTTAGGTACTCTGTTCAGTGTAATTGATTAAGCAGGTATTTTAAAGATAAATGTGAAAACAATATTTTTATTTTATATTTATTGAGTGATGGTGGCATGTCACCAAAATGGATCTGTGCCCTCTGCATAACTAATTAATCTAATGGGCACTCCAAAGCCGATTACTGGAAAATTCAAGAATCTAGAGTTGCATATTCTAGGTCATAGACAGCAGCCAGAAGTTTCTCTTCTTCTGGAAAACTATCTATTGTACCATTCTTCATTTTTAAGGTAAAACTCATCTTAACCTCTTAATTGCAAAGATTTGCCAAGATGTACAAGATATATCATAGATAACAGTGACACTTTGGTAAAGATACCCTATTTTAGAAGAAACCAATAGTCTTATAGAGATGACCCAAGGGCTCCTGAGGTAACAGAAGCCTACAGGTGAACACTGGTGAAAAATCTCAGAGTTAAAGAGCATTCCTCTAAAAAGGTGACATAGATGACAGTGCAGCTGAAGTCCCTCTACAACAATGGGTGTAGTGTGGGCAACAAACAGAAGGAGACAGAAGCCACTGTGCTGCTAAAAGGCTATGAACTTGTTGCTAAAAGGCTATGAGCTTGAAAGCTGGTGGGATGAATCCCATGACTGGAGTGTAGCTATTGATGGCTACAGGTGGTTCAGAAGGGACAGGCAAGGCCCTCTGTGGGTTGCCCTCTACAACAGGAAGTGAATGGATTGTGAAGGGCTCTCTCTGAAGAACAGCCACAAACAGGTTGAGAATTTTTGGGTGAGAATGGGTAACAAAGAGAACCTTTTGGATTGTGCCTATTACAGGCCCCCTGATCAAGGGGAGCCTATTGGCTGCAAAATCTACTTGCTCCAGCTATGGGAGGCATTGTGCTCGCAGATCCTTGTTCTTCTGGGGAACTTCAACCCCCACCATCTCTGGTGAGCTGTAGGCAGTCCAGGGGACTGCTGGAATGCATGGAGGACAACTTCCTAAGCTAGGAAATGGACAGCCCTGACAGAGGGGATCTGTTACTGGAGCTGATGGTCACCAGTGCAAGTGAACTCATGGGTGATGTCAGGTTGGAGGCAACCAGGGCTGCAGTGAATATCACTGGTGAAGTGTCTGCATGAGTGGACAAGGGAAGAGCTATGGATGATGTTTATTGGGATTTTTTAAATGTCTTTGACATGGTGTCCCGTCCCCCCCCCCCCATCCTTAACTCCAAATTGGATGGATACAGATTTCATGGGTGGATTATTTAGTGGATAAGGAATTGGATGGATGGACAGAGCCAGAGAGTTGTGAAAAATAGTTCAGCATTCAAATGAAGATTAGCGACAAGTAGTGTCTCTCAGGAGTCTATACTGGGACCAGGACTCTTTAATATTCTCATCAGTGACACAGACAGTGAGGTCAAGTGCACCCTCAGCAAATTTGCGGATGACTGCAAACTGAGTTGTGCTGTTGGTGCGCCTGAAGGATGAGATGCCATCCAGAGGGACCTGGACAAGCTGAAGAAGTGGCCCGTGGGAGTCTCATAAGTTTTAACAAGGCCAAGTACAAGGTCCTGCACCTGACAGGGGCAACCCCAGTATCAATATAGCTGGGGTGTGAAGGGATTTAGAGCAGCCCTGCCAAGAAGGACTTGGGGGTGCTGGTGGATGAAAAGCTGGACATGACCCAGCAGCATACACTCAGAATACAGCCCAGAAAGCCAACTATATCCTGGGCTGCATCCAAAGACTGAATAGGTTGAGGGAAGGGATTATGCCCCTCTGCTCTGCTCTGGTGAGATCCCCCCTGGATTCTTGCATCCAGCTCTGTGGTCCTCAGCACAGGAAGGAGCAAGTCCAAAGGAGGTTAAAATGATCAGAGGGCTGAAACACCTCTACTGTGTAGAAGGACTGAGAGAGTTGGGGCTGTTTAGCCTGAAGAGAGAGATTCCAGGAAGACCTTATTGGCCCAGTACTTAGAGGTCTTACAAGAAAGATGGGTACAGATTTTTAGCAGGGTCAGTTGCAACAGGAAAAGAAGTAATGGTTTTAAACCAAAAGAGGGCAGATTCAGACTAGATATAAGGAATAAATTTTTTACAATGACGGTGGTGAAACATTGGAACAGGCTGCCCAGGTAAATGCACCATTCCTGGGGCTCATTCAAGGTCATATTGGAAGGGACTCTGAACTACCCCAGGTACTTGAAGATATCCTGTAATAGAAGATGTCCATTTCAGGGGAGCTGGACTAGACATCCTTTAAAGATCCATTTCAAACTAAAGTGTTCTGTGATTCTATGATTTTAAGGTTTCACACAACTGCGGGTGTTCACTTCCTTTTCTACAGTCATGACTCTGTGCTTTTCTGCTGCTTTTGCTGCTTCATGCCGCATAACTTGGCACTAGTGTCAGTTCATCCTAGCTCCACATAGCAACTATTCCATTCTCCTCTCAATGCTGGTCCTAGCATGGCAGTGGTTTGATTGTTGAGTTCATCAGGAGTAGGACTGCCAGCATTACTGTCACAGCTCTGTCCTCCCTTGTCCATGCATCAACAAAGTCCTGGTCCCTGGTGCTGGTGACTTCCAGAGTACAGCCAGCTTCTCACTAAATGCCAACGTTTGCCCATATCTCTAAATAAAGAAGAAAAGTGAAATATGTAAAACTGCATTTCTGTGGAGACTTCTGAATTCCCACTTTCACATATCATTAGCAGAGAAAAGGAAAAACAACCCACACTGGCTGTCAAATTCACTTGAGTTTTCAAGGTCAGGACTTAGGGAAGACTGTTTTATTTGTACATTGAGCAAATCATATCTAGGTCCCAATGGAACGAGACAAATTTGGCAGCCAGCTATGTTGTTCTCAGAGTGCCACTTTGTAAGAAATCCTTGTGAGATTGGCTCCCCAGCCAAATAAAAGTGTTGCTCTGAAAGCTGAGCAGACACCAACAAGCTGAGAAGATCTTGTTGACCTCCTTCCCCATGATTGGCCTTTCCTGGAGCCAAAACAGAGAGACGTAGTTTACAGCACTCTATGGACTGTCCTGAAAGATGTTTTGTCATGCTGACCTTATGCTGGAGTATCCACCAGGGAAATCTGGTGTGCCCTTTTCCTTGCAAGGCTAGGACACAAGTGGGACACTGGTGGAGAACATCCAATCTGATATGTCTGAGAGTCTTTGGAGGCCTCTGTAGACTCTCTGCTTGCTCTGTAAAGCAAAGAAGCCAAAGGCTGAGACTGTGTTCCTACATCTACTTAAAATTATAAATCACCAGCTGGCACATGATTCCAGTGTACAGCCTTTCTTCCATCAAACTAATGGAACTTCTGAAATTAATTATTAGGACTCTGAAAAATTCCCAAAGCCTTTTTTTATTTTTAAATTACCACAATTTTCAATGAGATGGGAGATATAGGCCTAAATACTGCCATCAGTTATGCACACATATCCCTACTGCACACAGACAATTTCACTGCTAAATGAAGCCCAAATATGCCATGCAAGGATCTGCATGTTCCCTCTTTGTAAGATGGAAAAAATTCTGCAAAACTGGACATTTTTTATCTCTTCTTATAAAAGATTAGTGTGAGTCACTTGATTCCACTTTAAGCTGTTTTATATTTATTGTTTTATATAGTTATTCTAGGCATCTGCATCCTCAACAGTTACTTAAAAGCTGCACTTGCCAAAACCTGTCAATTATTGCTTCAGTTACAACTTGCACAGTCACTGAGATAGCAGAGAGAAAGAAATTTTAAACTCATTTGGATGTCAGAATTTCACAGTAGAAACTTATCTCTGTGGATATCAGTGTCACCTTTTCAAGGAATACTGTGTGAGTTGGTTTGAAAGAAACTGCTCCTGGGTGAGGAGCTCATCGGACAAGAGAGGCTAATGGTAGGTGTCAGGGGAGTCTGGCTCATGGCAGGGGGAGGACATTGCAGAAAAATAGGGCTGGCACTAAGGAAAATGAGATAGGAAAATAAATCTCAAGTGAGTGTCTTGGCATGTGGGTAGCTAGATCAGTAAACCCATAAAAGAGCCTAGTGTTACTTTTCTTGCAGCCTATCATATAAAGATATCTATGTTGTTGGCCAACACCAAGAAAAACCTAAAATAAGTGGAATTCCTGGTCTTTGAACATTTTGAGAAGTGGTGGATGTGGCAAAACCATTGTTCCAGACAGCAACATGCAGCCAGAACTGAGGGGTGAAGGCTGATATGCACACAAAATGTTCATGGGACCTCTCTGGTCCAGCTATAAAACCCCAGGCCAGGAGCAGGCCACCACCGCACCATCAGCTGCTCAGCACATGAGTGGAAGGGTGAACCCTCCTGGAAATAATACAAATCCCAGAAAGCTGACACCAGTGATGGGATACCAGTGGTGTAAATGAGACCGTAAAGAGATCTATAGGTGATGACTCTTTCCTACAAAGGTATTTTTAACTTGTTCAAGTAACCTTTTGTCCTGAAATTATGGGAATTTTTTTCACACCATCATGGTTAGTTTCTGCACTCCTCTGTCACTGTGTAGCGGGTTTAGTTCGAAAACTGGGCGGAAACACCAATTTAGTGTAGTGGTTTGGTCCAAAATACTCATTACTGTTTACCTCCTGTGAGATAAGAATTAGGAGAAAATCAAAGCAGGCACAAGACTTGAAATAATATATAGAAGTTTATTAATAGACCTAAAAGAAGGGAAGAAAATAAAATCATACCACACCTTCAGAACACTTCTCCTCCCCCCACCTTTCTCCCTTCTCCCATTGACAGTGTAAAAAGACAACCCTTGAGATGTTCAGTCTGTTTACCACTTCCATAATAACCTTGTTCAGTTCATTTAGGAATGTCTCTCTTGCTCATGCTATGGAGACATTATCATGAGACAGCCTCCCGGGTTGGTTCTCTGCTCACATCATGTGACAGTCCCTACCCATGACTTGCAGCTTTTCCCACAACTGCTTTCAAGGGTCCAATCTTGAGCTACTGGGGTGCCGTTTTAAGGTTGAGCCGTTCAGAAACAAAAGTTCTCTTCACCCATCTCTGGAAGCATTTTCATCTCTAAAAATAGACGCCCTCCTCCTTTCCTGGGAGCAAAGAGGGTCTTCATCATCTTCATCTCTAGGACTATCTCTGGGAGCATCTCTAGGAACAGAGGTCTTCTCCTTCCCACTGGAGCAAGAGTCCTCATTGCTTCCATGTCTCCCTGTTCAAACTTCTCATCAAATTACAGCTGCTTCAGCATTTGCTTAGTCCAGCACAGGTGCTTTTGCTCACAAGTACAAGTGAGCAATGCCTTCATGAAATTACAACGGGTACTCTGATTTATCATAGTCCATCACCACCATAGCTTTACAACAGAATTTCAACTTTAAGCATCTCCTCCTTCTCCTCCCTCAGGATTTCAGCTCTTCTTTCTTTACTTAATGTCTGCAGCACTTACAGCACTAAAAGGGTTAATCTCACCCTGGCCTTGCAGCTGGAATTTCACTTATCGCTGTTGGTCACATGATCTTTGCCAGGCAGCTGGGGCAGCTTCAGCTGGAGAGGGGGAAGAAGCCAGGCCACTCTGTCTGCACGTAGCAGGGCTGTGGGGGGGGGGGCCATGAGTGGAACAGGGCCCATCGATTCCAGGATGGCCGTGGCCCGGCCCAGCCTGGCCCGAACAGGGCCTGGCCTGGGCCCGCTGGGCCCCATACGGGCCCTGCAGCTACCTGTCCCAGCGCCAGACATGAGAAACAGAGCTCCCCCGAGCTTTGTCCATTCTTAAATGTGGACCACAGAGGCGGTCAGTTTTTTAAGCGGCTTAAAAAATTGTCAATATTCAAACTGTCCAGCTGATAGGTTCTGTCAGGTCACAGAGGAAGCTGTAAGCACCTCTTTGCAAGAACATCACTTCCAGGACTATGCTTGCTAACCCATGACACACTTCAACCTCATGCTCTTTTTGGACTGCAGTATCAATTCAGAAAATAAACACTGATACAAAAAAAAAAAAAAAAGAGAGAGAGAGAGTCCGGTTATACCCATGTTTCTTATAACTATTGATTTTTCAAAGTAAAGCACAGGGACAGTCTGCCTCAGGTTAGATCTAGAGCTGATGGGAAATTGTGAATTCGTTGGGCAAAGCAAGGAGGTCCCACAACTCCAGGATTGGAGGCAGAGCATCTCTTCAACAGGATGCAGCCAGCCAGAAGCAGCCCTGCTTGGGTTGCCTGTTGGACACACTTCCCCTCTTTACTCTCATCCTGAAAAACCATACTGACCAAAACCCCCAACACTCTGTATTTGCTTTGTTTTCTAGCTGGTGAGTGCATCTGAAAGCTACCACTAATAGTCTATCTTTTGGTATAGGTAAGGGACTGTGCTGGGCCAGAAGAACAGTTAAGTAAAAGGAATGCATGCACAGCCTTAGGAGATAAACATAGATCACATTACATAGATATATGTCTCTATGCTTACTGAGATGGTTACACATTTAAAAGTGTAAACAATACTCAAACTTTTGAAACAGTTATTTTAGGAGGGAAAAAGCCTTTTCAGAAAGATCTCCAACTAGCAACCAGGACCCAAACAATGTACATGAAGAAACTGGGAGCCAGGCACTGTTTGGGTAGTAGCATGAAGTAATAGAACTCAACCAGGTAGAATGATTCTTTGTCTTCAAGGGTAGAGTGCTGTGGATATGGGCCAGGGAAGTGCTATTTTTACCACTATGAATAAATAAAATTCACAGACCTAATAGTTGTAAAGCTATGTTTGCTTTTACTTCACATTTTAGCACATCTTTTATTACTTTCCCATTTTTACTGGCTGAAATGCTCCCACAAAGAGAAGAAAATTTTGATCAGAGCAAGACAGGTAGTGTTAATATTTTTCTCCAGTGTAATATAAAGAATATGTCAATCTCCTCAGTACAATTTCCTACATGGTCAACATCTGGCTATTTTTTCAAGTTAGAAAAGAAGCCAGAAGCAGGCACATAGTGCAGTTCAACATCTAGCTCCATGACCGGTGTTGTAAGGAAGGTTTTGGCTTTTATGACAATGGATTGTGCTTTAATGATAGGGAAGGATGGGATCATTCAGTCTAAAATGGACAAGAGAATCTTTGGCAGCAGGCTGGTCAGTTTGGTGACACAGGCTTTAAAATGAAGGACTCAGGGGATGAGGTCCAAAGCGGCAATGCTTGAGCCATTGCCTCCTGCTGGGCAGTAGGTCATACCAACCAGTGAGACGACAGATGTTCCTTGACTACTTCTCAAGATGAGAATCATAGGGCTAACCACATCAAGGGTGTTCATGGTTATGATGAATCCTCTTAAACCTTTTCTAGGGAAGCTGGATGCTTGATTACCTCTCTGAAGTGCCTGTACACAAAGGCACTCAGCACAGGGAATAAACAGCAAGAACTAGAAATCTCTATGTGTGGTAGCAGGGCCACAATCTCATTGCAATTATGAGACATAGTGGGATAGCTCACATGATTAGAAAGCTGTCGTGGATGGCTAGGTACTTTTTAGAAAGGACAGGTCAGTGAGGGGTGCTTGTGGAGTTGCTCTTGGTGTGAGAAAACAACTGAAATGTATCAATCTCTACTCAGCGGTGGATGAATGAGTTGAGAGCTTATGGGTAAGAATTAAGGGACAGAGTGATACGGGTGACACTGTTGAAAGTGTTTACCACAGGCCACCTGATCAGGAGGAAGCTGATGGAAAGCTGGAAGTAACCTCACAAACACAGGCTCTGGTTCTCGTGGGGAACTTCAACCACCCTGATATTTGTTGGAGAGACAACTCGACTCAGCACAAACAGTCCAAGAAGTTCCTGCAGACCGCTGAAGGTAACTTTTTGTTTTAAGTGGTGGAGGAACCAACAAGGAAAGGTGTGTTGCTGGACCTTGTACTAACAAACCAGCAGGGACTGGTTGAAGATATGAATGTTGGGAGCAGACCTGACTGCAGTGACCATGAGAGGGTAGAACTTGGGAACTTGCATGGAGGAAGCAAAGCAGTAAGCAGGACTAGAACCCTGAACACCCAGAGAACTAACTTCAACCTCTTCAAAGACCTACTTAGAGGAATTCCATCATTTAGGACTCTAGAAGATAAGGGAGTCCAAGAGAGTTGGTCAATATTCAAGCATCACTTCCTCCAAGCTCAAGTCCAGTGTATTGGGTTCATGGGCAAAAGGCCTGTATGGATGAGCAGGGAGTTTCTAGTTAATCCCAGCTGGAAGAAAGAAATTTATGGGATGTGGAAAAAGGAACAGTTCACATGGGAGGGCTAAAGGATCTTCAGTATGAAGGGATGTGAAAAGGAACGACAAGGCCCGCTTGGAATTGAGTCTGGTGAGGGATATCAAGGACAAGAAGGGCTTTTTAAAAGTACATCATCAGCAAAAGGAATACTAGGGAAAATGTGGGGTCACTGCTGAATCAGACAGACATCATGGTGATGGAAGACACAGAGAAAGCAGAATTGTTGAATGCCTTTCTTTGCCTCAGTCGTTACTGCTGAAGTCAGCCCTCAGGAAATCCACATCTTGGAAGTATGAGAGGGAGGCTGGAGAAAGGAGGACTTCCCCTTGGTTGTGAAGGGTTGGGTGAAATATCAGCTGAGCAGACTTAACACCCATAAATCCATGGGCCCTGATAGGATACACCCATGTGTGCTGTCAGATGTTGTTGCTAAGCCACTCTCCATCATCTCTGAAAAATCATGGGGAACTGGAGAGGTGGCCAACACCTGGAGGAAAGCTGCTATACAGGAGGATCTTGATGGGCTGAAAAGCTGAGCAGAGAGAACCCTAACGAGGTTCAACAAGGGCAAGTGCAGGGTCCTGCCCCAGGGAGGAATAACCCCAAGTACCAGCACAGGCTGGGGCTGCCCCACTAAAGAGCAGCTCTGCAGAGAAGGACCTGGGAGTCCTGGGGGATCACAAGGTGACAATGAGCCAGCAGTGTGTCCTTGTGGCCATGAGGCCCAGTGGGATCCTGGGGTGCATAGGGAAGAGTGTGGCCAGCAGGTCAAGGGAGCTGATCCTCCACCTCTACTGGGCCCTGGTGAGGTCACATCTGGAGTGCTGTGTCCAGTTCTGGGCTCCTCAGTATAAGAGAGAAATGGAGCTTCTGAAACATGTCCACGGAAGGGTCATAAAGATAATGAGGGGTCTGGAGCATCTCTCTTACGGGGAGAGACTGAGAGAGCTGGGCCTGTTTAGTCTAGAAAAGAGAAGACTGAGATGGGATCTCATCATTGCATATAAATATCTCATCCAGGTACCAAGAGGATGGTGCCAGACTCTTTTCAGTGGTGCCCAGACGAGGAACCATGGTCATAAACAAAAACACAAGAAGTTCCACCTCATCTTGAGGAAGAACTTCTTTATGTTGAGGGTGGCAGAGCACTGGAACAGGCTGCCCAGACACTCAAAACCTGGCTGGTCATGTTCCTGTATCACCTGCTCTAGGTGACCCTTCCTTGGCAGTGGGGTTGGACAAGATGACCTCCAGGGGTCCTTTCCAACCCTAATGATTCGCTGATTCTGGAATTCTGGGAGTGAGGGGTCCAGGATTAAGGGTCACGTCCTGTGACCAGCACTCAGCTAGTACAGACGTCCAATTAGATGTGAGGCATCTTGTAACAGAGGTCAGTGTTGGTGTGACCCAGCTCACTGCGGGGTGGGGGCAGCGTGATGCCAGTCAATCCCAGCCCCTCCCCTGGATCGAGTTTCCCGAAGAGGCAGACTCAGAGGGTGGGTCAATGGGCGGCTCAGAAGCCAAAGCTGCACCCCTGGGCGGCGCCCGGGTACAAGCTGCCTCCCCCGGTTCGGGAAAGTTCTCGGTTACTCGGTTGCTCACTGGCTCTCTGTTATAATCCCCGCCTCTCGGTTTCCCCCCACCAAGTGGTTCCTGTTACATTGTATCCTCCCCTGGCTTGTAACTCATTGGTTGTTTTCCCCTTTCACCGCGGTTTTCAAATTGCCTATAAAACTGAGGATGAGCCTCAGGGGAGGATCCCGTCACTTCCCCATCGCCTTCCATCCCTTCCAAGCTTGTTCGGGTTGCAAAACTTCTAACAATGAACCTGTTAGAAGCAAGACCAGAACAGCCTTTCTCTTCCTTTGTCTCTGAGCTAATGTGAGCCGATACCATCAGCTCCTGCCATGTTCCTTCTGCAAAGAAGCCAGCTAGCCAGCTCAGCCAGCAGCACCTTTCCTGATGCCGAAGTCACTTCAGCGACGCGCAGAAGTAACACAGCTGGACTCTCTCTGACCTGGGGCACACCAGAGCTCGTGCCTTGAGCTCAAGAACTGCGCTAGGTCAGCATTGCAGATTTTTTAGGAAAAAATTAAGAGGACACATGTACAGGAAAAGATAATGTTGAAAACAATTTGCTTCTTCAATTACTTTTGACAGACTGGGAAGCAGAAAGTATTAAATGGGTAGTAGGCATGCCTTCCCTTCCTCCAAGGAATTTATAACCATCAAAATGATACTGTAAATACTTTGATTTTACAAATATGACACTTCAGAAATTAACTTCATTTAAACTCCCTGTATGGAGTTTGGTTGCTGCATAATTATAGAATGATGTGATGGTTACTGCTGCTGGAAGATATGTAAATAAATATAGATTTTCTCAAAAACTTTGCTGCTAGCAGAAGTGGGCAGGCCCCGCTTCTCAGGAGAGAGTTTCCACTCCTGCACTACCATTGCTGTACAGACTAATCTTGCAAGAAATAAGAAATGACCCAGGTTTTTTGACACTGCTGACACACCCGACAGGCAGCAAGAAAAGATGGACTGACATAGTCATCTTGTTAAAACAGCTTTCCTTTGATTTAGCAGCAGGTAATTCCCCATGATTTCAGTGGATATAGTTCTTTGCTAGAACTCATTTGAGAGGAGAGTGGGTTTTTTTAACAGTTTCAAAGACTGCTGTTTCATTTAGCTGCCCCACTTCAATAACTCTTAAAGCTATTGTTCAAATTACTGCAATCTTCTGATAAATTCAATAAGGACTCCTGAGACTGAGAGCTGCAAATGACAAAGGAGTGCTCCTGGGGTCATTGGGACTTGTAGCCAAAGACAAAACTCCACTTATGAACCTATCTGTTGGTGCATCACCCGACAGGGCTCTCTGCCCCACTCTTCCTCCTGGAGCTTGCTGACCATTCATGGTGGGAGATCTTCAGGACACCAAACAGAATGTAGGAAGAGGATTTTTCTTATTACAGACTCAAGCATGCTGATAACCAAAATTCAGGATGAGCAAAAGCAGCTACACCAAATAGCGTCAATCATGACTCCCTTTCTTTAGTCAAATCTTTAACTGAAGCCTCGGGAAGGACAGGGAGGGTGTAGGTCCATCAACACCCTGAGTCGAGGCTCATCCCATGGTAGTGTGGCTCTCCCAGCTCCCCAGTGGCTGCCCAGAGAGCAGCACCATGATGCAGAGCAGGTCTAGAGTTGCTCTTGCGATACAACTGCAAGTCTGTATAGAAACATGCTCCACAGACTGGGGCTCCCCTCATTACAGATTCCTTCACATTATTTTGAAAGAGCAAGATAAAATTAAATTATCTGTGTCATTGAAATTGACCATGTTGTTGGATGGGCACAGTTTCAAAGATAGTGTCCAACAGCAACAAATAAATGACATTGCCACCTCATATTCTGGACTATCTTTTCTTTTCTAAAGGGCAGTGCTGCAGGCTGTGGCACAGAGATTTACTCTGGGTAGCACCTTAGTGTTCTCACTGCTGAAACCTTTCTAAACCCATGGGAAATCCTGTTTGCTAGTAGACATTGCAGCAACAGTCAACAAGCAGACAGACTGCAAAAGGGCTGTCAGTCACAAATTATTCAAAATCTGTGGGTTTTTCCATATAACCATCACCACAGCCAACCAAGCATAGAGATAAGAATAGGATCACCTGGGAGTTGAATCCTAGAGATTTACTAGAAGCTGTTTTGTGGGGAGCATGAAGGACAAAGGCATCAGAGAGATGGGTTTCTCTATGCAAATACAAAATGGCAGCTCCCCAACAGATTTTAAAATTAGGCTGGAAAGGGATCCTTGCTTTTTCCCTTGTTCCATCACCACTACCTTTTTCCCTCCATTTTTTAAATTTGGACATCCCTTCTCCAGGCTCTACAAAGAGATCCAGAAGTGATCCCCACTGCTTTCCTTGCAGTACATCCTAATCATATCTGCAACCTGAAACTTTAGACCTGAGTCCATCCCTACAAGATGTTAATGTCATTCTCAGGATCACATTTTTTTGTAAGATCTCCTTTTCAGTTAAGGGTGCCCTGGAACAGCACCTGTTACATTCCCATGTCCTGTCATACAAGCAGTATGGTGCACACACAGCAGCAGTTCCACCACCATTCTCCTCCACTCCTGAGCTCATTTTGGTACACACTGCACACACTGAGCAAAGTTGTTCTCAAATTCACTGATGGCCTGCAGCCTTTCCAACTGAGAGGGAAAATGTGCAATTCTCTGTGAAAACCAGGGAAATCCTCAGCTGTGTGTGTGGCTTATATGAAATCTGCTGCACTTAACATTCTGGTTCAACTTGTAGCTTTTCTCTTTTTATAAATCTGCAATGTGAAATGAAGCTCAGCCCTCTGAGAACACACCACACAGACTCAAATGCAGAGGTAGGTAGTACAAAACTTGGCTACACTAGAAAAATACATATTCCTTGCCAATGGTGCAGCATTGCAAAGGGCTTTACAGAGGACAGATCTGAATCTTCCCAAAAGTACAGAAGTGTGAGATCCAAAGGCTTGTTTCTTTATAAGAATTAAACCCACATACAAATTAGGTATTTAGCCTTAGATTACCTCTCCATTCTGGTGGGCTGCTGATTTAGCAGGCTCTTTCACTCCTAACATATGTGTCTTGGGGTGACTTTATGATGTGTATCCCATATCGCTGCCTATGCCCAAAAATTAATTTTTGTGTCTTTCTATGCCTCTAAACTGAGCCTGAGAGGGGGAAGGAAAAACTGAGCAAAACTTTTGCAAAGCAGTTTGCAGCTTGTTCAAGGTCACACACAGATAGCAATTGGTTTTTCCCAGTTGTGGCAGGGGAGGGAGGAAGCACCCAGCTTGCTGCTCCTGGGACAGTTTTTTTTCTTGGCCAGTGGTTCAGCTGCTTTGTTCTCTGGAGAGAACTGAGAGTTGAATTTTTCCTTCTCTGGAATTTCGGATTTTCTCCCTTTTCTACTGGACTGCTTGATTGCTTTAACATCAGAGCACATCGGGAGGACTTTCCACCGGGCACAGAGGGCCTGGCCCTGGGCCAAGCCCCAGCTCCGAGGAGACCAAAGGGAGGACTTGAACGCTTTCCCAGGTTTTTCCTCCACAGCAAAAGATTTTACCATTTGACATTATTTTCCTTTTCCTGTGTGTTTGTTAAATAAATAGTTTTATCTTCTTCACTTTCCTTCGAGGAAAATTTCTTTTTTCCCGAACCTGGTGGGGGAGGGGTGGTTGTGCCTTCTTTCAGAGGATGTATTTCTAAATTTGGCCAAACTGGTACAATATGTGATCGTGAACTGTTTTCTGTTTTTACCCAGGTAGTTACTGTATTACATTTACGCTCTAAGAGCATAATTACTAGCAGGGTTGCCTTATATATATATATATATATATATATATATATATATACACATGGAAATACATAGTTCAAAATGCATCTAAGAAGCAGAAAGGAGAAGATAAGAGAAGAATCATGTCATTCATCCAAACAAAAGCTGGTTAAAATTATCCCAATTTCTAGAATATGAACCTAATACATGAGAAGTTGCAATAGAAAACTGAAAAAGCAGATAAAGGATTTTGGCATGTATAGAGTCAGGAATGCAAAAGTTGATGTTTATGCTTGACAATACATCTGACATTTACAGACAGATGCCTTCCACAAGAAGTACATCTATGCAGCTGTGATGGGAGCTTTTAATCAGGATTTTTAATGCTTCAGGTGTGTGTACAGTCATCAGTGCCAGCTCAGCTCTGGCCTCAACAGCAACACGACATTTCAGTCATGCTAGAAAGGAAGCAAAGAAAACCAAATTCACTTGCAAATGCTTCAGACACAAAACATCACTTCATCACTGGCAAACAGGCATACCCTCTTCCCAAACTACTTGTGCTTGACATCCTGGCTTGATAAAGAAGCAAAAAATTGTTAAGACATACCTGCAAGGCACAATTTAGAAAACTTTTTTTCTCTAATTTTATTATATTTTAAATGGTATTCTCAAGTTCCCCTGTCTGGCTTGAAGAAGGAAAGAATATCTTTTGTGATTGCCAATACTTACACAAAACATTCTGAGTTCATTTCTACAGAGAATATATCTTGAAATCATTCAATCACAAATTACTTTTATGGCTGCAGCATTTGTCTGCCACGTTTGCAAGCAGAATATCTGAAAGCTAGAAAACCATTTAAAATTATGTCTGTTTTTCATTCTCAAATGGTAGATGTCTGCTCTGCCACCATCATGCACAAGCAGTTGATTGACAACCAAAATGGAGGAAAATTAATATAGGCTGTAAGCATGCTTGTCTCTGGACTCTGAGCTTAGATGTCTAAATTCTATAAAATTAGGTGATGCCTGTCTGGTTTTTGAGAAAGTCTCTGTTATGCAAATGTGGAATATTGATTAAAAAATGAGGCTGTTACAAGCTTTATCTGGCTCCCATTAAAATCATTCAAGATGTTCACTGCAGTTGTATCTCTGTGGAAATATTTCCAAATGACTAGCCTATACTTTCAGCTGTATTCCTCTTGTTTTTACAAGTGTTTGTTTTCATGTCTAGCTAATCTCATGTGAAGATTCTGAAGATTTATGAGTTGCCATCGTTGTTCTTGTCTGTAGTCACCAAAGGCCACAGCCTCTAGAGCTCACTTGTCTAGCATTTTTGCAGTGTGCATTTCTGAAATCCTGTTTATTAAGACTACTGCAGCATAAGAGAAGCCCTGAAATAGCACCAGGAGACATTGCTCTTGCCTAACCTCAGAGAATCATGTGCTCTAATACTGCTAAAGGAAAACTAATCATATTCAGCATATGATAGAAAGAGCTGCGTGCAGTTGGAAATGACCTGATCATTTGCGTTGGCGATAAAAATGAAGGGCCATTAATTTTATAGCATTAAATGAAGTATTAGACCTATATAATTAACTTCAATGAATACATTTCAAAGACATTTTCACAAATGTATGTAGGAAGTGTATATCTATATATACTGTTGAGAGAAAATAATTCTATTAAATTTAATCTCAGTGACTGTATCTGCAAATATAAATATACATACATAGTCTGACAGATTTCTTGTTCTTTAAAATTTGTTTAACTGTTCTGGCCCACGAATGGGTGCAATTTCAAAATGGCAATATAAAGATCTCATTGAATTGTTGATCTCTGGTCATCTACGGTCCCCTGAATATAAGGTGTGATTTAAAACTAGTGTGAATTCTACAGTACTGGTCATACTGTCCATCTCTGTATCACCTTATCAGCTACTTTAAATGTACTTAATAATTTTATGTTAAAATTATAGGCTTGATTTTAAGTTTCAGTATTTGGGAGGGTTTATTGTTATTTTGTGTTTCTTTACACTGGGAAAAATTTACGTCAATTGTGATTAGTCACTACCAGCAGCTAGTTGGTGGAGAGGTGCTCCAGAGAAATCAAGTGAGGTAAACAAACACACAAAAAAAAAAGAAAGAGTCTCCACATTAAAAAATAATTAAAGGAATGTGATGCTTTACCAGCTCTAACAGTGGAAAGGGGTGACAAAAATCCTTGCTGTGGGTGTCAGAGATGCCACTGTGGTTTCTTCTGGCATGTTTTGTACACTCAAGGGAGTGTACCTTGCAGAGGCACTGTGTGTGCCTCCAGAGCCTTACCTTCCTCCACCAGAGCAAACATTCCTCTCCCTGTCTGCTCTACAAAGATAGTGATCTTGACCCTGCCTCTGCTATATGCCTGCTGCAGTCATCCCTCTTTTTATTTTAAAGCAAACATCCAGTTATTTCTTGTCATTCTGTCCCTGGTGGAAGAAACGCCCCTCAAACATCCATTTTTCTCCTTGGAGTCTTGCCTCCCTCCTATCCTTTGCCCTGACTTGTACTTGCTGAAGGTCATGCTGAGAACGTCTGTGAAGACCCATGTCAGCTGGTCAGTTGTGAAGGCACAGGGGAGGGCCTGGAGCCAAAACCTTTCTTGTGCTGCTGACCTTGGCTCTGTGCATGCCCAACTCCTGTGAGACAGCCGAGGCTACAGTGTCCCACAGTCCCCTGCTCTCTCTAGTCTGGATCCAGACTTGGCCTACCCTTGGTAGTGGTTCCTTCCTATTTCCTCACCTGCCTGTTGTGCACCATCGGTTCCTGTTTTTATGCTAGGCTCCTGGAGCCACAAATGCTCCCCAGGGCACTGGCACAGGGTGGCCTCAGGTGGGGGGGAAAGAATGGATCTATCAATCTACTTATTCTTTTATTTTGAGGAAAACAATATCCAGAAATATCTCAATTTGTAACCAAAGGATCAAAAATATTAAACGAAAGTAACACAGATCAAATATGTACTACCAAATGTATCTGCCAGCCACACACAAAAAGTGATAGCACAGGTCTAGGAATGTACAATGTTGCAGAGCTTTTATACAAGCTACTTATATGCCAGAAATGTATTAAAAACAAAAGGAAAAGAAAGGAAACCACTATAAAAAAATAGGGAGCTGAGCAACCTGAAAGGACAGATTTGGGCCCAGTTAACTAGCATAAAATTAGTCATCAGTATTTCTGTATCTGGATGTAAAATAAGGGGCTCCAAAGAGCCTGACCTCATAGGAACAGGGGGTAGAAAAAGGACAGAGAAAGGATTCTTTTGACATGGTCTCAACAACTCAGTGTAACATAGTCACACCTGATCAGAATAAAACTCTGTCCTGCAGTCCTGTCTCCCTGGGACTGTGCTGTGCCTCACAGCTTCCATGGGAAGCAATTGCTAGAGGCTTTATATGGCTCCCGTGTGTTTCTGCTGAGCACCTGGGAAAAAAAGAAGGAATTGCAATTTTTTCTGCTTTTTCATAATATTCCAAACCACAAAGATTTCTCAGTTCCACAGAGGTCTTTTTATTGTGCACTCAGAAATAAGTAACTATATATATTTTTTCTCTTCCCAAAATTTTACACAGACTGCTGGCCAGAGTGAGGTGAGGATTTTGAGAGGGTAGTAAAGCTATGAGTGTAGAGTTTCCAAAGCCCAGAGATCCTTTGCTTTCTGGGAAACATTTTTATCAGGAATACCTTATTGGTAGGGTGATACTTAGGATTTTTTTCACAGCAGAGGTGTCAGCTACGTCTATGTGGAAATGTTTTGTATCACCTGACCTTTTTTTTTTTTGAGATACGCTAGATTTGTGTCCAGACCATATGGCTCTTTCCATGTTAAGCCAAAACACATGGCAAGAGACCTCTCTAGTGCTAACAGCAGTGTTGCAGGTTGTTGTCATGTGCAGTACCATACTAAAGCCCACTCAACAGTCTCCACCAAGACAAATGAAACTGACTCTCCACCTATTAAACTCAATCAGCCTTCCTAACTACTTTAAGCATTAATTCAGAGGAGTTTTGGACTGAATCAAAATGAATAAATCCTTCTAAGTGACTTTTTATTATATCTTTCCCCTATTACATCTCAGAGATACCACAAAGCATATATTCCTAATCAGGCTTCCCAGGGAGGAATGTTTCTCAGGTCCTCCTCACATGCCAGTGCATTGAGACTTGCATGAGGACTTGCTGTTTGCTGTCAAGGTGCTGGTGCACCCCTTTGCATTTTTAGGTTCTGTTCTAAATAGGTAACTGTGAAGAGAACATTTCTCAGTAGATGTGGAGGTAGAGGCAGGCAGAACGAGTGCTTTGGTTTGACCTGTAAGTCTGATTCACCACTAAAGCTGGGCAAGGTAGCAACATTAATGGGGACTAGTGGAGCAACTCAGTGGTATGTTTCCACATGAGCTTGGCGCGTTTTGGAGCTGCTTCTGTTCAAGACTCAAGTCATGGCTGGGCTGCCTTTTGTACCTTGTGATGATGTGGACTGTCAGGGTGCCTGCTCTTAATCACTTGCACCTTACACCCAGAAAACCAAAGCTCCAGCTGTGAAATCAGACCAGGGGCTTAAAGGTGTGGACAGAAGGTTTGCTAAGACACTTTCCAGCATCTGAGAGTGGGATGATCTGTCAGTGCAGAAACAGTCAGTTATTTATGTCTCATCCAGGGAAAGGACTGCTACAGGATATATTGGTGCCTGGCAGCGATATTGATTTGTGTTTGTTTGAATTCCTCCCTTGGCATTCAGCCACACCAGGGTCACTGGAAGAAATGTCTCCCCAGGTGTGCACGTACAGTCCCTGATGGGACCAGTGGTGACACCCCTACTCCTCATGCACTTACAGCTGTCTAATGAGGCCCCATTTCTTTGGCTATTGCGTGTCTGGAGACTTTAGACAGTTGATTAATGTTTGAAAAATGCTAGTAAAATATTTGAAACTAATTGTCAAGTTGGGATGAATGAGTTTTTCACAGGTGGGCATTTAGTCTGTATTTGTGTGTGTGTTCTTGTCTGGAGACTCCTTGAAGCAAATTGTGCTGACATAGTCTCGGATGCACAGTTTTAAAATGTATGTCATGTTTTCTCACCATGTTCCCTATATGAGAGAACATTTTTCAAGTGAGGGATTCATCTGCATGCAGAAGCCTGTGTGCAAAATCTGGATCAAAGTCTAAACATAATATATTTTCTAGTGTTTCTCGAGAATTTTCTGTCCAATGGTTTCTGATTTTTTTGGTAAAGCACTCATTCCATGCATATGGAAAAACCTATGTCAAAAAGAACGATGTCTGAAAGTTTTGGTCTATCAATTATGTAATGATTTATTTACCCAGATTTGGAACAATAAAAACTGAAATACACTGATACATATGTTCATTATTACAACACACTACACACATACATTTTATCGAAGTAGCAAGACAAAAGGAACCCCACCCCTGCAATCCCACCTAAAGACATCTCCCTAATTGTAGTTGTCTTCATCATCAAGCCTTTTCCCATCATTTCTTGGAATGAATAACTTTCAACACTGGTACATATTTTACAGCATTTAGTAATAATTATAAATTCTACCATCACTCATGCATGTTTTCATTAGATTGGGAAATTCTAACAGTTTACCCCTCCAAAAGGAAGCCAGCACTCTACTTTTTGCTGATGTAAGCTTTCTTTTATGATTTTATTCTATGAGACACATATTTAATCAAGTAATTTCTATTTGTTTGTTTTTCCAGTTAAATTATATTTAAAGTTCACTTTCCCAGGGTTGCACTACTATTTCTGAGTGGGAAGAAACAGGTCATTTCAAAAACATCATCTCTTTGTTCAGTTGTGAGACCAGAACTAGTCTGTGCTTTTGGACAGAGATGTGGACTTGGTATTACTAGGGCCTTCTGAATACCCTGGCTGACACTGGTCCTTGGTGCTGGTTTTAACACCCAAAGAGATATTAGCCATTTATAGCTTGGTTGGAAGTATCAGATCTGCCGGGAAACTCAGCTTTTATCTCTGTAGTATTTAGATATCCATTATTGCTCAGCATCAAGAGCCTGACCAAGCCCACCCACTGCCAGTCTAAGCCCTAGCACATCAAGTCTGTGCAACACAAATATCTCAATCCTGTCTCAGCCAGGTGCTATTGGAGCCTTTCAAGATTCAAGTCTCCCTATTTACCCCTTCCAATGAAAAATGTAATCAGTAATAGCTAAAAATTATTCTGACACAATGTTTCAAATTCTTATAATCCATGTATTAGCTAAAATAACTACCTTCTGCATAGTGATAACTCTCTGTTCATGTCCAAGCCCTTCCATTCTCAGCTGCTTTGAGCAAGACAGATTGAAGCTTGTGTGACACCTTTCCTTGACAAAACACCTTATTCTCTACCCCATCACTATGTGACTTCTGAGATAGGGAGAACAGCTCAGCTACTGTTGGTACTTTGTGGCCATTTTAGGAGACAGGCCCACACAACAGGAACTTTTTCTTCGTATTCTGTTTTTCAGGGGTTTTTTGGTTTTTTTTTTCAGATTTTTGTTTACTAGAATGGCAATGTGGGAAAACTGTTCCTTTCTGCATTATGTTCTATAATAAAAGCAGTAAATACTCATGGTAAACAAAACTAAGTTTACTATTTTGGTGGTATTTTCCACAAAACCACATGAAAGACAAGAGGACTATCTTGTCTAAACGAGGCTTCCATGCTTGAAAGTCATGCTCAACAAACATACGTAGCCTTTCTCAGACAACACAATGTCAAGGCTTCTATATCTGGTAATAATAGCTGTGATATGCATGATCACATTTGTAGTTGTAATGCCTGTTGTGTTGGAAACCATCATCTGTGACATGTCTACATTACTTGGCTTTATCCAAGAGTATAAAAACATTGACAATGATTTCACTTTTCGTGTCACACTACAACCCTGGTCTCATTTCACAGAATCATAGAATCATAGATTGGTTTGTGTTGGAAGGCACCTCAAAAATCATCCAGTTCCAACACCCTGCCATGGGCATGGGCATCTTTCACTAGACCAGCTTGCTCAGGGCTCCATTCAACCTAGCCCTGCATCCAAGACTTCTCTGGGCAACCTGTTCCAGTGCATCATCACCCACACAGTAAAGAATTTCTTCCTAATATCTGATCTAAATGTGTCCTTTTTAAAATTAATTTCCTTTTTATTTCCAGCTGTGTCAATGGCAATCAGAATCCATTTTTCATTTGAGATATTTTTGAGCTCATTGATAAATATATGAAATCTCCTGGATTTCATTTTACTGCTATTGTCAAGGGCTCTACCAAGTGCTTTTGCAATAGCCAGATCCCTCCCAGTATTACATTCAAGAAGCAAATCATAAACCTTAACAGAAAATGAAATCCCTTTAGTCTTGAATAACATTCATTTTGGTCATCATGATGAATGCTATACAATCACTCAGCACTGACACTGACCTCTCAGAAATAAAGTTCTGAAGGCTTTTACAAGTAAGGACTAAGCATGCTGGCCTATGTACAAGAACTGATTTCCAGTTTTCACTGATACCTATGGCATATACATTAAAACTTTCCAAATAAGACCTGCCAGATGTGTGAGCACAACACCAGTATTATTTTTGGAGGCATCTGTGAGTAAGACAAACTTTTGCTCAGAGTGGAACCTCAATAGTTATTCCAATACTTCAGGTTTGCCTTCATGCGTCTTTGATATCCTTGACCAAAAATTCCTTTTTAAAAAACAGACTCCTCTGGAAGTTTTCAGTTGTATTAGTCACCTCTTCTGTCTGTGCTTCCATTGCCATGCTCACATCACAGTCTCTAGCACTGTGGGCACATAATCCTATCCTGTTACTGAATGGCCATTGAAGAACGGCTTGTCAGGGTGGGCAGCATAGCCCTGAGATGGATTATTGAGAGTTATTTGTGAATCCTCGACCTTGCAGGTTTTCCAGACTGAAATAGAAAAAGCCACGTCAGAATGACATGGTGTTGGTCACAGTGCTGCTTTGAGCAGAAGGCTGGACTAGTTGTCACCTCCTGACCAGCATTCTTTTGCATCCAGCGCAAGTTAATTGTTCATTCACCCTGAGCTACAATCCTGGTGAATGCTTTGCGGAGGGTTTCCTGTGAGCTAATGGTGCTGTTTTCATCGTCTCTAAGTTGAGCACTATGCAAATCCTTGGAAGTTTAGTAAAACTGTGTTATCCTTTGGAATTATTCCTTTTTTAAATGCTGAACACTGTCTGGACTTGTGTATTTTGCCACAGTGTATTCATATCAGCACTAGTTTTTATCAACTCCAACTTTGATCCATGTGACTCTTCCTGGCACTTGACTATTTTCATGCTGTTTCAAATGCCCCAGTGCACACACTTTACAGCAGCCAACTGCATTTGCCTGGCAAATTCTGACTGTCTTGCCAAAAGTTATTTCTGGGTCCTCTGTTTGTTCCCCAGATTGTCTGGCACAAGGACCTCATGCCCAGTCAGGGGCACAGTTAACCACTCCAGCCTGACAGCGATTGATCCCTTGGGATTCAATCATTCAGAAGACTTCTGTTTTCTCCCTTTCTTCATCTTGTCGCTATCTAAAAACGTGTTAACCATATGCTGAAAAATCTAATGAAAGAAAATACACTTATGCAGGGTTCAGGATTTCTCAAATTTATGTAAGGTATCTTCATAGTTTGCCCTCTCTGCATGAGTAAAGTGAAACCTACTAAGAACATCAAGTGTCTGAGAACCACTCACTGCCAGAAATAAAGCTGCTTTCTGTTAATTTACCATCTTGGTGGTGGTTGCAGCTTGCAGAGACAGGGGAAAGTCCTGGTTAAAACACCTCCAGTTGTTCTTGCCACATTCAGCAATTTCATGATGCAGTTTTTAACCGATCCCTTCTGACACTCAGGAATTTTTCTGAGTTTTGCTTTATAGGTAGTGGCAGGTATTGTTCAGTAGCTGGCCAGAATCAAGGTTTCTACAAACTTCTGCTTTATTTGGCCCAGTGAATGATGCAGGAGATGGTCCCACTGGTGCATTTCAGAGCCCCCCAGAGGTACTGCTTCCCACTGAAAATACCCTTGTAAGTCAGATGGTAGCTGACCTTGCCCTTTTGCCAACACTGCAATGGCTGTTTGTAAGTTAAGGAGTTATTAATAAGCTGACAACTCATAGCCAAGCTTCTGCAGCACAAAGGAAGCCTCCAGGGAGGAGACTTGTGCATCCATCCTCTATGCTTCAGAAGGTTCCCTTATGAAACCTGGTTCCAACTACCTTTGCCTTGCGCTTTTTACTTACCCACTTGAGTACTGAGTATCTTCCTTATTATGGCTGCAGAAATACTGTGTAAGGTCATGTTTTATGTTTGGGACAATTTAAACATTTTTCTTTTTTTCCTGCAGGTATTGGTATTTTTTCCTCTTTTTTTTTTTTTTTTTTCATTTATATGTTGAGTTATGTTGTCAAATTAGGGCTGAAAATAATCGGATGGCCTTTTTTTTTTGCTTCTCTGATAGAACAACCTCTTCATAATAAAGTTTTACTTACTTTATTCATCCTTAGTTCAATCAAGTATTTTTTTACATCCTTTTGGCCCTGGAATTTACTTTTCAGGTCTGATCTGGATGCATCTCAATTCCTAGTTTTTTTCTTACTCAAATCACCATCACTGCTTTTTGCTGGCCAAAGAACAACAAGATATTTCTTCTGATTCGTTACTCCCCAGCAGAATGCCAGGAGTGTCCCTATATCTGGCATATAGTGCATGTTAATAAGACAGTGTACAGTAATGGCAACACCAGTTTATGCTGTCCTGAGGCCTCTGATTACAGCTGGACTTTATAAAAACTGCATTATTGCTCAGTAAAATGTGTCACCAAGAAAAGGAAATGGGCCCACAAGCAGTGAGACTGCAAAGGCCAGAGTTCCTCTGCTCTTTTTTGTTTACACAAGACAAGGATTAATTTTGCCTAGTGGTACGCTTAGATCCAGGCAAATCTACTACATTGTTGAGCAAGCACACTTTTATTATTTGGTCATCCATTTTTCTTTCAAAGACATTTTTTAAAGAATAGAAAGAATAAAGTGTCAATCTGTTGGGATTCTATCAAACTATAAAACACATGGACATGATTCATTACTGGTGTCACGTAAATTATCTATGGAATTACATCAGAGATCATCTCAGGTCCTTATGTCATTGTGGTGATTACATACTAGTTTTACCAGAACCAAAGTTAAGTTGGAAGCCTAAACTATGATTTTATAAAACTTAACTGATTTATATTGTTTTTATTAGATGTGTCCTCTAGCTTGCAGTATACCATAGAGTAATCCTTTACAGGTAAACAAGATCTTCTGCCTAGACCTGGGTAAGTGCTATGTTAACATTTTTTGATAAGATTTGGTTATTTAGTTATTTTTCTTAATAATGATCAACGTATTTGTGGCTGTACCTAAGGTTCTTCATTATAACAGGAAAAGGTCCTGTATAAATCAGTGAATGAAATAACTATTTCAGACTTTATTTTATTTCATTTCTTAAGGCATACTTTAACTAGCAATGTGCAAACAAACACATATGGAAAAGCATATTAGGATAGTACTTTACCCTGACTATTTTAAGGAGTACCAGGAGTACTGGAACCACCAAAATGGCGTATGTGTAATATTAGACATACATCATAGTGTCTGTTTATGTATATACAACTAAAATTATTTATTTAAAGAAACTGCAGGAGTCACTTTATGATAACAATGGTAATTTTACTTGATGGTGGTTTAAAACTGAATAATGCCCCAAGTAATTCAATTTTAAATATAAAATAGCTAACCATTTAAAAAAATTTCCAAAAAAATTTTCTTTTTCTGTATGTAAGGATTAAATTAAAAAGTCTGTATTCTTTATTGCTGATTTCTATCATTAAACCAACTACATGCAAGCAGTGCTGATTGCAATATAAAGAATTATACTCCTGGGTCCTACTTGTATTCATTCTCATTCTACACTTTAAAGAGCCATTCATCAATTACTCTGCACTGGCACCAGGGCTTAGCATGTGCATGCTATTTTTTGCTTATATTGCAGTGCAGCCTTCTGGAGACGAGGGGAGACACTGCGAGTGCGCAGAGCGCATGTGACTCCCTGCCCCACACACACAGATCTGTGTGCACACTCACAGCACATCAGACATAATTGCAGAGCAGCCCTTCACAGGGGGTGGATATAATAGCCTTCATTCTCTGCTCCCCAGAATGTCTTGTAATGCTTGGAGCCTTAAACCAAAGCCATCTTGGTTTAAGCTACGTGAGTGTCAGCACCAAGAGTTTTTTGTTATGCAGCATAAGTGAAATGCTGCATAATATAAAATGATGGCGCTGTTAATACTATAGCACTGGTGATACCCAGCCCCCTCTGCTATTGATACCAACACCATTGTCTCTGGCTTTAAACTTCATCTGTATGCAAACGGAGTGTCACTATGATGGGTGGTAACTTGGTTGGATGCACTTTTTACATTTCTGGCAAATGAGTATAATTATTTTCAGAGCTGCGGGCAACTCATGCATGTTTTATCCTCCATCTGGACCTGCGTGGTACACATTAGTGATAAAAGATGATTTCTCCCCTTGGATGTTCATAGGCCATCATCGACATCGTCCTGATGAAATGGTCATGTATCCCCTAGCACTTCTATATCTGCCACAGCTTGACAACAAAATTATTTCCCTATAGTACTAAAGCACTTCAAATATTCAAGCCCTCTGTGCATATATTTGTGTTTTGAAGCATTCAGTGTTAAGGTAATGTGGTAATTTATAAACTGATAAATTAACTATGCAGAAATCTGAGCAGGGCCTTATGAGGTCTGCAAAGCAATAGAAAAGAAAGCAAAAGCTTTTTGCTCTAAATAATAAAAATAAAAATAATAATAATAATAATCATCATCATCATCATCATCTTACCAAGTATCAGAGGCAGGTTTTACTCTCCCAGTGTCAGTCATTTTCAGTCCTGGGCTTAGTTACTGCACACGGAAGCTGAGATGCTTTGAATTGAACTATTGTCATGATTGCAGCTCACAACAAACTGTACCGTTGTTGCTCAAGCAAAAAGGGGAAATATGATCTTCCATCACTGACCATTCAAAAGGGAAAAAGATGAAGGCAAAAAGGCTAGAATAGAATTTACTAAAAAGTAATAGTCATCTCCATGACAGAAAATAAATGAAGTCCACCCAAGCAAGAGAATCAGTATCTGCAAAGCTGAGATTGCTCACAAGAGAAGGAGAAGAAGAGATATCAGCTTCCTTTGTTTCTTTGTTATAAAATCATTTTAATGCTTAAAATCCATCACTATGATTGTCCTCTTTAGCAAGTGCTGGCTGTCCTTACAGGCTCACCACTGATCCTTCAAGAGCCAGACACCAGGACTGGCATCACCTGTACCAAACAAAGGACACCCCTGTCACCTTTACTAGAGAAGCCTGATTCCCTCCAAAATAAAGTAAAGGCTAGTTTTAACATACCCTGGAAGCATACTTGGTGTCTTCTGATGCTCCATCCACGTGGCACAGCCCTGTCCAAGGGGCAGTCTGGTGGGGTGCAGGCAAGGTGGGGTGCACTGCACCCCTCATGGTGTGACCAGGCCAGACTGTGCCGCCTGTGCCACCACCCTGCACAGGGCTGATGGCATCAGCACTCTTCATCATGGCTTTGCCAGGGTCACCATAGCAACAGAGTAATAGATTTGCCCTTATTCAATCCCAGAGGCCACACTGAATTGCCATGCAAAATTTGCTGGAGTCTGAATTCCTTTCAAGTCATGGCTCATGTGTCAGGAAACAAGTCAATGTCAGGAAACAAGGCAGTGGTAAACACAAGGAGAGGAAGAAACCTTTACTCTCCCACGCTGCATGCTCCTGGTGACATTCAAATGTCAAGACCCCTCCATTCCCCATTTCTGTCTCATTTTCTGGTTATTAATTGGCTCTTTGGATGGAGATAGCAGTGGGACCAGGCAGCCGTGGCGGGCAGAGAACAACTTGGCAGCCCTGAGGCTGTGTGGAGTGCCCACACTCCACTTCTGTGAAGCCACTCTACTCCTGAGGGAAGCAACCCCATCCTGGGACATAGAGCACACCCAGAGGGGCCAGGGCTGCCTCAGCAGGGCCATACAGGGAAGAGCAGCTTGTAAATGACAGCATCCCCTCTGCAAAGTTTGTCCTGGTTGTTAGCTAAAGCAAAACTGGTTTGCTGACAGATTGCTTGACTGTGGTGACAAGAAAGAAACCTCTCACAATCCTGACATCTGCAAGACCTGGCCAGGCATGGGACTTCTCTATATCACTAGTACAGCTCTGCTCCCTGACAGACCTGTTATATTTCTTTTATTTCAAAATCTTATGCTTACTTTGTCTTGGTTTAAGAAAATTAACTCTATCCCAGATGAAACAAGCACATGCTTCTACAGCTTTACTCATTATTTTTTTACCCCACAGTTGCTCCAGAGTTGGGGAAGCAATCTGTATGTTGGAGGAGGCCAGCGAATCCTTCCTTGGAGCTCTGGAGAGAAAGAGGCATCCTGGGAAAAGCGTGGATGCTGTTAAGTCTTAGACCCAAACACATATGCAAGAAACTTTCCAGTCCTAGTCCAAAGGGCACATTTCTTTCCATACAGGGACCCAAGGCACCTTCTGCACCCACCCCTCACTCATGGAATGTCCCCCAACAGAAACCTGCCTAGGAGGAAGCCTGAAGGCTAACAGGGTAGCAGAGCATCCCATGCTGGAACATCTGAAAACCAACAGGTACCCCAAACACAGACTCACAGCCCTTCTTAGCTGAGTTCCATGGAGACTGGACTGCTTGAAGTAGGTAAACTGCAACCCAGGCTCTGCACTGACATGGCAGAGCTGGCCAGGGAAAACCAGCACCTTCCCTGTACTTCTTTCCTGACTAGTTGCTTTTTTCTCATTTTGCTCAGCTCCTAGAATGCATGGCTATTCTGGGAGCACCACTACTTGCAGAGTGAAACCCTCTGGAGAAGGACGGCGTTAGGCTCACGGGCTGTGGCTGTTCTGCTGGCTGCCATACATTTGCTGCACACCCCTCTGAAGGAGCACACTGGTCACGCTGCCACAGCCCACCCTGACCCTCCTCACGCCTCTCTGCATTTTTTCTGCTCCTCACTGATGGCTTCCCAGCAGGGCTTGCATGGAGCATGGAGAAACAGCAGGAGTTTCTGCAATGCTGTTCATTTTAAATGTGTTTTTATTTCTTTGGCTGGTAGGATGGTTCCTTTTCTGTTTTATTTGTCACTTGTCTTCCCTAGCCTGTATGCTGAAGTTGGCACTTCATTTTCACTTCAATCCCAGCCTAATATTAGTGCAGGCAGCAGTGTAAGAATGTGAAAAAATCGAATGCTTATGCTCCATGAATCCACTGGTGATGGATTAAATTTTTCCTTATATATTATGGAAATAACTCTTGCAAGTCTAAAGACATATAATATTATCTAAAGCACCCTCTCCAGACATGCAAGCTAAGTTGCCTCTGCTGTACTCTGAGCAAACAGGACTGGGCTAATGGAGTTTTGTGTAAATGAGGCACATGTTATATAGAGTGCATTCAGGTTCTGTTTATCTAGTTATGATTTTTCTTTGCAAGAGCCTTTCAGTCTCCAGTTTCCTTGTACAAATGTCCCTTGCAGCGGGTATCTGGGGGATGGGAGAAGGTCTAAAGAAGTTCAAGATTTTACAGCTGAATTGAATACTGGGGAAAATAGATACCAAGGTCAGGCTAAGAGGAAAGAAACTGATTCCAATGGCAGCAGCACAATTGAAAAGGCCTAGTCTTCAGCAAAACATTTTCCTTATCATTGTTCAGCTAAATCAGTTGTAACAGAAGGTAACAACAGAGGGAAAATGTTATGGAAACTGAACACAGCAAATTTGACTGGTGATTTTTTATATATGTATTTCGATTGCTTCTATCCCACTGTTCAGCTTCTCTGCACAAGCCTGCATTGTTGCAGACCCTGGTAATGGATTCCTTCCAGCAGACCCCTGCCAGTTCAGATCATCGATCCAGGCATATAGGCTGGCTCAGAAGCAAGAGGCTGCACCTACATCCTGCCATGAACATTTTCAGGAATAAGCTATTTCATACTTTAGTGTTATTACCATTTTGAATATGTGTGTAATGTAGTACTGTATATCAAACAAACACCTACGTAATATTGCAGATGTGACCTGTTCTAGTAGGGAGGAATGGGAGAATAGCAGCACAGTATTAACAGGTTTTTTGTTGTGGCTTCCCACTAATAACTACAATATTTTCAAGATACTACCACAGAGGGCTACATTGAATGTATTTGTATTATGATATATTTCACATTGCATTAAAAATAATCAGCTTCACTTAAATCACACAGATATCTACCATATGCTAAAAAAAGGTTCTGCATGTAGCAGTGTAGAAGAAACTCCTTTTTATTTTTTTTTTTTCTGTTCACAGAAAGAGGCTGTGAAGTTTTTCTAATCCAGAAGACAAAACTGAAATATTTAAGCAATGGGTTTAGACATCTATAGGCCAGAAAAGAGCCCAAATTTGCACAAGGCATACCGAGTAATTTGCAAAACAACTCATTTCAGTTAAACAAACATGGGAACACTTTCAACTAGTTAAAAAGATACTCATGAAGCAGAAGGTGGTTTTTTTTTTTGAAACAGATAGAGCTGTCCAGACATTAGGTCAAAGATGAATCTAAAAACAGTGTCACCAAATGGGACGAGGAGACTCCTAAGTTTCTGTTGGTCTTATTTTGCCATAGCTTATTTATATGTGACTTTGGTCGGTTTAGTTGCACAGAACAACTGTGGTTTTGGTGGTCCTTTCAACTCATGCAAAAGATTTTTTTAAGAAACAGAGAGAGTGTGCTTAACAGGGGTGGAACTTCAAAGCTCATCCCAAAAAGCTGGAGCATGAGGTTTCAGGGATGCAGACCTGAGCGAGAAGCCTTGCCTCCCACCAGGCATGGGCTGGACTGGGGCACGGCCTCTTCTCCACCCCAGAGTCACCCAGAGATGCACTCCCCAAGGGCTGCTGCTTGGACACTGTTCCCTCCCACTTCTGCAGGGAAAATGTCCTTGGCAAAATCCCAAGGGCTCAGGAGCCCTTCCTGACATGATGTGAGAGATCTACACTCATGATGATGGGCTCACCCACAAAACTGCAGATGGGATAAAGTGAGGAGGTATCTTTTCAGCTTTTTACCGGCTAGCGCTTGTAGTTCAATGCCTTAGAAAGCCTCGAGCAACCCAGAGAGGTAGCACAGGCGATCTGGCACTTCAGTAGCTCTAAAATCGGTACCTGCATCAGCTGCAGAGCAAATACCATCAGCAGAAGCAAAGAGGGAGAAATACAGCTCCCTGCTCGCTCAATTTCCTCCAGTTAGAAGCTTTCAAAACAAACAGACGACAAGATGTTCGCAGAAAGGGTAGCAGAGCCGGGAGAGGGCGGGGCCTCCCTCGATCGTCTCTTGTATCCGGAGAAGGGGAAAGGGGAGGACTGGGGGCGGACCCGGGGTGACCGGGCAGTGAGACACTGCTAAAGAGTCTGAGTTACATTTGGGTTTGCCCATGCTTGGAACAAAGGGGTCCAGAGCACATGGCAGAGGCAAGTGTCTTTGGGAGGGGGAAGGGAAACTCAGAACAGGCAGCAACAATAAAGCTCTCTACATGGAGTGTTTAAATTAGTTAAGCTGGTTTCAAAGAGCATCTATCGATCTTTATTCTTACCCATTCAGAAAACACTTACTGGGTTCAAACGAAAAAAACTTAACTTTATTATACAAGTTAAAGTCTGTTTGCAGAACCCTTTGGAAATTATCATTCTGTCAAGGGCATTCACTAAACTGATTTAACAGTTATACATTTGTATAAACGAGATTGTTGCCACCCTCACCAGAATGACACAAAGTCCAAAGACTTTCAGTACTTCATAAAAAAATAAAAATTCTGTCTCTTAAAGACTCTTAATTGACATTTTTCTTTCTATCTGAACCCCACTACAGAAAGGCTATACCTGAATGCAAGACCGTTTATGATTGAAGAGCACTGCTGAAAACTATTTACCCATGAATTTTCCTGCACTCTACCTCAGCTCCTAATTTTTTTCTAAGTTCTGCTAAACCATGGTGTGAAGCCATGTATATTCTTTGCACAGGCTCATGCTTACACACACCTCAACACCAGTGCTCACTCAGGGGACAGAACTTAGCATCTTATCTACCTTTGGGTGCTCCTTCCAGAGCAAAACATGAAAAGAGGTTGGGTCTATTCCACACCTCATGGCATGAGAGCTTTTCCAGTCCTCTAAGCCTTTCTTGTGTTTGAAGGTGTCCCTGAATTTTTACAATTTCTGTCACACCTGTGGGATGGAGAGGTGAGAACCGAACACAGCCCTTCAGGTGAGAACATACTCTTGTTCATGTAATTGCATTGTGGTCTCTTGGAGCTGTTCGTGATGGATCCTTACACCCTGGTAGGGTTGCTGACAGTCACTGCTGCTGAGCTGTCTGTTTTTCCACAGTAGTGACTCCCAGCGACTTTGACACACTTTGGAAAATTATACTCTGGGTCTGTTTCCTGAACATCTGCACATAACTACAGATACATCCACACTGCACTATTTATAAGCACAACAAACAAGCTGTCTTAGGTAGAGAACAGTAAATTCACTGTAGATGTGTCCAGCAGACATGCCATTGGCATCTGAGAAATAATGTATGTGCAGGGCAGACTGTTCCCTCTTACAGCTCACATAGCAACACTGAACCTCACCTGCCAAAACTGTGTCCTATGTTCATCCTGTTTGTCTCGGCCTGGGAATTTTTTTCTAAATCTTTTCACTGTTTGATTAATGTTAATGTGAGAGTCCTTGCTAGAAAACTAACCCAACTTCCCTACTTCTTCCTTGATTTAAACAAATTCATTAAGGAATGCCAGTTCTAGAGAGTAACTTGGTCCATCTTTTCTATTATTAAATGAAAAAGCAATATCCTAAATAAAATGCTAATTGCTTGAAAGCTTGGTTTTTTGTTTGGTTTTTTTTTGTTTGTTTTTTAATTCTTGTCCAGAGCCAAAATTTCAATTTCATGCACAACAAAAAGTTCTGGGGAAAAAAAGGTTTTAGGACAATTGGGATACTATTCATCATGAGTTTGGTCCAAATATTCTTGCTTTAGGATTTTTACTTTTATAAGAAATTGAAAATATAAGTAGAATAGCAGCCTTAAAGATTCGTGTCATGGAATTAAATGGTAGTTATAAAGAAATGTTGTCTTCATAGGAAAAGTTTAGAATTTATTTCAGTGTAACAAGAATTACTGGAAGAATTTATTATTCCATTATTCTGTTATAATTATTCTTGAGACTAATTATAATAAAATAATTTACTAATAGCAACAACTAATTATCATATATCATTAATAATTATTATAGATAATAATTTATAGTGTGTGATTTATAATTAATACATAACATCCAACCATAAAATAATAATATTTACTAAAATGATAAAATATTATGTAATGATAGTTTATTATTCCATTATTCTACTATAATTATTGTTGATAGTAAGTTGCCCAATTTGGAATTATTCTGGTTTTTGATTACTGCTAGAGAAAACATAAAATGTAAAAAATTAAGGGATGTACATTCAAACCAAATATGGACAGTTTTCACCTATGTAGTTTTTATTTATGTGAGACATCACAAGAACAATTTCCAGTCTTTCTTCCATGTTAGTGGTGAGCAATCCCTTCAGACATAACTAAACAGCTTCCCAGTCACATACATTTATATGCCCATGCACATTTATCATCAGTTAATAGCTACCATTTCATTGGTGTTCTAAACCATATACATGAAAAAATAAATTTTTAGAATGCTATTTTATCATCAAGTTTTGATGCTAGGGTGATTTTTTTCTTCTAAATTTCTTTTCTTCATGTTCTTACATGGTGTTGTCAGTCATAGTTTACAATATAAGGTAAAAGAAATCTCAAGTTCAGAAATTTGAGAGTGGGAAGATGTCATACATGAAATCCCTATTTGTGCTTGGTCTTTGCATATTAAGTGCTTTAATTAATTAATTTTGAGTTAATTATTTTTAAATTGAATGTTACAATTAACCCATCAGCCCAGGTACAAAAATCCAGTTCCATTATCAGTGTTTTCATTTGTTTAAAGTAGTTTATTAATAGAATTGCACCCTTCCCAGTTAAAATTTTCCCAGTAAAAAAATCACAAACTTGTCCTTTTCAAACTTCAAACCACTGGTACACCATAAGAGTTACCTTTCCTGTGTTTACTGTATACTTTTACAAGTGTTTTGAGGTGTGTTGGATGTATTTTAATACTTTTTGTAGGTGTTTCACTTGCATTTTAATTCCAAGGCCAAAACCCCCACCCAGTCTTAACAGCCAGCACCTATTTTTAGCTACAGAGCCATTACTCTGCAGGCAAGTTCCACGGCAACCTGAATACCTGAATTTTAATGAAGGTATTGTATTCCCTTATCTCTAACTGATACCACCCCCCTTGACAACGATGAGCCATTGGTGGACAGAGATGATCCATCAAAGGGAAAGCACCAATCGCCTTGGACCGAAGGGGCGGGCTGTGGGCGGGCTGTGGGCGGATTGGGGGCGGAGCAAAAACTATAAAAAGGACGAAGCCGAAAGGCGGGCCCTCTTCCCCTCTTGCTCTCTCCAGACTAGCTGTGGGAGACGTCGGTGCTGGGCATTAAAAGCCTTACCCCTTTTAAGGGGCTTTTAGTAATTTTTTTTTTAAAGTCAGCCAGCACTGCAAGTTCTTTTTCTCTACCTGAGGTCTAGTGCTGTCTCAGCCAGAAGATCTCAAATCCCTGCGCTCCTGGGGCATACCATCTACTGAGCCATAGGATCCCAAATTTTTATATTTTTTCTGATTTCTGTAATTTTTCAATTTTTCTGTTTTCAATAAATTAATCTTTTTAAGAGTTGTCTCATTTCTTACAGAAGAGAAAGATTAGTGAGGAACATAAACCTTTTTTTTCATTTTCAGTGATGCATTTGACTAACAAGCCCCAAAATAATTAGGATCTGATGTTCTGGGGTGTTTTTGTAGGGCCTATTGAAACTGCCAGAAAGAATCCTATTCCCTCAGCTCCGTCACTGCTGCCTGTAGGAATGGGGAGGCATCAGCCAGAGAAGCTGCCCTCCTCCTCTGTTCCCACCTTTCCTGTACTTTGCTAGCGGTTGCAGTGAGCTATGATCAGCCTAATCACAGAGACCAGTGGTTTGATCCTTCCACAGCCCAAAACCCCTGAAATTACAGGGAGCACCCCAAAAAGCTGCAATCCACGCCTTTAGCTGTACATCGCCCTTCCCCATATCCCGACGCTTTCCCAGAGTGACCTAGGGCCAGCTCTGGGTTGTTCGGCAGCTGATCGGTCTCTGTTACTCCTCCCCGCCTCCCCCTTCCCCATTTGCTGTAGCCCCCTCTCCCCGCCCCGGTAACACCCCCTGGCTGATGTATCATTGGTTACTCTGTGTTTTCCACGCCTGCTGGTCGGGGTACAAATTGCCTCACCCGGACACGTGGTTGTCTCTCCTCGTGGGTTCCTGCCGTGGAATCAACTCTTTCCCCCAACAGAGAGTGCCTTTGCTTTATCCTGCCTCCTTCGCGCTCCAGCCATCGGGAGCGGGGTGAACCCCAGCCGGAGGTTGGCCCGTTCCTCCATGCCGTGGTTGGACTCCATCTGTCCCGCTCGGGGCAGGCAGCAGTTTGCACCGTACCAGGACAGTGTGCCAGCTCGGGAAGGTACTGTTGCAGCAAGTCTATGCAGGCAGCTGGGAGGAAACTTGTTCTCTTTGATTACCCTGGGGAAACACAGAAGACAGTCAGCCCTCTGTACTTTAGGATGAATATGGGCATAAGCACCTTCTCACAGTGCAGTAAGAGAACAGTTCTTCCTTCTCTCCCCTTTGCCCCTCTCCACCTTTCTGTCCTCCAAAAATGCAACAGATAAAAGTCTCCCTCTTTGTTCCTTCCTTAATCACTTGCTTCTGCAACTGTCTAATAAATTGATTAATGTGCTGTTCTTTAGAAGATGTGCTGCACTGCTCTGCCACAAAAGAGTGATTTTATTGTATGGAGGGAAATATTAATTTTCTTGCTTTGTATGTTTGTTTAATGGTGACGAGAATTATGATCTTAAAATTTCATGGTGTTTCTCTACCCAAAGGACCTCAGCTTATTCTATAAAACCCACCCCAACACTTCAACTCTGTACAGGGCTGGGTTTCTCTCCTATTAAAGTGTGGTCACTTTGCAGTGAATCCAGCAATGATGCAAAGCATTACAAAACTTTCCTCTAGGGCAGAAAGCATAGCCTGCCTAATTCAGCTGGAAACAGCAGTGGGGAGGCAGGAGATAGGGAAGATGGCCATGAAGAGGAGAATTTTTTGCTGCCAAAAGGACCCAGGCTCACTTTCACATGAAGCAGTATAACTACAAATAAATTTGGTGTGAGTCATCTCTGGAAAGGGGCAGGACATTTGCCTCCACAGCTTAATGACTTGCCTCTGGACCTCCCACCATGGGCACTGAGTATGTTTAAGTTACATCGCTAGTAACAACTGGATTCACTTTGAGCTTCAGGAGGGGAGGAAGCAACAACAGTCAAACAAATTGTCCACCACCAAATATTTGCTCAGCTTTGATTTGGAAAGAAGAGCAGTTGTTTAGTGTGAGTTGACACCCAAAACTGAAGAAGTTTCACCTTAGTGTTCAGGGAAGAAGTGAGTTTTTCTGGATGGAAAATTGCGGATTTCTAGATGCCTGATGGAGCTAGTACCATCCCAGCTGTCACTGCCTTGCCTGAACATCAGTTGAGGGAGCACAAGGAGATAAGGATGATAACTGAATTTGGCAAAACCCCCACTCCCATCCCAACCACCTTTGGGGAGGGGGTTGTAGTCTTGGGGATCCTTCAATAAACATGCAAACCATTGGAGCCTGGGAAAAAAATAATGTGGTCAAGGGCTGGAAGGAAATGACCACAGTAGAAAACTTATTTTAGATGTTAATTTTCTTTGATTGTGGCTCTAAACTTTTTTAGAGAGAACTATGGGTGTATTGTAGCCATACCAGATGCTGGGCCTGTTGTATAAGTCAGGTACATCCAAGCTGGCTAACTGGGAAAGTTGAGATGGGACAGCAGGAAATAAAGTGCAGAATGCCAAACTGGTTGGGGCAGCAAGTCAAATATCTGGACAGTTAGCAGGCTGTGCTTCGTGATGATGAGATTCGGCTGCTGTCAGACCCACAGCTGGGCACAAGAATGCAGCGTTGTAGTGTAGGTGACACATAATGGCAAGTAGGTGCTGACACAGTCATACAGGAAACAGGGATGTGATAAAAGGGAGAGAGGGACGTGGAAATGGGATGTAACACCCAGGGAAGTGCTATTCTGAAGTGGACTTGAAGATAACTCTATACAGCCCTGCAAATAGACTGTCTTCCTGGAGAGCTGTGCAGCTGATGAGGATTGGTGCAGCCACAGAAAGCAACAAAAAAAGCTAAAGGCACAATGTCTGCAGCATCCTGGAGTCTGTACACCACACAGTTCCCATGTCCTGCACTGTATTTAACACCAGTGTCCTTCTATGCTCACAGGATGGAACCAGTAAGACCTTGCATCCTCTGTGAGGCAGCCCAGGTGCGCTGCATAAGCTATAAGGAGCAAGAAAAAACACTGAAATCATTCAAACCCCACCCACAGCTGCTGAGCTGACTGCAGATACGTGACTACATCCTCTTCCACACACAGGGTGTGCAGAATGTGGCTGTGCAACACGGAGTCCTGGGTTCCTGGCGTCTCTGCCACCACCCGCCCTCCACCTCCCCGGGGACCAGATGAACATCCCAGCTGGGGATGATGCCCAGCCCTTTTGCAACAAAAGCACAATTGCTGTGGAAAAGAAAATACTGATCTGGTGCTGTAGTGATTGAAGTGAGGTAACGCTCCCTCTCTGGGTGGGAAGAATGAGGTGACCCCACAGAGGAAGGGAAAAATCACTTTTGGCACTTCAGAAGTGGTCCCCTGCATGTTGTGTCTTGTGTCAATCCTGTGCTAGTGAAGATTCTTGAAAAGGCCTGCATAGAAAAAGACGACGTCTTTAAATATTGCCCTTCACCTGCTGAAGACTGAGCACATGAAGGCATCCTACATGTCTTCAGCTGTGAGACACTGAAAACCGGTACCTTGGCTAGGAAGTGTTAAGCAACCTCAGCTGTGCTGATGTTTCAGCTCTCAAGGTGTTATTAGACTGAGGCACAGCCTCTGCTGTAAACATTTCCTTTTTTTTAAAGATCACTTTTTTTTCTCAGTAAGCTCTGAAATCTGGCTGTTGTTTGCAAGATCCAGAGCTGAAAGGCAAGGCAGCAAGTTGCTTCGTTGATAGATGTATGTTTGGAGCTTCAACTTCTTCTGTCAGATAAAGCAAGTAAGTGTATATGACAGCAGGTCCTGTCATGCAGCAAAGAAATCTAAAGTTCAGCACAAAAAAGGCACATAGTCCCTATATTATTTTTTCCCCCTTCAAAGTTCTATATTGATTTTGTCAAGCTCTCCCAAGACAGAAAACTGTGACAAGGACAGAGGTGCACTCGGATACACACGTATTTTGCAGGAACATATCCACCTGGGTTTTTTTCTATTTTTATGGTTTTTTTCCCACTCCCTCTCTCTCCCCCTGTGTTGTCTGACATTTAACAGGTTTCAATGTTGCTGTTTTGTTTGGCACTGGTAAGTAGCAGCAATTGGGGGTTGCTTGGTGAGATAGGTCACTCCAAAACTGACACAGGTGATTGAACTGTGAAACTGGCAGTCAGGAAAATAGCTCGTACCTTGCTCAAACAAAGTAGGCACTGATATTTTAAAATTCATTGAGCAGTGATATTAGGAAAAAATGTTCTATTACATGAGATTTCCACAGGTTTTGCAAATGACTAGGAACCTTCACAGCTGGCTATCTTGCATCTTATACACTTAACATTAAAAATCCAGTGTGAAAATGTGCCCTGAAATTAATGACCACTGTATGCTCAGCAGTTTATTTTATCATTCGTAATGCAATAAAAGAGAATGAGATATACACTTGCATAACCTCTGCCACAACTGATAATGTAAAACATCCCTTGTATCGTTTGCCTTTCCTTTTGGCAGTATACAAAAGAAACAGAAATGAACAATTCATGCCTAAACAAGGAGGACCTTGAAAGCGGTGCATGTCAGATGTTTACTCTAGGTCATTATTAGGGGGCTGTGTGGTTTTGCTCATAAACACAAATTACTTTGTGGGTAGGGAAATGTGAGAGATAAAATGTTTTCAGGAATAAGACATCTCTTTTAAAGGCACAGTGTTGCTTTTTCTAGCATGCACAGTAAGTTTCAGATAATGCTTTTTTTATGGGATATGAAATGCTCTCTCCTGAGCAGTGTAAACCATAATGTGCTCCAGAAACAATGCTTTTCATCTCCACTTTGTGCAACTACCCTTTTTTCATTACACAGTGAATCTGAGCTTGCCTGGGATTGAAATGAGATCAGAAGAGCACCTATGGAGTTTGGATATGCAAACCTCTGATGTGCTGAAGAAAGATCTACTTGAGACAACTGGGAGCTGTTCCTTTGGTAGCTTTCACTTGAATCTAAGTTTGAAACATGGAATCTTTCAAGAACATTATGTTTGTCAAGAATTTTGTCTTATCCATTTTAACCATTCTTATTCATTGCTGAGTTTACACCCAGTCCAACCAGAGACAGCAGAAGAAAAAGTACCTCAACAAACAGAAAGAGCCTTGGGGATTCAGTAATGGGTACAGAATGTGCAGGCTGTAGTCATTCTTTTGATTTGTGCTCAGATATGTTTTGTATTTGCTTGTCAAAGAATGCATGCTTTCCCTCTGGATTGCAAATAATCTGAATCTGGATAAAATCATTACAAACTGCCCTTCAAAACACTGAGCCTGCATTTGAAATGAACGTGTGATGGAAAAGCTCAACATTAAAAACTTGGAACCTAAGTATAGAGGAGCCAGAGCATAGCAGACATCCTGTGTGGATCTTCTTTGCTCCCTTTCCTGACTTGTTAACCCTTCCTTTCCAGTGAGTCATCACCATCTACGAGCATGATGATGCAGTATCTATCTAACCAAACAAAGCCAACACAAGCAACATAACCCCTCCAGAGAGGAAACTTTCTTCCTGGAAGTGCCTGCTGTCTGCTCCCAGGGGTCACAGCACACTGTCCTTCCTACACTGGAGCACTTCACAGGTATTCCTGAGAGGCTTTTCTATTCTCCCTGTGCCTCCTGCCACTTTGCATGAATGCTCAGTGAGGCACGTCATGCAATCACGTTGCTGTAAGTATACAAGCAGACTGAAATGAGCTGATTAACATTGTTGCTCTGCAAATATTCATTACTCCTTGAAAGGTATTCTCAGTTAGTGATTTTAGAGGGAATGCAATCATTCCCATTAAAGGCACAGGAGATTAAAAATAAGAACGGCAGAGGTGGGTTCAACGCCCCTGAGTGTCACAGCTTGGCTCCAGCTCCAGATTTTATGGGCAAACCGTTGACAGCAGCTTCTGAGTAGGACTTGGAAGTGTCACATAACTACCACTAAACAACAAACCTCTCTTTTTCTTGTCAAATATATGCATGAAGTCTATAAACAAACATTACAACACTGCTTGCTCTGATCATGCCTGTGGGAAGAGAGGGACTAAGCATCATGCTTGAAATGGTCATCTCAGCCTTGAGGTACTGCAGGACACCCTTACTCTTTTCAGCTTATCAGTGCAAAGAGCAGTGCCCAAGCTGTGTTAGCCATCAAGGGGGCCCAGTGCATGGACTACTCTGGTAGTGAGTGGCACAGCTAGTTCCTGGGCATGGCATAATGGGCCTTCATCCTAAGAGCACCCCAGCCTCTAAAGATGGCTGCAAAGGATCATCTCAAGTATCCCCTTTGCAACTGCTGTTGACACGAAGTCCCAGGATGAGGAAAGCTGGAAGTGTTATTGAACACATGGGAGGGAAGAGAAAGGTCAGTGAGACAGCCCAACTGAGAAAATAAGATGATTGTGCAATACATTGCACATGGGGTTTCATTTGTAGAGCACCCTACCAGCAGCCATGGGAAAAGTACATATTTTGAGTCTGTGTCTTGCTCTGAGGTTTTTGTCTCAAGGGCTCCTGAGGAACTTAATTGTAATTAATACAATTTCAAGAATTAGAAAATATCTTGTCCTGGCAAAACTCATATGTTTAAAAAGTATGATTTATTTGCAGGCCTGTTTCATTGTTTTTGTGATTAGGTAGTTATTCAGTTTGGAATAACAGCTTTCTTCCTGTGTTCATTCTCCAGTAAAGTCAGTGTCTTGTGGCTATAATAGTCTACTAAACATTACAGTCATGTCCCAAATTCAGCTCTACTCTTTCCCAACAGGATGTAAACAACAGAGGATAGTGTTACATAAACCTCTTAATGTTATCTGCCCAACCCTCTCATAACTTTTGATTTCCATGGCTGTTGATAACACCTCCAGCCTTCCCTGGCCTGGGACTTTTTGACTACTCTCCTTGACTCCTGCATAAGGCCGTCCAGTTTCTTTCTCTGTTAATCTCCTGCTCTCCCTCAAGAGTTCACCCTTCAGTTAATTTATTCATATGCTTGTAGTCATTCCTATCTTACCAAGAGATGTGCTTGTCTTTGGATCAGATTATACCTATATCACTCATACAACTTGCACAAAAACCTAAATGCATCAGCTGGATGCCCTATTTCTTCCTGGTCCGTTCTCATTCATGACTTCCATCATCCATCCTGTGGAAATCTCATTTGTGCCTTCCAAACATGATCTTCACCTTCCTCAAAATAAATCTATCAGTGTAGCAGAAATAAACATAAAATAGTCTTGCTTTGGCTCAGCCACAGGTCTCTGAAGCAACCTGGCAGAGGTCAGTGGGAGTGGCAGTGTCTTGAAGGAACAGACAGCACAGGACACAGTTCTGGCAGAGCTGTGCCACAGTGGGGATTCATGGTGTGCCAGATAAAATCTTCAGGATCCGATGTCTCATCCAGTTCTCATTAACATGCACTGGGAGTCCTGTCACTAGCTCAGAGAGAAACTGGGCCAAGTCTTACACCCTTTCAAAGTTATTTAAAATCTTGTCGCCATCAAAATCATTTGCCATGCTTCTAAATGTCAGGATTTAAAGTTGTTTTCCTCAGACGTTAGTCACTAGCTTTCCATGATATATTCCATTTCATACCAATTCTAATTGTGCTGTTCTATAAGGATTTATATTTTACAGGATCCATTGTCATATTCCCTTCTAATGGAATAGAGCACAAAATTCAACAAGATTTTTAAATTCCCTCTGCTAAAAATAAGAATTAAATTCTTCCCACATACTCCCACTCTAACGTTTCTCTAAAATCTATTTATCTGAATCACGACCTTACAAGCATGAATAGAATGTGGCAAATATTTCACAGTGTAAGAATGTGTCTAAACTTTGGAAGAAAGTTGATATATCTGAAAAGGTATAATTTCCACACAGCATTCCGGTTTTATACAATGATAAAATAATAAAGATGCTAGAGAAGGTATTACTTTGTATTTTACACTTTGCTTGAAATTATTTCTCTCTGCTAATTTTGATTGAGTACTGCAAGTTACTAAGTGTTCTCAGCCCCTCAGTGGATGCTGAACGTCATCTGTCCTTGCTTATCAACATTCAGTAATTTACAGGACTAAGCCCTTCAAAAAATAAGTAATTTCCAACTGACAAAACTGTTCAATTAGGGTCATTTTCTGCTCATACTCAAGCCAAGTTTTTCATTATCTCTAAGAATAACAGGACAGTGCATTCAGGAAATGGTAATAAATTGTGAGAAACACAGAAAAGGAGTGTTCTTAACTGTGTTTTGCCATTTTGTGAAAAATCTGAATAACAACAAATAGAAAGGACAAAGATGTATCTAAAACAAATAGGTTGGTTTAACATTGTCTGACTCTACTAGAATTGATGGGAATTTTCTAGAACATTCTTTACTTTTTCTTGAGGGATGAACACTAAACAATAAAAAGGCTTAGATGATTATATCACCAAACTTGCACTCAAAACAGAAGTTGAATTGCCCAAGGAAAAGAAAAAGACTGTCAACAGAAACACTGAGGCATCCCTATGTATGTTTTGGGATAGATCCAAGAGCAATACGTTCGGAAGAAAAAGATGATGTGCTCGAGACGTTCACTCCTGGTCAGGCATTCCTTAAACTCTAGAAATGTGTAATCTGAGATATCAAAAAAATGTCACAGGCATCTTCAGTATTTATTGATGCTATTTAGCAAGCATGAGCTCAGAGGCGATAAACTTGCTCCATAATGTTGTTCCATTTACTGCATACAACAAAACAGATCTGACTTTTTTCCACACTAAATTGCAGTGTCTATTACACTATATACAAGTGATGAACCAAGTAATGATGCCTACTTTGTTTACATTTCTGGTATTAGTCTAGGAGGTGAACCAAATTACTGTGCTTCAAAATAAGAGACCTATTTTTAAACGCATTTCTTTTTAATTTATAATTGTCTCTTTGAAGGGCTTTCTCTACAGGGTGCCACGTAGAAAGTAATGTAATTCACACTTCATTTAGGGGAGCATTATATCACCAGCACATTAAAATCCTTTTCATTGACATGGGTTAGAGAAACAAATGCAAGCCACACGTCTCTCGCTCACCCAAAGTCTGCAGCAGCATGACTCTGCTGAGTCCATGACTCCAAAACATCTCTCTTGAGAAAAGGTGTTTGTTGTACGTGAGCTGTGAAAGAGTATCTTGAGAGCGTTTAGAAAGACCCCTTCCAGAACTAGGGATGGCCCTCTAGACTGAAAAACTTCCACTCTGAAATTTGGTTCAGGCTCTCTCCTGAACACCACCTCAAAGTTTAGTTTTCATTCAGCCATCCATCATGCAGTAACTCTCATCCTCATATCAATCTTTTTTTCAGGAAAAAAAAACCCAAAACAAAGCAACTTGTATAATCAAATAAATTTTGGTCCCATATATTAAGTCACGCCTCAAGAAGTCAGTGAATGTTTCACCCAATAAAAGTTTTACCTCTTGTCTAGGTATGGCTTTCAATCTAACGTACTTTTTTAAGGGAAGTTCAGTTCAGCATATTGTGTCTGGTTTTTCACAGATTATGTAGAAAGGATAGACCTGGCTTTAAAAAAACTGCCAAGGCTGATATCAGTAAGGCTAAGGTAAGAAGGAATATAATTAGGCTTAAAATGGAAATTCTGCTGGTTTTTTTTCTTTATGAAGTAACTGCTGGCACTGTTTGACATCTTCCTTCTCTCTCGAAGCACACAGCTCCACCAGCCAGCAGCCCATAGGGAGTGCACAGGATGCACAGACATGCATCCCCCTTCTGGGACGACCTTCCTTATAGCTCAGTATCTTGGTTTGAAAGACAGGTGTCTGCTAAGGAAGGCAGTAGCCTCCCTTGAAATGGCAGATGCAACTCTCTTCCCTCCGAGTTACTAAAATTTTGAAATCAAGGGCTTTTGGGCAAAGATGTAGGAAATAGGAATAACAGTTCTTTACTATTATATATCTATATGTGTATAACCAGTCAAACAAAACAACAACAACTCTGGCAGTAACAGCAAACAATCCCAACCCCAGTGCCAGCCTTCTCGGCTGTCGGGCCCTTTCCCCTCGGGTGCAGTTCCGCTCGCAGCCGGCAGGGGCGCTGGCGGCTCCCGGTGAGCAGGGCAGGTGCGATGGTTCCCCCGCGGCTGCAGGGGGCGCTCCGGAGCGAGCTCGGGGAGCACGCGGCACTGGCGGCCTGGGATCCCGGGAAGGGATGGGACAAAGGCTTCACAAACCCCTGGGCAGCCGATCCCGGTGTCCGGCCGGACCCTCGGGAGCAGCAGGCTGGAACGGCAGGGAGAGCACAAATCCCGGTTGGCAGACGGGGTGTATCCAAACGGGGAACCCCCCGGGGGTCTGGGCAGGCAGGGCGAGCAGGGCTACAACGCAGCGAAGGCTCCAAGCAACAGCGGGGCAGGGCGGCCACAGCCCGGCTCCCAGCAGGGCAGGGAAAGTGGGCCAGGGGTCCTGGGGTCTTTCTCCGCAGAAAGAAAAACGGCCAAAAAGAACCAGCAGCTTCTCTCTCTCCAAAGGCCGAGACAGAACTGCCCACACGCCCAGGTGAAACAAAAAGAGCAGCCAGGTCCTTGGTTTTTTCTTAAGCACTCAGCCATTTGTCCCCCTAGCAACACGCATATGGGAAAAATTCCTTTAACAGGAAAAAAACCCCAAACCTAGGACTAAACTAAAACCCCAACACTCAGTCTTTCTGAGTCTCTCTTTTTGTGAAGATGCTAAAGAGCACAGGGCTGAGGATGGAGCCCTGTGGAACCCCTCCAGTGACAGGTCCCCAGTCTGATGTCACCCCATTCACTGTAACCCTTTGTGCCTGACCCATGAGCCAGTTGCTCACCCAACATATGATGTGTTTATCCAGCTGTGGGCTGGACATTCTGTCCAGAAGGTGTTGATGAAGCCTTCCGAAGAACAGTACCTTGCATTTTACATTGACATTCTACTTTTTCAAAGTATCTTCCCCACATGTCAGGATAACACCCAATTTTAGCTTTACTTTCCAAATTATCTGTTCTAATGAGGTGCTTTCAGAAGATCAATTAAACATACTTCACTTTTCCCCCTGTAGTTTTTTATTGAAAATATTGAAGAGAACTGGACCAAGGACTGACTGCTGCAGAACCTCATCACCTACAATTTGTTTTAGTAGTACCGCCTGGCTGTTTCTTGTCACCCAGATAATGTTGCCCCCATTTTAAGGGCTGCCTCACTCAGGTCATTCTTACTTAGTCATGCTACAAAAAAGTCACATGACCTACCATGAAAATCTCCCCAATAAAAATATTGAATTATTACTGTTTCTCTGCCTGAAAACTCTTTATCAAGCGGTCTAAGGCTAACAGACATTGTTTACTCTTGACAAATCTATGCTTCCTCCTATGCACCAGTACGTAAAAGCCTGTGTTGATTTTTCAGCAGTTTCCAAGAACTAAGAACAACCTGGGAGCTTCATCGTTTTGAACTCTTTATTTTAGCCCAGTTCATAGAGACAGATACCTTGCTCTTGCCTGCCCTCTGACTTTGCTTTTTACAGCTCTCTCACATTTTCCAGAGCAGGCTGTTTAATGATACTACCAATAGTACTGAGACTACAGCCAATAGCCCTGTGAATGAGGGTCACTGAGCCCAGGAAGTGTGAAACCATCTGATTTGCCTGAAGAAACTGAATCTTATTTACCTTCAAACTCATTGTTCATGACCATTGCCTCGTGTCAATTCTTCATAGGGTGAAACCTGTTGGAGTTACATTGGCTGAGGAAAATAATGTCCTGTGGCAGTCAGTATCAGCTTGCTTTGGTGATTCACAAATTCTGTTACACAGGAGCTCTCTAATACTATCTGTAGTTTGATTATAATCAATAGCTATTGTGATATGCCAGTGAAAAGTGCTGTTTGATTACTTTTACATGAAGGCAGTACGAAAATATCTCTTAATTCAAGGTATGAAAATATGAGCCGAGAAGCTGGCAGATAAATTATTAGAATAGAGTCTTTGTACTGATAAACTTTTGAACTTTCATTGAACTTGTATATTAAGAATAGGCAGTTTTTCCAAGAAGAAAATTCACTAGACAACCTACAATTTTTCTTTCATATATTTAAGAAAGATGTTCAATCTGGTAAGAAAATAATAGTAATTTATGTCTTTGATAAGGATTGTAGTTCTATAGTCAGAAAGAAGCAGCCATCATCACCATCACCTGCTCTCTGAGTCACAGTCCTATTAAAGCAGTAGATACCACCTTAACTCGATGAAACCTCAATGTTTTGGGTTAGGTGACCCAGAAGCTTCCATCTCCCTGTGAAATGAAAACATCACTCTCAGCCCCTTGCCAAATCATTCCTGCCTGAAGACTTGGCACAAAACTATTAAATCCTCCTTCCCCCTCCTCTTCCTCCTCATATTCCTTAAAATGAGACAGTCATTCCCCTCATGCACACAAAAACAGGCTCTAGGGACAGCTGTCCTAATAGTTACAAACCCACCTTCCTCAGGCTGGGAAAATCTGCGATCCAGCATCCTGTTCTAAACAAACTGTTGTTAAATAAAGGTTTGCATATAATTCATGATACAGGTGATTTTTTTACTATCAACCCTGCTGTGAAGAAAGACTGAATCCATTTAAAAGTATCATCTGTCAGTGCACAGGGCACAAACTGTAAGATTTCCTGATGGTGTTTGTTTTATCCTACCTAAAGCACAACACAAGGAAATGAGTCAAGGAAAAGGATATATGTGAAGGAATGATTTGCAGAAAAGTCACCTCATCTGGCCATTTGGGTATGAAGTCATGGCTTTTTGACTCTCATGGAACAATTCCAATCCATTAAAATCCTGTAAGCCATGAGATCTACAGTTGGGCATCAATGTTCAGCTGAAGGTGTCACATGTAGAGGGTATCAGCATGGAGTACTGGTTCATCCTGTGAAAACCAGCAGAGATTCTGGAATAACAGATTGCCAGGAGTTCTGTTTTCCCCACTTCCCCTGCGTGCAGCTGACTTACCCAACTCACTGAGGTTAGAGAGAATTTGGGGGAATATGAAAAGTAGTGACTGCTAATCACAGCCTTTTGCTGGTCTCATTGGTCCTTTTAGGGAAAGGAGGTGGTGAATGATCCCAGGCTGGCCACAGCAAGACTTGCCTATCTCCGCTGAAGCACCATAACCGAGCTCTGTTTCTGCAGCTGCCCTGCTCCACTCCCTCTGATCTATCACTTCGCATGCTTTGAACATGAGAATCCCACTCTTAATGCTCTGGTGCTCTGAAGCACACTTCCATGCATCTCTCTCTTCAGGAATACATCCTTTTCCATCCTCATCTTTCTGGTCCAGTTAGTCAGTAATTCCCACCTGTGACCTCACATGGAACTTTTTCAAAATGAGAATCTCCCACTAGCTTAAACAGCATTTGAATCAGTTCTATGTTAACCATTTTTAGGGGGCTGAGGGTTGCCCTACTTAAGTCTTCTGCAACTTAAAGAAGTCCTCTGCAACAAGCTGCTTTCTCCTGTAATTAGAAATAAAATTTCATAGTAATTTTCATTCCCATTTTTAATTAGCTTTTAGGAAGAAGTGTTGCATAAGTTTCTGTGAGGTCAGAGGTGTGGGATGATACCAATCTGGCAAAACACTGTTCCATGCAGGTGGATAAGCCATTCTAAGGATGCTTAGCACAGAAAGAGAAAACAGCACTGCCACCATGGGAGTACACGTATCCTGAAACAGATGTGTGGTTGATGAACTTAAAACTTTTGAGATGAAACCCATCTCTGATGAAGGTGCTCCCAGGGTGATGGACTTCCAAAGACCCTTATCCTTGTCTCCCAAAATGATTTCTCGGAGTTCCGATCTGTCTCTTATCTGTCTTAGCTGTGCGCTGAAGAAAGGGTTCACAGCTCTGCTGCTTCTGTGAGTTTCTTGAAAGGGCTCATGTCAGGGATCAGTCTGGGCTCACCACAGCCCACATCTAAGCAATCACTCTGACCCACCAAAAGTGGGTGAATGCCTGCAAACCACATGCAGGTAATGGTCCCTGAACAGGGCTGCACACCAGCTGCCCCATGCTGGGTCCATAGTGAGAACTTTGCTGTGCATAGGATCCCTTCCCAGCACCCACAAACACTCCCAGGCACAGCTTGTTTTACCCTGCAATTATGTTTTTCCTCTTTCTCAAAGCTTGGTGCTCAATTACTGACAACTGCTCCACTCTGGAGCTCCCCAAAAGTGACATCTAATAGTTTACTGTTAAAACTGATCACTGCTGGTCAGAGAGAAAGTTGCAAGCTGTACTGAATATTCCCCAAAAAATCATTTCCCCAGTGTTAGCTCTGTGGGTAGGAGACAGGCTGAGAGTCCCTCTTCTGTTGCTCTTCTTGCCAACTGTGTTGCTCTAACAGTCTTGTGGCAAGGTTAAAGGCTAAAAACACTTATGCAAACTGAAGCTTTCCTGCTACATGTAGAGACTGGCACAGATAGCATCTTCCTTCTTCATTCAATCATGAGTTTAAGCTTTACTGTCTAGCAACATTTGTCCAAAATGCTCCTGTAGGACAGTTTTTCATTGGAAAACAAGAAGCAGTTGGAATCCAAGCCTTCAGCAAGGCTGTGAGTGGGTGTGCCTCATGAAAGACAATGCAAGGGAAAATTCAAACCCAGAGGGAAGTCTCTCCCCTTTTAAAAATTAAATAATTCCTGTCTTATCTAAGTAAAATTATATAGAATGAAATTGAAATAAAATGTTCTTTCAATTTTGCTTAAATTTTACTTTTGAAGCCAAATCAAACAAAAATATTAGACATGCCATCTTTTTTTCCTGGTTGCAGTTCTATTACAGTGTTCCTGCCACCTGGGCAGTGGAGAATGAAAGTCTGACTACTCTTTGCATAGCAGCTGATGTGCAGAGATGCTCAGGAACAGCAGTCAGAAAATATCCTGGGCACTAGTGTGAAGAATTTTTTATCATTTTATGTGTAAAGAGTTTGAAGTGAGGCAAGTTTATTAGGCTTGATCTTCAAATTGAAAACACGTTAGTATAAAAGAGTTAATCACTTATGACATCTGCCTCACAGAACATCCCTACCAAAGACTCACTGTGGCTCTCCTCTCCTAATCCCCTAATTTTTTTAGAGAATCTCTTTCTCCATTCTCCTTCTTCCAACACTTTTCCCCAAGGAAATTTGGATTAAGACATTTCTTTCTGCCTTCTTCAAAGTATCCCAAAATTCCAGACTCAAAAGTCTCTTCCCTTTAACAATATTGAGTACTCTAATTGCAATATGTACTATACATGCAAATTTTAGTGATTAGGTTGAAATTAGTTTCTCCTTGAAGGTAAGCAGCAGTGTCCCTTGAAGCAAAAACCGTTTTTTTTTGTAGCAGATCGATAACACATGGGAAAGCACTGTTAAATTGAGTGCTTACCTTACTGTGTATGCTGGCAAACTTAAGTACAGAAGCTTCTAGACAAAGGTATACTGGAGAGAGTGATAATAATGTGGTAACTTTATCTAAGACAGTGACAGCAACTTGTTTTAATCAGATTGTGTGAAAAATCAATTTAAATCCTAAAAAACCATGGAACTTACACCATTTGGTTCTCACTCAAACTGTGTAGTCATCAGTAGGTTTAGGTCATAGCAGAGACTATCTTGAGCTCTTAGAAGTCAGCAAAAGAGATGTGAGAGTAAAGAAGATACTAAAAGAAAAAAATAATTATTTTCCTCAGAAGATAGTTCTAGTTCACTTTTGCAAATCCATATGCTGAGGCCAAAAATACAGGAATTTTTGTGCTACCCTACATGAGATCAGTGCAGCCTGGAGCCACAGGATGCTAACTAAGGCACCAACAACTCTCTTGGCTTCCTTACATAACACAAGACCAAAGCGGGTGAATCAGACACCAAGTCAGGAGGCTTTTCTATTCTCAGCTCTGTTCATAACTGTTCTCATGGCTTTTGGCAGATTCTTCATCTGAAGTGAAGGGTAGCTAGGACCAATGTTTTTAAACAGAGGGGCTAACATTTAATCTTGAGTGATATTACATCTGTGGCACCAAGAAACAGTATACCTCTGAACATTATTTGCTTATTTTGAAGTTTAAGTATGGATTTATACAGCAAGTTTACACTCCCGAGTGTGGAACTCTGCCTGCTTATCTGCAAATCAGGGGGAATGTATGAAATAACCACAGCCATGCAGCACACACTGCTGGAGCAAATGCCACACCTAATCCTTCTACAGGGCTACAAACAAGCTTTACAATATTGTTGCATGGAATAACTGGAACTGCTGGCCTGGGAGTCTTTCCCAGATCAGCATTCTTTAACCAGTCTGAGCAGTCTAGTGATGCTCACCAGAAAAATCACTCCTGCATCCTCTGGTTTGGACAAGTCCTCATCCTCACATGGTGCAATGAATCAATATGGGCACACATATGGAACTGAGATGAATGTGTCCCATTTCACATGTTCCACTGAAGCATATGGAGGACACGATACTACAACCCACAAGAGGTAGGAAAAATTCTCCAAAATCTAGGCAAGAAAAATATCTTGAGGCTGATTCACCCTGCAGTTGAGAAATACAGTTAGAGCAAGGATTGCCATATGATTTGCTATTACAGACATATGCAGACATATATTTAGCTTAACTTCTGTAGGATTAGCCTGTCCAATGCTCTTCCTCCATTCTGTGTTAATGCAATGTGTGCAGAGAGCAGTAATTTCTCCCTCTTTCAGACAGAATGACAGGAAAAGAGGTATGGTGCTGTCCAGAAGCCTCTCTGTAGAAAGAGAAGTACACAGTATGCAAAATAGATCAGGAATGTCCAACAAAAATTATTTTCATTGGGATCCAGGAAAGACACGATGACCTGCTGATTTACACAATCTCTAGATGTTTGCCAAGTTCCTGCCTTGTTCAAAGTCCTGTTCTGGTAAACTTTTTTTTACTTACAGGAGTGAAACAGCTCCAGCATGAGAAACTAAGAGAACAGTACTTGTGATACAGCTTCAGAGATCTGGGAAAGCTTTACAAAAATAATAGTTGTGACCAGGTACATAGTACAAATTATATTAGCATGAAAAAGAAGCAAAATATCTGCCTTGGATAAGCTTAGAGAGCATGAGGAAAGTTAAATTCATGTGTCATGATGAAGTCCAGCTTAAGATGCAGAGGACAGGCTGAGTAAGTATCACTATTCCTGCAGACTCCCAGATTATGGTGAGGAACCAGAAGTTCCAAAATGACTTTTGAAGGGGGAGAAAGGGAAAGGAGAGACAAGTCTGCTTGGTTTCAGCATCTGTGCAAAACACTCTAATCCAAAATTTTTAAAGGGGTCATGGGTGTGATTTGAGCAGGGTTTATCTTGCATTGTAGAAGATTTGTAATGTTCCCATAAAGAACCAGAACAGACCCTGACAGAAAACTACATGTGTCCCCGGCTTGTACATCAAGGAGAGGCTCTAATAATTCTGCTCGGTCATTGCTGCCTGGGTTTGTTTCCATCCCCCCTGTGTTTTTCATTGAGTACATGCAGGGAAGTCACTAAACTCTGCAGAGGACAACCTGGAAGGAAATCCTCCAGGAAGCTCCCTGAGTGCACTGCCATCAGCATTCTTGCTGCAGACCTCAGTGCTGGGTGTGGGATCACGCACGGGCATGATGGAGCTGCACCACATGGCATATGTGTTCAGTCAAAACAACTCATATTTTGAGTACTAAATATTTAAAACAAGTAACACAAGAACACGTTGTACTTCATGAATCATTCACAGTAGTTTGGTGTTTCTAAAAGAGAATATTTGATAAACTGGGTCTCGTTCATGGACAATTTGCAATCAGAAAGAAATGAAAATCATCAGTACATTGTTAATTTCAAATTATTTTTTCACTTCTAATATCAGGTTATCTGAGCGGTTTCCTCACACTTGGAACTCCTCCCCAAAGATGTCCCCAGTGCCGTTCAGAGTCCTGTGCACCCAAGGCAGCCCAGGCCCCATCTCTCACCCGAGGTCCCTGGTGAGTCACAGAGCCGTCGCAGCTTCCGCACTGCAGGGGCAGTGCTGCGGCACTGACTGCTCCCTCTGCAAACCTGTTCTCCCGGGGCTGATGGGCTTTGGGAGCTGGGGAAGCAAGGGGCAATAGCATGGCAAGAGCCGAGAAAAAGGGAACATGAGAGCGACTCCCTTCCCCGCCCTCCCCTTCTCCTCCTCCCCTGAGAGAAAGCAGCCCCAGCCCACTTCCAGGCTGGAAGGCAATTTCAGGCTGTTCTCACGGTCAGGCTCCCCTGCAAGCTGGTGTTTGACCAGTGGTGATGCAGGATGGGCTGGAGGTGTTATGTTTTTCATAATCCATTTTCAGTGGCGAAATGAAAAAGGACAGAATTGTGAAGGAAGAGAGATATTGGAAGAAATTAAATCTGACATTCAAGTTCCTCCTTCTACCTCTAGCCCAATTTTTACACGGATAGACTTTCACCAAATACTGGAATTGTAAAAACAAACAAACAAACAAACAAACAAACAACAAAAAACCAACCAAACAAAAAAACCTTTCAGAGTATCAGTGGAAATCAACACAGTAGTTTTCTGCAAAAATATCTGGGAACATTTTGATCAACATTTTTTCTCTGCCAAAGGTGGGCTCAAAATGATTCTTAGAATACATAGAAGAAAACCAGAAAAGTCATGTCATGATGCCAGTCATAGTATCATCACCTTTCTACTCCTTTCATGGCTATAAAGAGAGTAAGGAGAGGTTTTACTGCAGACTGTCTAGCAAGCTTTCTTCCCTCATCTGCTGAACCCCACCAAGAGGAGTGCAGCAGGGGTGCATTCAGGGTCTCTGACCTGCAGGCATGGAGGAGCAGCTAATCATCCAGCTACGGGTTGTCTCCCACCTCCCAGGCTGACAACAGTCTGACCACCAGATTACCTCTGCCCTTGTTGCTTACATTTCCCTGTATGAAAAAAAGGATGGAGATGTGTAACCTACAATTATACAACAACATTACAAATAAAATAATTTGATCCTGGCTCAAGCTGCAACTATGAGATATTATTTCATCCTCCATACCTGGAAGTATGCAAGGTGGCAGAGCAACTCTCTCACCTCCTCTTGGGCTATGTTTCCAGCTTTCCCAGCTTCGCCTTTTGGAGGCTCTCATGGACTCCACATACCCTGCACATCCTCAGTCCCAAGAAGGCTCTTGGAGATTCCCTGAGCCATGAATTTGTTTTTAAGCAACAGGCATTACATATAAAAATGCTCTTAGCAACAATCTAGAATAGTTAGGCAGGGTATGTAATACCTGTGACATAATGATAACGTGGTAGCTGAGAGCAAATTAATTAGAATAACCTAATTAATGTGCCCATGTTGAGAAGTTTATGAGTGCTTCAGCTCCTAAGATGGATAGGAAAGAAAGGTACCTATTCAGAAATAATGACTCAGTAGCTGTTCCCTTTCTGAATTAATATTCTCTGTCAGAAGCTATACAAGAGGCTGCTCCACCACTCTTCGGTACCAGCAAATGTGCCAAGAGAATGTGGTTGATGATGAATAGTATTTGTCCCTGACAAAGGATAGATAGAGAAAGGGAGGTGAGATAGGATGTATTCAGGGGATGGTGACTGTGAAATTTTAGGACTGAGTGTTAGAAAATGCTTTATATGGGAAAAAAAAAAAAGCAGTCATCTCAGATTTGGCAGGTATGCAGGCATTTCTTTCCATAATAATATATTCTAGAACAATAGGAGGACATATTTGTCTGTGTCTTTCTCAGGGCTCTGTGTGTTTACTGTTTCTATTTCTTCAATTGTACAGACCAAAGAATAGCTTTGTGTGCTCAGCCCTCTGTGATTACTAAACAAACCGTATGGGTACAGTACCAATAATACTTGGAGAGAACTTTCATCTTAATGGGGTCAGACATGAAATTAAGCCATTCACAACAAAATACCACCTGCCTTTGAAATCAAAAGATGTATCTAGCAGGTTTGCATATTGCATATATTTCCAGACTTCCACACCAAGTTCTTGCCTAGCACCTATGAGTGTTGGGGTTCTGGTACAGGCACTCAGCTGACAACTGCAGCACCTAATGACAAGTTCATCAGCTCATTATCATTCTTTTGCCGCTTGGATGACAATATTTTTTAATGTGGCATGCTATAATGATAACTACTTATTTTATATAACCTGCTATGTGGCACAAAAAAGCAGTCTTTTCTGGGGTAGATTAGAGCCAGCATTTTGCATGAGCATCTTAGACAGAAATATTATAATCTGCCTAATGTTGTCTAATTATAACCACTTTTGACATCTCTTTTAGTATTAGTATTGTGATTGTATGACATTTAAGCAAGGAAGAAGACTGCATAAGAATAAGCTGAGCAGGTCTTACTTTACTGAGCACCCAATGACATCTATGATGTGGTATCAGGAGCAATTATTGTGCTATTTATTTATTTATCTATTTAGTTATTTATACAGCATCTTCCTGAAGAGCCTATTGGATGTTCTGTCAGGTAGCTCATCTCTTCGTCTGTAGGTAGATGAAATTTGGCTGCCTGCTACATGTCTGCTTTAAAAGACTTAGAATGAAAAAAGTCAGGACAAAAAGAATACCCTCTTTGGGTCCTGACATACAAGTAGTAGAAAATCAGGCTTAAAAAAAGAAAAGAAAGAAAACAAGAAAAGGTGACAATAGGCCAAAACTCCTCAATGTGTGGATAGTCCGGAGAAAAAAGTACACAAGTGAGGGGGTAAACATTGGTCAGAGAGGCATTATGGTCTGGCACAGGACTGAATTTGTCTGAACTGGTGGATGAGGACATTGAGAACTGAGCAGCTTGTGAGAATTTGATTTATATCAAATTCCACACTTCTGGAGTAGTACTTTTTGTCAGCTATCAGGTGGGATGTTATAAATGGATGAATATCTACAAATTTTCTAGAGAGATAAACTTTAGCAGGGATGTATTACTTTTGAGTCATTGACTTCCCAAATGTAGATTAAGAAGAAAATGAAACAACTTTAATAAACAATGGCACATCTTATTTATTCCTGTACATGAGGGATGGCAAATGCCTTGCCAAATAAACACCAGACCTACTGTGTCACACTGTACTGACTGATAACACTGTGTCAGATGTGGGTTTGATAGGCACTCAGGAAATTATAGTACAGTTAGTAATATAAGATAAACTTGGACTGACTGAAAATGAGAATATAGAGTTTAAATAAAATGGAGAGTTATATAAAAATAGGTCTAGAACACTGTCAATTTAAAAAGGAAATGTGCAAAATAAACTAAATGAGTTCTTGATAAATTGTGAAATTATGAAGACATTAAACACGTGAAATCCAGAAATATTCTTAAATAAAATACACAAAAAGTATTGAAAATGAGAAAAGAGAGAATATTCTGGAAAGACTTTAGAAATGGCTAGAAAAGCTGTAATTTTCAAAAAGCTATTAGAAGTAAACTAAGAAAAAAAAAAGGAAGAAAAATACTAATAGGCACATTTTGGGGGTCAAAATTCAGGTTAAGCTATACTTTACAGAGAAAATAAGGAATAAACTATGAAAAGTGAAGTAATCATGTAAGTAATAAGGAAAAAAGAGTGGACTAGTCGGCTTGCTTTGCAATTACATAAGGGAGAGACTAAAGAAATAAGACTTCAAATTTAGATAGTGTGCTCTAGTTTTAATAGAAAGAAGAGGTTGAGCAGTGAGGTAAGAACAGGATGTAATGGAAATGAAGATTTGGGAACAGAGCTCACCACAGCTGCCATTAAACTAAAACTTATATCACATAATGCATCCCAAACAAGGAGAAGGGGCATGGTCAATCACCCCCCATTGCAGTAAAAGGCTTGGCACATGAAATTGGAGGTCTAGAAAAGAGGACTTTTTATAAATCTTACCAGTAAAAGTAATGCTGCATGACTGCAGAACAGCATACATAGACTTTGACACTGAGGACCAAAGGAAAGGGGCTTGAACGACAGGATTCTCAGACTCATTTCAATATTGTGGAAGGCTTTAGACAGAAGACCACACAACAGATACTTTGGGAAGGTGAATCACGATTATCCTGCTTTACTAAAATTGTAAATTTTTTTTTAAATAAACCTGATTAAATATTTAGTAAAATGGTAAAATGTGATAATTATATATTATTTAATAATGCACCACATAGGAAGCTATTAGAATGGTGAAAATAGGAGTGAGTAAAACTTCAAGGCATGCTTTAAAGTAGCCAGAGGGGAGATAAAACCACGTATCTCTACAAAGAAAACTACAGGCTCGTAGATTTGCCAGTGCGGCCTCTTATCAATACATTTCAGAACAGATATTAATTCATTCTCTTACCATGGCACAGAAAACAGGGCTGTGAAATGACTGTCAATCAGAGCATCACAGAGGAAAAAATCTGAAATTAAGTGAGATTGATACTACGAAACAGGATTAAAATTAACCATCCCAATGTGAGATCAGGAACCTGGAAATAATGCAAATTTCTACTGAAAACAGGGAGTTTGTCATCTGGAAATACTGTAACAGGAGAAAAACTTAGATACCCTGATCTTTCTGAGGATGACAATGTGCTGTTGCTGCTACTGTGTGGGTCTGTGGAAGAAAACTGAGGTTGTATAAGCAGCAGTGATGCCATAAGACGAGGCCCTGTGGAGACAACATCCACACACAGTTCTGGCTGCTGTCTTGCAAGGAATTAAAAAGCAGGAACAGGTATGAGGAAAGACAGCTGGAAGCACTGTACCATTTGGGAGCGGAAGCAGCTATGTTCCTAGTGGAGTTACAGAGCCTAATACCACGGCTGATTAAGTGACAATAATGGGGTTTTTTTGTGATTTCTACCTTCTCACAGTCCCTGATCATCCTTTGTGACTGTGTTTACACATCCGTGCGTGCAAACACACAAAACCTACAATTTTTCACACTGGAAAAATGAAACTGATTCAACTAAATTACAGTTGGGTGTGAATATAAACTCTACAGCAATGGATAAGGGTCTCTTGATGTTTTCCATTTTAAAGCCCAGGACCTCCTGACCTGGCCCCCACCTCTAATGTATTCCCTTTTTGTCGGCCAGCATGGCTCTCCTGTGATTGCACTGCAGCTCTCCTGGACAGCCCTGGCATGCACTTGTGTGTTTCTTCCAGCCCAGGATGGGCAAGCTGATGGCTGATAAAATGGGTAATGTCTCTTTCACAGTTGAAGCACAGCTGGAGTTGGATGTGATGCCTGCACATGGTGACGACAAACACAGCAGTCCATGGGCATTGATGAACAGCATCAGCTGTCTCACCTTTGGTGACACATTAGCTGAGCTGGAGGGTTAAGTGCACTTGGAGAGTGAGCGACCAGCCCCAAGGAGTGTCCCAGTGCAGCTGGAGCTGCACTTGCAGAGGTCACCTTGCACATACTCTTCTGCAAACAGAGGTATCTACATCTATACATTCAGCATATTTCCTCAGCATATTTCCTCAATTCACTTAAATAATTAAACACAGTGTTAGTGCACACAGCCTGCATCCAGAACAATTCCACCACCCCTTTTCACATGCACAAAACTTTCATTTCTCTCATGACAGGGAAGTAAGTCTCTTGTCATTGAGTTTGATGTAGTCAAATTGACATATATTGTTAAATCTTACCTAGCAGCTGACATTAAATTGGAATGTACTAAAGACAAAAAGGCTAGCAATATTGTTTCCTCAGTTTGCACAATGACTTATTTTAAAGCAGAATAAATACTAACTGGTTCTGAAATCCTGCAGCTTTCAATTGCCAGAGCATTTCTGTACTTTAATTCTTCACAGAAAAATTGTCACTTTCATAATGCTTCTGTGAGGGGGGAAAAAATACAGTTTCAATTTTCATATGTTGTAGCACTGTAGAGAATGATCTAATTTCTTGTAATGTTGTATTGTGTCCCCAAACCAATAAATATTTGAAGCATTTAATGCATTTATCAACTCTCCTGTAAAAAAGTGCAGAAGGACCTGTGCAATGGTGTCAAAGATATCTCGTGTATCGAGGGAGTCTGAGCAAACTCTTGGGTGATTCTCCTCCTTGAAATTTAACTTTACATCTTACCCAACACAGAGCAAGAAGTGAATCAATGCCATGTTCTCCCAGGAAACCAGATATTGGTTTTGCATGTAGAAATTCAGTTCTTCTAGCAGATAGATGCTGAACATTTTTGCACCATATGAAATTTCACAGGTTATTCTTATCAAGAAAATATGAGAAAATTACTGAGCATGCAATATGAATTTAATGACACAAACACATCTTTAGTTAAATTGGTCCAGACAAATTGGTCCAGGCAGATTTAGTCCTTTCCTTACAAGTAATGGCTTGCACTTACAAATATAAAAGCAATTGCTCCAGTCCTTTTCTTTAAGATATTTAAGGGACAGTGAGGAGGTTGGATACCTCAGTAGGAAGTTTCATAGGACTAAACTATTTAATTTATAAACCCCACTGAAAAATGCCATCCACTCTGGATTTTTGCACTGGAAATCATGGTATTTAAAAAAAAAAATTTAAAAAGTATTTTCTTTTTCTCTGTATGCAGACAAGCAGGCATTTGCACTTCCTCACAAGCATACACACACATGAACACACGATACAAATCTCTAGTATTGCATTAATCAAATCCAACAATATCACTAAGACTGGAGGCATCATCAATACAGATTAGGATCACAAGACAGTTTCAGAAGCACCGTATGATGTTGGGACTGACTGCAATACAACTGCCATTAAATACGTGGTCAGAATGACGGTCATCTGCTGAGACATCAGTGACAGGAACTTTGGCCAGAACACATAACGTTACATTGACTGGGAACTGCACAGCAGCAAAAAAAAAAAGTTTTTTTGGTATCAGAAAAGCAGGGGTTGAAACTGAACCACCAGCAAGGTACACGCCTCTGTGAAATATGGCAGAAAGGTGCTCAATGCCTTTATCAGAGAAAACAAAGACTAAAGGAGATTTTTTTTTAAGAACAGGGCATAGCAAATGCTATTTAAGGTAAGGGACAATGCAGCAGCAAGAACCTATGTATGTAAGATTGACAGGCATAAATATAAGATAGTAATAAGATGGAATCTTCTCCAGCGGAGCAAGGTAGCTAAACAACCCTCTCATATGATTACTGAGGACAAGAAATGAAATATTTCTTGGTGGAAAGATCAACCACACTAAAATTCAGCAAAATTATGCATCCTTGACAACTGATTTTCAAGAGACATCTGAAACAAGTATAATGAAATTATTGTACATGAGAAAAGAAGCTGTAAAGATGTGTAAGTAAAATCATAAGACTGACTGTTGGTTTAACCCGAGGAAGGTTACCTAGAGGTTGAATCTTGAGTTCTCATTTGAAAAAGATTGCTGGAACTTTCTTGTAGGTATACCCTCTTCCATTGTGCATCATCTGTAATGTCTACTGGTGTCTTTTAGAGGCTGATTTAATAATAGCAGTATTTTACTTTTCTAGCTTCCAGTCAGGTTTCTGTACAGATTGAACAGGAGCTCTAGGAAGTGAAAATCAGAATCTAAGTTTTATTACTTTTAGTTATTATTTTTAAGATCAACTGTTAAGGAGTTTTAGCATTTCCTAGGTATCAGATATTAAAACCAGATGTAATTAAATTTAGTCCTCCATTTTTCCTAGTAGCATATCTAATGGGAATTCCAGTATTAGGAGCTAATTCCATGGTTCTTTATGTCCTGACTTGTTGGGGTCCCTCCCCTGCCATGGAGCCCTGGCAGAGGGGCCCTGAGGGCACAGGCACGGGGTTTCCCTGCCCCTGCTCAGCCTCGTTCCCATGGGTTGGTTTGTGTTCCCTGCGCGGGCAGAAGGACCCTCGGGTCCCGTGACTGAGCAGTTCCTGGGCAGAGCCCCGGCCATGCGGCTGGGGAAATAAACATCTCTGAGACATCTACCAAGAATCGGTCCATATATATTTCTTTTCCTCGGGCCTCGCTGTTTGATACGTGTGTTGCAGTATCCACACTGTAACAAAGACTCAGATCCCCTTTTTCATTTTTCTTCTGTTCTTTTTTATTTTGGATATAGCATGAGTTCCTTGTCACTTGTAGCAATCAATCCCTTGCATTGGGGCTATCTAATTCAAAAGGTTCAAAATCCTTTAACTCTTCCATATACATGTTTTTGGCACTGAAGTTCAAGGTTTTGAAAGGGACTACAGATTGGCGAAGGTTCTTCGAGCTATCCTTGCTGTCATAGCAACCCACAAACTTCATAGAGGGACCAAGCGTGATGTGAAAGGTCTCTGCAGAGCCCCCAGGAGCTGGGTGGAGAGAATATCCCACTCTGGTATGCAGAAGGTGAAGCTGAGTGCTCTGTCAGATTTGCATAGCCACTGAAGTGCCCTCTCTGTAGCTGGGGACTCTGGCAAGCATTCATTACAGTGTAATAATCCTGTAAAGAGCTGCTGTTTTCCTCTGCTTTTTTATTCTCTGAAGAATAAGGTGCTTTTATTTATTTAACAGCAGAAATCAAGAAGACATACTTATTTAACCTAGGTTTAACACGTGCTCTACACTCATTACTAAACTCTTAAATGAAGCCAGGAAAGGCTTTTGGGTGCTGTGTCCTGTCAAGCTTGACTTCTACCTGCACAGCAATCTGCCATCACCCATCTTCAGCTTTCACAAAATAAAAACTCAGTAGGAGATAGTAAGAAGAGGCAAGAGAAGAAGAAGGAGAGGGCCCTAAATGAGCATTTGGCAAAGGTAGCTTGCTTCAGGAAAAATGCAATAGCAGTACAGGCTGTTGAATAATTTCTAAAAATACTGCTGTCATTGGCTTTTAATTTTAACCTGCCACATGCTTAAACATTTTATGTCCTAAAGCTCTGCATCTGGAAAGTGGCATTTTGCTGCAAGTATTTATCAGATACTGGTGCAACGACCACCATAATAATTAGCTTTACTGGATCATGTTACACAATAAAACACAGGTCACTCGGGGAAAAAAGCCTTGGAACGTTACCTTCATTTACCTAAATAGGGACTAATCTAGATGGTAAAATTAGTGATTATTATCTTATCTCAAAAGCTGTTTAGGTGTGCATCTGCTCTCTGGATGCAGTCACTGGGGACTTGCTATAACATACTTTAGTTTATTAGGTCATAGTGGGACTTTTTTCCCCTGAAGTATCACTTGATTTATTTCTCAGACACAACAATGAACACTGAGCATCTTCTCCACATCTCTTGTGCTCAGAAGAGTATCTTCCCTTTTTGCCGATGTGCTTGCTGCCTTGTGAGGCTGCTCCCTTACGTCCCTGTTGGTGAGTGTATGGGAATGAAGGGAAACTGGGTGCTAAGGAGGGGTGCCTCTGCTTGCCCAATCACATAAACACATTCCTGTTATTTTTACATGGTCCGTATATGTTGTTTAAGGTGCATGTAAGTAGAAGGATGAGAAGTTCCTTGTTAAAGGAAATTGGAATAAATAATAAATACAACTTCATGAAAATTACCCAGGGGAAGACAGGAGCTCTAGGAAGAAATGCAGTGAACTGCTGCCTGCCAGCCTGCTTCAACCCTTCCTGCCCCTGAAATTCAAAAGCAGAAAGGCTGCAGCTCAAAGATCCCCAGGTCCTCTGGGAGCCCTGCAGACTGCATGTCCAGGGCTCCCACATCCCTTGCAGCCTGACAGCAGCACCAGCTACATTATGAATATCCTCATTACACACAAACCTGGCCTTTCTGTCCACCTCAGCTCCATGGCACAGATGCTTTCTTGTGGAATGCTGTTGCGGTGGCTAAGAATGTGAGTTCTCATCTCTGCTTCCCTCTCGTCAGGGATGGAAGGGAGGAGAGTAGGATTTGGGATCCCGTGGGAGAGACCAGCCCTGCTGGCACAGGGGCATTGGAGTTTTGTGGTGCTGCACCCCTCATCACTGGGCAGAGAGCCACAGTCTCCCAACCAGCTCCAGAATTGTCAAATTACTTCATGCAAAGTCATCATAATCCCCAGTTAAACTCTGATCTCCTCTTTATCAGGTTTCGCTGGAAAATAAAACAAATAATTAAAAAAGAAAAACGCAAGACCTAAGCATTATGTATGCCCTTAATTATCTCATTCCAGTGAGTATTTTATTCCCTGTCTGGTCAGAACATTAATTATCTTCATAAATACAGCAAAAGTTAAATCCTAAATACCCATGACTACAGAAACTGTACAGTGATCAAGCTTAAATGAACATATAAATTTTATTAATCGATGCTTTAAACAACTCCATATATTATAAATCAAACAAAAAAACCCTATTTCCATCTTTGAAGGTTGCAATGAAAAAGCTTTATTGAGGATAACTTTTATTAAGTTTAGAACTTCTTTTTTGCAGTAATGAGACTGTTATGGGAATAATATCATCTGGTTTGTCATGAAGCACCTCAGCTTGTCAAATAAGTTAATAAATGACTATGCATTAATCAAAGTGACAAAGCCATGGAGAGCTCAGGATATGAGACCATTCTGGTGATAATATTAATTAGTATTTAATTAGAAACTTTGGGGCCATAAATAAAAAATCATGGGAGAGATATTTATGCAAATTGCTTTGAGTTGTATTTGCTTTAGGAAAAATCCCTTCCTTCCTTTCACCATTCTGTCCTTTCTGTTTTTAATTTCTTTCCACACTGTACATAGCAGAGTTGCAGTGACATCACATGGATATAAATAAGCCCATACTGGGTTTCATTTTTCTGAGTTAGGGTGGTCTGCATTTGAACTGTGTTTTTCCCTCTCTAGCTTGAATGGAAGATAATTTTTTTCAGATTCCTAATTTCTAGACAACTAGAAAGAACCTGAGAACTGCAAAGGGATGGGATTTCTATTTCTGCTGTTTTACTCAAGATACATGTCACCTTTCTCTAAGGAAGAATTTATGTCACCACGATACTGCTGCAGCAGTATCTCTGTACACAGCAATGTCTTCTGTTCACAAGCAGGAGACTCATTCATTATCTCACAGACCAGAAGCAGTATCTACAATTATAGCTCTTTTGTTTTTTCTCCGCACAATGTGCTCATTTCTAAAGGGATAGTTCCTGATAGCAAAAGAGATAATATATCACTCCGTTAGGTATTTCAGGCTGTTTTCTTGCAGAGCAAACTTTATTATTTGTTACACTAACACAAGAACATTGCCTGCAGTAAACTTGCTTTTTCTGTTCACCAGTCTGTTTCTGTCGTGGCACATTTATGTGTGACTGAAGCCAGTGTTATCCACAACTGACAAGTGCCAGACCTCCAGTTCAATCAGCCTCTTCTCTAAGATAATGTCAAGGGTTTGAAGTAATGGGACAATAAAGTGGAGAGAGAGACAATCAGAGTCAAATTGATCCAACTCTTTGCATATAAAAGGGATTCTGCCTAATAACACCCCACCCTTTTTCTGCTCTCCAAACATAATAGAGCTCAAACAGATCTAAACCAGGCCTTCAAGGAAATGTGTGACTGACATGAAAATGCTGAAGTTTTACAGTGTTTTCTTCAGGCATTTCCTTCCAAAGCATTTCATTCCATTGTAGTGTAAACCCAAGATAAAAAGCACCTGGTACCCAGGGCTTTTTGGTTGCTTTTAGTGAGATATTTAGACTGAAGAGCCCAGTGATGACACAAAATTCATTCTTCTTTTCATTTTATTTTGTATTTGTTTAACAAGTAATTTGCATCTGTTAATAAAATTAAAACTGATAAATGAATGAGGCAGCTCCTTTCAGTGATGCTCCCAATTCTCATTTCCAATATAGCAAACTGAGTTCCTGAATATATTTCTTTATATTATGTCTCCACAGAACACTGCAGTTAACACAACTATTCCATCAAAATTACCAGCTGCTTCTGTGCTGCGATACATATCAGTTCTGGAATTTAATAACATACTTTACTGAACTTCCAGAAAATAAAGAGCTGAGCAGTAGTCTCTAAGGACTCAAAAGAAATTATAGTATCTTCAAACAGTAAGACAACAAAGCTTTATATACTTCCTTTCCTCCATCTCCTAATTAATAAGCCCCAGAGTTGCATGTGAACATCTATCTAACCTTTGTTTTTGGTGGATTGAGACAGATCTACATATTTCAGTATTTAGAAAGAGTTTGGGTTTTTTACCTCTATCTCACATTTCCCAGCCACCATTTACTTTACATATTGAATGACCCAAAAAAACCCAGATTTATCACCTTCCTTCTCCAGCACAAACTCAAAAGTAGGAGGCCAAGCCTTCCGTGTGGACCATGAGCTGTGTGTTGGCTGGTTCTGTGGTTATTTTAGTATTTTTGATTTTTCTGTGAACCCAATAAAAAGGATAACATGTTCAGTAGTGTCTTTTTTCCTTGCAGGCGCTGGTCTGCTTGGGGATCTAGCAGCCCTGGCTGGTTTGCCTGGAGCAGCATGTCCACAGAGCTGAGAGATCTGAAAGTGCACACCACAATTCTGCAGTTCCCACCTTTTCCCATGAATGAATACAGTGTCTGGAGTGCTCTGGAAAGGAAAAAAACAAGAGGGAAGATAAAAAGTGCTGGGGTACCTACCTAGGTAGGTAGGCTTTGAGGTCAGCCTTGGCACCCTCTCACACATTCCTAGCAAAATCCTGGTTTGTTTGCAATGTGGTCAAATACAAGTTAATACAGTGTAGGCATCAGAAACAAGATTAGAAGAGGATTTGCATGTACTCCACTGAGCCCCTAATATCCCCAAGGGTGTTGGACTGCAACAGACAGGATTAGGTATGCTTCGGTGGTAGGGATTCTTTGTACACACGATATTTTGAAAATTTCCCTCCCCTTCTATCGCTTTTCCTGTAACCTTGCATGAGTGAGAATTCTTACTCTAAAAGACCTGGTGCTTCTGTGTGGTTCTCTACAGACAATGATTTAACTTCTCATATTCTTGCTCAGCTCATGAAAGATGTCTATGATGTGAGTAATCAAAAGCAGGATGCTGAGCGTGGTCCTGCAGCTCTGTAAGTAGCAAATTTTCTGTCTCCTGGGCTCAGTCTGGGTCTTTCCATCACACCAAAAACCAGCACATGCAGCCCTTGAGAAGGAAGGATGTTGGTCATGATCAGTGTGGTCATACACTGTGGATCCCTGGAGGTGTTCAAGAAATGACTGGATGTGACACTCAGTGCTGTGGTCTAGTTAACAGCTTGCTGATCAGTCAAAGTTTGGGCCTGATGATCTTGGAGGTCTTTTCCAATATAAATGATTCTGTAATTCTGTGACTTATTCTGTACATTATCTTCATAGTGTTCTCAGTTAGAGAGGCTCCATGATTTAGGACCTCTTCCTAAGCAGCACACTTTTAGGGGGTTTATATATTTGAGTACTAGAACCTCCAACTGCTCTTATGAAGAACAGATATTTCATTGACCCATTAGTAAGTCTTTTCAAAATGGCTGCAATTGAAATAGATACTTAACAAGAAGTAGAAATAGATACTTAACAAATCTAACTCTACTTCATTTTTTGGTGAAGTCACGGTCTATGTCTTTCCAACAGAACAGGGAGAAGAAGAAAAGTGAAATCAGAGAAATAACCTATCTTGAGTGTACTACTCAGGTACAGCTGCCTTCAAACAGAACTGAATGCGATGGCACAGCAAGTACCTCCCAATCCCATGTGCCTGTGTTAGCAGAACACCTCTAATTATAAGAGTAGAAAATTTTATACAGACAAATAAATTATACCTTTCCTGAGTTTATGTATTCACACTGATAGCTAGTCAAAAATTTGTGATTACCTTTCTGGTTCCAGAAAACATTTCAGTACACAGTGGAATTTGGCAAGCTTCTGTGGTTTAAAATCTTACTGGGGAGAAAACACCTCATGTACAACACATGTAATTGCATATGAAAGTGCACGCCTTTTAATTTGTTAGTGTTATTTCATGTTTAAGTTTGAATTTTGTGAGCATGGGAGGATGAAAGCAAAATCTGGAATGCTTCAGAAAAAGGAAATAAACAAGGTAAGCTCTCAAGTCCTTCACTTCTGTTCAGGCAAATGATAGAAGAGATCTGGATATACCACCAAGCAAAACCTGCTTTTCTGCAGCTGCTCTAAAGTTTAAGGTAACCAAGGCCCATTAACCTCACCAGGCAGAAGATTTGATACAGTGATCACTGAGTGATCACACCAGGGCTGGGACATGGTCTGTTTACATCAGGAACTGCAGGAGCATTTCAACACAGACATCCCTCTGCACTGTTATGCTGGGGAAGTTGAAATACTTAAAATGGACAGGTTCAGTTCCTCTTTGTAGTGTTTCTGCATTTTCCAGGATTTAACCAGTGAACTGTCTTAGCACCTCTTAGAAACAGGCAGAAGGCAAAGTCCACACATGGAGTCCATGGAGGGGGGAGATGTAGACAGGGCTTTTCCTGCATCTGAAGGCTCTGTGTGCCCAGCTGCATGCCTTCTTACTCCATTGCTCATCCACATATGTGTATATATGTCACAGTTCAGAAAAGTCAGCTTTTATCTCTCTGCTGCCAATTCCAATTATATAGCCATGGGCTAAATTGGCATCCCACTAGTCACTACACTGGGTGTTTTGTGTGTTTACCGATTTTGCCTGGTCTGATTTTTACTTGTGCTGTGAACACAGCGAATAGTGTTCGAAGGTTGGGCAAGAGCACAGAGAGAAGTAGCACAACCACACAGTCCCAGACCTCAGCTTGCTTTGATAGTTTGCTGATATTAAATATTTTCCCGCTGTCATGTTAAGAGGTATGCTGAGCCTTTTTTATATACTTTTCCTTACATTTTTTTCAGTTTTATCTTTACATAATCCTTTTCTATACATGCTCTTGAATTTGCTCCCCAGTACCTGAGTATGCACAGTGATGGGAGAAAGAGTTTGTATCAACTCATGAAGATGAATTTCAGGCTCCTGATTTCTTCCTAATCACTTCATTCCACAAGCTGCAGCCTGATGAATAGCTAGGTAAGACAAAATATAAAGGAAAATGTTGAAAGTGTGAGATGAAAACTCTGAAAGGTGAGAATGCCTGTTTTGGAATAGAAAGACTGAGTGGGGGAAAAAAAAACAGTGGAAAATGGGTTGGGGAGGCATGTTCCAGGAATTATCCCAAATTGCCCTTTTTGGAGGCAGAGGAGCGCTTCAGGAAGTCATTAGCAATCCGGAGAAAAACGACTTTATTCTGAAGATTGGAAACAGTGGGTATGGTAAGCCTGCCTCCGGTGGCTGGCTGGTGGTCTGGGGAGATGCAAGCTGGTAGCAAAAGTCTCTGCCCAGGTGCCCAGTGCCTGCCCAGCCATGTGAGGATGGTGAAGAGGCTGTCCATGTCCACCTCCTCCCCACCTGTTGCAGGCAGCACCACATGCCAAGGATGAGCTGGGGGTGCTGCCTGACTCCAGTCCTGCCCCATGTGGTTTGATATGACATGCATTTAAAATCACTGCAATGATGTGCAGTCAAACACCAGGTTAGGGTATGTCTGTGGTGGAGTCACCATGAAGTATTTTACATTTCTGAAGACAGCATTAATGAGAAAGTAGAGAGCAAGTTATTAGCCCTTTAAAGACAAATAAAGCTTTTCTAAACCACATCAGATAGAGATGGGCTTGAGTAACACTATTTGTGCTTTTTAATTTTGTCTGAACTCCCAAGGTATCTTGTTCTGGGCTTTTCTACCCTAATTGGTGGTCTGGGACCCAGACACCCCTTCAGTTTGAAGAATAATCTCTTAAAAAAGACCTAAGAGTGTCTTTCTTTTCTAAATGTTAATTTGAATTCCATTTCTTAAGTTTCTTCATCTACAAAATGGGAGTAGTATTTTCTTTACAACCTATTAGGGTTCATTAACGGATGAGTGTGCATGTATTTAGCTATACAGTGCAAGGCCATATTAATATTAAACTTACTCCTGATACATTTTTAGCTGTGAAAACTGCCCCTTTTGTTCCACCAAGGTTGCCCAAAGTTGAACAAAGGTGAACAAACAGAGCTCATCCTCACAGTAAGTCGGGACCTTTGTGCTAAATTCAGCAGGGTTATGGCAGACCTCAGCTGTGTACCTTTGCAAGGTCTAATACCTGCCTTTGTTTGCAAAAGTTACCTGTAACTAACAGGGCTGAGGTCTGTAGGAATCTAAAGAAATAATTCAAATCCACAGTAGCTTTCATAAGGAATAATCTTTCTCTATATTTCAAGAGACTTATGAAACCCCAGAGAAGCCTTGGAGGTCTTTCCTCAATAAACTGAACTATTCTAGAGCAATTCTGAAGCTTTTGAGTTTTGACTGAACTCTGACCCTTATATGCCAGCACTGTGGGACACTGAGCTTGCCCTGGTGCTCACAATGAGAGAGATTTCTTTTTCTTGTGTGAGGAACCATCGCACCATAGCTACTACCTTTCTCCTCCAGAAAAATGACTGCAATAAGGCAAAGCTTATAATCACTCGCAGCAGCCTAGAGGGCAAACCATTTCTGAATTTTCAGGAGAAATCACTGCATCTTGCAGGACTGCTGGCTGTTATTTTGTTTAAATGCCAGAGATGTCCACTAAGAAGGTGGCAATGGAAGTGCTACAGTAAAACATTCTTTTTCAAAATACTTTAAAATCTTTCATGCTGGTGAGAGGAGCCACTTTAAGATACTACAGGTCTTTCTGCACATTGATCCCTATTCCAAGACCATCACCAAGGCTTCGAATGCTCTGGCAGAATTTTACTGATATGGTCAAGATAAGTAGGTTGAAATACCAGCGTATTTCTCTTTCAAGCATTAGGAGGGCCGATATTACCATCCTGAGGGTTGGAGCCAGATTTGGACCCTGGAAAGAGAAAATATATGAAGCAAAAACTCCGGTGCTTTGAGAATTATTCCTTGGAGGACTGTCTCAGCTACTGAGTCTAGCTGAGTTGCAGGTAGGCTTTTCACAGAGGATTCCCAAATGATTCCTCTCAGTTCTGACTCATGGCTGTGCTCATGAACACATGAGCTTTACCTAACCAGAAAATGTAGCTCTCTCCTCTGCAGGCTTAGACTTGACCCTTTGCCTAAATGACCTCATGACCCTTTGCCTCAATGATCTCATGACCACATGAACCCTCTCTCCATGTCTTGAGGGAGTGATTCACCATTACAAAGGCTGTCACATACAAACCAGTAAGTGCCACCTCTCTGGCTACAGCTTAGAAGAAATATGTTATCATGAAGTTACATGTGGTACCCAGCCAGCTGCAGTCAGAGTCTGGCAGTGCTGGGGAGAAGCTGCATGTCAACTCAGAGTTGCACAACACTGTGAGACTTGAAGGCTTTCTAGCTGCAAATGATGATAAATATATACATTTTCCACTTTGATAAAATAGTTCTTGGCAGAGACTCTTAGCAAATACGATTGATTATTGTCAGTCTGGCATTGAGTAAGGGACTGTCTCTTGTGGTTTGAGATGAATACATATTCCAGCTCTTAAGGTTCTGGTTTACACATTTAAGAAGCTGACTCCATAGCAGATCTGCTCAAAGCATGAACTAAACTGAAACTAAAGCCTCCAATGAATACAGCTTTCATGGAAAACAAGGCTGGAAGGGACAAGGAGATCAGACCCTGCTGCCCCAGGCAAATGCATCCAAATCTATTGTTTCATAAACAGATTAAGCAAGATGTAAAAACAGGTTTATGTTGCCAACAAAATGAATAGATGTCAGAATACTTCACTACAATCACAACAAAAATATTCTGCTAATTCCTTGCTTGATATTTTTTCCCAAGGATTGTTATTAGGCATTTGCTTTGAAGTCAGTATTTTCTCTTAGTTGAGACTCTTTTCCATCTTGGCATTAAACCACTCTTCTTCCCAAGATATTTGGCCCTGTCCCTTTCTCCACTGGCAAAGGCAAGAAGCTGGGAGTCTGGCCCTTAAGATAGGTTACCACTGCCCTGACAGTCCCAGGAGCCTCCCTCTGCCCAACTCCCATCTGAGCTCCTTCCTAAATAGAGTACTTATGTACTCATTTCCAGATGAGATCTCTGCAGTATTGCACCCTCTGACATCCAAAAGATATTTCATTTTAATGACACCACTAGGCTAGGGTTGAATGTTTTTTTTCCACAGGTCTGTTATATTTGTATCTATTTTATGCTCAGCAGAGGGTTTTAGGACTTTCTTTTGTCACAGCGAACAACCTTATAGCAGAAATGTTTGTTCCCTGTGAGATGCAACAGCAAATCATACACCACATCTGTTAGTTCCAACCACAATTTCATCTGGTCCCTCCTCTGAGATCCTGCTACCCCCTTCAGTGCCAGCAATGCTTCCTATACCTCCAGCAGCCCCCACCCAGCCCACTGTAATTTCTCATTCCTAATTTGGACAAAGAATGTCTTCACAAAAATAGCAAGAGGAAGCCTAGATTACTGACCGCATTTTTACACTCCTTTCGTTCCTGTTTTCAACCTTTTCACCACACACACCTCCCCTACCTCCTCCTTTGCCACATTAACATGCATTCCATGCCTCCCCACATCTCCCACTCAAAAAGACTTTCATCACCACACTGATGGCTATTACCACAACATGGAATTTGTATTTTTATTGTATAATCAAAGTTCATAAGCAATCTCACACAAACCATTCAGCATATACCAGATCTAGAGAAAAATATGTTTCTCCTATGCAACAGAAATTAAAAAAAAAAAACAAACAACCAAAACCCTATACCCAGCTCCTCTGCCTCCTCAGATTTATATTTCAGATAGATATTTTAAAACCCAAAAAACCAAACCAAAACAAAACCACCACACAAAACCCCCCACACTAACAGAAGAATGTCTGCCACTGAAGATGTTGAGCCACACTCAGCTGGAAAGTTAAGTTTCCAAAAATTTATGAGTCCACCAGGAATGAACTAGACCCTGGAAAGAGTGAGGTTAGGATCTCACTTATCAGGGGCAGCTTTTCTCATCCATCCAGTGTCATCCTGATGGCTCAGAGCAGAGCAGAAAGAGAGGGACGGAGCTCCTCACAAGGGTAAAGAAAGGTAAAGGCAAGGAAAATAGACATCTGGAAACTTTAACAGATACTATAAAAATGAGTCCAGGATCACTCTGCTTAGGGCTGCCTTCTGCACATTATGTTTTTCTTAATGGTATCCTTGTATCCTTCAAACAGCAATCTGTGAGAGGAAGGCAGAGCCCTGCAGCACTGGGATGACAGGCACTGTCAGCAAGGAAACATAGGGAAGTCCCACCTGCACCACCTTGTCCCAGCCCTGCCTGCAGCATCGGGGCTCTCACCACCTGCCAGCAAACCTCAGCCATATCTCTTGCTCTGTGGGCCCTTGGGCAAGAGCTACATCGGGGTTTGCCATCAGCTGCATCTCTGGTGGTGGCTGTACCCATGGCATCCACCCTGGTGCTCGCAGGAAGGGTTTCAGGTCAGTGTCACTCTGCAACATCTGCCACAGGAGCTTTGGACCATGTGGGTACACAGGAATTAAACCACTGCAGAGGCTTGTATGTATTGGTCTATGACACCTCTGCAGACGTGGACTGATGTGTCAACCTGAGTGCCCCAGAGGCACAGACATTCCCTGATGCCTGTTGGGACCCCTGCCTGCTCCGTCAGTGACACTTCATCACCCAAGAAAGCCAGGCTGGAAAGGGCTGTATCTCTTGGCACCAGTATACAGAGAGTCACACACGTACAAGCTATACCTTGGCCTGGAGGATTCCCCCTAGGATCAGTATCTCCCTTCAAGATGATGGTGGTGGGTGTGTGCTGTCTGCCTCTTTGCTGAGCAAGCCAGCAGAGTGGGCTCCAAGCAAGAAGCCTATCTCTCTGGGGATTCACCTGCTGCACACAGGTCAGGAGTAGTTTACACTCAGGTCAGGGGCTTGTGACAAGCTTGGTGTCACTAAATACAGGTGCATGACTGTATGCAGCAGCATGCCTCCTGCCCTGTTGCCTGAGGTGTCAAGTGGGGACTTCATTAGTTTACAAGGGGTTGCTGTTGAAAAACATGTCAGCATCAGCGCTGTTCCCAGCACAGCTTCATTGCTTCTTCCTTGCTTTGATGTGTTGAGAAACCTGACATGAAAAAAATCAAAGAGCAAATTGTCACACACTGTAAAAGCAGGAGGACTTCTGGGTTGTCTAGTCTCCTCTGAGTAACACAGACTGCTGTTTCCTCTAGACATTGCTTCAACTCTGAAATCTGGACATACGATGCAACCAAGTGCACAGTGCCTGATGCACAGAGTACAGGGGCTTCCTAATGTCCACTGCCCCTATAGCTGAGCAAATCCTCATGGGCAGGCCACAGTCTCTGGCTATGACTGCTGGTCAGGTCATTCCTTTGCATCTGAATCCCAGGTCTTTTGGTATGCATGAACCTCAGCTTGCGAGACAGACCAGTCTTCCCACACACTGGATGAGCTTTTCTGGGTCCCACAGCAGCACCAGCATTTCCCAAGCCTTACATCTCTCATCTCAGAGCAAGTCTTTGTATATGTGGCAAACAGTCATGATGCTGTAACTTCCTTTCTGGGCCTTTGTAGTTATTGTTGTGCACGTCCTGTTTTTCATAATTATGTGATAGCTGGGTCAGTGTGAACTCCAGCAATCAAGAGCAGAGTGTAATACAGCAGATCTGGCACAAAAGGAATCTTGTAATGAGATTTATGCATTCAAGGTTTAATTGTTTAGCACTTGTTTCCTCTGCTCATAACATCTTCTGCTGTTAGGCAATGGTTATCATAGAATAGATTGGATTTTTGTCAGGCAAAAATGACTTAACCTGTAATTAACCACTAAAACGTATATTATCATCCTAGCCCCATGTACACAGAACACAACAAACAGCATGAAGTGTGCTTTGTTTTCCATTCCTTGTGCCACTGAAAACACTACAGGAAAATGTATTCCTCTCGTACGGTGCGTAGAATGAAAGATAATGGCATAGAAAAGAAAAATTAACAAAAACCACCTGCTGAAATAAGCTAAAATACAAAATGTAAGGGGCTAATACTGGTCAAAAGAAAATTCTGAAAGCAAAAACTTACAGAAAAATTTAGACAAAAACTTTACTTCATTGATTTATTTTCAGCACGAAAACTGAAAAAGCCATGCAAGAAAAAGGCTGCTGTGTCACAAGGCTGACTAGAGGCCCTGTTGCTATCATAATTGTAGAGTAGTTGTGTAGATACTAAAATAGGATATCCCTCTACCCCATATAACTCAATACTCAAAATATCTGCCTGCTTATAATTAAAATGCTTGTAATTATTTAAACCATGTTAAAAAAAATTGCAGAAGATAAAAGATTTTTTTTCCTCTGGATATTTGCTTGTATTGTATGTGGCTCATTTGAATGATGGTGTATTGTGGTTTGTAGCAGCGGATTTTGTGTCTGGAATACTGAATTTTCTCCTAATATGCTCACTTTCGGCATCCATTAAGAAAAAGTGTATCACACTGTAGTGATGTGCTGCAACAGCAGAGAATTTCATATTAATCATCATGTGATACCAAAGGCCCTGCTGGCATTGTCTGGGATGCTGCTGTAGAGCTGCTGAGTTTTCATTGTCAGTGTTCATAACTTTAATGTTATGAATGCAAATGTAAATACTATAAACAAATTCCAAATTAAAATATGTTTTCTTCTTAATATCTTCGCACACAGTTCACAAACAGCTTATCACAGGCTAAGCTTAGATGAGAACAAACAGGATGCTGTCAGCTGCCCTGGGTAGCCACTCATGGGGATGCTGTTACTCCAGGGCAGCTATGTGTCTCCCTGCTCGGGGAAAGAGTTGCTCCACATAGTCCATAGGCAAGAGCATGCTCACAGCTTGTAATCAAGAAACAGCTGACGTGGTCTATCTGCATGCCCAAAATTGCTCCAGAAGAGCTTTGTACTGGAACTGTATTCCAGGCAGAGATTTACCCTGGCGCCAGGGGGGATTTAATTTCTCTTTTTGTTCCCTGTCTGTTGCCCCTTCGCCCTGCCCTGCACAGTATGAGACTGTATCCAATTCCCCAGTTTCAAACATCCATGAAGGTGAGCACAGCACCGGTAACGCATGAAGCCCATGCAGCCATGGGGGAGAAGGGATGGAAAGGGAAGGTACTGATGCCTCTTTCTGGCTGAAGATGTGTGCCACCAGCCTTCCCCATCACATGAACCACCATGCAAGGGTACAGAATAGCATTCAAAACAAGGCATGCTTGCATCAGCCCACACACCTTCACAATCTATTCACATACAGAGTTACATTAACACCGGTATGTCACTACGTATCTCATAAATACAATACAGACTTTAAAAAGCAGAGATTAAGCTAAATAATTTAGAGCAGTTACATCCTTCTCTGACTGTGCAGGGCTGTTACTTACAGTTTGGAGCTGAAAAACACCAAATTATGGGCTTCACATATGTTCTTGGCATATTATTCTTCTTTCACAGGCAGGAAATATTTTTCTAATCTTCATCTAAATTTGCTCAGGATGCTGTTCCCACACTGCTGATAACAAATCTTTGGAAACTAGTACTCTGCAATAACTGCTTTGTGGAGTTCCCTCTTCAAACTGCAAGCCGGGATTGTGGTGAGGGAAAGATCTTGCCTTAGAAGTGTGCCAGCACTGCGGGGACATTACTGTGGAAATCAGTGCTGAGACCAGCCACTCCTGCAGCCACATGTGGGCACAGCAGTCTGACAGCGGTTTGATTTCAGTATAGCCAGCAGGATGCCACGGCAACATGAAACTCAACATGAAAGCCCTGGGTGAGCAGTGAGGTTCACAGCTAACCTGGTTTCGGTCTAATTGAAATTAGTCAAAGTCATCACAGATATCATCAAAGCTAGAGATGCACTGAAGAAATACCCCTAGGAAGGAGGCTAGCCTGTTCCAAATCTGACAGTGATAACTTTCTGGTGAGGAAAAGGCTGTTGTTAAGAAAAATAGAGAAAAAAAGTGTTGATTGCTTCAGCTTAAAAACCCCACAATGAAATACTGCATTGCTTTGAAGTTTACTCTTGTCTTCCCTTCTTCCCAAGATATCATAGCTATTTTGAACTTGAAGATAGAAGAGTTACAAAAGGGAGAGATTTTCTTCACAACTTTTGCCTTTTAGAAAACAGACATTTCTGTATTCTTTTTACAACTTGTTTTGATGTCTGTTTCATTTAAAAAACTGCTTTTGAAAATGAAACTAGTCTTTTGGAGGGTTGATATTAAGGATTCCATATCTAGCCTCATATTTCCATTGCTGTTAACCCAGACAGAATGACTTTCATAGTTTCAATAATGGCTGTCCTTCAGCAAGCTAAAATGCAGGTAAAATTCTGCTAAACCTTGAAACTCTGCCAGTCTCTCTCCACGTTGAAAGTACAAAGACAGGATAGACCATGCCTTTGTAATTTTCCCTAAATAAACTGGAATAACTTTAAATTTTATTTTTCTTCTCAACTTAAAATTATTCATCTCTCCCATGGAGAAAGGTTGCAAAGGAACTGTTTTGGTTAGGAAACAAACTTTGGGGGTAAAGGTATGGGATATTTTTTTTGCACCTTTCTAGAAGACTCATGGGTCCTTTCTGTATTTCTGTGGATTCTTCAGAGTTTGCTGTTTTATTTCTGTTCAGTCCCAGGCTGAATTTCTCCAAGCAAGGACAACTGCCAGAGCTGCTCAGGATACCACATTTTCTAAGAGGTATCCATGCTGTCCACGTTTTTAGTGACAGAGCAGCTGAGAATTTTCCAGAACTAGCCATGGGAGCTCTGACCCAGACTCCTGGGACAACAATAGACTTAGAGCCCTACAGTTAAAGGCAGTAGCATATGTTTTTCCAAAAACTCTTCCCCTCAGACTTTCTCCCTCCATAAAAATCCAAACTCCCTTCCTTCAGCTATAGCTTCTCAAATAAGGCCAGAAGAGTTTCAGTACCAAACCTCAAGTGAAAGTCACACCTACTCTGTAATGCAAATCAAAATACAATTTACAGACACAACTTCTTCATCAAACCACTTGGCAAACAATTCTTCATTTTGACATGCCTCTTACAGGCATGGGCGTAAAAGATCCCACAGTGACTGCATGGCACTGCAGCCTGTGACAACACACATTCAGATACAAACATACTTTCTTGAAGCAGGAAAAAGCTGGAGGAAGGGGAAACAAAATCTCAGCTTTTCCCCTCCAACTCTGTGGTTCTAGTAAAAACACAACCTGATCCAGATTTCTGAAGTTTTTAATGAAGCCTAACAGATATGCAGCCACTGTATTTTGGAGCTTTGTAACAGCTAAAGGAAAATAAAGTGTACTTCATGCCACAACATCCCAAAAGTTCGAGGACTTGCATAAAAATAATCTGGGTACTTCAAAACATCTATGATTTCAGACCACCAAAACCCAATAACAGAAAATCTGCAGCAACCTGCCTCTTGCATTTTTCCAGTAAAAATAAAAGCCTGTATCAATGTTGAATGCCAGCAGATTGTGCAGGCTGAATATCTGAAAGGAAAACCTTTATTACAGACTTGCACTTCAGAGCTTTTTGGAGCAGCAACTCAGCAGGGTAGTCAGTAAGACTTGTAAATCCATTTACTGCATGTTTTAGATCAATTTCTCTCTGAGTTCTTGTACAGCATTTCAAACCTGCTGAGCCCCTAAGACATTCTTCTCCTGTGGCGCCTATAGAATAAACCTCTCAATCATCAGAAAACATTGTGTCTTTTCCTTCAGAGCCATGACTTGTGACTGGTATTTTAAGCACTATTAAAGCTAAGGAGCTGAATGGTGAAAACAAAGCAGTAAGTAGATCTTTTGCAAGTTACTTCCTTTCTCTCCATACTGTTGCTTTTGTCTTATTTTCAAACAAATGGCTAATTCAATTTCTTGTTATTGTTCTTTTTTCCACTGCCAGGTATTAATTACAAGCCAGCAACACACTGACTGCATGGACAAAATTAAGAAAGCATCAAAAATCAATAAAAGTATGTGCAGCTTTTTACTTCAATTCACTTACCCATGTTTGGCTTTATGACAAGTTATGGCTTGGCAAACATCTTACCAGGGTCTAGCTTTTCTTGTTTACATATAAATCTGCTGTTATTCCCCACTGCCCTTCAGTAACTTTCCTGAAGTTTTGCCTTGCATCCAGTAGGAACGTTTTGAAAACAACAGGGAAATTTGCTACAACAGCTGTGAGCTTTCACCCCTCTCCTCTAGATCATAAGGTGGCAAATAAAATTCCAATAAGATGTTGGTCATGAGTTATTTTTGCCTAAATGGTTCAAGGGTTTTTATTCATATGCTTATTTTGAGGGGTACCTTAAGGGACGAAGGAGTTGTTTCTCTGCAGTATTTGAATATGTGCTACAGCTCAGAGTAAAACCACCAAATGCAAGCAAAGCTGTAATATCCCCAGACTGATACATGTAAGCACTTATAGCTGTCTGTAAGAACTGATTCAGATTATAAACTGTATGTTGCTGTTAACTCAAGGCTAGTCTACACACAAAGGCAGTGTGAAGGGGGGCACAGGCTGCAGCCTGAGTGCCCAAAGCCCCACAGCCACTGCCAGGGTCACTGCAAGCTGCAGACACCAGGCGGGTGCCATGCCAACAGGTTCCCAGCCGGCTGCAGTCAGCTCCCAAGGAGCCGACCTGGAAAATGGAAATCACTCAGAAGGCAACTCTACAGTGAAGGTAGCCTGTGTGTGAAGTTTGTGTATTCTGGAAACTGCTTTGTCACTTTGAATGATACCTACCATCCACTAGTGATTGCTGGGTTTGGATTACTGTTGCTAGCACACAACAAATTCATGTTACATAGACCCACAGGTCTCTGAACAGCTGGTGCTAGTCTCCACTAGAGCTGGGTCAGCTGCTTCTATTAAATAACACATTTAATTTGGTCCCCCATATTACATCCACACACAGACTTCAGTGTTTTCATTATTTAGAATTCACTGAATAATGCATGGGAACATCTTGCAGACTGTGTACTTGTGAATGCTGTGCCATAGCTACTGCTCGCTCAATAGCTGGACTGTGTGATTGGTCACCAAAGTCAAATAGAGTTTTTTATCCCCAGACCAAGAAGTATTTTCAAGTTGCATGTTTTAAAAAAGAGAATAATCATATGCACTTTTTACCAATACCTGTAACATTTCCAATTCCATTGCACATTCTTAAGAAAATAAAATGTGTGTGTTTACATGTGCCATCAATAAAATGTGAAACAAAACTGCAGTTGTAGGTAAATAAGTAAAGTCATCTCATAGCCTAGTGGCAGAATGCTTACCTAGGAAATGGGAACTCTGTGTTCAGCTTTCTTTTCAGCCAGAAGGCAATGCAGTCAGATCCCTGCAGCTCCAGCAGGTCCATCCCTCCCCAGCTGAATCTTCCAGGTAGGGAAAACCTTTGCCCTACACTTTGAAAGTTTTCTTCTTATGAGTCAAAATTATGAGTTTTCTGAAGCTGGAGGCTGGCAACAAAAAAACCCCAAAAAACCAACTCAAACAGCAAGAAACACAAAAACACACCAAAGAAGGTAAAAACCCCCAACCAAAAAAAACCAGCCAACAAAACAAAACCAAACCAAATCCAAACAAACAAACAAAAATCCAACTACCAAAACCACTAAAAATCAAGGAAATCTGATTTTGTAACCTTGTGGCCTGTCTGGTGGGAGCTCTAGACCCAAGGCCCTTTTCTGGGGAAACCCTCTGAGCTGCAGCAAGGAGACAGTGGCAGAGGGTAGCACTGGCATGGTGGAAAACACCTTCCAAGCAGCAACACCTGTTCACCCCAGCACAGTGGTCACTACACTCTGTGTCCTGAGGGGATCTAGAACATCCAGGGTACAGCTCTGAGTCAGGCACTGGGGAGGAGCAGGGAGAGAGGAGGACATCTGGCTTAATTTTTCCTGCCAACTGACTCCTGATTGCTGCTTAGCCAGTGCTGGAAATTTGGAGCTGTGTTACCTTTCCTGTTGATTGACCAAGCAGGTCCTATTTTGACTCTAAAACAGCCTGCCCATGATGGACACCTAGATTTTTAGATAGCGCGTGGTCTACACACAAGTCCCAGGTGCTGCATCTGGCTTCTTGGCCCTATTCTCGATTTCTTCTCTCTTCTGGAATTAATTCTCCTGAGACTCTCCTTGGCAGCAGAGGGGACATGCAGCACACTGTGGGGCCTCAGAAGACCTGATAGAAACCTCCCCTCCCTCCAGCTCTCTCTGTGCTGTGGCTCTGAATGCATTGAAGGGGACAAGGGAGGACTCCAAGGCCAGACACAAGGAAGGATGTGGGATGGTCTTTCACATTTCCAATGAAGAGTAAGGTTAACTTTGCAACAGATACCTTTCTGAAAGGAGGGATTAGGTCTTCCAGAGATGCTATAGAAGCAGAAAAGCCAAAGGTGAAGAAATGCCAGGGGGAAGCTGTGAAGGCAAAAGTTTCATAGAGAGGGAGAAGTATGAGCAATATTTGATGGGTACATTTTTAATATAAAAAAAGCAACAAAACAGTGGAATGTGACAAAACCCAAACTGTGTTCAAGACCCCATGTTTCTTATAAAACTTACTGATTTTGTAGATACCAGGGGTTTAGCCTCAAAAAATTAAAGTGGTTTCTGCACTATATCCTGTGCTTTGTTACCCAAAACATCCAACTATAAGAGACAGTGATAGAGAGCAACAGATACTGAAAAACGTTTGCATTTCTTCTCCAGGTGTGCTTGACTCACTTGAACTACAGCGTACAACATGGTGTGAGTTTTTGTGTCTTGAATAACTGAACTCATACATGTTTCCCATTGTCTACCTTCACCTGTGGTATCACTGAACAAGAAATATTGAACATGAGGACAACACTGTGCAGCAGAATGTGCTGTCAGAGGAGCAGAGCTACTGAGTGATTTGCCCTTGCAGCAAATCCATATCCCCAGAGATTTCCTGGTAACGCTCCCTCTGTCATTGGGTGGGTTTGTTTTCACAGTTACACCTTTGCTTTATGTCAGCCAGTCCTTCCTTCTGCCTCTCTGTTTTTCTCCATCTTTTTTTTTCCTGCTTCATCTTGGCTTACATCTTTCCTTCTGCACTTTGGATTTCTCTTTGCTCATTGTCCTTTGGAAGAACCAGAAGTGTCCTGTAGGGAAAGGTTCAGCTTGTCTCATTTCTTCCTCAAAGCTGATGGAGGAGTCATCCCCTGGCCATGCTGCCCTCCCTTATCTCCCAAGAGCCAGGAGAATAAGCTGGATAACCTCAGTTAAATACCTGCTTAACAACATCATTCGAATTTTACAAGATTAATGGATTTTTGTACAGACCCTAAAATCTCAGTGTAATGCAAGCATGGCAGTAGCTGATTCCCTTCTCCAGATCTGCCATTCAGCAACAGCCAGGAGAGACAGTGCCCACCCCAGAGCTGTTGTGGCCAAGGACCGCTTTCAGATGAGTGTCCCAGTACAAATGGAGAGTGAAGGGCAAAGGAAACATCCCAATATACTCCTCATTCTGCCTAAGAGATGGTGGAAAAAATCCTTTCTCCAGGGGCTCAGAACAATAGGACAATCACAACTTTCATAACTTCTGCTGGTGAAGGTACAGTGACATTACAAGACATGTCAAACTTGATGGCAACACAGAGCCCAGATCTCCCTTTAGGTGGAGGAATCCCACTCAGCCACTTGCCGCCCTCCCAGGATGCTCAAGCACATTCCTCCTCCTTTTTTGCTGGCATTGAGATGTATTTTGTGTCAGCATTAAAATGCAAATACCCATCCAAGCCTGGGTGGTCTCCTGCTCAGTTGGGGACATCAGTACTAAGGAGCTTCTTGAGCAGTGCAGGTTCCAGCCACTGTTTCCTTTCACTTAGGAAAGTCCTGGAACACAACCCTGTGCACAGAGAGGCAGATGCTTTTAAATTGCCACCTGCACTTGATTTCATGCCACAAGTGCACAGGAATGTTTGCAAGTTCAGACCCCTCAAGGCTTTCATTTGAAGACAGGTCCTTGTATGTGCCCATTTCCCATATGTAGGGCAAAACCCACCAGCTATTGAGAAGCACAGCTGACAATAATATACACTGAAATTAATAAAATTTGGAACTGAAGCAGCAGGCTCCAACTTAGAAATTAAACACAGGGCTCTGTCAAAAGGCAAGCACGGTTCAGATAACCTTGGGTCACTTGCTCACACAATCAGTGGGGCTGGGAGCTGGGGTAGTGATCATCACTTTTGGGGAAGAACACTGTGCTCACACCTCACCTGTCCCTGGGCACAGAAATTAGAGGCTGCTGTGGCAGAGCTTAAGATCTGAGTGAGAACAGGCACCTGTGCCTGTGCCCCTGGCATGGCTGGCTGGGCACTTGACAACATCACCAAGCTGTAGCTGACTCAAATGTCCTCTCTCTCCAAGGATCACCAAAGTGAAATGCAGCATCAAGTCAATTTTCCAGTCCTGGACTCAAAGCAGGCCTTTCCCTCAAGCTGTGTGCATTATGGATTCAGTCAGTTCACTGGTGACACTGATAACCTATTTTTTGTTACAAGTCAATCTAGAACAGTTAATCTTGTTTTTTGTAAGGGAGCACTCACAGTGGATTAAAATGTTTAATTCAACCTCAAAACAAGATGTTTCTTGGGAGGGGGTAGGGGGGAAGGAGAACTGTGTCTTTTTCTCAAAATTAGGCAAAAAAAGGTAGAGGGGGAGTTGAAAAACTTGCAGTGGCTGCCTTAACATGAAACAAATTAAGTTGCTTTACAAGTCATTTTCCTTCCCAATTTTAATGCAGTTCCCTATTCAGCATGAGAAGAAAATGACTCTATGATTCACTCTCATATGAAATTTAACGGGTTTAAAAATGTGCTTGATTTTAGAAAGTTTCCTATGTTTCTGCATAATTTTATAGCTCAGGCTAATGTTCAGTCAGAAAGCTCAGCTCCAGCAAAGACTGCCGGGACTTGCTGGGCAAGGAGAGAAATCCCGGGGTATAGAGTGCCCTAACAGCAGGGCCAGTGTGCAGCAGGGTGTGCAACCTCAGAATGGCTTGTGCAAGGCTGGAGGGGGTGAGGAGGTGGAAAGAGAAAGAAACGGAATGGGGAAGTTTAAAGAAACACAGGATGTGCGAGAGGCACCAGCAGAGTGATTCAGTGTGATTTTTCAGTAACCATGAATTTGCAGGAAGGGTCAAGAGGTGGCACCCACCCACAAACTTCCAACTCCTGAAATCTTCAGAGAGGAGAGGGCTTGTGGGACTCAGGTCACAGATTTGAGGTTAAAGTCCTCGTCTCTAAGTAGCACGGACATTTGAAGACTCTGTGAGCTGTTTTCCTGCCTTGATGTATCAAGAATCTGTATTTCTGCTTTTGAGGAGAGATGTTCAACTATATGTGCCTCTACACCTAAGAGAAATTATGATTAGGCTAAAAAAAAACCCAACTAAACCCATTACATTACATTACCTGTTACAGCAAATTACTAACAATAATAAACATACTATATCACTGTATGCCTTTTAATGGCATACACAAATGTGTACAGGATGTATCCCTGGTTTCCTCAGTCCTGAATATGATCTAAGAGCAGGAGCAGGGTTCACAGCCTTAGCCAAAACAGCCAACAGGCCTGAGGGTCAATGGTCACTGAAGAATGTGCAGCATGGCTGTCTCGTCTATGAATGACACTGTAGACACAAGAATTACATCTTTGGCATGTTAGAAATATGAGCTTTTGGACAAAATTTCAGCAGGAGGATGGGGTAAGGATCTGGAAAGGAAATTGCTGAGCAGAAACAGAGGATCAAGTCTGAGCTGGGGCTGCAAAAGCACAGCAGCCCAGTAATGCCAAACAGTGTTGCTAGTCAGGCTGGGCAGCTGCATTTCAGGCAGCTGCTTTCCCTGCTAGCACAAACCAGGAGTACAGCATGAAAACATGCTCACTCCTGTCCCTGGGCCTGCAGTAATGTGAGCTGTTCCTCCAAAATTATATTCCTAAATTCTGTCCTACCTCCTTGACTAAAGTCAAAACTGGTTTGCCAAAGTCCTATTTGCATCACCCTTGCTAAGGGATTCTGTGCAAGTCACTGTGATACAGGTCTATAGCCTAAGTGAAAAACAGATGCAGAATATTTAATGTTGCAGCAGAAGTATAAATTTCAGGCAGTAAGAAATATTTCTTGATCCTATATGTGGATAGTATTTTAGTAGAGTAAACAAGATAATATCCTGGAAAGTAAAGACTAGAATAAAATATGCCAAAAGCAGGGTCTCAAAAAATTGTTAGTAAATTCTCTGCTTCAAAGCAGTAATGGGGAAACTACATCATCCCTCTGCTGTTGCATACAAAGAGTCCCTGTGTGGGATCAATGAATAGGCAAGTACAGCCAACCTTCTGGCAATTGCCTGCAGGTTAAGAATTTGGAAGTTGGTGGAAAATTTGAGATTGAGTCTGAACATTCACTCGCATCTGGACGTTAATGTAACAGCCTAAAGGAAGCGTTGCTCTAAATTTTAAATCACAGTGAACTTGATGAAGAGCTTGAGATGATCTATAGGAAAAGGTCAGAAAAGCTGTAAATGTTTATTTCCATGATCTTAAATGAGTGCTTTCAATCCTGCTTTTACACTTTCATTTATGTTTTCACTCAGAGTTTCTGCAGAACCCTTCTAGGGCTTTTCTGTCCTAGGAAATCTTTAGCATACATGCATTGAAAGGCAATGTATGTGGCATATAGCCCATAAGGAACCAGGGCAGTGAAATCTGCAGGCAACTGCATCGCAATTGCTAACTCCAGCACAACAGGAGAAAAACCAGCTGGGCAAGAAAGGGGAAGCTTGGACCCACTCAGAAACATTAACTCTTTTGGCAGGAAGGCTTGGGGCTATCCTGCTTTCAGCGACACATAATGAAAGATACCTCAACTGTTAAGAGACTATGAAAATACAATGGACAACATAACCACATGTGGATCATGTTAAAGACTGTGCAAAGGGGTTGTGCATCTGGGAAGTCATCACACTGCATTACAAGCACCTATAATTTGGGAAGGAAAAATTTAGAGAAGAAAATAAGAATAGACAAGCCAGATCATTATACGCTTCTCACAGGAAAGAGATGTTAGTAGGTTCTGAGTCACTTGTGAAGGGTGGCAGAGACTTCAGTGTCAATGGGTAAAAGAGAACATTTTATCTGTCATTTGGGCTAGCTGGCTGCACAAATTACAAAACACAGATGCCCCTGCCCTGCAGCATGTGTAGGAATAACTCACTAGGCATGCCTGAGCTTCAGCTGTGCTCACTCTAGCCTATAAGCAGCACTGCCAAGCTGTGTTTGAATTCTGCCTAAATAGCTGGTGATTTCTATGGCCAAACTGCCAGAGTGGGAACCCAGAACCATGTCCAGTGCAGGAATTTGGAACCATTGTGTCTACAGCCAGCTGAAGTGTGCACCCTCATGCTTGAAGCTAGCTGCTAAAATGATCTGGTATAGGGAGAAAAATAATGACGGGTGTGATGATGGTCTAATATTAATAATGACATATGCTTGTACATCTGAGAAAGAGACATTTAAAAGATAAAGGAACTTTGTGTTTAAACTGCAAGAAGTTGACAAAACCCCCTCACAAAACCTGAGTTTAACCCTGGTCTGTTTGACCCAACTATTTTACAACTGTGTGGAGCTACTTCACACTGACGTGGTTCTTGTTCTCCTTACAGCATTCCATATTACTTGCTGTGTGCAGTCTCTTGACTGAATTTTGGAGTAGTTACATAACATACAGCTCCAAACTACCTCTCCAGTGACACCTACTTTTGTCTGAGCCCAGCTATTCTCAGTGGCTTGAGTGCTATTTAAAAGGCCATAGCAAGCATACTTGGAGAGCATGTGCTTTCTGGGGTTTAGACCCATGACAGGTGAATTCTTTGTTTAGTTTTCTCTAAATCCTCATCCTCTTTTTTTCATCCATGCTCTAACACATGGAATTCCTGGTCTACAAAGCAAAGCAAGTAACCTGCAATGCAGCAGGCAGAAGAAAACAGTGAGTGTTCATGCCACAAATGTCAGGTTGAGCATTTCCACTTGACATGGATCAAGTCCAGGCATGAATGGCTGCATACTTATAATTTGTTAAAGTGATGCTGCTTCTCAGGAGTATTTGCCATTCCCAGTTCAGGAAGGTACACATTAGCTTATTTAGGCTTGCATGCAGAAATGAAGTTAATAGGTAATATTTGGAAAACAACTACCCAAATTGGCTCCCTACATTTCCACAATGACTACTGAATATAGGTAACAAGTATTTTTTTAAGCCATTAAGTACTTTGTTCCATCTGGCCAGTTTCTATGAAATGCTTCTCTTTGTAGTGGCTACTGAAAGTGAATAATGGCTGTATTCTCCCAGGTCAAAAGCAAACCTCACACAATGCCTACTGTGAATTAAAGGGGCTCTCATGCTGCAACAACAGGTCCACAAAGCCAAGGTGCTATGGCTAACACTACTCATCATCCGGGGCATCGCCAGTGAAGAGGATGGGTGTAGGGCAAAAGAGAATCAGAATGATTTTCAATAAAAGGTAGAAGTTTTTAGTATTATGGTGCTGGACAAGACTAAAGTCTCTTGACTTCAAAGAATGAAGAGTTTCATATCTCAAGCATTTAATGCCAAATATTTGCCACGATTTTTATCTTAGTACAACTATTTATAGTGGCTCTAATGCTATGTAAAAGACTGTAGCAAGAAATCCCCAAGGGTTTATGCTACTATTTGGCTTTATAGTTCGTCCACTTCTTCAAATAAATCATGAACTTCTTCAGATGTGTGAGAGGCATTCCATTTCCTCAACTGCAAATGACAAATGATGAATTATACACATTGTTTACTTTTTTCCCCCACTCCAAATGCCTATGTAGCTCTCCAGTGACTCCAACTGTTGCATTTGGTCTGGTTTTCTGCATTTGTCCTGCACAATGACCACAAATCTCTTGGATTTCACATTCGAAGAGCATTCTGTTTCAGCACTACACACATTGTATTCTGTTCATTTACTGTAAGTGTGAATGTAGTGGTTCTTCTTTCCCATTTAGATGTACAGAAATATGTGAAAATAAGGGAAACATTATATGGAAATAATTATTCATTATTCTGTTCAACTTAGGCACCAAAGTAATTATGTGAGTTAGCGTGGAGCAAGATCACTTTGTTGGTAGTTTGTGCTGAAGACTATGATTTCACTCTTGTTTTCCAAGCTAAATAAAGCTAGTGCAAATATGCAATCATTCAAAAAAGTTGCAAGCTACATTCGTGGCAGTTTTAAATGAAATATTTTTACTCGTGCTGCTTATTTAAAGAACATCAGTGGAGGAGTTGCTTGTGTTTTGGGTAGGATTGGCTGGAATAACTGGAGACATACATCAATATGATCAAAGAGAGGAGCTATTCATTCTCTTGCATTCAATGGTGGCTATCATGCAAAAATGAGTTATTGAAGCCAGTTAGACTGCCCAAATCCTACTATAAGTTTCAGCAGCCTGTGTTGACTTTGGTCTTTCTGAGCACAGTTCACATCACTCATCAATCAATGTAACAAAGTAAAACTACACGTTCTCCCAGGAACACAACCTAGGGGTCTTTGGACGAGGTCTTTTGTTCACTTCCTGCTGTGGGAGGAATCTTCTGGGTGAAATCAACCTCCTTTCCCTTTAAGACCTTGGTTGTTGTGCCATGTGTGGGTGAGCATAACACCTGCAAGTGACAGAGACACCTCTTTTCCTCATCCTGGAAACTCTTACGAGCTGAAGGTCATGCTGATGCTTCTCTATCTTAAAAAAAGATACTGCCAAAGGATCACCTAGGAACTGATATGCTTCAGCAGAAATGGCATTAAATAACCTATAGCATCCTCTAATCTGACTCAGAAGGCATCACTAAGGGCAGCCTCTGCTTGCTCAGGAGAGACTTGTAGAGCTCTTTGGGAAAAGTAGAGACACCTGTGAGGATCACTGTTCAGAACAGTCCCTTTTACACATGACTCTAACTGGAGAACTTTTTAATCAGGAATGACAATACATGTTTTAGGTCAACAGACTTTAAAACATTTTGAGTGGACAGACAAGATTCCTCAGTTCCCCCAGGTTTCTGGCTTAAAATGCCGTATTTAGTACTGAATATAACCTGTAAGAAATTTGCTTTACCTCTAAGAAATTTGCCAAGAGAGCTCATGATGATGGAAAATTTCCATTCCAGCCAACCTCTTTAGAAGCCATGTCAAGGTGCTTCCCTCATGTCTCAATCTTGCTGTCACCTGGAAGACTCCTGTCAGTATTCAAGCCAGCGAAATTCCCAGAGCTTAAACCTGAACACTGCCCTGGCTGGCTGCCCTCTGCTGTGTCCTGTACATTACAGACGGCTACCCTGGAAAAACAAAACAAAACACCAGATTAAATTATGCTAATTAAAAAGTGTCCACAAAGCAAACAATGGCGCTTTTTTTTGCCTTTTCAGAAAATGCTGCTCAATAGCAGTTAATTCCCACAGCCCATTCTGCTAAGAGTTGAGAGCAGTATACAAATCGCCATAGTTTAGGAACAAGACATTAAACTTGGTTTTTCTGGAAAGGCACACAGGAGAGGAAAGACTGGTCAAGATCAGCTGATGAAATTACCTCAGACAGGCCATATTTGAGGCAATTGACTGGAATGTGATCCCAGCAGAAAATGGTTTAGAAGACCAACTAGTCACTCAGTACAGCTTCATCAGAAGCATCACTTAGTTTTACTGAGCCCGGACTATGTTGAAACTGAATTCCCAGTCTGCGTTTTAACAACAGACCTCAGAGGGAGGTCCCCACAATCTGGGAATGTGGTCTAGGCAGAGGTTGTTCCTATCAATATTACCCGAGTTGTGTTACAAACATGATAGGATACCAATGTTTTGTAACTATATCCATCATTAGAGCAGTTTCTACAGAGCAGATAAGATCAAAACAAAAGCTCACTGACCCCCTTGTGTTTCAAGATTCCATTATCTTTATTACAGAAATCCCCGAATGCAGCTTACTTCCCATTACATATTTAAGTCCGTGTTGTCTCTGACACTCTTTAATTCTCTCAAGATCTGAAAGCACTCTTTCTCTATACTTATTAATTTTACATGGTACTTTGAGACAAGTTAATAACGGGATCCAACTCATCCATTATCCCACTGTTGGGAAACCAAAATGCATGGATGGCAAATCTAGTGCTAACAGGAATGCTTTTCAGATAAAGCTGATTTTCTCCAACTGTGTCAGAACACGAAACAACCTGCTGCTCCTGATCCCTCCAATTTTGTTCTGCTCTGTGGAAGACAGTAATCAAACATACAAGTATTACGAACTTATATTAACACTTTCCTTCCAAATGCTACATAAATTATGTTATTGCAATTTATATCTCAGGTTCATATGCTACCACATTGATACTATCTGCACAATGGAGACATAGATTGATTAGCCAGAATATACCGCACAGCAGCAGCCATTCTCCTTCCTTGAAAAGGCAACAGGCTCAGGAAGAAAAGGAGACACCAGGGAAGTGCCATATAGTTTTGAACAGGACAATTCTTCTTTCTGTGCCAATTCTTCTTTCTGTGCCAATTCCAATACCTACTCTGAAGGCATAGGTGATACAAGGAGACATGGGCCATGCTGTGGTCTTTAGATACCAGTGTAATAATAAACATTTACCTGAAATTTTCAATTCAGGTATTATTAATTATCACAGGAAGCCACAAACCAGCTTGCAATGAGTGATTTATTCAGGTAACACACCACAGCTGTATTTGAGATTAGTCTAAAACAAAACAGTACGTTTCTTATCATTATTTTCAGTTCTGTAGTTTACCGAAGTAAACTCCCAGCATTCACAAAAGTACAGCCATATGTAAAGACTGGATTCATTACACAGATTATGGTTTTGTTTCCACCTGAGTAATATGCTGTGAGTCCCCTCTGGGATAACATTATAGTGAAGAATAGGCCCCTAACCTGAGAAAGTCATCTCTCACTGGGACAGATGCAGAAGGAAGGCAGGTTAGAGGGAAATCTAAAAAAACCCTGAGTCTTTGGAAGCAAAACCTAGTAAGATCATGGAGGTTCAGGATTTTGAGTTAAATGTCCTGGTGCCCTTTTGGAGAAGAAAGAGTATTAGATCCCCATGCATGAACTGAAGACTTGTAGGAAGATGATGACTTTTCAGGTTATGCCCCAGACTACATGCTCTCACCTAACATTTGCACCAAAGCATTCCTCATGCACACAGATGTGAAATCATAACTAGAAATACTGCAGCTGAGCCTCTGTCTGGCTTATTGAAAGGACAGAGCTGCCACGGTCATGAACTGAGGGCACCCAAGTTCATGTCGCCCTGCACTGTGCTGTCCCAGTTTGCAGCTTGTGTCCTTGGCCTCAGGTTCTGAAGGCAGCTTTGTTCCCCACTCTGCCCACTAACTGACTCAGCACCCACCTCCTCTGAGCCTTCTGGGGCACGCTGAAAATTAGGAATTTTCTAGGAGGTTGGCAGGAGGGATTTGCTAAAGATATGAAAGGAATTGTGTGATACCACAGCTCCATCAGAGGGGAAAGCAGTCCATCTTCCATCAGACTGTTTTCTACAACTGTTACTAGTTGTAAAAACCACTGGTCACACCACAGCTCAGACGATACAGACAAGTCACCTTATTTACTCTATCACTGGGATTTTTAATTATTTTTTTTAATAGTTTGGTTTGGAAGGGGACCTTGAAAATTATATTGTTTCAACCCCCCTGCTGTGGGCAAGGACACCTTCAAATAAACCAGGTTGGTCTGGTCTTGAACACTTCCAGGGATAGGGCATCCACAACTTCCCTGGGTAGCCTGTTCCAGTGCCTCATCACCCTCACAATTTTTTCCTAATATCTAATCTAAACCACATTTTGTTTTCAAATTGAAAGCATTTCTTCAGTATCTTCCTTCCCATCAGCAGCTGGTTGAGCATTTCATCCCAAAGCAATATGGTACCCTTTTTATTTCCCTGTGAAAGTGTGGCCCCAAAGTCTGACTATGAACACTCCCCTGCCTTGTCTTCAAGCCTCTTCAGGCACAATTTTTCATCCTACAGTCAACATAGTTTCATCCCACATGGTTCACTTGGGGCACCAGGCTGCAGTGGGCAGCTGGCACACACCAGGAGACACTGTGCCAGAGAACACCGTGTTCTGTGGGGAACAACAAGGAAACACAACAAAAACATCAACAACCAACCACTGAAAAAAATACATTGTTTCTAGGCCTCATGCAAGAGAATGGAAGGACTGTGGTAGTAAGCTCCAGGAAAGGCTCAGCCATGTCCAACAGAATAGCAGCACTCCTGTGTTAATGCTGCTGTTTGCTGCTTGTGTTGCTTTCCAGAGTGAGTATATTATCCCCTGGGATCACAGCTCAAGCCCAAACTGCGTCACTTCACTCCGGCTACACATCTGCTTTGCATCTCAAGTGTGACAGACAAACTTCACACCCTTGAGTAGCTGTGAAATGTTGCACAGCTTCCCTGCTCCAGTCCCAAGCTAATTGCAGCTTGCTAGCAAAAGGGAAGGATCCACTCCAAAAGTGCTTACAAGAGTTTGGGTGAAAGGTTTTAGCTACAGCCAATGCTAAATGTCTACTGTTGCCTATAGGAAAGTCAGAAGCCCACTAAAATCTGTAAGAAAATGAGTAAGACTAAAGTTAATGACTAGAAGATAGGTTTATCATGGGAGGAATTTTAACAAAAGCAGGTGTAGTGATTGCACCTGGAACCCAAAAATCTAGAATGGTTGCTACATACTGGAATTTATTTCAGGATATGAAAAGTAGGGAAGAGGCTGGAAAAAATATGCACTGTATCACACACACACACACAGAGGAAAAATTACATATTCTGAAAAGGGCTGTCATGTCCACATTGCAATTGTAAAATCTTTTAGATACAAAACACATTACTTTGCTACATACTGGCACCAACTGAAGTGTTAGACAACACCCAGGGCTTCTTAGATGCCATTGAAGATTCAATTGGCTTGAAGAACAGAAATTACAAGCTTCACTTCAGGCAGAAGCCGCTATAGCCTTTTCCAGAAAAGAGACAGATGTATCTTTTAAAACCTTTATGGGATTTATCATGGTGGTGCCTGTTAGCATCAACGTGCTTAAGGATGTGTTATTATTTTCATTATAAACCCCCTACTTTAAAGTGTTTTATAACTCAGCTGTAAACATATGGCACTTGCAGGGACAGACACAACTCATCTGTTTCTATATGAGCACTTTAAAGAAGTATGCATGCACATATACATACCTAAAAAAATGGTGGCATCCTAGTCTTTAATGCAGTTCTGTAGCCTAAAATTATCTAAATGAAATGAAGGAATTGACTTCATCCTCTGACATCATAGCTCTTTACTTTTATTGCTCTTGTATTGTAGCCAGTTATAGTTCATTTTACAAACTTTAAAAGCAACTGCTGCTAGACAGTAACCACTTCTTCTGAGGGTTCTAATGTTACTGCTGCAGGAGCTTCACTTAAGGAGGGAGTCTTCCTCCCCATGCACATTTCTGCAGCAGGCCTGTAGCGAGCTATTTGACAAGCAAGCAGTAGTCTGAAAACCTACTTTAGCAGGCACTTACAACAGCTACCTTTAAACAGGAGAATTTTTTTAATCAGTAGGCTGAAAAAAAAAATTGATACACTTGCAGAACGTCAGTGAGTTAAACAGAGCTGCCGAGAAGCAATTTGTTGAAGTTTTATTTTTCACTCCTGTTCTGCTTTTAAGCTGTTACAATGAAAATAAAGGAAATGAAAAGTTTCTCCATTTAAGAAAGCCTGGAGGTTCCCCCTTCTAGCTTCCCTGGCATACTCTCTCTTGGCCATTTCTGAGATGTCCTGTGTCTGGCACGGGCACGGGTCTCTCCAGGCAGAGCAGGATCCATCAGTGGAGCTTTGCAGCAAGGAGTGGAAGTGGGGATCACCCCAGCGGCTCTGGGCAGATGTCCCCTAGGCTGATGTACTTTTCACAGGTGATCCAGCTCCCACCAGCAGCTGAAGGAACAGGCTGTGCACTCCACTGGGCTTCTAAACCCTCTTGTTAGTGAAGTACTTTATGGAAGTTAACCATTGACCTCACAGTGACTATTCACATACACAAGCTCAGTTGTAAGATCCTGTATCTTACTAAAACAGAGCTAAATCCAAAGACAATTCCAGATTTACATCCAGTCTTCATGTTAGGGATCTCTGCCACAGGACTTCTATTCGTCCAGTAGATAAGGTAAGAATTTGTGGAAAAAAACTTAAAAGCCAGATGTATTTCGTCTTTTTGAATTACAGCTTCCAGAGATCTGTGTCTTGTATGTGCTTTCTGTAACATGAAGAGGGCTCTGCAGTTATGCTGCTGAACATTAAATAAATATAGCAAGCTGGAAACCACCACTGTTTGGAAAAGCCAGACATCAAGGATGCACTGCACTAGGCAAGGAATATTCTTTATAACAGAATTCCAAAACTCTCTAGTTTCTGAATTTAATCACAAATCCACAGTGTTGCAATTCAGTAAGTGTCCCAATTCTTACATACAGAAAATCGCCAGAACTGCTGGCAAGTTGGAACATCTGCAGAAAGCTAAGAGCTGCACAGAAGAGCATTCACGTCAAACAAAGGCAACAGTCAGTCAGGCTCAGGGATGGGACAGGAGAACCCAACACAGGGAGGCTGTAAGGAAGATCTGTGATCTCCCTCAGTCACATGCCCTGCACAGGGCTCAACCTGCTGCCTAAATCCTCACCATTATTTGTACGTTAGAGAAGCAATTACTACTAGTGAAAAGAGGGAACAAGCAGTTTCTCCCAGGCTACCTATGTCCATGGCTTATCATGACATATACTTAAGGACAGAAACAAACATGCTGACTCATTGTTTTTTTCCCCTTGCTGCCCTCTGGCCTGGCAATAGCATGTCCTTGCAGGATGACCATGGATATGGGTATCAGCTAGACAACTCAGATGGTCCATGAATCAGTCCACAAATGCTTCACCCAACTGCCACATCTGAAGAAAAGTTTTGGCCTGTGGATAATAGCCATGTTTGGACTTGGACACCCACATACACACACACATTGTCCCCCCACCATGAGGTGAGTCTGCTGAACATGCTCACCTGTAAGTGCACACTTGAGCGGCAGCAAAAACAAAACCACTGTGAAATTACTGGTAAATTCAGGTCCTGAACTCAGCAGATACTAAATCTCAGGCTTCTGCTCAGCACTCCCAATGCAGCTGCACTTCTCAAGCACCTGTCCAAATGCTAGCAATGTCTTTCATTTTATTTCCTATCAGTAGAAAACAGAGATTTGAAATTGCTGCTGGTAATAGATAACCTAGATGTATTTTAAGTAACGCAGGGAGAGCAATGAGATAGCCCAGGGTGACTGCTGATGTGGCAAGCATGCCAGAAACACATTGTTCTCCAGTTTGGCAGCACAAACAGGTGCATAAACTAGCGTTTTCATACTGGGCTCAACAGAGTCAGTGCCATTTTAGTGCATCCAGTCAGGTCTCCCACACACACTCACAAACTGCACATGGACCATTCGTGTACTAAACAACTGGCAACTAAAAAGACAAAATCATCCTGTCTGGTTTGCCTGAACTTTGCTAGGAGTGGAGAATTTGTGCCTTGGCAGTGCATATGCTTAGTGATGCACTTCCAATTCCGCCAGTAATTACTGTTTTCTTGATTTTATTCTCTGATGAAAGACAAAATATTTTAAGTTATTGCCTTAAAAAAAAAAAAAAAAAAAGCTTTTTGGCATCTGGCTTTTACTGCCTGCATTTGCTGTGTAAGGAAGTCCAAATGTTCACAAAATGAATGACTCTGATCAAACTCTGATTAGAGCCATATTAGTTCCTCATGAGTAGTGGCCACTTCTTCTTCTGTGCAACTGAGGATAGCACATGCAGCCCCTAATTACCTGAAGTGCAGTAACTTACCAGTGTTAGGCTCAAAGCTTCCATACAAAGTCAAACTGAACCCAATATGGACAAACTCTACTTGTTACACTAAGGTAATGCAGTCCAGCAGTTCAGAGAGGAACATGGTATAACATTGTACAGACCATGTGACGGGTGAGATAAAAAAAAGGAAATTGCTGAGATATGGAAAAAGTTCTGGATCATTCCAGATGGAGAATACAGTGATAGGTGGGAAAAGGCAGACTGTGAAACTAAAGCGACCACACAATAGTTAAGTCTTTCTCACATGGACTTGACTTCACATAAAATACTGATAGGTTCAGAGCAGATGAAAACTCTTCAGTACAGTCTCCTTCCACAATCACCACTCCATAAGGCAATGTTTAAGTTTCTTTTTCAGTATTTTGGTATCATCTCACACTAATATTTCCAAACATGCCTGTTTAGGCTTCTCAGTTTCTCATTATATGATTTAGACAAAGAGTATAAAAGACCTGCTGAATTGCTAAATAGCAGCCAAGCTAAACTGCTCAGAAGAGTATCAAAAGCCTTTCAGGACTTAAGTGTTTTTAAATTAGACTCCAGATTTTCAAGAATGGTTGGAGAGGCTCATTCTTCAAAATTAAAAGTCCCCAGACCTTGCAGCATGACAGATATGAAGACAACCTCCTGAAGGACGTAAAAATTGCAGGCTGCTGGAGAACAAAGTATGCACTGGGTCAGACATTTGTATTGACACAGGGGATTGGTGGAGCAAACATATCCAGAGTAACCAGGCAGAGTCTTCCCATGCTGCATCTACACCATACCTGGAATCAGTCATCAGGTGACTAGGGGAAAAAAGGTTTTAAAGTAAGAAAAGAAAGCACCATCTAAAAATACCTCCTTACCCTCTTCTCTCCCACCAAAACCAGCTGGAGACTGGTGATGATTGTTGCAACGGTGTTGAGTAAGAGCTGCCTTTCACACCTTCATAATGCAACAGGCAGAGTATGAGTGTGAAGAAATTCCTCTCCAAGTACATTTGTTCATTTCAGGAACAAGTTAACATGTCTTCCACTTTGACATTTATTTGGAATATTTTTAATTAATCTACTGATCTACTAAACATGTTCAAAGTGTCTATTAGGGGCACCAAAGACGTATTTTCTTCAGAATCCACAATTTCCATTCATTTAAGTGGCCAGCTCCTGTTAAGAGTTTTACAAATGGCATCTTGCTGGGAAAGCATTTCATGTAAATGTCCCTGTTGCAAACTTGGTCTCCTGAATTGGTTTGGTTGTGCTGCTCAAGGTTCCTCAAGATGTAGGCAAGATGGCCCAAGCAAGGCCAGTCTTTGTCCCAAACCCTGCCTTCTCAGAGGGGACAGAAGGCTTCAGAGATACCATTTCATAAGAGATGAGTTGCCATCTGCCTGACTCTTGCCTGGGCATTGCAAAAGCCAGGCAATATAGTGTTACAAACAAGACCTTATGCGGCTTAATGCAATATAGATTGTCTGGAAATGAAGGCCACAAACCCTAAATGATCTTTCCTGCCCACTGACCAGGCAGAATTTGGCACTACTTCTCTTGCTACTGCTTTTCTTATAACTAACAGGCTTCCCAAAAGTGTCTGCCAACATTAGCCTTGATGTAATTCCAGCAGCTTCACCAGAGGAATATTTAGCTTTGTCCTTAATTACCCTCATCCATTTTTTCATTTTCCAGAATCCTTCTGTGAACAGTGATGTGCCTTTGATGCCTGAGACACCAAACCAAGACTCCTCTGTGGTCGGACAAACAATTCCAAGGTCAGAGTGGTGGAAAGGCAGACAGCGCTGGTTTTGCACGTCAGCTGTGGCTGCTCCCTTAGGCCTCATGAACTCACCAGCCCCTGCATCAGCTCACCCTTCTCACTCACTGCTCCACAGATACTTCCAACTTCACAGATCATGGTTACCAAGCAATAGCTCTGTTGCTCATTTTACATCATCAGACCACAAGTACCTTACCTTTCATGTAACCATTTTTGCAAATACAAAGCCCTTTAAATTACATACCCAAGAGAATGAAGGCTAAAGAGGAAGAAAAAATCACAACAATGAAAAGCATTTGTCACAAAATTCAGTAAAAGACTCATTGGGTGGCTTCATGATTGTGGTACTTCCTAGTCATAACTGCTCTCTATCTAAAGAGCTATAGAAATTAGTCAAGGTTGTCTTTAGAAATAACTTGTGCTTTGTAGTCAATATATGTTAATAGAAACTTAGATCCTATGACCTTGGAGTTGTCTGCACATATGGCAGCTGATGTCATTTTCTTTTTAAGACACATTCTTTTCCTCAGAGCATACAATTCTCTACTTTTAGTAAAAGAAGGGATACAGATAGTACAATCAAGATGGACTGCACACATCTCAGCTGACAGGCAGGTGCTGCTTGATGCTGACTGCCCAGGGTGTTAGCGGAGGCAAGATGCATCTCCCCATGTGCGGTATGCAGCACACACTGCTTTACAGGAGGCAGATCCCAGCAACCTCTTCTCGTGAGTAAAGCTGTATCTGACATTTTGCTGTCTCTCTAGTTAAGATTGCTACGAAGTTTTTTGTTTCACATTCAGTATAATCTTGCGTGTTGCAAGGCAAGGGTCCGGCAAAACACTGGTGGTGTTTGTGCTCCTATTGGTGCATGTGGTTTATGCTCCTATTTGCCCCACTTACCATTGCACCGAGTACAAACTTTAAATGGGGCAAGCATGTAAAAGGATGGAAAAATATTTGTCTGTGAATATTTTATCTCTAGCCAAAACTGCAGAGCAAGAGGATACCTGAGGGTATCATACTTCTGAATTCTGTAAAGGTATCAGCTATACTGCTGTTTTTCCAAATCATATCCTCCATTAAAATTAGATGAACTCCTAGAACTTTTTTTTTAAAGCAGAAATGGAAGGTTGTAGGATTTTTCAGTAAAAAATCTGCATTTTTATCAAATTGAAGGCAGCTTAGTGAAAAAAAATTTACTGCAAATTCACTCTAACTACACCTCAGAAGACAAAATTTCCATGTAACCAGCACCCTAGTTTTGCTGCACTTGTTACTTACACCCACTTACACGAAAATCTGAATTGCTAAAAAAAAAAAACCAACTCCTGAAAGGAAAAGTTCAAACTAATTTGACCCAACACTAAAGAAATATTAAAGAGTGACTTTCAGACTTTTGAAAGCCTCTAGCAAGAGCCCTCAGGCTATTCTTTTTTTGGTGGATTCCTCCTGCCTTCACAAGAGCAAGGACATATTGAGACATGAGAGATTGGCCAAGCCTCTACTGGTCCTTGAGGGCTTGTAACATGGTGTAAACTGCACTGCACAGCACCAGTGCAGGCACAGAAGAGATTTTACTCAGTCATGAAAATAAGCGAAACAAACTTCCACCAGTTCTGCAAGAAGCAGCCATGTGCTTGTCCAAACCAGGTGGCAACCATCACAACTGCATTTAAATTTAACGCCTGGTCTTCAGAGAGGCTTCAGTTTTGCAATCTACAAAATCCACAATCACCCCTACTGTGGCATTATATGTAAAATTAAAAAAAAAAGACAACTAAAACAACCACAAAAAAAAGCAACCATGCAAACCCTATTACAGAATGGAGTGATACTTCCTCTTTTCCTTACTGTGCCACTGCCTATGACAGATAATTCATCTAGCACAAAGTAACAACCCAAAAATGTAATGAGAATTCAATACCTGGAAGGAATTGAAGTCACAGAATGTAACAGAACGTTAGCACTATTAGGTCAAGACATCTCAGCTGTTAGCAAGACTTGGTAAAAGGCTCATATTTTACATGACAATTGTATAAAGATTCAGACCTTTTCCTTCTTAATCTTCAGTGATGCAAGCCTCACCGTCAGAATTCATGGTTACACTGGTGTCTCTGATAGTTGTTTACTGCATACTAATTCTCTTTTCATCTGAAGAGACTAAAAAAAAAGGAATTGAAGGTGTTCAGATCATGTAGTCAAATATGACATCAAGTAACATTCCTAAGACAATTAAAATGTTGGTAAAGCAGAAAGCTCCTCTTCAATTTGCAACCATGTCATATTCCATTACTCTCCGACAGCTAGAAAATTCACACAATTCCTATGGAGTAAATGCTCCAAAAAGTAAAAGTATCAGCTATCAGCTGATGAGCAGGAATTTCATGCTGTGTGGAATGAGCTGCATGACTCAAAATACACAAAATACTTTAGAAAAGCCAATCAATGAACAGAAGAACTATCCTTGAATGCTTCTGCAGCACATCTCAACTCTCATGGTCACCCTAATAATCCAGAGTGGAAACACACCCACACACACCCAGAACCCTACCACGACGATACATCAAGGCTTACTGTTTGATGTACAGAACACAAATCTTCAGACACAGGCAGCATTTGGCTCCTCCTCTGAAGCACCAGGTCCTATTCCACCAGCAGTTGTGAACACTACCATTCCTCAGCAGATTTTTGAGGAACACAACATTTACTTCCTGGACTTGGTGGTCATATTGCATACCACCACACTGCACTGAAGTTGTAAGATGGGCATTCAGATCTATGAACTTGCTGTAACAAAATTCAATTCCAGTAACAGACACCATTAAAGGAGGCAGAATAAACTTTCAAAAAACTAATTTTAATCAAAACAAAAAAATTGTTGATCATTAACAAGTTTATAAAACAGTGATTTAGTTACATAAATAAATTGATATCAGTGTATCAAATCTTAATTACTTTCAACTTCATGAGCATGTTTACATGGGTGATGAAGTACAACCTTTTTACCTATTATAATAAATAAAATGGAGAGCATGAAATAGTTTTTCTAAACAAAAATACCTACAAACATACCTCTAGCATGTTCTCTAATGAAGGGAACAAGAGACACTGGACAACTTTTGCACCAAAACATAAAACTTGCTTTAAAAAGCACAAGGATACAGAACCATCAGCTAAAGTAAAGACACTATACTGTAACCAAAGTTGGTACTTAATAATATAATGAACAGTTTGGTAGTTAGATCTCCAGTTTGGTTATTTTAAAGCATTAAGACAAGGCAAGATAGAAGGCTGCTTTTGTTTGAGTAATTCTAGAGAAAATAAAATATATTAAAAAAACAAACCGAAAAGTAGAACAGTCATACCTACACAACTTTCTGTCCTGCACAAAGTCAAAATACCTATGCAGAATATATATATAATATATATATATATGTTATTTGTGCACAAAGGTTAGCTTATTATTAGCTCACTGCAAAGGCGTAACGTATCATGTCAATCATTTTGGAAAAACATTTTGCGTTTTGTGTCAAAACGGATATTCTTTAAGTCTTCTAGGCTAGGAGGCATGAACCCCAATTCTGGCATACTGTATTCTTAATGCTAAGGCTTGCTGCTCTGGCTGCGTATTTTTTGTTGTCCCTCTTTACTATAGTGCCTGTTACAAGCATGTGTGTATGTGTGTATACATATATATGTATACACAGGTTGTATAAATATATATATATAAAATTTTCCCCAATAGGTATCAGTCCAACCATGCAATCCAAAAGGTGGCTCTGCATAGATGCCCAGCATATAGTTCACCACCTGAGCCAACCCTGAAGCAAGGCGCACTTTAGTCCTTCTGATAGTTTTTTTTTTTGTTTAAAACCAAGCTACTGCAGCTTCAAGTATTTTGCATTACATAGATTTTTTTATAAATTAGTTAATGTTATATTTTTCAATATTCAGACATATACTATAATATATATACAGTACAATAAATGCTCTCATTCTTTTTTTAATTTTTTTGATAAATCCCTGAGAATGTATGTTGACAGTCGCTAAGTTTCCACATGCACAAGCATTGTGTGCCATGCTTCTGGATGAACAGCACTGCAAAGCCACGTGGTCAGCCTTTAACTATTAGTATTTCATTTGTTGGTTTGTTTAAATATGCTGAAATGTAAGGATGAGTTACAAAGGAGTAAAGCTGAATCCATTCGAGGTACTTATCACAGGATGGAGGTGTTTTGTTTGGTTTTTAAAGCCATTGCAATATATGTTTGTTTTTGAGGCTGTGAACGTATACAGAAAGAACAGGAGAGCGATGTGGGCTTTTGCCACTTGACAACATATACTCAGTGTAAACCAAACCTTTTTAACCTCTCTCTCTCATACAAAACAGAAAAAAAGAAAAAAAAATTAAACACACAAACTTTCACAACATGACAGTTTAGTTTGCAAACTCAATATAACTATACACATATAATACCGGTGTGGCTCTGTTTCTTTAAGTTAAAAAGGATACAAAGGCAGGCTCAAGTAAAAACAAACCACCCCTCCCCCCCTATCCCCATTCACTCATTTTCATCAACCAAACCGTTCACGAACCAGCATCATCAGTTTCTTTTTGCCTTTGTAGATTTGTTTTAGGTTGTCAATAAACTGTGTAAACTGGATGTGACCATCATGAGCCATTAGGAAGGTCTCTCGTGCCTTGCTGAGGAACTCTATAAACTCACTATAGTGTCGTGGGCTGATGTGAGTGAGACGTGAATGAGTAGTATTAATGTAGGCTCCGATTGTGGCATCCAAGAGTTGCCGTAAAGGGGCTTTGTCCAGTGACATGAGCTTACCAGAGTTCCTCCTTCCATGAAGTCCCACCATGCCAGGAGTGGTCAAAGTACACCTACGCAAAATGTCTGACAGTACTGTTGCACACTTGACACTTTTGACCACCAGAGGTATTATAGCTGCTAGCTCATTTTTCCCAAGGGAGTGGCTGAGCGCACATGCCCACAGAACGTCATTAATGGCAGGGTGTGTGTCCTGATTGTAACTCAGGTTGAGATGTGTCATGGCCAAAGTGGCCAGCTTGTAGGCCCGCATGGGGTAACCACGGTGCTCCATGTATCGTGCTATGGTAAAAAGCTGCGAGTAGCTCATGCCAGTTGTAGCAGCATCTAGAACGATTTGGTAAGCAGTCTCAAAAGCTATGTGATCCTTTTCACATAGGGTCAGTGCAGAGAGGGCACAGTTTTGAGGATCCTTCATGGCACACTGTAGAGCAAGCGTCCTAGCACTGCCGGCCAGCTTCTCCTGCTGATGGCAGTCCAGATGCAGACGGACGATGGTGCTGTTGGACATCACTGTTGTAGCAACAATACTAGTGGCTTCTGTTGGAGTGAAAAGTGTAAACCAGTTTTGCATGATACTATCCAGTGCATAAACACCTGGAGAGAGAAAGAATGGATTAGCCACAACTGATAAAATCCAGAAGATAGAGATGTTCAGCAGGAGATTATAATTCCCACAAAGTCTAAGAGGTTACCAGTAGTACATCCCAGCAAGAAGGGCTCATACACAGCATGGCTAGAAAAGGACATTAAAACTGAGACTACTGTGCAAACTCTGCAGCAATCACATAAATCCAGAAAATAACAGAAACAGCCTGCAAGACAAACTTTAATCTCCTGTTGTGACAGCTGAGCTGTTTTATTTATTATTTAAGACAATTTGGGTAAAATGTTCTGGCTCATTTGGTCTCATCATCTCACTCAAAAGCAGCCCTCACCTTCCACACCAGGGCAATAGCAACCTTTTTTCTCACTGTCAATCGCAAGGCACAGCACATATGAAAAGTAGGCAAAATGAATTTCTTAAGAGAACACCATGGCATACTTAAGCAGAAGTTACTAAGCACACCGTAAAGCAATCAAATTCGTAAGTACATGACCATCATGATCCTTATTAGGGAAATACAATGAGCAATACGAACTACTGGATACTATATTCTCAGTGCCACTGTATTCCCAGTGTGTTTGGCAGAAGGAGGAAAAACTGACTGACTATTTTCATAAATTGAACCTATAGTTAACTGGAGTGCCTTATTGCTAGGGACAGTTTACACACATTTGTGAGCCCACCTAAACCACACACAGAAGTCTTCATTTTCTCTGCAGGACTCTGATGCTTCCCATGCACCCCTTCACTCATTTGCAACAATACAGCATAGCAGAGAATACCGTATCTTCATTTAAATAAACAGATTCCTGGTGTTATATTGATTCTTTACTGTGTTGGTAAGTCTCAAGAGTACTTTGCATGACATTGTAGGTTCTTTATGGGACACTTCTATTAGAATATGTAAACCAATTTAAAGCAATATTAATCCCAGTAGTTTATTTGCTGAGATGCAACTGCACAAAATAATACTCAGGCACTAATATCTATAAGATAGCCTCAGCAAAAATTATCTTAGCAAAGATATAAAAGCACTAAAACAAGAGCATTGCATGAATATTTGCAGACACAAACTACTTTCTGGCTGAGGGCATACAAAGGCAAGCTCTATTTCCTGCTATTGACAACAATATATTCCCAGCTAAGCATAAAGCAAAGAATTAACTAATCCAGAGAATAAGCAGCAGCAATCCTCTGAAGTTCTGAAACTCAAGAAGCATCTGTGCAATACAATTCAACTCAGATATACGAAGAAGAAATAAAACAGAAAAACCTGCTCTCCAGAAATACCTTTACTGACAATTAAAATGGTTCCATTATCATAAGTACTTAGATTGTTCCCATTAGCATTGCTGCTGATTTTTTTTTTTAACAGCTGTACAGCTTTTAATACACTCATCTTCCTTTTCAGACTCTGTATCCTCACCTTGAAGGATTCATTTTCAGGCTCTGTATCCTCACCTTACCTGTATTAAGGTAAACCTTAATACGGAAGGTTTATGGGATGCCTCATGAAGACACACAGGAAATCTATGGCAAAGCCCAAAAATGATCAGAACATGCTACTTGAGAGAGCACTGTTTTCTCACTTCTGTACTGAGTATTTTGGGTACTGAATATTTGCATATGGGTACTTCCCAAAGGTTATGCACACCCCCACCTTATGGGGGAAAGAAATCACACTGTATTACTCAACTATTGTCTCATTTGCTTTGTGCCTAAAAACACCCACTAAATGACTGCCATAATGTGTTCTCACCAAAGGAATTTTAGAGATGCACATAAAGTGGGAGGCATTTGCAGAACTTGGGTGTTGACAAGGAAGATCAAGCCCTGTAAGAGTAGCTGACAAGAGAAACATACCTACTTCTGTTGCACATGTTACCAACCACCTCACCATTTCCCGTCGTCGCCAGTTCAGCGTTGACAGTGTCATCCGCATCACCTGTTAAAAGAACACAAACAAAATAAAAATTAATTATATTGCAAACCATGGCCATAGACCAACAGATAGGAATTTCAAGGTACTCAAATACACTGCAGTTAAAAACGGCAGCCTCTTGCCCTCTCCACTCCATTACCTCTTCTACAGCTGGTATGTCAAACAATTTGAAAAACACTATTCAGATATTTTTGAATAGCATTACAGAGAGTAATTCCAGCTGAAGATCCTTCAAGGATAGAGAACAGAGACTGTTTATCTGTGGGGAAGAAAAAACTCTACCCCATATAAAGGCCTTCTCCCAAATAACAAAAACTAACAATCAATTACCAGTTACTGAAATTAAACTACATAATGTCTCCTCCCTCTATGCACAAGTATATAGATAATCATTGTGCGACATTCCAGGGCATATCTAGTCAGGTACAAGATACTGAATACAGACAACCTAATTACAATTAAGTTGAGGGGAAAAGAAGGGGGAATCATCTGTAGACCACTAGAGACAGTGCTGACACTGTTTTGTGCAGGAAAAGCATTACTCGTAGGAAACTACACAGCTGAGAATTACTACCAGGAAACTGCTATGCATCTTCCCTCTGGAAAACAAATCTTTTAAGATTCTTAAAAGATCTTTGGTAAGCTTGGAACAGAACAGTGGGTAAATTCTACCACAGTTCCAATTCATTAGAAACCCTGGGACTGAGAACAAAGTAAGAGTTTGTGATATTACTTTCACTAGACCTCACTGAAGACATTCTGATGACACTGCCAACCACAAAAGAGTATCCACGGATACAGTAATATTCAAAATGTGCTATTTTCATTGAATGATACTTGGTGAAAGCTTGAGGTGACACACAGGTCAATTGTAAGGATTTTTCTCTCTCTCACATAAACATTTAAGGCAAATGAAACAAGCAGATTTCCACAGTGACCATGGAAATATGAAAGCCTAACAAAGCATACAGAAACCTCAGCTTTTTGATTAAAGATTTTAGTACCTTTCTTCAGCATGAGAAGCAACTGGGAAAATATCCTTTCCCCAGAAGTGTTTGGAGCTTTATTTACTGAAGCAAAGTAATAAATGGTTTTCTGATCTTTGCATGTTTGATTTAAGAATTCCCTGAAGAGGGATGGAGATATTTCTTTTTGTTGAAATGAACTGTGTAAACAATCAGATTCAAAAGTGTCAGGTAATATTACTACTTGGTTGTCTCCTTTTAGCTTGCAAAGCTTCTCCTCAGAGCCTGAAAACTGATTGGTGGTGGTTGTACACCTCAAGAACAGTCAGATGCATCTGACTATGCCACAGCTTGTGGAGTACAGGATTTTGAAGGAAGTGAGAGTGCTGCTGTCAACATGGTCTGCCTTAGCAACTGGTCATTATGGTTGACCTTGGCTTTCAACAAGCATGTACCAGTTCTCATTTAGGGGAAAGGAAGAGAAGGAAAAGGAAGAAACCCCTGAAGACCATGCAGAAAATACAGTGCACTTCTGGCAAGCAGAGCAATTTTATTTTCTAGCCAGTCCTACATATAATCCTGAACCCACTGCACTGGTCCTCTCTCACCCCTGAATCAAAAAGTGCAGCCAGTGAATGCCAGCTCTGTGTTCCCCCTGAACGGCACAAAGGGGCTGTGCAGATTCTTTGTCTGTGTTTACCAGTATATTGAGCCTTGCATTAGAAAACAGAACTTAAAACCAAGTCCAGACCGAGCCCAACGATGGTATCCTTTCCCGTGCTTAAAAGCTACACCCACCAACACTGCATCAAATTTATTTCTTCTATTATAATAACAACAAATGACAGAAATACCTGAAGGCCCAACTCCAGAGAAACTTTCAGAAGAGTTATGTCTGGCAAGCTATCCATGAGTGTTGCTATTTTAAATGCATCCTGGGCAAGTTTGAAGATGTGTGATGAGGAGTGTATATTTTTCTGGATGGATTCTAACACTGTTTCCAGTCTCCGAACATCACCTGCAAGGTGTAAACAGAATCACCAAAACAGAACAAGCTTCCAAAACACCCAGAGATCCATTATAACTGAGCCTGACATTGCTATGCAAGAATATGATGTTTCAGTTATACACACTTTGTTTTCAGAAACCTTCCATAATAAAATCACACATGAATGAAAGATACAAGAGAGCACAAACTCTTCTGTCTGAAGGTGTTAGTGCAGTGCAGGGCCAAAAGTCACTCTGATTTGTGAATTTTCGAAGTGACTTGTCTACTCCTGTGTCTCATAGTCAATGTCATGTGTCAGGAGAACAAAAAGCTGTCTCATCAGCCTCATACCAAGCTCATCTAGTACTAGCTAACTAAATTACCTACTTTGCTAGAAAATTACAAATTTAAGCCAGTTCAGTTTGTCGTACTCGTTTCAAACTTGTGTCAGACTGATCTGGATTCCTAAATTCAAGTTTTATGATCGGTTTACACATACAATATTAAAAGCTTACATTTAGTTGAGTACATAACTGACAGCAATGTACCTTTGGCTGCTGTTAGCATGGTTGACGCCAGCTCACACTGTTGGGATTCAATGTGACTTAGGGTGAACCAGCGGGGATACCGGTTTGGAACAACAGATGCAATGTGGTGAGGGCGGGACAGGTCTCCTGAAGGAGCTGTGGATTCCAGTACCAGCAATCTGAAATAAACCACCAAGCAATCTTTCATTAAACCACTATTACATCTGGTTGCTTACGAGCTAAACTAAAGCTGCAAGAATACTTGGTATTGTCTCTGCAATATGCTTTTCCAGTTTCAGGAAAAAAAGAAAAAAATCAGAAAACCACTTCTCTTCTTGGGGAATCTCAAATGTCCACTTGCCAAACTTGCCTACATCAATAGGCAAGTTAACCTTTAACCTACCAATATTTCATAAGGTGCCATAAATTGATGTTAGGGTCCCAAACAGCAGTGACAGAGAAGTTTCCTTTAAAATTATTTTCAGACTCCGTTTTCTCATCGAGTATTCATCAATCAGCAACAGTCTTGTCACCAAAGGAATACTCATACTTAAAAAATTTAAATTCATGTGTTGTTGACTACCAAAATCCAAGTGACAGCCCACAGCAAAGACTCAACTGATAGCCTTTGCAATACACTAGATAAAGACAGTATACCAGATACTCTATAAATGCCAGTATAAAAAGCAGGAGTGAACAAAACCAGGCATTTTTATTCAATACAATTAAGCAGAATTTCAGCATATAAAAGGTTAAAGAAATAGTAATCAGGCAATGTCCAGAAGAAAAGCTTTTGCAGTGCTTAGCTTCTTGGTGCCTCTTAGTATCTGAGGTCTGTTTCTAACAGCTTTTATATGCAAGTGATTTTGTAGAAGAAAGTCATTGGTGAGGATCAAGAAAGTTGCATCTCTGTTTTCAACAGAATTGCAACTACCCAACACTGAAAAATCCAATGCACTGTGTTTTCAGTGATAGAGTAAGCTCATTTAAACGTAAGTTATAATTTCTTAAAGAAATACCTAAGTTCTGTAAGCAGCTGTGGAGTATGACTTTTTTTTTGCGGTAAGATGGATTTAAGTTTCATCTGGTTTTTTTTTTAGATTCCTGAAGCATATGATATATTAGGATAATAATAATATAGTATAGTAGTATATTTAAGAATTCACTGAGAAAGGTAATTTTGAATATATGGGAAAGCATCTGGTAGGCATATAAAAATATAACACACCACCCAAATAACTATCAGACATATGTAAGAGCATAAAAATACAAAAAAAAACCTTGAAGCCTTCCCTTTTCACTTGTATCAAGTCAAATCTATTCTCTAGCACCACTGAGACACCTCTTTATATACATAAACTCTAAAGCTGATTTTTTCCAAGTATAGAGTGAGGTTGCAGAAGTGCATTATAAGATAGTTTCAGTGAACAGAAAAAATCCTAACTATTAAATGAAGGAAGGGATTAGTAGGTTATGAGTAACAGTAAATACACAAAAAGCATGAAAGAAAGGTTGTTTTGGAGAAACCTTTTGTCACTTCGAATTTCACTACTGGTTTCTGTGCTCTTTTGCTGTGAAAAGAAATGCTGCTATGAATCGGTGGCTTTCATGCAATTTTGGCAAGGTCAGGGAACACCAGAAAAGCACAAGCAGATTTAGCATTCTTGACTTTTTTCCCCTCTTTGAAACATCAATTATTTAGCCAGGTCTTAGCAAAGCTACTTTGTGATTAAACATCACCATTAAAGTCTGGCTCCCAAAGCCTGGGTGAAATTCAGGCTTAACAAGGGATCAGCCAAACTAAGCCAAGTATTCAAGCTCAGATTCCAAGTGAGCAGTCAACTAGGTCACTGCAGATCCACATTCTCCAAGGCTGTGGTCCATATGCTTCAGTGCTGCAAGCAGAAAACTGTAGATAGAAGTGACCATCAAGGACTGCACAGTCCTGTCCTTGCAGAACTGAGGTGCATGCATGAAAGGCTTTGTGGTCTCAGTTTCCATTTATTTCATATTAAGTGTTCCACACACTAAAATAGGTCTTAAAAAATTACACAGTGTTTTTGAATACAGAGAGGTTAAATACTCTTGAGCTGCCACCATGGGTAACTGACCCATGTAGACTCGTATGCAGACTGACACTAAACATTCCTATCTGAAGAGCAAATAGCTGTGATCTTGGGAAATTAACTTCTTTAATAAATGTTGAAGTGAGAAAAGAAATATGCTTCACTTCTAAAAGCATGAGAGCTGTAGAGTTTCCATGCAGCACCTTTACTAACTTCCACATGAGATTTCTGTCCTTGCCACAGCCATTTCTTCCCTCCCATGGCAGACAAGATGCTCAAGTTTTCATCTTCTGACCCACTCAACCTCTCAGCCATGAGACAGACATTCAATCTTCATGTTTGCTTTATTCTTATGCTCTCAAGGCAGCATTACATTAGTTTTTCATTTGGTTTGTATTGGGAGTCCTTTATTCAATGAACTAACACTTCGGTGTGAATGGAAAGAATAATCATCCCTCTTCAGGAGAATTTATGAAGTGCAGAAGAATGCAGTCAGAGATGGAACAGAAAGTGTCTAAATCTGCCATCATCACAGTTCAAGATAGCAGTACACATTTCTGAAGAGTGCCAAATATCAAACTACAAAAATAATGATTACTGTCTAGGGCTGAACTTTCATCTGTCTTATAAAGTGATGAAAAAATGACTATGGACGGAAAACAGCCCTGATTGCACTGACGTCTCCTGTGATTTTACTAGATGGAAACAAAAAGACAACTCTTTCTTTTACTGGTCTATTTGAAAAGTAACTTCTTTGATTGGGATGACAGCTTCATATCAAATGAGGGCTGGAACTACACAAGACTAACTGGAGATTTCATCATTTGGATCTTTAAGTGTCTTGCTTGTTTTTCTAGTTGAGAAAGGAAACTTCTAAAAAAGAAGTTATCAGTTATGACTGGTTTCTGGGCAAATCCTTGTTGAAGTGAAACTGCATAATGACACCATGTTCACTGGGGCATTCAGGAAAGCTGCTGATGGGTGACTACTGCAGCCTTGGAGGATCATTTCAGTACCTTAGTTTAAGGAGGAAAAATCCACACAAACTACCTCTTGAGAAACACTTTAAGGTAGTAACTGAAAGCAAATGCAAGACACAAGTATGTTTTATAAAATAATTAACCTTTGTTTCTTAACAAAAGCCCAACCCAAACACAACCAAACCAACCAAAGAAACAACAGAAACCAAAACAAAAACAAACCAACGAAAAAACCCCTATCTATCAAATTTTTTACTATCTTCTTGTTCTAATATAATGTTATTGATGTACTTACCTTGAGATAAAAGAAGACTAGCAAACTTAAGTGGCCCAGGTAGCTTTCTGATAATACATTTCAATGTTCTCAATAGTTCACCCGTAACGGACTTTTTGTCTTCTCAATTGTCTTGGGTTGACTTTATGATGTGTATCCCATATCGCTGCCTATGCCCAGAAATTAATTTTTGTGTCTTTCTATGCCTCTAAACTGAGCCTGAGAGGGGGAAGGAAAAACTGAGCAAAACTTTTGCAAAGCAGTTTGCAGCTTGTTCAAGGTCACACACAGATAACAATTGGTTTTTCCCAGTTGTGGCAGGGGAGAGAGGAAGCACCCAGCTTGCTGCTCCTGGGACAGTTTTTTGGCCAGTGGTTCAGCTGCTTTGTTCTGTGGAGAGAGACTGAGAGTTGACTTTTTCCTTCCCTGGAATTTCGGATTTCCCCTTTTCTACTGGACTGCTTGATTGCTTTAACATCAGAGCACATCGGGAGGACTTTCCACCGAGCACAGAGGGCCTGGCCCTGGGCCAAGCCCCAGCTCCGAGGAGACCAAAGGGAGGACACTAACACTTTCCCAGGTTTTTTCCTCCACAGCGAGAGATTTTATTATTTAGCATTATTTTCCTTTCCTGTGCATTTGTTAAATAAATAGTTTTATCTCCTTCACTTTCCTTCGAGGAAGATTTATTTTTTCCCGAAGCTGGTGGGGAAGGGGTGGTTGTGCCTTCCCTCAGAGGATATATCTCTAAATTTGGCCAAACCGGAACATCAATCAATTTCCTAAAATGCTAATTATAACCAGCAACCATGCAAGGTCACTCTTCATATTTTTTAGACTGTTCCCATAACATCCATTCCTAGACACTCTTGGAGGCAGGAAAATACTCAACAGGCTAAGCAGACCTTTGGCCTGAACTGACAGTAGCTATATTATGTTCTTATGCATGGCTTCCCATTCAGTCCTTTGAACACAGGAATTGTTTTCTCCTTGTTTAGCTTTTTGGAGGGAGTAGCTCCAGAACAAACACCTCCAAACCATACAGACACAACCCATTCGATGAAGCTAAATACTCTTCATGGGGATAGGATGTCCTTCAATCAGTGCGCAATCATGCTGGGTGATAATGACCAGGAAAACTCAACATTTTTTCTTTTTTATAATCTAGGACTTGACTGCTCTTAGTATTCAGCTGCAGCTATTCCTTGTCAATCATCAACTACTAGGTTCTTGATAGTGAGCAGACAATTCAAATGAGACCACTTTCATCCCTGCATTCTATGTGGACAACAGATTTATCACTCATCATTTAGGTCTTCGAAAACTTGTTCAGAAGTCTTTTCTTAGATATCATTACCAATCTGGCCCACCCTGAGACAGAGACAGCACACAGTGAACACTACCTGACAAACACCTTTTTCCTGATTACTGAAGACAAATGGGAGGCAAACAATAAATTTTGTTTGTCGAACATTGGATGCACTCCATTTAAATCCCAACATTCACCCAGGAGGCCAAGATGCTATGACACACTAAAAAATGTACAGGCTCTGACCACACTACATGGTTTCAAATCTATCATTAAGAATCAATTTATAAAGAAGGCCAGGGAAACAAACTGTCCTGCTGAGCAGACTAAGCAGCAGACAATGCCAAGATTTATGGTGAAATACCTCTTTCCTTATTTCATTACCAATACCAATATACACACACAACCACATAGGTGGGAGAATGCATGTGCTAAAGTGGCTGTATAACACAAACTCTTGTGCCCCAGGTATGGGATTCTAGAAGTATTTGAAACAGAAAATCCTGTTTTACAAGTCTAAATAAACACTAATTGTACATTTATAAATGATTATAATACAGTTACTACAGATACCATTTACTTTTATAGATGAGAGAACCAAAATAGTACCTCCTTGAATGGAAGAACACATATTTTAGAAAAAGAGACTAAGTCTTGATTACCAAACCTTTTCCCCCTTTCCACATCCACTACTCATGCTCTTTCTGGACAGCTCACGAGCACGTACCGCATGGCTCTCAGTGCAGTTTTGTATGCCAATTCAGCATCATGAGGTAGGAGAGAGGTGAAGAGATACTTGGCAAATGTGTGCATTGGAACACTCTCTCGATGGATGACTTCACCTAAGCCACTATATGGTCCACCTCAGGAAAAAGAAACAGAATGTCAGGCTTTACAAACTGCTAAACCCCAGCTTCTGAATCTTTAAAAGCATTCACTACACCTTCAGCTAGAAGTGGTATTCAAAGATAGAGCCTGCTGTACAAAAGGTGAAGTTGCATTGCTATTTTCAGTGAAATATATAACACATCACACACATACAATGTATTACTTGTATATTAAATACCATGTTATTATTTAGGAAAACAAAACTGACTGCAAATTGTAATATATTAAACACACTACCAGTGCTTATACAAATGACAGAATGGTTACAGTACTCCATGGGGCTAATTCAACATGCCTGGAATGCAAAAGTAGAAAGTCGTAATCCTAGCTTTGCCTCCACACAGTTATGCACATCAATACCCATGCACCCCGTCAGTGTGCCAGTGCTTTATCACAAATTCACCAGGAAAAAAAGAACAATGACAGTAGAAAAATGCGTATCTTTAATTGAAATTACATGAACAATCACCACCGCACCACCTGATCCCTCAAATGTCTCATCTGACATTAGAATTTAAATAACCCACTGGTCTGGACTTGGTCATGACTCAAGTTCCAGGTCCTGCCCTTGGGTCACAACAACCCCAGAGAGCTCCACAGGCTGGGGACAGAGTAACTGGAAAGCTACTCAGTCGAAAAGGACCTGGGGTGCTGGTCAACAGCAGCTCAACATGAGCCAGGGTGTGCCCAGACGGCCAAGAAGGCCAATGGCATCCTGGCCTGGATCAGCAGAACCAGGGCAGGGATTGTCCCCCTGTACCGAGGCCACACCTCGAGTGCTGTGTCCAGTTCTGGGCCCCTCACTCCAAGAAAGACATTGAGGTGCTGGAGGGAGTCCAGAGAAGGGCAATGGAGCTGGGGAAGGGTCTGGAGCACAAGTCCTGTGAGGAGCAGCTGAGGGAGCTGGGGGTGTTTAGCCTGCAAAAAAGGAAGCCCAGGGGTGACTTTATCACTCTTTACAACTGTCTGAAAGGAGGCTGGGGTCATCTTGGGGTCTGTCTCTTCTCCCAGGTAACCAGAGACAGGATGAGAAGAAATGGCCTCAGGTTGTGCCATGGGAGGTTTAGATTGGATATCAGGAAAAACTTCTTAACTGAAAGGGTGGTCAGGAATTGGAGCAGGCTGCCCAGGGCAGTGGTGGAATCACTATCTTTGAAAGTGTTCAAATAAAGTGCCAATGTGTCACTTAGGGACATGGTTTAGTAGTGAACAAAGTGGTGGCTGGGTTAATGGCTGGACTCAACAATCTTATTAGTCTTTTCCAACCTGAACAATTCCATGGTGATGAACACTAGGTCAGATCCTGCACCAAAACCGGCTCTGTTAGTCCATTATACCCACGTGATTTAAAAACTGCAATTTTTTCATGTGCAAATTATCCTCATTATTGGGGCAATGGATTTTATTCATTCAGTAAAGTGTAGATTTCAACTTGATAACAGCAGCATCATGATCAACAACAACAACAAAGTTAAATGCAACTATTTACTTGCTGAGTTTCAAATGTTCACAGTGCATATGAATCCTATTTCTACGTTTTTCCTGAATACTTAAGACTGTTATTCCTGTTAATAGGAAAACTGTGTCAAACATTTTTCTGACTTCAGAGACAAGAGGTTCAGGCATTAAATGTTCAGGCAAAATACAGAATAAGAATCTTATATTAAATATTACTGGACTATTAATGCACAGATAGCACCCAGCACTCCCAGAAATTACTAATTCAGCAACATTTTTGACTGGTGCTTTAGCACAACATGCGAGGATAGAAATCACTAGGCACGAAAAAATTCTGAGCTCCATAGGTGGGCATTTCTAAAGAGTGGGGCTGATTGCAAAGGAAATGTCAATGAAGATTTAGTAGGTGACAGTGTGTCTCATAATCATTTAAAATGAAGTTGAAAGCCATTCAAAACTAGCTGGCATTGCTTGAATGAAAGAAGCCATTTCATGTATGTTTGCTGGTTGGTGGTCCAGTCAGAAACCCAGTGAGGACACAGAGAATACATGACAAAGCATTTATATGAAAATATATTCTGTTATTAACTTAGCAGTCAAGCAAAAAATCAGAACAGCTTTTGCAAAACAGTCTTATGCTCTGCTTTCCCACGCACTCAAATGGTAGCTACATAGAGCATGCATTTATCTGCATTAACAGCATAAAAACTGGCTTAATATTGGATTAAGTTTTCTTTCTTGTATCCACAGAATTTTAACTAAAAACTCACAATTGGTATGATTAGCACATTAAATCATTGCACAGCTTTTCCTCCATGTACGCAGGCACTTTCTGCCTAATATGGAGTTTTCTGTCTAACTGAAACTATTGCAGAAAAGCCAGATTCCTCATCTCACACTAATGCAAGACAATCGTTGCACATTGCTCACAATGGGAATTCTTTAGGCAGTTTTATTAGCAGACTTCCTGCTATGATCAACTGAGAAAACATTAAAAATTTCAGTGATCAAAGTAGTAAACTAAATTATCAGCAAATATGTCAGAGAAATCCTGCCTTTTCCTCTTAAAGCATCCTTACCAGTAAACAGATGCAGCAAACTGATTTTATAATCCAGAGGAATCCTTCATGTTAATATCTAGATCTAGACAGTAGCTTTTCTTGTCCAAAGGCCATAAAGCAGCAGTACAGTCACACCATGATGGAAACTCTCCCTATGTTGCAGCTTCTCTGCAGTTTCAAATCTGGGTAAAAACAGTGACTTAGAGCTGGGAACCCTAAGCAACATATTGTGTACCTCTTCCATAATAGATGAAGTTTTAAAAGACTAACGTGTTACAAAAAAGGAGCAAAACCTGACTGTTGTGTAACAATTTCACAACTTACCTAGGGCAGTACCACACTCCCTTCAAGCCATGTGCATGCACTCAAAACCAGGACTATGCCTTTGGCTAATTTGCTCCCCTGAAGTTTTTTTCTTCCATTCAAAAAGAACAAAAGCCAGAAAGGCAACCTTGGAACCCATGACACCACTCTCTGAACATGATGTTTAAGTGCTACATGTTAACCCTACTTAAAAGTTAAGGCAAAAGTATGCCCTCCTGTGTACAGATCCTATTTCAACACTGCCTAATTCCAAAACACAAATTGTGTGTCATGGTCAGAACATATGCACAAGACCAGACCTTAAGCCACAATATTTGACCAAATATTTTAATTTCCACCTATGATATAAACTTAAAAGGCAAGTAGCTTTCTTGATTTTCACAAGTAAAATGTTACATTTCTGCCTCAGCAATTACATGTGAATTTTCTGAGCTCTTCACTTGGGAACAGTGGTCAAAATCTTCATACATTTATAAAGCTGCCAGTATAGTGCCTTTTGCAGAATACAAGAAATACTTAGAATTTTGATACATAGGAACTGTTGATAACTGATGTCTACATAATATAATAGTTAGCCTGGAGTGTATAATCAGGTTATTGAGATTATGACATGCAACAAATGTAAAGAATGAAGTGTATTCAAAATTAAAACAAAAGGTTTATAGGTCAATATATATGCCTTATCTCCACAGTCATAAGACACCTAAAGTATGTCAATTTTTGTAAGAGATTTGATAAAAACTTTAATGGAGTTCTAAGTAAAAATGCCCTCTGAAGCATGTAAGACAGTTTCTACAGCAACACTAGTTCTGTGTGCTTGTTTAAGTGGAGACAGTTTAGAGAAGCAGTTAGCATCTATATTCAGCTACCTTCTAATAGGAAGACTGCTTGTTTTCGAAAAATCTTCACCAGAGTATCATCCAATTCAATTTCCTGTAGCTTAGAAATGAGCTGCTCCTCATTTCGACAAACCTTCTCTTGTGCATACAACCCATCTGGCATTACTCGCTGCTGTCCCAGCCCTATCAATGCTACTTCCACAGCCAGTGTTAAGTAAGATTCCCCTTCTTCTAAGAATTTGTGTGCAGGCAGGTGCTGGTACTCCAGAGATTTGCATTGCCCCAGGCTCTCTGTAAGGGGTGACAGAAAGAAAAACACATCAGCAAACCATTTTAACCCACAATCTGCCTACAATGCCACATACACAAAAGCTTCCACTGTTAGTATGAGTGTTTTGAAATTATTTAAATTATTAGCCAGTCTCAAAATACAACACTCAAATCTAAAATATGTCATCTAATTCCACATAGCAGAAATACTCAAAAAGAATTTGGTTTTAATTAACCCACTCAAGTAAAAATAAAAGTTTTTGTTTTTAAACTGCACAATTTTAAAAAAGGCAGTTCCTCTAGCTTTGTGTTAATGAGGCCAAAATTGCAAGATCCATTCCAATTTCTTTCCCCACCCATTTCTATATTTCCTTAAAGCTCTGATGTGCAAGAGGAAGGGAAAAGTGCTTATACACCTACATAGATTTCAGTTGAAGCTATTAGAACTGTGCAAATACAATAGGCCTGGGAACTCCACACCTTTAATATATGCTCTGTTTGCTAGCACTCTTTCCAGGCTTCTAATTTGCTACACTTGTGTTTATGATAAAAATGCATATTGTTAACATTAGAAGTCCTACTTTTAGTAACAGTTACAAGCAAATTCCACACAGGTCAAGCCATCAACTGCTTTAAAGAGTGCTACCAATTCATTTGGCATTTAACAGACACAACATACGACAAAATGCTATTCCAGCTTGTAGCACTCTACAGTCTAATTTGGGAACAAAAAGTTGTAATTGTCAGATGTAAGGAGATGGGCAACTGCAACAAATGGAAAGGATGAATGCACTTGGAAGATCACATATGCGTGTGCAGAAGGAAGTTACTTTTCAACACACAATGTTTTTATTTCATGGGGTTGTTTTGGTTTTTTAGTAACAGCAGAGAATCTGATTTCCAAATTTTTTAATTAAACGTTTTTCCAGAACTGGTGGGTAGGAGAGTAGAAGTTTACTGAAGAAAATCTAATTGAATAAAAGGAGTTTTAAGACAAAGCCCCAAGAAGACTGTGGATGTGTATATAAAAGAGCTCCAGGTAAAAAAATGAATCCAGTTTCTGTCCATACTAGTGGTGTTAAGAAGCTCCCCCAAAGGTGGGAAGAGACTAAGGAATTAATCAGCTAAACTCCCAGGGAGCAAATACTGAAATTGAAATGGCTGTACCTATCCTATCCTATCCCTATCCTAAATTACGTATTGATATAGCAACAGTACTTTCCAACTCCTACCAGACTATGTATGTTACCAATTTTAAGTGTTTTGTCATGATTTTGGAGTATTATGTACACTGCAGCTAAGTAATCCAGTAACATCCAGGGCTGTATTAGGAGTGTTGCCAGCAGGTTGAGGGAAGTGATCTTGCCCATCTGCTCAGCACTAGTGAGCCCACATCTGGAGTGCTGTGTCCAGTTGTGGGCTCCCTGGCACATGGGCATGCTGTAGTACATCCACTGTGGGAACACAGAGACGATTAAGGGACTGCAGCATCTCTCACATATGAGTGTGACAGAGGTGGGATTATTTAGCCTGGAAAAGAGAGGGCTCAGGAGGATCTTACCAAAATGTATAAATATCTGATGGGAGAATGTAAAGAAGACAGTGCCAGACTCTTCTCAGTGGTATCCTGTGACAGGACAAGAGGCAATGGGCACAAACTGAAATACAGGAAATTCCATCTGAGCACAAGAAAACACTTTTTAACTATGAGGGTGGTTGAACATTGCAGGAAGTTGCCCTGGAAGGCTGTATAGTCTTCACTCTTGAAGTTATTCAAAACCCAACTGGACACAGACCTGAGCACTGTGCTGCTCTACATGACCCAGCTACAAGCAGACCAGGTGGACTAGATCATCTCCAGAGGTGCCTTCCAACCTTAGCAACACTCTGCTCCAGTGATTTCCTACAATTTCTCGGAAAGAGGACAGTGCAATGTATGTGGAGAAGACTGCTGCTACGAAGTTGTATTGGGTTTTATTTCAAAAGTGAAATATGGAATTTTCTTCAAGAATGAGTAACTGGTAATTTTTAAGTGCTTTCTTACTTTAAACATTTTCTCCCCCTTCTGATTCTGTTTCCCTAAGGAATGCAAATGTGAGCTCTTATACTATAAAAACAGTGGCTTTGAAACTGATTCAAAAAGGCAACACAGAAAAATACCTCTAGTAAATGAAGAAATGTACCAGACTGCTGCCTTTGCTTGGTCTTACCCGTGAAATCGGAGAATCCATGGAAGCTGTCATCATCCACCCTGCAGGCTTCCATCAGGCTACCAAAAAGGGTGCCAATGGGGTCCAGAGGGTGTCCCACCCAGCCTTCAAGATTCGTTATTGAGGTTGCTCCCCTGTGGAGAAGTTCTGTGGCAAAAAACGCACACAGAGGAGGGAGGGAGGGAAAGAGAGCTCACATTAGCCCATCAAAACAATCACACAAGTAAAACTGCTGAAAAAGCTCTCAGTACAGAATTCAAAGTATTTCCAGTAGCTTCTGCATAGAAAATCTTTCAGGGTGAATTCACTGCCCTTGGTGAATATGTAAATGAGGAATAAGAAGAGAGAAAGAACAGAAGCCAACCTTTTTGAGCACTAGCAAAGTGTATTATGGGTCAAAAATTTCAATGGCAGTGTCTTTTCAAATCTCTTCCTTGATTCTACTAGAACTCTTCTAAAAACGTCTGCTTGAAGAATTACAAGAAAGACTTTTTTGGTAGAATATTTACAATGATTTCCTCACTCAAAAAGACACAGTACCCTTTTTACATTTTTAAGTTAATCTGATAGAACTGAAATAAATTAAAATATTCTAAAATATGTTCCAATTTCATAAATTGTGAGCTTATCCAGCACCTCTCTCTGCACTGAACTCAGGATGATGGTTACGTAAAAAGAAAAAGAATCAAATGTTTAAATGAGGTATACAAGAAAAAATTGTCTTTTAATAGGATCAAGTGTATTTTTGCTCATTTTAAGATTTCAGTCCTCAAATACCTTCACGAATTTTTTTCTGTAGCCCCTACCCATTACTTGGTTAGAACACAGAAAAAAATGTTAAGTGCAATGAATTGGAGGAATTGTAACTGTGGTAACAGGTATTAGAGATTCCCCAAATCTGAGTCAGACGGCAACAACTCCCCTTTGACTCTCCCAGCTTTCTTCCTCCTAGACATACAGACACAACTGAAGTATGAGAGATCAGATGCATTATTGGTGACCCTTTAAAAACTGTATACAAGCCATTATGGCTGCCCTGCTTTTCTGCCTGTCACACATTAACTTGTACCTCCCTTCACTCTCCCTTGTTCACAAAGTATCATATATCTGAGTAACCATATGCATTAAACTTTTAAGTCCTGTTTCCCCCTATTTAAATGTGTGGGACTACATACTGAAACAGAGACACACTGCCAGGACGGTAGAGGTTTTTTTAAAGCATCCATTGATATGTAATATGAAAAAACCCCAAGTAAATAATTGTATTTCTAACAAATAGCATGTACTAAAGACAGGCAGAAGGAAAGAATATTACCAAGAAGGATTCATCAGAGTGACTTCTTAACTGATTCACTTAGTTCTACTTATTCTGTTGTGCCTACTTATGAGCTTCTCTTGTGTCATGCCAACCAAAGGCTTCAGTCGTCTTGTCAGAGACATTTAACTTAAAATCACACAAGTGGCTCCATGGACATCAGATCAGTCACACGAATAAAAGCTAAGTAGAAACATGTGGTGTTTTCTGAACTAAAGTCTTAAGCTGGGCTATAGCTGCAGTTTTCCTCTGGTTATAGAGAGCAGCACACTTTATGGTATGAAAAGAGAGTCTTTTAAAAATTCCCCATGAGAGTAAAAAATAAAAAAAAAGTAGTGAGTGACAACACAGAAACAACAAACTACTTTGTTTAAGGGCAGGATGGAAACTGCTCACAAGGAAAGGAACTTAGAAGAGCTATTGAATGCCTACATGCTGCACTAGCAACTGGGAAGGAAAAGGAGCACTATTACAACCAGCACACTTGCAACAGACTCCTCACACCTGCCAGTGGTACAAACACACATACTGACACAGGTACCTCCCTTCTTAGTAACAGTGTTCAAAAAACCCCTTATTCCTTGGCTCTGTGGGGAAAAAATACAGAGGCACATAAAACTGCAGATAAATTTTTGTCAGCTAGGTGCATATCTTGTCTTCTAAGTGCTCATTTCTGGGAAAACACCTGAACACACACTTGAAAAATGCACACATATGATTTCACACTGGTATTTTTGACTAAAATGCATGAGGATACACACAGTTGAGAGTAATAGAGAAGACCTAAAATAAAATTTGAATTAAAGGATTAGCATAGCAACTCAGAAAGTAATTCCAGTTTGTCCACGTGCATTCTTCTATTCTTTACAAAGCCATCCCCTCCTTCCACTGCCTCTTCAAACTCAAAAGATTCAGAGCAGAATTATTTTGGGTTGCAAGGATCACATGACATAGAAACTATACCTGAAGGAGATCACTCCTTCAAAAAAATCAATGGTATTGCTCAGTGGAATACCACAAAATACTTCATAAAAAACAGCATTAAAAAAACCTCAAAACCAAAAAAAACCCCAGCCAATCAAACAACAACAACAACAAAAATACCCCACCAAAAACTCAATGCCCCTCTATTCAGAAAAACTAAAATTTTAAGCATTATAAGAGATTCTCTTGGAACACACTGCCAAATTTGATGAATTTTTGTAGTTCAGACTTTGCCTCACTGATATCCTCAACATCAACTTCAGGCTTACCCCTCAGAATATAAAGCTCAGCAAAATTACAGATCAGAGAAAAAAAATTAAACACCTCACATACCAAATGCAAAGTCCTGTTCAAAAACCTTTAAATTACATAGGGTGACTATTTTCATTGTGTAACCAAAACCTCTGGAACAAATGCCCTATCGTGCCAGTTATATTGCAGAAGGCTGGTAAGAGCCCTGCACAGCTCACAACACAGTTTACAGAAAACCCCTAACATCCAGAATGTGACATTAGCACTACCCAGACTGAAGAGTTAGAAGTTATGTCTTTCACTTGAGTTTCAAAACCAGTTTCCTCATGCAAAGTTCCTGGTGTTACTGTCAACTTGCATGCCCTTTGCCCTCCTCTTCCCCACATTTACCTTTCTTCTGAGCCCGGAACATCTCCAGCTGTTTCTGCTGCTGCCTCCTTAGTGTATTAACAATAGCTATTGCTAGCCTCAGTGCTTCTCGCGGGTATCCATGAGATCGTAATGCATCCACCCTCGCACAGGCTGTAGGAACGTGTTCTATAACAGAAAAAATAATTGAAGAATAGCAGTGCTTCCATAACTGCCATGGCCTGTTTTGCTAGGTTATTCAAAAGGGCTTTTTTGTTTAAATTTTTTTCTGTTTTGTTTTTAAAACTATGCAAGAGAGACTTAAAGGACTACTTCTGAGCCAACATTTCAAGGGAGCCTCTGTTCTTTTTGCCAGGTTTTTCATCCATCTCTCCACCACCTCCCCCCTCAAAATAATGCCACAGAAAATGAACAAAGCACCAAGTCATGGAAACATCTTTCCGGTTTAGCCACTTACCATGCCAGAGGGGCCACCCCTGAGAGTCAAAGAGCAAGTTTTCAGTGTCGTCATGGTAACAGTAGTTGGTGTATAGGTCACTGCTGATAATGTGCTGTAAGTGGCTGTCCTGCCAGTGCAGATCGCATGCCTCAATGGCTCGAGTGAACACTGTCCGATGTGGCCTGTTCGATGAATCTGTCATTTTCACAGGTTCAGAAAGCTGCATCAGCTTTTTACTCATTCATACTTGAATCATTTACAGTATTCCTGTCTTTTACCTATTCACCAACCCCCAGCTGATGGCAGTCTGCCTTGCCCCCTCTCCACCAAGCAGCCCACAGATGACATTTCACATCGTATTACTACCCAAGAGCTCAGACGAAGTGTGTGCCATTCATCTTGCACTCAGAGAGTCATCTAGAAACCAGCACGGCTGATGGTAGACAGGACTTTACACAGAGAACTGCTAGAGGTGAAGGACATTCAACACCAAGTACAAACTCCCTTAAAATAAGCTAGAAACTCTATGGCGCTCAAGCATCCCCAGTGTCCCTCGTCAGATCCAGATTTGTCAGAATGAAGGAGGGATAAACTGCATAAAATATGTGATTTGTAGTTTTTCTTTTTGAAAAGTGACATTAACTTTGAGCACTTGTATAACTTTGTTGGTCATGAACATATACAAATACTATTGATAAACTGAGGTACTGAAGCCATGGGAGTTACATAATCCTCACTGGACATCTTCCTATGGCAAAATTTCTCTATTGACATGGCACTACATCTATCAATGTTCAGAAGCCATGTCAGAGTTATCAATACCCTGCCCAGGTTGGTCTGAACATCATGAGCAAGCAAAATACCTCTGTAAGAAGTCATTTGCTGAAAGAACTTATCTCCCTGGCTACCTGTGAAATTTAATAATGAATCAAGATTTTTCCTTCAGAGGTAATCTTCCAAGAAAAAGAAACAACAAAAACCCCAACTAAGTGCAGATCTAACACCTACCAAGAAATTTAATTTTAACTTTACTGCAATTATATGCAATACGTATCATTACTGATGGTTTGAGGATTATGAGCAGTTTTACCTGCATAAATACCCCACATTTTGCCTAGTTATTAGCAAAGTAGTCATCTTTGTTTGAAGAGGACTGTACAAAGCTTCTGTCAGATTTGATAATCACATTTTATATTAGAAAGCATGACATCAAATACAAAAAGACACCTCCTCCAAGATGGCAGCATTACAGCTGCACCCTCCACAGACCTCGTAATGCAGACAGCACATCCCACAGACAGAGATGCTTTAGTTTCTCAAATACAAGTTTAATGCAGTTTAAACAGATCTCTCTTTAAATAGCTATCAAGGCTTTGTAACTGCAAGCAAAATGAAAACCCCAATACCAGAAGGAATACTAGGTTACAGTCAAGCAAAGAAACAACAGGCTTTTACATACTTCAAGGACATCCAATTCTTATGCAACAATATTTAGAAACACTCAGTGAAGAGTTAGAAGACCTAACGAAACACAAAACACTTGCTCTGAAAATGTTACAGCCCCAGTACAAATTAAAAACCACCTATTTGTTCTTCTGCAAAGACAGTATTAGTAAAACTGATTTTGGCTGGTCGGTCCTCAACAAGAAGGTTACTTTTCCCAGGAAAGAGTGCTGAGTTCTGCAAGGCTAGAGTATGTAAGAGAGAGGTTATGTTGCACGTTGCATGTACAGTCAATGTACATGGTTTAGGCTCACCTTGGTTAGCATTTGCACCCTGAGGCAAAGCATTGGTTAAATTAGGCAGCTCGTTTCCATGGTTTCCATCTTCCCAGGGACAAACATCCACACTGTTCCATTTTTTCAGCTGTTTTAGCCAACTGGACTTCTGCTCCAACTTGCAGTGGGGATTTAAGACTATACACATCCACAGAGCACCTGATTTTAAAAAAATTCCTACATTATATTTTCTATTAAAAATGCAGCAGCCAGTGACTAATTGCAAACTTCTACAGCGTATACTTTTTCTCCACTCAAATGCTACACTGCTTGCTTCCCAGCTACACTTAACACCACACAGATTGAATTCCTGACACAGGCGGCTGGGGCTGGCGTGGCCAATCTGAAGCAGCTGAAAGATGGTACCAAGCCAGCCTTTTCAATTAAAAGGCATCAGTAGGTCTTTTGTATAAGAAATCCAGAGTTCCCAATGAATGCCTCATCAGACAGGAACATCAGTCAAAGGCAAAGAAAAATTCACATCAAGTTACAGAAGTTACATTAACCAAGTTTTCCTTCTAATTCTTGTATCAGAAGTGAATGTTGTTTCGTATTAATGAGAACTATGCATCTTTCAGCTTTGCATTACAGGAACCAAAGAAGTACATTAGTAACACATGCATTTTGTAAACATAATACTTTCACACTCAGAACCCATTAGAAATACCAATGTAACTCATTCCCAAACACATTTGGGTCTCAGATAACCAGTAAACACTAGTTTTGTGCAGTCTGACAAGAATAAGACATTTTTACGGCAATTACTTCAGTAATTTGGTTACTCTAGAAAATTTGTTTTATATTCTCTGCTTAGGGAGTCCTAAGGGGAAAGCTAATTTGTGTTGACACATTACACATACCATCACTTTGGAAATTGCTCCCTGAGACTATATATATAGCACAGCAGGCACAAATGCATCTAAGAGTCTAGTGGCAATTTTCAAATGCAAAGGTTTTTCTCCAAATCAGCTGTCCCTGCACCAGCTTGAACTTTGACAGAAACACGAAGACATCTGCAAGTACTGTTTAGCAACAGTTCATTTGCTCATTAAGAATGTGCCTTAAACACTAAAAGAGATGGCAAGATTATGCTTAGGCTATGCAATGTTCATGACAGGCTGGAAAAAAAAAAAAGAAGAAAAATGCAGCTGGTTCTTCTAGAATGATAGAAGTCTCACATTCTAGGATTCCTTTGCCAACTAAAAATGCAAAATGGATACCCAGGGCACAGGGCATTATTAAAATGCCCTGGGGTATATCACCACATCCCGCAGCTGTAGGGAGGAGGAGAGAAGATCCAGCAGGCAGGAATTGTGCAGCAAGATTGATTTATTTAATTATTTTACAAACTCTTTTATAGACTTTTTTCTTCATAGTCTAATTGGACAAAGGATCAGCCACCTCTTGGGGGTGATCGGCTAGAATCCTAAAACATCCATTGTCAAAATATTTTTCTACTGTACCATAAACAAGACTTTTCAAGGCTGCAGGTGTTTGGTTGTTTACAGAACTCCGCTACTATCTCCTGTGCAAGAGAAAAGTCTCTCATGGACTTAGAAAACAGCAAGAAAATTCTTGCTAGCAGCATTTTTGTATCCACAGGGCATCACATCACATTAATTCCTAAAGTAACTCAGGCATGCCACAGCACAAGAGCCAGTGGAAACACAGCATGATTCTTAAGGTTAAGCCTCCTGCTACTCAAGACTGACATGTTAGGGGAAGTAATATCAAAAAAATCTGAAAACCAAACCAAAATATTGTATGTCACTATTCAGAACACCAGAGAGACACTGAACTACTGCAGTTTACTACTGCACCGCAGATAAAGTATAAGTCTTTTGAGTTTGGGGACACATCTGAAACTTGCTATGGGGGTGAGTAAGGCCAATACTCTTTTTAAAAACTCTTAAAATCAAGCCATGTAATTTTCTTTAGACACACTTCCCAGCACACTTCACGCTCCAAAAGGAGTCAAATTACAACTGGTTCTTATTATTAATCATCAGTGATTCAGAACTGCCCAAAACAGAATCACTACATTTCTTGCAATCTGCAAAACAAAACGCAAGATGCAGCACATTGGAAAGCCTTGGAGAACAGTAATTCTGGGCTTGCTTATTTATTTTCAAAATCAAGTATCACTTGAGGGCATTACACTGTACATGTCAGCATGTAACAAAAAAGTAAAAAAACCCCGAAAACTAAAACCAAAACCAAAAATCCAACCAAACAAAAAAACTCCAATGTAATACTCTGTAATCAGATTCCCAGTGTTTTCAGACTGAAGCAAAAGCAAAGTGGACTATCTTAACCACATTTGGTAAGTATTTCAATCATCTATGAAGGCAGAACACACTAACTACTGTGTCACACCATGCCCATACAGAGTAAGTGGCCTTTTTTTTTCCACATCTGAGAAACACCACTAGAGGCAAGAGAATTCACCAACCTCCTAAGAAAGCTCCACTACACGTGGTAATCTATGAGGCAGGAGAGGGCAAAGATAACTCAAAGTACCAAAAATTCTTTAAAAATATCTGTGGTTTCAAGTGGGAAACTATGTCAAAACTAACTACATTGTTAGCAGTCATTGTCTCGGAAATCCAGGCTGTTTTTATGTAAAGAGTAAGTGTATTTCCAATAAACCCCTCACAAACCACTTAAAATTTCACTAGAACCCAACTGCACACTGCTCCCTATGACTTCAGAGAAAACTTTTGCATGCATATCTAAGATCTCAAACAGCTTCGACAGCTGTTGATTCCCTGCAGGAAGAGGAGCGTGAGACAAACCTCCTCCACCAGATGAAGAAAAGGGAACAGGAAGAGCTCCTGTAGTGCCACAAAGCCTACCATCTGGAAGCAGGATGCATAATGCCAAATGACCCCACACTGCTCAACCTATTTGGATTCTTAGGTGGTTTTGGTCAGTGTAGGTTTTGGTGGAGGTTTGGGGTTTTTTTTGGTGTGATTTTTTTCCTTCTCCCCTCTCTCCCTCCCTATCCCAAGTGTGTGCACTTGACTCTCTCCGTATTTCTTCCTACTTCTGTTCTCTAAACACCTTCCCCCTCCCCTGACATCTGCTCCATTCTGGCTCTTTCAATTCACTGATTCCTGCCCTGCTCCTCACGCTGAAAAGCCCGAGGAAAATGTTCACTTTTGCCTAGACTTTATCACATGCCAAGTGGCAGAAGCCTGGAGGATATTCTTCTTAATTCACTCTGATGCTGCTCAGTGGAAGCCCTTTGAGCTAGCCCTTAAATGTCACCACCAACCTGAAGGCCTACCCTGCTCTCCAACAAGAGATTCTCTCTTTTCCGCCTGATGGCTCCCATACGGGGAAACTGCTGATCATGCTTACCCCCTTTACTACAGATAAGACCTATGGAAGGACAGCTACGTGTAATTTCCAAGAAACGCACTGGGATCAATTTCCAGTGACTTCAGCCTAGAAACTGCTGTTGGCAACAGCTTACACTCCAAAGAAGTTACCCAAAATACATTCCTAGCATTCACAGGTTTACATTTTTGATTATATTTAACAATGTCACCAATGCCAACCACAATATGAGCAAAAGTCTCATTAAATAATAACAGTAATTTTAAAAAAAGAGACACCAAAATCTCAGAGAAAGTATTTTGTGTTTACGGACTGCTTTTCTCTCTAACACAACTCTCCCTCCTTCCTATCTCTTTTTCCCCAGCTATTTTTCCATACTGGTTCTCAGCAGGTTGACAAATCTTGCTTCCACCCCAAACAGCATGCTACTAAAACACAACTAAAACTCTCATTTAAATCTCGGGACTCTAACCTATGTCTTTTCAATACGAAACTCCTCACAGTACAGTGGCAAAACAATCACAAATCAATATACAAGTTTTCCCCAGAAAATAATTGGAAAATATGACATGTTGCAACTGCAATTTGATACTAATTTCACAAGGGAAAGGATATTAGAACTGTCACGCTGCAGTGAGGAATTGCCTATTTTGATTCAACATTAATCTCCTGACCTGAAAAAAGGGCAGCTTTGCCAAAACAGACCTTTGGTTCAGACAGACCTCCTTTTGAAAATGTGCTGTTATCATTCATCTTTCTTGTTTGTCACACCACCAAAAAAAAAAAAAAAAAAAAAAAAAAAAAAAAAGGAAAATTTTACATGCAGGCTTTCCTTGTACACACAAAGGAACATCAGTACTTTTGTGTTTCTCTGGAGACATCCATACCTTTGAATTTATGGGGTAGATAGGGACAGCAGGCCTTTACATTGATCAGGATTTAAATATGCAAACTGAAAACAATTAAGAGCATTAAGTCACTGTAAAAGTAGATGTAGTGCAGAACAGTAGAGTAACTACCCATCCTGTGTATGCACGTATCCATAAAGCTAAAGGACGCGCAAGGGATGTGTATAGACTCTCCCAAGAGATTAAGCATCACTCACTTTTCATAAATCGCATTATATTTTACTCTTGCCACACTGTATGGGAAGGTGGCAATGGAAACAATTTTAGGGGGGGTCCTAGGGCACTGATCAGTACTGAGGACCCAGAATATAGTTCTGTTCATCTGTTTGATTACACTCTGCTTTTCCTATAAGCATCATGGTATCTGTCAGGGCTGCTGTACAGCTGAGCTTGGGGCAGCATTTCCTCATCTATAACACCTATGTAATCAACAGCTGAGACTTGGACTTTGCTTTGGAATTTTACATTTCATATAGTTTAGACCAAACAGGGCACTTGCAAAATTAAAATATTCAAGAAACAGGTGCTGTAACATTTCTTCGCCCTTTCCATTAATGCACAACTTTATCTTAAAAAATAAGCTACAAGAGTAGCATTTGACTGTTTCAAAGAAAATGGAGCCAGGTAATCAAGATCATTCCCTTTGTGCAACAGATAAAACAGCTTCAATACTTGCTGCACACTTGCCACTGTGTCCCACTTGAGACTAACCAATTCTATTACAAAAGCATAATTTTCCAGCACTGAAAGTGCCAGAAGAAAAACAATACTACCCAACAGAAGGTATGAACACTTTGAAGTCGAAGTGTTAGCAAAGGAGTTTAAAGTGGTTTACATCTGTATTTTAAACACATACCCACTTCCACTGGGAGAGCCACTTGTAAACCTCAAAGAAGTACTGTGTGGTGTTTATAGCTTCTGAATGAGAAGGACAAGTGCCTTCAGAACAACTGGCAAAGCCGCTGCCCTTCTCCAGGCATGGAGAGATCTCCACTAAAACAAAGCATAATCAAAAGTCCCACTAGAGACTAAACAGTGGCTTTTATAGAATAGTAAAGATAGGCAAAGCACTTCAGGACTATTCCCCCTTCAATGAGAACATCAAGGAAAACTAGTCTCAGCACTGAGTTGTACCCAAGTTGCAATTTTATTCATAAAAATTCCTTAATGTATTCTGGTTTCTCTGTTCAGCCTTCAAAAAAAAAGGCTTTCTATAGGTGCTGTGTTTCTTGGAGAACAGAATGTTTCATTTTGCTCTAATTCATTCTATTCCTGAATTAAACTTTGATGTATTGGTCTTGACAAGTGCTTCATGCTGGTTGTATTCTGTATGATAGTATAATCACTCCCCATGCATTTCACACTAGCTGGGCTGATCAATTCAACAGATTTCCTGCAGCCCCAATGGCATGAGGGAATCACTGCCCTTCTGCAGGCTAACCTCCAAGCACACACTTCAGAAAATGGAAGTGTAGAACAGAGACAAAATAAAATGCCTAACTCCTTAAGTTTTCCTTTCTTACTGCCTGCTGCTGCTCCAAGGGTTAAAGACACACACGTATTTGGCTGAAACAGGTATTTACATATTGAGATTCTATTCTAAGCTGTCAGCAACCACATGCTCTAATCTCTGTGTCACAAAACTCTGCTTTCTCTTTCTACGTTTTCAACTTTTAGCACAATGGAGTAAGGAACTAACCACACACTTCTGACGTTTTGCATGAGCCTGTTGTTCTGGGTTATGACCTTTTAAATGTTTTAAAAACTCCGGCATCTTTGCAGACACTCTGCCATTCAACCAAAAGGTTTCATATAAGAATGAAATTTGCCTGAAAGGTGCAGTTTACAGTGTGTCAGTTGACTATGATCTCCCCAAGAGAACACTTAGGATCAGCCACATGTTCATTAGATACCCCTCTATGCATCTGTAGTACTCCATAATCTAACCACTGCAGCAAGGCATGGGCTATTAGTCCACAAAGCTAAAGAAAAGTATAAAGAACCCACAAATGAACCTCATTGATTAACTTCCCTCATATTTAGAAAACTATTTAATCATTTGTTTACAATCAATCAACTGAAGGCAAAAGCACTTCTAACTCTAACACAAAGAGTAAAAAATAGTCCTTTATCAACTAGTTGCCAATATTTACAGCTAGGTGGTGAAGACAAAGTATGCTCCTGCCCAAAATATGTATCAGATATTTTACCAATTACTTTAACTAGCAATATACTCTCAGTAGTCACAGTCTACCTTCAGAGACTTCAAGAATTTTCAGAAGAAAAGTTAATGTGACTACTAACTATAAATGCATTAAGCTACTTCTGTACAAATTTATCCTTGAGATGAATTAATTCCTCTCACAGTTAATTTTTTTAGGAAGAGGCAAAACAGGAGATGTTTGTCCATTAAAACAAGCTATTAATAAGAGAGAGGGAAGAAAATACCTCTCCTTTACCAAAAAAAAAAAAAAAAAAAAAAAGAATGAAGCAAGTGCTAACACTCCCTTGCATACTGGGAATTACAATTGCCACAACTATGCTCACAGAATGTAAATAATGCACTGTAACTGACCAGAGGAATAGACTGATTGTCTAGTCTGAATTCCTTCCTACACTACTGTTTCCCAAGTCACTTTTATGTTCCAGTCCAAACATGACTGCTCAGTTTTTACAAAAACAGCATACTTTAATTACAACTTCTAATACAAGAATCTAGCACAGCACCTGGTTACAGTTTACTGGCTGCCTACCACTATTCAAAATTCTAATGTTATTTCTAGTTTTCTTGTTAAACTTCTGCAGCTCCAGTTACAATTTTCAGCTACCTTTTGTGGGTTTAGAAGAACTGTCTTCCCTATCAAATTTTTAGTCTATGTAATAGGTATCTAAAATTATAAAGGGTTTCCTGTCTTGATTTGACATACCCAAGCAGATTGAAACTCTTGTACTTCTCACTTCCAATTTTTGGGATTTTTTCTCCAGTATTCATTCAAAAGAGAAAAATGGAAAATAGCACAAGGCTAGATGGCTGACCGGCAGGTAGAGCTCGAAGAAATTAGTGAAGATTCAGGAAGTCCGCCCCATGAATCTATCACTTCTCTCTAGCTCGGGTATTTACTAGAAGTGGCATTGGAAAATTAAATAGCAGCCTAATGCTACTGAAGTATGAAAAATAAAGAGTGAGAGAGGTAGGAAAAAATAACACCAAGTATCAGCTTGGCTTATAGTAAAACTCTGTCCTTAATCAGACATGATTCCACAGTTAGGGCTCCAATGAGTTGTGCACCAGCTTCACCACGCAACATTTTTTAGGACATTTATAAGTAAATCAGTTCAACATCACAGGAATAAAAACAACTGCTTTAATGTGGGTATTTAAAAATATCTGAAGTACTTTCCATCCAACTGAACAGAATGGAAATGCAACTTTCTGTATGGGATTAAAAATATTAAATAAACCCCTCAAGCTATGCTTACATACTGAAGGTAATTACTGTGACCATTATTTCTGAAATCTGATAAATACCACAGGATTATCTCAGTTGGTTAGAGCACGATGCTAATAACAAGGTTGTGGGTTTGATCCCTATATGGGCCATTCACTTATGAGATGGATTCAATCATCCTTCTGGGTCCTTTCCAACTCAGAATATTCTGTGAAATTACCTAAAAAGAAAAATTTACTGTCATACTCTGGCCTCACATACCCCCTCATTTCACATACTATTATGGCAATGTCAGTAATGGAGGAAGAAGGAAATGATCCTCAGAGAAGGTGGACAAAACCCATCTTTTCAGAACGGCAGCCTGGCTTCATTCACTGAGGAAATGAAGGTGACAGCATCAACCAAGACACTGTAGGGCCATGACAGCAATTTAAGTTGTCATCCGTAACTCAGGTCTTAGAACAGCAAAACTGTCTTGTGATGCTAACTCTGACCTACTATTAATTTAGCACCTCCAACAACACAAATCATTCAGACATAAATTAACAGTTTGTTCTGTGAAAAAGCAGGTGTAACCTTCAGTGCACGATCTGAGGGTACATGTGTTCCATAAGACCATGACAGCTGAGAGTAAACAATATCAATGTAACCACTACTTAAGCAAAGACAGCCTGGATATGATACAGTTTAAGACACAAATATTTGTTAAGATACTACTCTACCTATAAAGTCCCACAATGAAAGACCAAGGGAAATGGTGCATCCAACCTCCTTTCAAACGCAGGGCTTCCTACAGCTTTCATTTCAAGGCCAGAAATGCCCTATGTGTAACTGACTAATCTATACTTAGAAATTTGAAGTTAACTTTATTTTCTACAGGTGCAGGGCATAGGTACTTTCTTTAGCTTTAAGGCAATACATAATGCAATTATAAGTGGGGATATTCAACAATGTAAAGACAACATGAATATAAACTTGGAAGTCAAATTCAAAATTTAGAGTCTTGCTGTATTGTTTTATAAATACCATAAAATATGGGGGAAAGCGAATGTCTCTACTACATGGGTGACCCTAAAAAGGGACTGCATGAAGTATGCAGCTCCAAAAAATGGTACTAGAGCACCAAAACTGTAATGAATGATTAACTTTATCAATTCTTTTTCATGGCAGCCCTGGAGTAACGATCAAATTGGGCACCAAGAAGGAATTTATCTAGGGGCATACTGGCAACAGCCATAGCTGCTTTTGTCCTCTTCCCCGCTCCACTTAAGCACTAAGCATAGACAATCTGTTTAGAACAGCTGGCATGTCCCATTCATACAAGTTTGTCTCTAACTGCAAAAGGAAGGAATGCCTGAGACAGAAATATAGATGGAAAATAGCTTCATTCAGATAAGGTTAAAAGAATACAACTTGATGTTTTTTAGAGATGACTATAAATTTTTACCAGAAAAATTCAGAGTGGTTTCCAAATAAAAATAAAAAAACCCAGACGACATTATATTTAAACCTTGATCATTAGTTTGCTCATGGCAAAATGGTAATTAAATCTCTCTTAATTAGTCTGTAATGATTCCTCTCCTAACCTCAACATTTAGAATTAATGTTTAGATGAGGAGTGAAGTGTTACTAAAAAAGGTCCATGCACAATCCATCAGGAAATATATTGTACTATTTCTCTGTATCACATGACCTTGTAAAATGGTATTTTAGTTTAAATTCTAACACAAAAATATATCATTCTAATCTAGAAAATGCCCAAAATACCAGTAAGCATGAAACCAAAACAGACTACCAGGCTGATCCAACATTTAAAAAGTGGTATAAACAGAGCAAAGTACTAGTGAAAACCTACTAAGACTTTTAGAACTACTTCAGCAAAGTCATGTTATTTCACTCAAGAAATACCTTTAGAGCAATAGCCCATTTAATATGCTAGTACATATTCAGTATATAATAGAAAGGATTCTAAGAATGTCACTGGGAAGAGCTTTATCACATGAATGAGATTCATTTCAATACCATAAGAGGTTCCCACACTTAAAAACTTTAGATTCCAATAGGTGGTTGAGGCAGACAGGAGAGGATTAGGCCTTAAAATGTGGAAGGAATGGCTGAACATAGAGATTATACCATTCTCCTCAACATCATAAAATAAGATGACTAAGAGAGACCCGGATCAGCATGATGCAAAACTAGAACACATTCACCAATTCTATTCACTGTCCTGCCTTGCCAAAGACCTCTTTCCCATGACACTGCCACCATATTTCTACTTCACAAGAAACTAATCTTGACTTAAAAAAAAAAAAAAAAAATCTTTCTTCCCCCTTTAAGAGTTCTTAAATACCAAAATGGAGGAAATCTACTAGAAATGTTTGTTTTGAAACATGCAAATTACATGAAGTTTCTTCACCATGAATACAAGCGATAGGATATGAAGACACTGAAAATGGTAGCGCACAGGAAAAAAAAAAAAATCTGATTCCTTAATCCACGTGTTGACAAGGTGTTGGGCTCCATCACTCCATCAAGCAGTAGATACTTGTCTTAGATTCTTCTACTTGACTGCTTTCATCAGATTAAGCATCTGGGATTTAATTTAACAGTTTCAGCTTTATTAAGCTATCACAAGAGCAGCCCTACTTTGATAACAGTAGCTGCTCCAATTATGGCCTGGTTTAGGGTTGACAAGTATAATGATTCATTCATGGCATATGAGAAACAATAAAAAATTGTTTTGCATTGTAGCTTTAAAAATGTGGGCACTTTTTTCATTTAATTTGTCACTTAGTTTTTGCTAAGAGGACTTTTAAATTGCAGTAAGAAGCAAATGGGGCTTTTAGTTTAAATGTAATCCCCATATTTAAATGATCTGTAATGGCACAGTGTTTGAGTGGGAACACTATTGTTTCACAGTGGGCCCTGATGGTGACATGTGACATTTGTATTCAGGTCCTGTATTATCCATGTGGCTAAAGGGCTTCCAATTTCATTTCACAGCCAGAAGCCTGCAGAAAACACCAATTAACTTGCAGATCCCACTTGCCAACAAAACAGTCTCTTCCCAGTGTCTGGCATCTGGCAGTGCTCAACCCTTATTTCCAAAGCAGAGTCTCACAGCCATCATGATCCCTGGGCTGCGGTACAAAGTCAATTTCCCCCCCTTTTTTAAGGAAATCTTTTCATTTTTCATGAGAACAAGCAACTTTTACTGAATTTCTCATGGACGAATATTAACAACTTACTCATCTACTAAGATTATACAGTCCATTTTTTTTCCTCTATACCACAAAGAAGGCTAACTGACCTTTCCTTCACATCAGAGATCTCAGCTCAACAGGCATCAGCAGGTATTTACCGTGCATTTCCATTTCCATACCCATTTTACCAATGCAATTTAAATAAAAGGCAAACCAAGGGGCTTCAGATAATTAATCCTTATGACATCCTGACCTCCTCAACCATGGTCACCATGAGTCAAACACCTTAAGATCCGCATGTGAAATTTATGTACCGAGATACCATTTAAACAGCAACATGAAGAATTCCAACTCTGCTTTACACTCTGCAAACTGGAATTCATTTATTACTGTGGCAAATTGGAAGTGATCACCAGTGCATCACTGAAATTGCATCTAAATTCTTCTAGTTTGAGAAGTATCTGAGCAAGGCTTAGACCTCTGACCTGTAACCTTTCCAATAGTATACCTCTGACATTCCATAAGTAGCATATAGCTCATCCCATTCCTTGATGTACAACAGGGGAATCTGCTGGGCAGTTATTACATTCTTAGTGCCAATCTAGAGGCTTTAAAAAACAACTGCATAGTTATGTGCAAGGCTTTTTTTGTTAATATGATGCTTCTGAATTGTAAATTGCTTAGGAAATTAGGGCTTAGTACTAAAAACCTGCCAGATTCATACTTAGACCTAAAGCATCTTATTTGTGGGTCTTGAGTGAAGGTTTTGGTAGTTTTATTTCTAGAGAGTTTTTTATTGTTACTTTGGGGGCGGGGGGGAGTTTACTGTTGTTTTTAAATCAGCACCTTCAAACACTCAAACCCAATCTGATTTCAACTGAAATCAGCAATTTACCACAAACTTCAACAGGAACTCTGATCAAAGCTCAGTGTGTCCTTCCAGTACCCCTGCCAATACCCAATGCTAGGCAGGAAGCATCACCTAAATTCTAATGAAAGGCTCAAATGACCCAGTCAAGGAGCAAAGGTGGTTATTTAAGTATGCTTAAAAGTCTGTGCCAAGATGGAACTGACAAAGTGGCCATATGCCTAGCACTTGGCAGACAGCATACCAAGGCAAGCAAGAGAGCCTTTATTAAGCAGAGTCTATATTTACTTACTTTCTATGCCCTAAAATTCTTCCTAACTACATGAAATTGCTACCTACCTGTGACATAAATGAGAGTCTAGCTAAAAGATTTTTTTTAAAAGACATACATATATGCCTCTCCCAGATTACTCTGAACAGGTAATACAGAATGTTAAATACACAGAGGCCTGTGTCTCACTTCCCTCCCTTGATATTTTGGTTCTCTGACATGCTAGAAGATAACAAGCCAGTATTACTTTGTAACATAATGACAGCATGACTCCTTTAAACTCAGTGTCTGAATTACTTCGACTAACACAGATCATATGCTACCAGGGCCATCCTGCTTTTCCCTCTGCAGTCTGCTATTTTAACTCTGGTCTCCCTTAAAATCTACTTGAACCTTTTGTACACTCACTTCTTTTGAGACACAAGTTTCACATGGAAAAAACGATGTTTAATGTGAAAACAGTGAAACTCAAGCAAAGTAAAATCCTAACAAAAACACTGCAGAAACTTGCAGCCTTCACATCATGCATGTAGAAGTGACACTGGAGAGATTCACCCAATTAACAGCATTTTGGAGAGAACTTGCTAAGCAGCTGTGGAAGGAACCAAGGAATGCTATCAGTGGGGAGAAGAAATAGAGAGTTTAGAAACATAAACACTATCTGGAGATGGAAGAACCAAGTTAAGTCCTACCCTTCGACTACTGCCCACCTGATGTGATTGAAATGTATTTGCAACTGAAAGAATGCTACATGATGAACACATTTTGATACTGAGTCAGAGCAGTTGAGGACTGAAACAATGCGGTCTGCCTCAGACTGCAAATACAGCAGCTCAGGTAGTGGTGAGGCTGCTTTTTGGGAGTGACATCTAGAATTCTGATAATAGAGGTAAACTAAATTCAGTTAATCCAGAAGTATTTGTTATTTGATGCTATAGGCAGACAGATTCCACCTCCTCTACGTTCAGACAGGTGCTATCAAGAAAATGATGTTAATACAAAACTGATGAAACAAAAGGAGCCGCTACAAAAATGTAACAAAACCTTTTTTTGTTTATTGACAGCATGTGGCAAGACTGCTACAGGTAACAGATGGAGAACGCATTTCTGCTTCTCCCACCACCTACCAGCTCAACCCACATAAGCAATGAAGCATGAGACCCTCCAATTTTCAGTATGGTGGGATACAATTCTGTCATATGTATGTCCAGCTAGGCATGTGCCTTGCTGGCAAACACTGTTACTCCCCAACAAGACAAAGGATCATAAAAATGGCATACTGAAATGGTTGTTATAGTTGTAGTTGTTTCCAGACTCTGATAGAGCTTTGTCTTCTATGGTATTAAGGATTTTCACCACAGAAGTCTGTAATCTCAACTACATAGCTAACAGTTTACTAGCCTAGTGCTTAATTTAGAGTGAACATAGCTTTTGCTATACAGGTTATATCCAATCTTATCCCATCAGTTAATAGATTCAACTATGATCATCTCTGACCTCTAAGAGTGCAAAAGTTAAGTTTTGCATTTCACTCTTCTTTTCTAATGAAGCATGTTACCCTTACTTGGATTTGATTTCATTTAGCTTGATTTTGGACCTATAAATTACATTAAGAGCATTATGATATTTGCTCCATTCTTTGCATTACTTGCATAATATCTTATAGGACATCATCCTAACTTTTCCTTGTTATTAAATAGTTATTTATATGTTTTCTGCCACATAAATCAGGCACAGCCATAAGGACCAGAGCACATCAAAATAGACTTCTTTAAGTATAGACTTGAAATGACTTTCCAGAATGAGAACACAGGTTTCTACTCCAAGTTCCATGAATCACAAGGCAATTTCATTTAGGCCATGTGTGTCTTCAGCTTGCTTTAGGAAAGCCTCCAAGACCGCTGTAAGTAAGGTTTGGAATGCTAAGACAGACATGTTAATCCCTTCCCTCATAAACTCAGTGAATTACCTTTTAGAGAAACGAATTAGATTTACCACTGTATTTTAAATAATTCAGGTTGTTTTTTATCTTCCACACACCTGCATATCTATTAGTTAGTAGCTTGCTACAGTACCTTATACCTAGGAAAATAATGCTTGTGGTTACTTTTTATCTTTTCTCTCACCTCTCCATCTGTAAATACTGTTGACATTCACATTCAGGTTGTATTGATTTTCCCTTCAGATAACATCCTGTTATCAATGCAGGCTGAGGCTGGGAGGGATTTAGAGCAGCTCTGCCGAGAAGGACTTGGGGGTGCTGGTGGGTGAGAGGCTGGACATGACCCAGCCATGGGCACTCACAGCCCAGAGAGCCAAACATGTCCTGGGCTGCATCCAAAGCAGCGCGGCCAGCAGGGCCAGGGAGGGGATTCTGCCCCTCTGCTCTGCTCTGCTGAGACCCCACCTGCAGTGCTGCATCCAGCTCTGGGGTCCCAGCACAGGAAGGACATGGACCCACTGGAGGAGGTCCAGAGAAGGGCCACAGAGATGATCAGAGGGATGGAGCACCAGCCATACAAGAAAGGCTGAGAGAGTTCAGGTTACTCAGCCTGAAGAAGAGAAGACTCTGGGGAGACCTTAGAGCACCTTCCAGTACCTAAAGTGGACCTACAAAAAGGCTGAAGAGGGACTGCTTACAAGGCGTGTAGTGATCAAACAAAGGGGAATGGCTTTACACTGAAAGGAGGAAGGTTTAGATTAGATATTAGGAAAAAAATTCTTGACTGTGAGGGTGCTGAGGCACTGGAACCACCTGCCCAGAGAAGCTGTGGATGCCCCATCCCTGGAAGTGTTTCAAGGCCAGGCTCAATGAAGCTCTGAGCAACCTGGTCTAGTGAAAATTGTCCCTGCCCATGTCAGGGGAGTTGGCAATATATGATCTCTAAGGTCCTTTCCAACCCAAAACATTTTATGATTCTATGGTGAAATTCTTACAGATTTTGACAATTTCTGAGTGTAGTTCAAAACTGTATTAGTGTGCTCCTAAACACTTTACAGCAAGTGCCCTCAGACCTCACCAGTTCAAACATTCCTTTCCCATTTCAGCCTCTGTTATTCTCTTAATTGCACAACTAAGTCATGTATCAGGCAACCTTTCCTGTAAAGCAACATTAATTGTTAGTCCTCTGTTATTTCATCTCCTTTCTTGCTCGGTAATTGACTTCTGTAATTGTGAATCAGTTTTTTCTTTAACCTTTCCAGCTTAGCACTAGAGACATATATTTCGCCTCAGCTGTGCAGCTACATTTCCACTTTCTGCTTTATTCTTTTTAGATCCTCTGATACTTACAAACTATTGGAATTGTACTTCTTTAACACCATGTTCCCTCTTCTTTAACTGCAACTGTCTCATTCTGCAGATCAGAAATTCAATTTCACCCAAACTTAACTGAACAAAGAAAACTGCAGAAAACTCTACTCTGCTTTGCCTACAACCACAATAGAAGTTTTTCTCAACTCCAAATATGTAATTGTTTCTTTATTACACATATGAACACCTAAATGAGTCTGTGAATTTACCCAGTTCATCCCAGAGCTGCCTATACTTGTCAGTCATTGTAGTTCCTTGTTGTCTCCAAAGCGACAGACGAGGGTCAGCCATGAACTGTTCTGTTATCAACGTCAACATGCGAGCTCCATTTGAATCTCTCATTTTTAGCATCTCTCGCACCTAGGAAACGAGTCTTTTAATACAAACTTGAAGAAAGCAAAGAAATCGCAGTACAGACAATATGCTGCAGTGTTAAATATTCCACTTCTGTGAAGCTAGAAATGCAATTTATATGTGTGATGGGAAATTTTTAAGTAGTAAAAACAGTCTGCCTTCCCAATTTTTTTAACAAAATTTTGGTTTCAGTATTCAATTACAATTCTTCAGAGAATTTTACCACAAGCAATCCACAGGTGTATTATACAAACTGCTGTAATGTTTTCCAACATTTTGGGGGTGTGAAGGAAGAAGAGAACAGCAAAGCTGTAGATGTTTGAAATGTTACTTCATATCCTTACACTGATCAAGGCACATCAGATTGTAGTCCACTTCTGTACAACTCATTATCAAGTTGCCATTGTGTTCCCAAGGCTTTGTGTTATTTTATAACAGTAGAACCTAGAACTTTGAGTAAGATGCATACAAGTAGACTGGCGTGGAGAACAGGGGAGAGAAAAAAGGTTCAGAGTACTCAACACACCTTTGCAAAAAGCAAATTGAGCTGCTTCCCTGATCCATGGTATCCACCCTGGGAAAGGAAGAGTTTAACCTGTTCTTGGACTTGTTCCTCATCCAAATGCCAGCAATTTTCATCATCTATGCTAGCACCTGCTGTTGGGTCAGGAGCACCTGCAAACAGCAAGAAAAGAAATCATTATGTTCTATATGAAGAAGAGAGGTTCTTGAGTCCAGGGGAGAGGACTACTGCAGAGGTTTTTGGATTTGTGTCTTCTCCTGTTTTGGATGCCTTGTTTTTAATCTAAACAGTCTCTAAAATATACTTAAATTTCTCCTCAGTAGTCTTAAGCACTTAGAAATTATAGCCTATGAAAAGGTATTCAAATACATAATATTCTCTTCTCTAACAAAACTTTAAAGGTGAGGGGTTTTTTTCTTCCCATCTCAGAAGCTACACTAGAATAATTTTACAAGGAAAATTAAGACTTTAAATAATATTCTACAACTGTGATGTTAAAACCACTCTCCCCAAAACACCTGTGTAATTCCTGTACCTTCAGCAATCTTGCTCAGGTTTAAGTGACTGCTAGTGAGCGCTGCTATTGATGAACATGAGGAGAATCATCACCTTGGTGCCTCTGAGCTGTGATGGCTCTGCAAAGCTAAACAAAGAGTAAAAAAAATCCCCGAACAAATCCAAAGTCTTAAAGCACTAAAGGCATTTCCATCATACATAAGAGCTACAGATATTTAAGACCATGCTGCTTTCAAAGGAAGCATTTTTACATAGGCAATGTCACCTGCACAGAGTCAGTTTAGAGCAACTCTACTTGAACTAGCCTAGTGCCAACTGAAATGACTAGATTCACATCTGGCAGTGCTCTGGCCACAGACTGCCATACCTCAGCTTTTGCAGATCAGACCAGTGACTTTCTCTCCCTCTCTTAAAGGATGACAAAATTAACTAAAATAAGTTCTTGCACCATCTAGTAAACTGTATTTTTCTGAAGACCACTGCACCTCCACTGGGCATTTTCTAAAAGGTCTTCAAACTGAAAAGGCTAAAAAGTACTTATCTAGAGACTCTGCTCAAGGTAGGGCATCACCATACCAGATGATGGTATTTTATGCATGGCTGAGACTCAAGTCGACTTAACTCTGCATAATCTCTATCTCTTATGTTTTGCAAAACTGAAGATGTTATAAATTGAACCACATTATCCAATCTCTCTCCTTGAAACCTGTGTCCATGTTACCTCTGCAGAAAAAAAAATACTGCCAGAGAAGGAAAATTACATAAATTTCTAAAAAGCTGGGGTTTTTTACAGAAATCCTGAAAACCTGAAAAACCAAAATAGCTACACTTCTACAATGTGTAAGAAAAAACTCCACTGATTTTATTGATTCAAGCCTGTTTCACAATTGCAGCTCTGCGATGGAGGTGAAGCTTTTAAGTGGTCACTGGAAATGCTGAACTCATTATTCAATGAAAATACAAACAGAAGATTTAGAGGGTCAGAGGGATGTCTTAAACACAAATTGCTGAGACAGTAAACAAAAAGATGTTCCAGCTCAGCAAATTCCTAAACTGCCTCCAATTTCAGAGCCTAAAGCTGGGAACACTGCACTGCTGTATACATACACACATACATATTTAATTAATAAGAAATTGTGTCTTTGCAGGTGTGAATGAACTCTCCCACCACCTTACACAGGAACCACAACAGTGTCTCAGAAGACAGGAATCACGCCCAAGACAGCATAAAAACCAAGGAATGAAAAACCTGCTCTTCTGCAAATGCTTCCATCTTTAATGTATTAGTTTAGAAGGGCTTTCAATTCTGCCAGCTACATGAAACACATACTGGGTAAGTCTTTGGTTGCAAAGAACAAGATAAAACGGAAAATCAAGCCACAAGAATAAGCAGTGCAGCTGTTGCACAGACCCAGGTTTGCAGTATTACCTTGCAAATAGTTTAAATATTTCATTGCTCTAAAACACAAAAAGGGGTGAAGAGGAACTATATAAAAGCAACAGTACACAAAATACACTTATATTTGTTCCTTACTTCAATGGAGATTTATCTTTAAATAATCTTGGTACGGTTCCTTTCAAACTGAATTAAAAATAGCCCAGTATTCCTCAGCTAAGCTTCCCTACTTTAGGGGGTGAAAGGAAAATTCCTTCTGTAACTGTTTATATTTTATCAAAAGCTCACCTGTCATTTTGTTTTACAAGGTTAGAAAAGCCATACAGCTACCACAGATTCTTTAACAAGAGGGTTCCTTTACAAAAGTAAGTGTGCCTGCTACCCAGGGCCACCAACATTGCCCCCACCAAGGCTACTTCTGCCACTACAATCCCAAATATATCTTATCCAGGAGCTCAGTATCACTATACTCACACTAGTGTTATTGCAAGCTGTTAGGCCAGAAGACTGTAAAAGCAGAAGATGCCAAGCCAAGGGTCTGAACTCTACAATGCTCTTCAGCATAGTATACAGATACACTGAATGATTTTTTTCTTACAAGATCTTATATAGGCTACATTCAGTATGATTAAAATTTTTAATTCTAAAGAAATTCCAGAGTACATATAACCAGCACCAGCTACAGCTGCAATTCACTCATCTTTCAACACTGCTGGCAGTCTTCAGCAATAGCAGTGGACTAACAAGGCATGGGGGACACTGTGTCTGATCAGGCCCAAGTCCAGCCACTTTCCCACCTAGGCAGCAGCCAGGCATTCTTGTGATGCTGCTGGAGAAGCCTCAGATTCTGCTGCCCATCATTCTTGTTTTGGGCTCAAGACATGACCACCTTCCACGTCTCTCAACTAGGCACTTTTAAAGTTGGCTACGTGCACGTACAGTCAGGTGATTATCTAGCCTGTTTCCTCTCCCACTCAAACAGATCATGGATGGAATTTCTACACTGCCACTTCTCTTCTGAAAGCACATGACTGGGTGAACAAGTAAGGAACTATCTGAACAAGCAAGAGGAGGAAGATGCCATGGGGGCTGAGAAGCTGTCAGGATGGCTCAGGCTCAACACTGAACAGGCAGAACCAAAGGTTCAATCCAAAGGTAGTAGCTTTGCTCAGGGTGCGGCACAGCACTGCAAGGCTTTCGCAGTGGGACAGTTTGGATGCAGAGAGGAACATGGGCAGCCCTGAATTTAAACTTTTCAGGGCAGTTTGGTACCAAGGCTAAATAAGTGTTAATTATGTCTCTAGAGAGATGTCATGAGGATAAATGAGTTCACATTTGAACTATGAAAGTGAAAAGTACTGTATAATTATACTAATATTTAAACCTGTAATTAAACTGTGTCAGTTTATAGACACTAAACTAACATATTAATCTCCTTCTCTCCAACCTATGGCTTTTTAAATTTCTGTCATGACTGGTCTTTGAAATATGCTTTTCATCATGTACATACAGTTAAATACCATAAATAAAGTATTTATAACCAGTATATAGATACAGCCATATATACTTACTCATGCTCCTTTACTATGATTACTAAATTTCAATCTTAGCAATCAAAGCAGGAACATTGTGCACAACTGTTTGTGACACTGAACACCCAAATAATATTTGAAAGCAGGGTAGCAGCCTTTTACATTTAGGGTCATAGCAGGTTGCATGTTGAATATAATCAACTCCCAAGTTCTAAGAAGCAGAAGCATTTTAAAAAATTAACACTTTGTTCATTTACACAGCAATTCAAAAGCAACTACTTTCACAATGAGCAACTCTTGGTGCTGTACACGGAGAACTTAACCTCACAAAATAGAAACAAGCAAGGAGCACTGACTAAAAATGGACTAAGAAGTTCTTATATTGCCAACTACTCAGGTGCAGATTAACAGGGAGATTTGGATAAAACAAGGCAAACTGCTTCCCTGATCCTTATTTCTGAAGTATCACAAGAGTTGACTTCAAATAAAACCATGACAAATTATTCACTTGTAGCCATCCACACTGATTTTTTTTTTTTAACTTTTTAATAAAAATGTCATTAATTTAAGTATACAAATGAACTCTGGATCGGTTACATTTTATTAAATGTCATCCCACGGCAGCATTAAGGAGAAGATATGGACAAATTATTACAAATAAAAAGCAAGACTGAGTACTATGTGAAGAGCAAATTAAAGAAAACCAGCTAGAAACCAATACTGCTGTATGCTGATTCGCAACAGAATAGTGATTGATTTTATAAACTTAGTATGCTCAGAATTATTCTAAAATTAAATATAATTAAAACCAAAGATCATTAAAATAATGATTCAAAAACAATATTATGCCTTTGATTCCCCAAATGATTCCAAGTTTAGATACAAGTCACTTAACTTCAGGACTCTTGGGTGAACTGTAACACCTGTTCAGTAGCTCACAGCGTCAAAGGAAAACAGCAACTGCTATGAAGCTGTCAGTGATAACAACACAAAATGTGAAGACAGGACAGGCTATGCTAAGTTGTTGAGGAAAGTTAATAAAATCCCAACAAGGTTTTTAACTTCAAAGAATTCTGTGGTCCCTCTGTACCTACAGCAGAATGTGCTAAATTATTTACTGACAATATCTGACCTCTCCTGCTAAAACCCACATCTCACAAACATCGTACATTTCAAAAAGTAAGTTTCAAAATTTATTTGTGCATGGCAGATAAAAGAACTTTATCAGTATAGATAAGCATACTTTATTTTAATTAGTTTTTATTTTCCATGTCTTTTAACAAAATCTCACTATATTTATGTTTTGTGTATCTGAAAAAACCTTTCCTAAGAATATGAGTTTCATATATGCTTTTTTCACATTACTTTGCAGCTACCAGTCTTTTCTTTTTTCTTTTTTTTTTTACATTTTACTACTTATTTACTTTTAGATGGGTTTCTTAAATTTCTCTAGTTTTGGCTACTCTTACTTCCTTCCCAGACCTGGTTCACCAAACAATTCTCATACTAAGCACTGAAGCACTTCATTTTCACTCTTCTTGAAGGGAAATTCACCTGCTATCTCTGACATTCTTCTTTTGCAACTAGACTCTCCACCAATTTTGCAGTTTAGGCAGGGCCATGTGAAAGATTCCCTAATTTGAAAAAGAATTTATCTTTTTTAACATTACACATTCCCCCTACTGGCAGATCACCAAAACACTGTATTCAGGTCTACCGCCCTACCCTGCAATTTCCCACTAAAACCCCTGTCATTTTGGTTAAATACATTAAGTACATCTAAACACATATTAACATGTACCTCCAGGTTGCCCTTTTGAACTTAATAGTTATAGGAACAACATTAGATATTCTGAAATTTTCTTTGAAAGCTTTTTTTAATAGAAGTTTCCTTCTTGAATGCCTCCTCCAGCACTACTAATATACATTACAAATTAACGTTTATTGAGAATGTACCCACATTTGCCTGGACAAATGCAGAAAAAAGTAGAGAAACAAGGTGCCTCTCCTTCTCAGAAGATGAATGTGCTTCAGCTGCTTTCTCCCAGATCCTCCCTCTTAAATTTGAGTTCATCTGTATGTGGGTCTGTAGCGGCAAGTGACTTTTACTGCAAGTTGGAGAATCAGAGAATAGCAGAAAGTCTGGAGAAATCCATACAGCTCCTCCAAGACCAGAAATTGCAACAGCAGCAGTAAACACTCAGGAGAAGAAACAGTACAGCTTGAAAGTTAAAAAGGTTTGCCAGACTATCCTTATACCAAAACCAGCAGACCCTTTTCCACTATGCATATAATAAAAAAACAATTCTAATATGAGACTAATATGAAAACAGACCTTCCCTGTCTCCCTCCACCCATCCTGCAGTTACTTTGCTATTTCTACACAAATTCTCATTAAGAGAGTTTGGCCTTCCAAACAATTTATTGAAGTGAAAGTTTCATGCCTATGAAAAGGCAGATCTAAGATGGCAAATTCAGCTGACAACCTGTTGTCATCCTGACTGGTCTCTTCCTAGCCTACACACCTAACAGGTTTCTCTGTACAACACCACAAAAATTAACAGAGAGGAAAAAAGCTTCAGCTAAGCACAATCCAAAGCTATGTCCAGTTTCCTGTGAGAGCATACCCAAATCAAAATCCAATTTGAAGCCAACAGTTCTGTAGTACAAACACCAGGGAGGGTATCAGTATTAAGACCTGCAGTTGTCTTCAGTACAGATTACACACCACAGAACTCCAGTTTTAAAATCATCAGGAACATGAACAGCTGTAGCAGTGTCACATGAGACAATCAGAACACAAGAAATCTTCTCAAAAGTAAGAGGTGCTTTTGTGCTCTAAAAATATGCAGAGCACTCTTGTAATCAGTGAGTGATTGTTTCTTGGAAGTGAAAATAGCATGGCAAATACAGAAAAAGATTCCAAATAAATCACTTGTCTCTCCTGAAGAAGTTAGTGCCTAACCAACACATTCCTGTGCTTCTAACAACATCCTCTTACTTCTTCCTGCAGTGAGGCTCAGTCATGAAGCAAGAAAAGATACTGCATCATTTGTGTCCACCAAGAAACTCAAAGGAATTGGTTATTATAAACCTGTGTCAATACAAGTCACTTCACTAATTCCCCCAGTAACCTCCTGAAAGGTGGCCAAAGACAGTCACTGAACATAACACAGAGTTTTGAGCAAATGAACAATTATCCAATAAGCCTTTTGTTACGTGAAAGCACTGAAGTCATCTAATCATCTCTTATGAGCCAGTTCATAAGGAAGACAAGAAGCTAACTGGTCAAAGCTCTTCCAAGTCTCAGACCATTCAAACATACCAATAAATACTATTCAAGACCTGACTTTTTTTGCATATCATTGAAAATATATGAAAATCAGAACTAGTACAGTGACCACAGAGGAGGGGGGGAAAAAAAAAAAATTAAGTCTTATATAGAATAACACTGAAATCAAACCACCTCTAGGCAACAGTGAAAAGAATTTCCTCATCCAACTCCAGATTCAGAATTTCTCTTAATCAAAGCTGTTTCAGGTATCTGTGCCAGGCTTCCTCCACTTTCAATAAGCAAGTTTTTCCATGTTTTTCTTCTCACTTACCTGTGCCTTCAAGTAGAACTTAATAAAATTTCTCTTCAAACACCAGTTCAATGAGGTCAAACTGTTCAAAGCAAGACAGGTCTAGAAGGCAGTTTTGCACTACAAACTCAACATCTGCAGCACAGCAGATAAGATAGAGTAAATGGTGATCTTACATTCATCACCCTACAATATTAGAATGAGAAATTTTTTTGGTTATTTGTCATAGGATGTTTTTTGTTAACTTTATTATTTTTAATCTAAGGAATTTTATTAAAGATCAAAAGAACAGAATGACAGTATGAATCCCAGAAGAACACTGCCTTGCTAAGTAAGCAGAAGACCTCACTTTTTCCTTAAAATAACTATGTAATCTTTTAGTATTGTGAACTTGGAAAGAAATTCCGTGGTTTTATGTGAGTCTGAGAGGAAAAGCAGGAAACTATGTAAAGTCTTCTAGAACCCAGCTTCCTTTGGTAACAGTAGTTCATTTTCTTATGCTGCCTGCATTTTCTACTTTGGCTTTTGGCATTTTAGTGGAAAATAGTGACAGTCAATAAAGACATCCTGCAATCTCACTTACTAGGAAGACAGCAACTTACGTAAGAAACATTTCAGTTTTATGGATAAATTTCAACTAACCTATTCAAATTCATTGCAAAATGTTGTAACTGATCATCAACTTAGAATAGGAAATAAAAAACTTCTTGCTATTTTCAGTGATACAAATCTCAAATCTTTCTCCAAAAATACACTATACAATAATGAGCAATGTGACATTCTGACAATGAGAAAATAGCTGACAAAGACTAACATTCCTATGATTAGTTTAATTATAGACTTCACATTTATCAAGTCTGTAACAGCTTGTCATTTCTCTTGCATTAGCCATCATATGGCTAATACAGATATTTATATCACCTGCCCTTTGTGTCCCTACCACTGCCTTCCCCTCTTCTAATCACCCTTGACTGTTTGAATTTTCTGTGCCTCTCTCTTACTCTAATTCTTCCTTACCAATTAGCTCATTAATGTTCAGGTTGTTAACAATTCTCATATGATACATGCCTTCAGCTCATAACACCTGAGCATCTTCCTCTATTGCTTAATGTCCGGCCTCTCCTTTTGTTTCACTTCCTTTCCACTGTCACAATTACATTCAACAACTACAGCAACTGCCTTGCCTCTGGCCACATCCCTATAGCCCCCAAAGCCAAAAAAGACCACTGCTCCTGAAATTTACTTTCTTTCACCATCACCTCTCTGGGCCTGTCAGGGTCACAGCAGCACGAGGAGGGAGTTTAAGCTGCAGAGGAGTCCTGTTATTGAAAATACTTGGTTTTTTCTGCCTACACTGTAACTAGCACACATGGTTTTCTTTATCTTAATATTAAGCATCTTGGTTCTGTTTGTATTGCAAGTTCTTTGAATAACAGTCATGCCTCAAATATTTAACACAAGACCTGTTTTGTCAATTAAAAAAAAAAAGAAAAGAAAAGAAGATATTCTTAGATATTAGGTAACTTATTCTTCGCCCCTAAGTTGCCCTTATACTTACAGCGCTGGTGACCTGAGAAGACATTTCTACCAGGTGACTTTACAGGAACACAGGACTCTAATAAACTAGCTGGGTCACCTCAAACCCACAACTACCTGCTCTCAGTTCTGCAGGGTCCATAAAAACCCATGTCAGAAGCCTCACCTCAGACTCAGCACCCTTTAACAAACTCAAGTTGTTCACAGCAAAAAACAGCCATTAAAATAATGTGCAGATGAGAAAGCAGGAAAGATCAAGACCTCTGCTATGCTGTAACTGCTGCAGCACTAACACGAAATACAGTTTTTATGTTTCTCCTGACTTCATATAGAAACCAAATCCCAAAGGTTAGCAGAAGTGCATTTAATGAATGAAAAAAACGGTAACACCTACTTGCTTCTATACTTTGCCATTAAAACAAAATTCCACAATCAAAATATCAGAAAACTAGTACAAAGAACAAAATAACAAGAAGACACCATTAGTAAGTTGGCAAATGAGTTCCTTGAAGCAATACAGCTATACAAAGAACACCACTACTCCGTTTTCACTAGCTGGAAAATACAAGCATGAAGCAGAGCAGGTCACATATTAACAGCGCTGGAAACATCAAGCTCATTGCTTATAAATTCTTTTCCATATTCCAAAGAGTACCATTTTCTAAACATCTTAAAACAAAGGTTCAGTAGTAGAATGCCCTTTGGTAAACACCATTGTATCACAGAATAATTCAGCTCGGAAGACAACTAAGCAGGTCACACTTCTGAATGTACAAAAAAGCTCAAAACCTATGAAATTAAGCAAAAGGAAGAACAAGTATCAAACTCACCATGGACTTGATTGATTTCTGAATTCTGAGAAAGAATTTCATCTGCTAATTTTTGAGCAGTTGGCAAAACTTCTGTGTGGTGTACTGTGATCAGATACTGCACAAACTTTTGTAGTTGGTCTCTGTTCATTTGAAAGAGTGTCTCTGAAATGGGAAGATGCAGTTTGACCTGATCTGGCTTGCGGATCCGGTATAAAGAGAGTGCCACAACGTGGGCACAGTAAAATATGTCCTTGTTTCCACAGCTACAGGTCACTGAGGTAATCTTGCAACGATCAAAGCTGATAGCTACATTGCAAACAGTTTCTGGCTCCGATTGCATTGCAGGCTCTGTTACTGTGCCACTCAAGTGGAAACCTGTGCAGGGAAAAAGAGAACTTAATGATATATGTAAAATATTAACTCTCATTATCAAGAAAGTTTTGTTAATACAGTCTGTGGCTACTTCTGAAAAATGATACATCTCAAAGAATTTGCTTTAATTAAAAATACGATTAATTGTTTCTTCTATACATACCTCTTTCATCTCCAATAAAACCAAAAGGGGAGTAAAAAATCCAATCACAAGCCCTATGCCATTCCATCACAACATTCATGGAAGTTGGACAGCAAGAGAAATATTTATTCGGTAAGTGACAGCTGCAGAAGCAGAGCAGCATCCCATAAAGACCAACGTGGAACTACTCAGTTTTGCAGCAATTTTCCAAACCCCCCACCAGGGAGCCTGCAGCACATACCGGCAAATTTAGGCATTCTCTCAATAAGTGAGAGGGAAGCAGTGCACTCTAGCGGCATGAAGTCGGGTCCTAGTCTCAACTGATTCACTGACAAGTCACATATCCTCTTTGCTTTCACCTCTCCCACCACTGACCTCATGCTAAAACTCACCTTCACCCAAGTGATCCAGTAGAACAGCTATGTTTGTGCAGCATTTTGGACATGCAAACTGCTGTAGTTACCAATACACAGGATGTCAGATTTATAGCACTGAATGAGACACCTATGCACTGCTCCAGATGTCTGCATTATGGTCCTATTTTTCAATCAGCATAATAAGCACAAGGCAGAAGAGCTAGGTTTGCATGCACTGTAAGGAAGCACGGAAACCTTAAGCAAGATGTTTCCTTCAGCAAATATGCCATGTGACAACACAGCACAAGATCTCAAATGCTGAAGATTCAAAAGAAGCCCACCTGTCTGCCCAACATGAATGCCCAGGTTTGGCTCTCAAAGCTTTATCACTGAATAGCAGAATAACGGGGTTTTTTTTTGATTTTACATAAGCATGATATTGATTTCAGCTCAAGCATTAAAGTCAGAGACACAGATACAGGGCAATGAAACTGAATTTGATATGCCATACCAGCATTAAATTTGGAGAGTACATATTAAAGCTGAGATGGATACGAGTAAGGTGTTATACAACAAGTACTTACAATGGAAACAATATAAACCCACACTCCCCCAATGTCAAAAACTGAGCTAATATTCTTGAAATACCAAAAAAGTGTACTGCAGGAAGCATTATCACATGAAGATCAGATGGGGGTGGGGGGCAATATATGCGTAGCTCTAATCCAAAATGCTGTATCACAAGGAATTTTTTAAAAGTTCTTCATCTTACAGGAAACAAAAAGGAAAATCCCTTATTTTTTCGATTTGTTCACACTGTACTTCAGAGCAGGTTATGCAGTCAGCATCACTGCAGTATTCTGATACTATACCCTAAACAAGGTCATATGCACATACTAACCTTGACTTTGCAAGGGGATGTTTCCCAGGTAGTTACAAGCCACGGCTGAAGAGATAGTGTGAAGCGCACAGAGAGGAAAGGGAGTGGATGAACAAACCCAGGCACAAGCAGTATTCCTGCTCCCACTCACCCCTCGTTGAAAGAAAGGGAATGGAAGTACCCCTCACATCATGAGCTCCTTCCTCTGTCTTTCCCTTTAGTTTTTAAGTAGTCACAGCATGTTCCTTTAAGTGTCTTCTCTCAAAAAGAAAGGCTTTGTTAAAATTTAACCAGCTCTATTTACTTCTGGTTCATTCCCAGTGAGTGGAAGTTGAATTGGTGGTCCCAAAGAAACTGCATGGGAGACTATTTTTTAAATTCCACTTCCCTGTGAAGCATACATAAAAAAACCTGTCTACAATCCATGAGCTAAGGAAAAATCTAACACTTGAACACAGAAGGAGCCTGATCCTACTCTCTCCTACTCCTTCTAAGTATCTGAACTCCTATTAATTACAGCAGAAGAACACCAAATGAAAGATCTTCTATTAAACTGATGCAAAATAATAATAAAACAGACCAACCAGCTAGTCTAACAATATTACCACTTTTAATTTGCCAGTACATTGTTCAAGCATTCAAAAAAGTTAAAATCCTCCTGGAAACATGAAGGTCTCCAAAAATACTCAAGAGTTAAGAGCAGGCCTGCCCTTAAATCCCTGCACCGCTCAGATACAAACACAGGTCATGGCTCCCTCTCCACTGAGGGGTTTCTATTAAAAATTCACAAGCACCAAAATTTAGAAACATTTAGAAACACACATACTGGTCTAAACGATGACAGCACTAATACAGTCACCTTACCTAACCTATCCTTCTTAACTTATGCAATGTTTAAACAAAAACACCTGCTGCTCTTGCATGCTAAAGACATAGAAGCTCTGTACTAACTATCCCACCAGGATACGCCTCCTAATTATGAAACACTGTTTTCCTCCTCTTTTTCTATCTGAGTTTTTAAAGAAAGAAATTTTTGTTAGCAAATATGACCTTTAAAATGTTTAAATCATATCAGAAAAAACAATCCAGGAAATTTTAGCTCAGAAGCACTGGCAGGGCTGTTATAATTTAACCCACCAGAAATCAAATGACACCTTCACTGCTGACCCTCAACACTGCAGAGTACTGAACAGGGAGAGCTATTCCCCTCCTGAAGACATAACTTAAATATTTTATTAACCTAACCATCTAATATTCTCCAACTAAAATATGAAAAATTTGTAGCAGGTAAGAAGCTGATGCACTGTGATTTGCTATAAAGTGCTCACCAGCAGTAATTTATAGCCTGTCAAGAAGCAAGATGCTACACACTCCTGGAAAAAGACAAAAGGAAACATCTGTGTGGGGAGTCGAAGAAAATGACATTTCACTAACAGGTCCAAAGGAACAGAAAAAGTCTCTTCAGCTAAAACCTGCAAGGCCTTACCCTAAACAAGTACTTCCCTTCACAGGGAAAATTCCTATTTTACCCAAAGTTACAGAACCTTTGCTAGAAATAGTTATCCATTCCAAACAACTCCAAGAACACTGAAGTTTCACTTTTTAGTTTAAGAGCTCATTCATTACTAGTTAAAGACAATAAAAGAGTTGCAGGCAGAAAACTGTGTATTCACGACAGAAGCTATTTATAGAACAGGCATGTTTCACCTTTTCTTTCAGCAACTGGCAGTTTGAAATGTTTGTTTTCAAACCAGCATGTGATCAGTAACTCAAGCTCAGCTGACATGTTCAATGCACAGAGGCTTTGCACTCTGCAAAAATGCGGTTAGAAAAGCAGCTGAAGCATTAAGACAACGTATAAAATAAGGCTCTCTTACAACATTACTTTGCTTCTGTTGAACACACCTCAAATGCCATTTAACAGCCAATAAAATAGTGTTCTCAGCTGTCATACTTTTGGAAGAGGACTGTGCCGAAGTGCCATCAGGAAGAAAGCATTTAAAGTCTGTGAATTTTACAAAGCAACTTTTGCCAAAATCTGCTAGACAGCGTCCAATCCGTAGACTAAAAACATTCTGGGACTTTAAAACCACCGAATAATTGAAAATTCACACTATTACAATGTAGTATTTGCCAGCACAAGTATATATGCTCGTCATAACAAAAAAAATATTAACTCTTTAGAGTAAAACAAAAGCAAGCTCAAACGGTAACACACTAAGGAGTAGAAAAAACAGCGGCATGTGGAGAAGCAGCAGCAGATAGGCTTTTAGTTAGTCAAGTCAGAAACAAATTTTGAAATAGTGAGTTTCACTATCTAACAGGATAAGTAGCAAAGTTACTGCACCAAATAAGCATCATTAATGACATCTCGTGAGTGTAATTCATCTCTAATGTCAGTGTTGAAAATCATCATCCTCAATGTGCCCAAGTCCAAAGACGTGTTTTGAAAACAAACAGACCAAAATGAACCAGAACTATCAGAAGCAGCCACGTAAAATTTTGGGGGGTGGTGTGGTCTATATCTCTCTGTGTGTGTAGTCAATAATTCCAGTGGCTAAAAAAAAAAGCAGACCACCAAAAACCCACAAAAAATTACTCTAAGTCTACATTTGCAATTGAAGGATTTGATTGAAATACATCCATAGATCACCACTGGGTATATTTATCCTTTACAGAAAATATTAAAATGTCAGAACTGGATTACAGTAATACCCCAAAGCTTAAAAAATGGTGTTCTTGATTAGCTTTCTGTCATGTGCCTTTTGAGAACATTGTCCATGCCTCATCCACTACGCACACATTCTCCTAAAATCAGGAAGTATACTACCAGCTGTATTTTGAAATGAATGTTCTCCTTAACATTGATCCACTGACTCTTTTCCCATGTATACATACTGCTTGCTAGTCAAGAACACACAGGAGCTGTTTTACTTTCCCAGAAGAGGCTAGCAGATTAAGTTACTTACTGAGAAAAAAATGGAAGAGCTTGTTCTGGGAGCTGGATAATTCAGCATGCAAGACCTATGCACGTACCTCCCCCACATGTAACTTTCCATTAGTTATCAGAATTGTACTCCCTGTCTCCAGCAATCTTTAAAATAACTTGCAGGCCTACCAGCTAGCATTTATTCAGACTACTATATTACTTGGCGAACACATAATCACTGTGTAAAGTGTAAACACCTGTTTCATCTTGCCTACCTAATAACAAATGCTTCTGGAAAGTAGTTTCCAACCATGCCCATTAGCTATTTTTTCCATATTTACATCAGTGGTTGCATTTTTTTTTTTTAAGACAAGCAAAATGTAAACCATGTTTACCTCATTCAAATTTTGTCTTTTTAGAAGTGGTTTTCCTTTGCAATGGTAAAGTAGCATCCTACATTCAATTCTGTCTGAACTTTGGAACACTCTAAAAACAGATAAACAACACACTCTGAAATTATTATGAAGTCAAAACCCTGCATGCCACACTTAGCCTGAAGCTAATTTTCACAGCTTCTTCATAAGCAGAGAAAACACTGATTTAAAATAAAATATATTCACCCATCATATCTTAAACATGCCAATACAAAGATATTAAGTTGGAAAAGAAATTAAGAGCAGTACGTAAGATGTTTACTATTTCTGGTCAATGCATAGGGTATAGACAAACTTACGTTTTGAGATCACTGCCTCCTAAAATAAAATTAGCATTGCCCCTGCACCCAAACACTAAGAGAGGATGTGTCACAACTAACCACCTGGATTCCACAACTCCCTTCCATAAAGACAGTAGTCATAATTTGGTATTTCAGTACATTTGGAAGACAGTGAGAGTAGCATTAAGTCTACACACAGGACACTGACAACTTGAAAGTTCACTAGCGCTGGCACACTTCGAAGAACATGCACACAGCAACAGAGGAAGCCATAGTGACTTGAACAACAAGATTTATTTGTCCCAACACTGAGTTCAACAGTTGCACTTAAAACCACCGATCTTCCAGGTCTACTAGCCCAAACCTTCAAGCCTGACAACTGGTCAACTAATTATTTCTGTTAGACAAAGGTCTCCACTAACCCCCCAGGCCAAGTTTGATCGTATCTCTACTGCTCAAAAGCAGCCACTTACCACTGCAGCCCAAGCAAGGATGACTGCAGATACATCCATCCAGACTACTCTTCCCTAAAAAGAAGGAAAAGGCTGTCCAAACAGCAAATAACACAGGAAAATGCCTTCTGCTGCCCAACAGCTATATCAGATCTGGACTGGGTTAAGACAGATGCAGACTGCAGCAGCTCATGCTGTCTGGAACAAAACACGCACCAAATGAGCACGGCCCCAAGGGTCCCTCAAGGTTTCACTGCTACCCCTGTGGTTAAACTTGCAACCCACCCCATAGGAACACCATACAAACGACAGAATTGCATTCTCATCAGCACTGCTCACAGCCTCAGATCACGTCTCTGCAAAACCTGAAAGTTGTCTTCACTTCAACTTATTTAATACTGATATAATCAAGCCCATTTTAGGTGTTTGTAGCATTAGGCTTTGTAGACGGAAGGAAAGCAGCAAAATCTTGGTACAAGAAAGAGATACACTTAGAATGGTGCTTTCCAGACAGCAGTAACAGAGCTTTCCTCTAGCACAGTGATGCTCAAACTGTGATCTAGGATGTGGCAAATGATGCTTATGGCTCACAAAGCAGAAGTAGAGCTGAAGCAGGCAAGTCTCGTCAGATAAAGGCTAAACACAGTGCCAAGAATCACTAAAACTGTGAATGCTGATAGTCCTGTGAAGTCACAAGGCTAGGAATCCATGGCTGCAGGTCAGCCCCTCTCAGGTATATAAATCAAGCCTTTTTGTTGGTTTGTTGTTTGTTCTTTGTTTTGGTTTTGTTTTCCAGTTTTGCCACGTTGTTTTGTTTTCAGAGGGCATCAGTTTGAAACAAACTATGCTCCTGAATGCTACAGGTTTAACAGCTCCTTTCTCAGTACCACATACCCTGAGAGCACCTGCAAACAAAAAATTTCAGTGTGAGCCTGGAAACCCCAAAGCTGATGGATAGCTAAGTATAGTTAATTGTGAGAAACCAGCAGATAGGAGATCCAGCTATATACATGACATTTTTCTAATAATATAACCCACACAGATCATGTGATAGCAATTTACAAAAAAAAGAATGCAAAGAAATCATAACCTTTGTAGAATGTGGGCAAATTAACATTTTGTGACTTACAATGCATGGAATATCACAATCCTCAAACTTCTCAGGGAGATCTAATGGGCTAGCTGAGGTGAGAGGAACTGCCTGGAATTGCCATACAGCAGCTTGCTGCAGCAAAACTGAAATCACGTCATCAAAGCTACTCTGATGCTGAATAAAAACTGGAAATAGACTTAAAATTAGGGCAGGGGTTAAAAAAAGAGTAATAAGGATAACTAATACTCAAGAAAGTTGCTAGAAGTGTAAGCTTTTAAGGCACCATGCTGTCCAGATCATCTAGCCAATGTACACTGAAATGTTTACAGGTAAATTTTAATGGAATATAAATGTAGGCCAGCCTCACACTCAAGTTTACATTTATCCAAAACGAAGGCTAGAAACAAGAGGTTAAGAGAGATTACTAATCTACATTTAAATTCTGATAAACAAACCTTCACTCTCCTGGCAAATTTCACAAGCCTGTGTTTATTGCAAAGGGAAACGCTTGAGATGGGAGAATGTGCAAACAGTCTGCAAGGAGCTGCACCCTCAGAATACACTGAGGGTGCCCAAGAACAAGGACTGCTTATTGACCAGTCTTCATAGGATCAGAGCAAAGATACTTGTTACTAGCTTTCGAGGAGGAATTCACTCCTGCTGTGGTGGGGACATGCTGACATCTTTCCTGCGAGAACCAGGCAGCAGAGATTCTTCCCACAGCCCAAGGTACCCATCTCCCTAGATGATACCATTTCAGCTTTAACTAAAACTTTGGATTTTAATCAAATTTGCAGGGAGAAACTATTATTGCTTACTACAGAACAAGTAAAATATCACAAATGAGAAAGTGACTGTGAGTAAGAGCAACAAAACTAAGCAGACTAAACCTCCCATTAAAATATCCTTAAAGCCATACAAGAAATACTCCTGCATTCAAAACAGTAAATATCCAGAAACTGTAAGTTATTTTAAACAACTCAGAAGATGCCTTGCCTGACAAACAGATAAATTATGATTGTTTTTTAAAGTTACTATTTACAGCCTTATTGCTAAGAGCAAAAGTTTTCGGTATTGTACGTCAACAGTTAAGGTTTATCCTCAACTATGAATTGCCTGTCTCCACCAAAAGAAAGTAACAGAAGTTAAATTACCTGAGCCTGAAGAAAACTTTCAACAATACCTGTTCATTTTAAAGGTGGAGAAAGAGGACAAACCCAGTCTGACAACTTTTTTTTTTTTTTTTTTTTTAAATTCCCCTCTGCCAGTTCAGCCACATCTCTGCCCTATCCACATTCTTTATTGCTGCTATCACACGGTCTTTGCTTATGTTACACAGGATATATCAGCTTTACTTCATTGTCCAAAGTTAGGGTTCATCCTAACTAGTAAAGCATTAGCAGCAGTTGTCTATACGGCTTTTCAAGGACAAACTGAATTTGACTAACAGAGGCCACAGAACAGCACAAACTTCAACAGAAGATGTGTGAAAGCGAGATTGGAAAAACCTTCAAAATTACATCCTGCTTGACTCATTGCTTTATTATCAGTAAAAACTGCTTTTTTTCTTACCCACTTGCTAAGGACTTAATCAAACCTGTATTTTTAAATCAGAAGTAATCAAATCCTAAAAAGGAAGATGACAGAAATCACTGATGTAAACTTGGGAAGAAATTTTTTAAATATTAGAAAATTACTCCTTCCTGGAAAGAATGTGTCTGGATTTCCACAGCCATACTTACAATTTGGAGAACCCAGCACAGGATGTCTGAAACATAGGCACCCTGCAGTACTTAGGTACTTAGGTCATTCCAACAAGAGAAAACACTTAACTGATAGAGTAATTTAAGACTGCATTCAAACAGTTCAAGTCTAGGCTACGCAAAAACACAAGCCAATATAATTTTGAATCTAAACTGACCTTCCATCAGGAAGTGTTATACTTTGCCTAAAAGAGGAAACTGCCACTCCCGTTTCCATTACTAACTGTGGAATAAATAATTTTCTTTTGTTTAAAAAGGGGAGGGAAAAAAAGAGCTCAATGCTGCACTTCTGCCAAATGAAAAATGGCACTAAAAGTCACAGAATGTAAAGGAAACCCTTTCTTTATGGCCATGATTCTATTCTTGCAATTGTATACTAAATATTCATAACGAAAAACATTCACAGTGTTTATTGCTTTATTTTTTTCAACAGGTGCTTATGAATTACTGCAGGAATCACGTTGTTCACTAAACTGCTATTTTATCCATAATCAAAGCAGAGGTGAAAAGAGAAAAATAGGCTTTTAAGTGTGAAAACAACAGTCACTATGTAGGACTTTTGGAAGGGCTCAGTTCATTCTGGACTATAAATTTTACAAGAGAAATGTTTTCAGCAACTTCCTCTGGTCACCAGAGCATTACAAAGGATTCCAGAAAAAATAATGGAGTACAACATAGTATTTACTAACAAAGTAAGAGAGACAGAGCCACAAAACCCATAGTGTTGAAAGAGTTCCAGAACTGAAGTCTAAAAATCCACCAATATCACAAGTGAGTCACCCTTCCATGGCTGAAGCCAGCATTGAAGCATTTTTTTTCCTAGCTGTCCAGGGCCAACTGCAGTAGAGTCACAAATGAGGACTGGAATCCCAAAAATACTACTGTAATGACAATAAAAGTGTTTTAAAGAAAAGGTCAGAAAAGGTCACTTGTATTACAAACCAGAATATCCTTGATAACACTGGCACACAGCCTAAACCCACACAAGTGGACATCCCATGTGAAATCAGGTTCTTGTGGTTCACAGTTTTTCCATACTGTTGCTAAGTTAGATCCTAATCCATTTCTCACCATTTCAATTATTATTCAACAACATCAAATCAGTATACAGTAGCCACAGCAAGTGCACCCCATTGCCAAAGCTGGCAAGTCTTGCCACAGCAGTATTCTTCCATACAGACATGCACCACCTTTCTCTAGACATCAGATAAAGAATTAAAAGGTTTCATGTAAGAAAAACTAATTTCCAAAGGCACCAAAAATTTTGAGTGTATGCAATTTTCTTTAAGAGAAAACTGAGAAGCCCACCCCCCTTCCTCTAAAGCCACACACTACTTCTCCTTGAACTAGCAAGGCATACCATTCTTCTTTTCAAAAGCCAAGAAGTTTTTAGTAATATTTAACTCTAACCTGAGGCCCTCAGAAGTTTAAAATGTTACACTTATTCTGACTGTTAATCAAAGGTTCTAGATAGTATATCAGCATGTAACATGCCATTCAAGCCTCCATTAACATGCACAGGCTCTAACAATAAAATACAACCTAAGACCTTTTTTCCTAATTCATGCCTCACATCCATAAAACTTTCCAGACACCAACAAGGTGATAGCAAAAAGTTCCGAAAAGAAGGAGGATAACAAAGAAAAACAACTGAACAAACAAGGAAGCAAAACTTCCATGATAAATTAAAGAAAACAATCTAAGAAAGGAGGACAAATTTATACAGCAAAATACCACGTAATTTTTCATTTATTAAGCAAGTTACTGGAATTTTGCATTTTGTATTTCAGCCTAAAGATCAGCTTTTATAGTACATAAACTATCAGAAACAAACAAAAAAATGCCAAACAAAACACACAAACAAAAAAGCATGTCTGGTAACATATAACATTTCTAACTTTCACTGACAAGCCAATTAACAACTTTCAACTACCTTTAGACAGAGAAAAACAAAATAATTACAACACCACTACCATTTATTTCACTTTCATAGTGCAATGCAGGGAGACAGGAGATGTAAAAACAAAGCAACAGAAAGGATGGCAAGTGTCTCTACCAGTAAGCCAAGCAAGAAGACGCTTTCATGAGACCTCTACTTTTCCCTGGTGTTAATTTCTTCCTGGGCTTCGGTTTCTGATAACCTATTTATACTACAAGTATTTGAATTTGTGATAAGCTGGCAGGTGGTGTACTTCTGGAGGTGTGGTTAATGCCTCATTTTGTTAGCTTTCATTGCCTACTGAAGTAGTGAAGAGCTGGACTTGTCAATGAACATGAAACCCAAACCATAAGACTAAGAACACTGATGAATAATTTTGTGACTCAATGTTGTGTGTTGATTTTACTTATCTCAAACCAGACACTGCTCTTGTAGGGGTACTAAATATCCTTTTAGATGCAAGTTTCACGCCTACAGGGCCACCTTTTGCAATAATGAAAGGCTCTCTGACTATGCTCTTAACTTTTATCATAACCTACATCTAAATATAATGGGGGGGGGGGGAGGAAAACTTTCTAAGTTCTTGAAGAAAATCATGTCTACTTGGACTGTGAAACAGATGCAAGTAAAGACAGAGTGTCAAAAAAGCAGAACAGGAATCAGGCCTCTAACATCAGTTGTTGATATTATTAATACATTAAAGATTGTTTTCTAGCTTACGGTAAGACTGAATTCAGTGAGGTATTGGATTACTACACAATATCACTGGCATCTACCTAAGGCTGTATTGTCACACTGCATTTAAACAGCAAGACACTGACAAGATTACTTATGAATTAGTTTTCAGTGTTGCTCAATATACTTGGATCGAGAGGCTTACTACTATTTGAAGTAGTTCTCTGTCGCAACAGAAGAGACAATAATAGTAAAAAATAATTAAATTCAGTATCTAGCCTCTCTGACAGTGACAAAGAACCATCACCTGAAAACTTGGCTTAACAGTGTCAGTATTCTGGTCTTAGCAAAATAAAATTCAAATACTTCAAAAGTAAGGCTCCTTACATAAAAGCAGATAGATTTATTTTCTTCATACTTGAAATGGTTCAAAAGAAATTTCAAGTATCTAGAAAGAATATTCTCATCTTGTCCCCTGCAAAAACACCCCCAATTCCTTTCTGTGAATGTCCCCTACTTTCTCTGAGCAGAGTAACTTGAAGGAAGGCAGTTGGGTACTGTGTTAGAATGGTCCAGATTTTAAAATTATAATAATGCCCAAAACAAGTCCATCCATACCCTCTTCAGACAAATGGGAAAGAAAAGAACTGTTTAACTGTGCTTCCAGAAAGTCAACCATGATTCAGATTATTTTATCTGTTGAGAAATGGTTAAGAGAGATCATTTACTATACCATGACAGACTACATATCAAGGACTATTATTCCCTACATCTGGCTTTTCTTGTTTAGTTAGTCAAACAGGAGGCTTCCCCCTCTGATAAGGAGTGAGACTGAAATCAGGACCTACAAGCACTATCAGCAACTTGCTTAGAAATCTGTCTTTTCTTTCAGCAGTCAGAATCTCTGGGTGACAGAGAGTGGGCCACATTGAGGTACCTATATGGTATCTCCTCCCTTCTTAAATTCTCCAAGCAACTCTTAAAAGCTAAATTTAAGATTCAGAGACCTAGCTTGGTCCTAATAATGTTAGGATATCAGCAATGTTGATATTTTGAGGTTAAATGGGGTCAGTTTCCTACCATTAGACTGACTGTTTTAAAAATACTTTAAAAACATGTAACAATGTCAGCAACGAACCTGGAATACCCACCCTGTTGGCCTCTGCTTACTCAGCAAGAAAATCCTGTTTCTCAGCAAGAAAACTCCTAGCTCTTACTACTCACAAGACAATGCTCATGAGATGTGCAAGTGCTATGTGAATCTTCCAATCTGTGACCTACATTAATCAGATCAAAAAGCATTCTCACATGCTCTGAAATAGGAATGAGGGAATTCATTGCTCACTTTTTCACTGTCAATTCTCATGTATGTTTTTGCTTGGTTTTAGTCGATCTGCTCAAGAAGACAAGAAGACATCTACCATCCCTGATGAGTCACCCAGACCAATCACCATGTCATCCCTGCAACAGGTATTTCACATGCCCAATTGTCCCTTTGCCACAACAATTCCTCAATCTGAATACAAACAGCTAATCATCTCTGCTGCATTTTTCTAAGAGAATTGGGCTTGCATGGGCTATTATTTTGGATTTGAACTGGAAACAGCATTGATAACACAGAGATGTTTTACCTGTTACTGAGCAGCACTTACACAGGGTCAAGGCCTTTCCTGTTCCTCACCCCACCCACCAGCAAGGATGCTGAGGGGCACTAGGAGATGTGAAAGGACACAGCCAGGACAGCTGACCCCCACTGAGTATAGGGATATCCCATCCCATATGGCATGATGCTCAGCATACAAAGAGATGGGAAAAAGGAAGGAGGAGCCATTTGCAGTCATAGTGTTTGTCTTCCCAAGACACAGTTACATGTGATTTAGTCCTGCTTTCCTGGAGATGGCAGAACATGTGCCTGCCCATGGGAAGTGGTGAATGAATTCCTTGTTTTGCTTTGCTTGACTGCTTGGCTTTTGCTTTACCTAAACTGTCTGTGCCTCAGTTCATGAGTTTTCTCACTTTTACTCTTCTGATTCTCTTCCCTATCCCACAGAGAGCAAGTGAGCTGGCAGCTGTGGCTGTGCAGGGCTTAGTTGCCAGCTAAGGCTACACCATACAGCATCTCTCTATATGAATTTACCCCCAAGAGCTCAGAAATGTTGCTCCATTAAAAGCACATCTCAGCACATCCTGCTGGTTAGGGCTGCTGGAACACTCTACCCCTCCCCGATCCCCTCCGGTCTCTGATTGACTATCGAGCTGAAATTAGCTATTCATTACATGTGAAGGAGTCTCACATAGAGCAGCACCCTGCTGCTAAACACTGCTATTTTACATGGCAATTTTGCAACTATAGCATCTGCTACCTTACTAATATGTATATTTAATGCCACTGCATAATGTGCAGAATTTTATGCTGTTCATTGCCTGTTTGTTCAGATATTACATGCTCGTAAGTAGCACTATTTCATTTGAAAAGCACTGTACTTTTTTTATTAGGTCTTCTCCCAGGTGTTCCTTGTGACAGAGTCCCAAACAAGCAGCTCATGGACTACTCTAGACTGAAAACCCCCTTGACACGGGGTGAGACAAGCTTCTGGCCTGCATTAATATAATTTAGTTTATTTCCTGGGTCTCACTCCCCAGGCTATAGTTTTACATTGTTCTAATATGAAGGGAACTGGAAAGGGAATCATATCTTGACAACTGGTCAGATATATACTCCAGGCTACTCTTGCCACTGGAAATACGAATACTCAGAGCAGTGGCCTCTGCAACAGATTTTGTTCTTTCTACTAGAAGCCACTCAAAGAAGTAACATTAGGTTCTATCCCATGCAGTTATTAATAATTTTGTTCACAGAGCAAACTACCTGTAGTGGTTTGGTCTAAAATACTCATTACTGTTTATCTTCTGTGAGATAAGAATCAGGAGAAATGCAAAGCAGGAACCAAACTTGAAAGAATATAAAGAAGTTTATTAACAGACCTAAAAGAAGGAAAAAAAAAATTATACCACCTTCAGAACTCTCCTCCTCCCACTGACAATGTAAAAAGACAACCCTTAAGATGTTCAGTCTGTTTACCACTTCCATAATAACCTTGTTCAGTCCATTTAGAAAGAGAAGTCTCTTCTTGCTTGTGCTATGAAAACATTATCACAACGAGACAGCCGCCCACTTCCAAATATTGTTCAGTCCATTTAGGAAGAGGAGTCTCTCTGCCTGCGTGTGAGTCCCTTCCCCCGACTTGCAGCTTTTCCTGCAACTGCTTTTGAGGGTCCACTCTTGAAGTTTTTTGGGGTACAATTTTAAGGTTGAGCCATTCAGAAACAAAAACAGAGGCCCTTCTCCTTCCCTGGGAGCAAAGGGTCTTCATCATCCTCATCTTTAGGACTATCTCTGGGAGCATCTCTAGGGACTGAGGTTTTCTCCTTTCCCGTTTGGGGCAAAAGTCCTCATCTGGTCCATCTCTCCCTGTCCAAACTTCTCATCAAATTACAGCTGTGTCAGCATCTGCCTATCTCAGCACAGGTGCTTTTGCTTATGAGTTGAACACTCCACCCCCCATATCTTCATGAAATTACAACAGGATACTCTGATATATCATAGCTTCACAACAGAATTTCAGCTTTCAGCATCTCCTCTCTCTCTTCCCTCAGGTTTTCAGCTCTTCACAGTAGTAAAAGGGTTAATCTCACCTCGGCCTTGCAGCTTTGCAGCTGGAATGTTGAATTTTTCTTATCAGAGTGGAGAGGGGGGAGAGCCGAGGGGGGTTCCACGGCTGGAACAGGTCCATGGCTCCAGGATGGCCGTGGCCCGGCCCGGCCTGGCCCAAGCAGGGCCTGGCTGGGCCCGCTGGCCCCCACACGGGGCCCGCAGCCACCTGTGCCAGCGCCGGAAACGAGAGAGAGCTTGGGGGGGAGTTTGTCTGTTCTTAAATGTGGATCACAGAGGTGGTCACAACTTTAAGTGGCTCAAAGAATTGTCCATATTCAAACTGGCCATCTGATAGGTTCTGTGAGGTCCCAGAGGAAGCTGTAAGCACCCCTTAGCAAGGACATCCCTTCCAGGACTATGCTTGCTAACCAATGACACTACCTCAGAGGAAAAAAAAAAAAAAAGAAAAAGAAAAAAACAAAAAAACAAAAATCAAAGTTTTAAACTACAGGGTTTAGGAGTCAAGTATGGGACCAACATATGCATGTCAGGTGTTTCATGGCCTTCAGGAAAAACTTCAGTATGCTCCTACACCAAATGTCATCTTAAGAGAGTCCAACCAATCCTCCCCTATACCTAATTCACGGGAAAATTATTATGAACAAGGTTATTCCAGGTGGCAAAATGATTGTCCATCCAGTCTAGAAGGCAGTAAGCACTAGCATGTATGGTTGCCAGCTCAGATTTCTACTTGAATTACATACTTCCAAAGCAACCAAAGTACAGGAAATGAATCTACTCTGCATAACTGAAGTGATGCCCTCTGGGAAATACTACTTTAAATCTGATTTTGAGTAAGCGGTAATCTGCTCCCTGTTGGAGGGCGAACATAAATTCAAAGCAAAGGAGATTCCATTATTCTGAGCTAAAACAAGCTCAACTAGACACTCAGGGTTTATGCAGGTAGACATTTGCTCTAGAATTAGTTTTCAGACCATTCTTATGGCAGAAAGATTTGGGAGCTGTAACACTTAATTGACCCCACAGGATACTTTTAGGATGTTAGGAACAAAATTCTAACTGGTCCATTCTCCTTGTTCCAAGCTACAAATAAACCTATAGATGAGTAAGGAGTGACAGAGACAGCCCTTACTGGCCAGGCAGAGCCTCAGTCTAGTCATCTCTTTTCTGCTATGAGCATTCAAGAGTCA